>NC_142243.1:92675873-93404623 GCF_052056855.1 Sturnus vulgaris | reverse complement strand
GTAATTTTCTTATTTATATTTGCTGTTGTTTATATTCTTGCTTATTGCTTATTTTACTTTTTAAATTTTTTTTTTTATACAAGAGGTGCCATATTAATGGCTACTTTAGTTTATTTATTTCCCCTCTGCATAAAGTAATTGCCAGAAAACCTTTCTGAATTCTACTAAGAAGAGAATAGCAATCCAATATTTGCTAGTACGTGCTATTTCCAATATAGGCTAGTCAGTGCAGAAAATATATGTAATGGGTGATAAACTGTCCCTTGATTCTGCATTTCTGAGGTTTTTCAATCTGTAAGTTGTCTTTTGTCCTTTCTGACTGTTGCTGCAAAGAGGATACATATATACAAATTTCCTGTGTTTTTTTCATTACACGTGTCAGAACAGGAGATGACTGATATAAAGTTGTCCTGCCAATTTCAGCATATCTTGGACAAAATATTTTCCAGCCAGACTGCTGAAGTTATGTTTAGGGCTCTTATTGTTTGCTACTCTACACTGGTGGAAATACACACACATCTGTTTTTATTTGTGCACATTTGTGGTTTCCAGTAGGTATCTGTTTCTCTGCTGTTACAGGATGTTTTGATGCAATATTTTTCATAATCTGGATGAGTCAATGCTGTTTGAATCAGAGCCAGAAAGCATATCCTTTATTTGAAAGGTATATTTTCCTATAATATTTATTCTGTAGTTTTCATTTAATTGCAGAGATTTTCCTTAAACCTTTTTGTATGCTTGAAGTGTCTGAGACATGCTTTTTATACCTTGCATTTATGATGCATCCAAAATAATAACTAAATTAATATAAGTCCTTATCATTTCAGTTGATTCATTTGTTCGAAATACACCAATTTAACTTCTACCAGTATATTTCAAGAATTAATGTTATAGTCAGGCACAAATATTTCTTTAAAAACCCGACATTTTACAAACCTGCATGCTTCTAGTCTTGCAAAGAAATTACAAAACCATCACAAACACTACTAGAAATTACTTTGCTATAGATTTGTACTACTTTGTTCACTCCTAAACATTCTGTGGACCATGTTCAGCAATAAATAACTACTGGGGCTATCTGTTCTTTTTCAGCTGAAATTGTGTAGGGCTCTAATTTTAGGAAGTGCATTTGACTGTGTTAGATTAGTATAAAACCTAAGCAGTGCATGACTAGCATTCTGAAAGACACTGATAATGGTGGCTCCAGTATAATACACCCATCACATGACGTCCAAAAACATACACTCACAAACTACATGTCTGGGATTTGGCACTTGTGTTCTGACTATAGCTACAAGTCCCCTCAGAACAAGGTAAGGTTTGTAGAGTATGAGAGATCTCCTCCGTCATTTGGCCACTTTATCGAGCAGAGGATTTTATTTTGCCCTGAAACAAATTGACTGAATTTGCCACAGATTCTGCTGAACTCGATGACAATTACACTTGCAAGTCAAGGAACAGACAGTTTCCATAGTATTTATGAATCATGATGGGAAGAAATGAGCAGTATGCACTACAATTGCCAGCTCTTGCACCTAAACCAGAGCAAGAGCCTTGTCACCAAGTGGTGCTGCTGGGACAATAAAAAGGATGATGCATGAGACTGCAGAGCATTGCAGCATTTTGCACTCTGTAAGTAATTCAGAAGGATGTTGAACAATATTCACAAGAGATAAATATCTTAAAAACAGATTCAGAAAATTTTCAGCCAAGAATTCCACAAGAATTAGCTGAAAGGACCTGCTGGCTGATACTAATCTCTAGTATGGCTTGCAATAGCAGAAAGACTTCAGATGCCTAGAGAGCATTAATTTTGTGAAAGCCCTCAATAGAAGGGCAAGCAGATGACCTGCATAACTAAAGACCAGAAATCCTGGTGTTAATCCAGGAAAGATGAATGAAAAAGTCATGTAGGATTTACATCCCAAAGTATTAAAGGATACATTAATACTACCACCAGTCATCAGAGCATGTTGTTCATCTTGTCAAAAAAATTACTTGATTACTTGAGGATAATGGATCACAAACTAGTTTCAAAAATGTGGGTATCACCTACAGCAGAAGATATTTCTAGTAGGGTCCATATTTAGCCTAATATTAGTCAACATTTTAACCAAATCTGTAGCTGTCACTGATGCAGCTGAATAGCAAATGAAACTGAGATAAAGGCAGGCCAGATATCCTGCCAAATTCTAAGCAGTCAGTCACATGCTACCCATACAGACTGGGGGATCAAGGAATTGAGAACAGCCCTGCAGAGAATTTGGGGATACTGGTGGATGAAAAACTGGACATAAGCCAACAGTGTGTGCTTGCAGGCCAGGAAGCCAACCACATCCTGGGCTGCATCAAAGGAGGCATAGTCAGCAGGCCAAGGGAGGTGAGCCTTCCCAGCTACTCTGTCCCACCTTCACTGCCTCCAGGTCTGGGGTCCTCAGCACAGGAAAGCCAGGGGTCTGTCAGAGCACATCCAGAGGAGGCCATGGAGATGATACAGGGGCTGGAGCACCTCTCCTGCAAAGACAGGCTGAGAGCTGGGGCTGCTCACTCTGGAGAACAGAAGGCTCCAGGGAGACTGTACAGCACTTTCCAGCACCTAACAGGAGAGCTAAGGAAGCTCAAAATGTTGAGAAGCACCTGTTGCAAAACAAAATGAGTAATGGTTTTAGACTAAAAGAAGTTCCATTTAGACTATATATACACTGAAGAAATTTTTTAGAATGGCAGTGGAAAAACACTGGAACTGGTTGCTTGGAGAGATGTCCCATACTTGGAAACATTCAAGGACAAGCTCAGTGAGGCTCTGAGTTGTCTCTGCTTGTGCAGGCAGGTTGGACTAGATGACCTTTAAAGGTTCTTCCACTCCAAACAATTCTATGAAATTCATGCGTGCAAGGAACAAAAAAGAATGTTGGCCATAACCACATGCTAAGAAATTGCATCCAGGTAAACAGATGTGTGAAAATAAATTTCCATTATGGTGACTCAGCAAAATAGGCATTTATGGTCTGCAGATACAAAGAGAATAATAAATGGGGCAAAGCCAAGATGATTTCAGCTGTGCCTTATGGCCTTGCTAAGACTAAACTGGAACACTTCTTCCAGCTTGGGTGTTTTATTTGAAGAAAGATTTTGAAGGTGCACATCAGGTTTTTTTGAGCTCAAAGAAAATGCCTTGCATAGACCGAATAAGGATTCTGCTCAGCTCTTGAAAAACAACAGTGAGAGATGGTCTGCTTGCAACATATAAAATATCTACATAGCAAAAAATACCCGAGTGACTATAAAAGAAATTTTAATACATCAGAAAAGGTATAACAAAGCAAAACAAAACAAAACAAAATTTAAAAAAAATTTCGAAAAAAAGAAAAAAAGAAAAAGAAAAGAGGGAGAAGAAAAACCAAGATCAAACTAGAAAACCCATTAGATGAAAGCTAAGCACAAAGAAATTTAGAAGGGAATATGCTCTAGTTGTTAACTGCAAGAATGATTAATCCCTGGAGCAAGGACCAATGGACATAGAGTTTCCCCACATCTTTATTCCTTCACATAAAGGTTGAAAGCTCTTCTGTAAAAGCTACATAAGTCAGATGTAACATAAGCACTAATTAATAGCAAGTTATTAACCTCATTACAGAGGTAGATGCTCATATTTCACAAGAGATCACACCAGATGACCTACTGATTCTTGCTGTCCTTCAACCCTACAAATTCATGTAAAGAACTGAACTACTCTTGTTCCAACTCAGCTTTGGGGAGTTACTAACGTGTGGGTGTTTGATGGCACCTTGCTTCTCACAGAAAGCCCACTGCTGGGGTGACCATCCATGGATCACATGCAAATCCTATGCCCTCTCCTTTCTCTGAGGTGCAAACCACAACGGTCCTGATTTGAAGCAAGATCAAAAAAAAAGGTCATTAGGAACTTAATTAAAAATATTTTAATTGCAGATGACTTTCTGCAATGTGTTTGCTCAAACAGTGTTCTGCAGCTGTCACTTAAGTAGTTCAGAACATCCAGCAAAGCATTATATTTCTTTTGTGTGCAAAACTCTTGTAATGAATCCCATTATGTAACCTGCTGGTGAAATAGCTGTGATTTCACAGAAGATATTGTAGAATTTGGTACATGGAACAAGGGGCGGCATGAAGAATATCTTTTTAACTCCCAGTTAGAACTAATCATGACTGACTGTCAGGAAAGAAATATGAAGGTATATAATTATTGGCTGGCATGCCTCAGGCATCACCCAGGTGTTAACAATACATAAAGGCTGGGCATGCAAGGACTAACCTCCTCCAAAGGTTCTTTGGTATCTATCCCCCAAATATTTTAATACTGCTATTTGCTTCACAGTATTGTTGAACTAGCAACAATTGGTTGTAACAGGATAGTAACAAGAAGCATACATGCATATAGATGTTTTTTTTCAGATATTATGAATTCACACCCAAGATAATTCAAGTTATTGCCTGAATTGTACAAAAACAAGTGCCCCTGCTAAGCTGCTGGTGAGTGGTTCCTAAAACTAATTCTTTTGCCTCAGTAGCACAACTCAAATGAGGAAATGTTTGCTTACATTACAGAAAATATGCAATAATTTCTTCCTATTACATGAAGTCTCACAACAGAAATTGCATATTTCAGAAAATCAGATCCTTTAATTGTGTTTAAATTCTGATTTAACTGCATATTCATTGCTCAAATGTCTTAAAAGTTTTAGTTCTCTGAAAGGGAAGCTGAAAGCTTTTACTGTAAGATTGTTACTCAAGTACCTTGTGAACAGCCAGTGGTGACACACTGCAGCAATAAATTTACAGACATTCTGCAGTCTGAAAGCTAATCACCCAGATTATTCAATTTATGCTTACAAATAATAAAGCAATAGGAGAATTCTGGATCAGTTTCTGAGTGATTCATAAGCATGGATGGAAAATGTAATCCCAATAACTACCTGACGAGCTCTGACACACACAAACACCCACAGACTGGCACACAATGCAAAACAGTTCATGTGGTTGCAAAAGAGTTTCCATTTATTCCCTGCTTTGCAAATTTAAATCTTTCCGAAAATTGTCCAATAATTTCTGATGCTTGCTCTTCAATAGGTTCAAGGCATTTTTTGGTCTAGGGCTTGGTTATTTTGAAAAGCCTGAAAAAAATACACAGCCACTTTAAAATAAAAATAAGCTAAAACATATTTTTTGCATCATTAAAAAAATAATATGTGGAAAGGAAGTTCTCCTATTTCCTTCAAGGCCTGAAGCCAAAAAATATTTAATTTTAACATGTCAGCTTAGCAAGAAAATATTTCTCCATATGCACAGTGGGCTTCTCAGAAATATTTGGTTAAGGGCATGATTCACTTCAGACTGATAGTTACTTCAAAGGTTTTAGCTGAGGCCCTACAGGTACATTTGGACAGTGGTGAGCTTTACCATGCATAAATCTGTAGTTAAGCACACACAGAAATGCCAAGTCCAATTAATTACTCCAGCATGGTCAAGGTAATTTTTCAAACTCTTCAAAAACATAGGAGTCATCCAAAAGCCATTCTTCTCCTAAGCCCATCACCTTCTGCAAACAAGCCTGTCCTGAGACCTGCAGGGCTAGGCTCTTGAAGATGCCACAGCCTTTATTCCTTTGCCTACACTTCCAACTGAACACGGGGTTTCTTTGCTTTCTTTACCCCTGCTTAATTGAGCTAATCGAGTGAAGTGCCCGTGCTGAGCCCAAAGGGCTGCTGGGGACGTAGCTGAGCTCAGCAGGCACCATGCATGAGGACATCCAGTTGGGCACTGACAGCAGCACAGCCTTGGTGTGGCTCTGCACCTGGGCTCAATGCTGTCACTTGTGTTTGCATGGATATACCACTCCCAGGTCTGGAGCTGTGTGGCCAGGTCCCTGGTCAGTGCTGTATAAGGAAGATCATAACTCCACCTGCATTATTTCAGCACAGGATAGCTGGATCATGCCAGCATGTATGCAGAAGTGTGCCTTGCACAGGGAGTGTTGGCCAAGCCAGCCTGTGACTCACCAGAAGAGTGCAGATAGGAGCAGCTGCCTGCTCGTGCCGACAGACACCAAGCAGAGTTCTGCCCCAAGTGCTCTTTTTTTCCGCACACACCATCTTTAACTCCTGCAGAATATATGACTTGCCAGATGAAATCTGGCATGTAGAAAACAACTTTGCAAGAAACAATGTCCTAAATGTTCGGCTGATGAAAGGAAGGATGTTCCTCTGAATGTTCCTTAACTCTTCAGATCAGATATTTTATGAAGTTTCACATTTCAGAAATGGAATTTAATCTGCAAATTCATTTGCCACTTCCATTTCCAAATAATGGCCTACTTGAAAATGTAATTCCTATGTATGTCACTGCAAAAGTGAATTTTTGGAAGAACACATTAATTTATACAAGTCTCACATAGATCATGCATCAGTTAGTTTAAAAGTATTCTCACTTTATTTTAGAGAATTGGTGAATTCTGTGTTCTGAAGGAGCCTTGTCTCATAATAAGAGCCGATTTTGAAGCATATAATCCTTTCTGTGATGATCCAATTATGTAATCTTCAGCATCCTTAAATACTAGGTGGTTTTTAAACCAAATTTTCTTTAATTACTTCTGTAGCTGGCTATATTTGTCAATGTCTATTTTGTATTTTCTACCAAATATTTTCTTGTAACAAGAAGAGAAGGTCACACCGATTTCCTTTACTATTTTTTATTTTGTGACTATCAGAGCTTGCTTTCAGGCACAGACTTTACATGTAATGTAATTGAGAAGTACCAGATACTTACTGTTAGTATTATTTTATCACACTACACTGTTTCTTTTTCTTGTTGAATTTTAATGCATACAAGTGCCTTAGAGTAGATTGGTCGTTGAGTTTCATGCAACATAATAAATTTTTAGCTGGTCGTTTAAGCTTAAAATCACAGCTCTTAGATACAGTTTACCACTCGACCTTTAACTCTCTTTCCTCAGATCTGTTTGTGCCACCCATGTACCCTAAGGCACCAGCGTCTGTTGCAACTCTTTAATTGCTGTCACTCCCTCGCCTGCTTTTTGATTCTCTCTTCTACTTTCCCCCTTTTGCACCCCAGAAGGGGTGTGGTGCATTTCTGTGGAAAAACGTCTTTAGGAAGAGTGCTTCTTAGCATTTCTAGAATGGGTTGCAAATGTGCAGTGCCAGATTTCATTCTCCTGTAACTCTCACCAATCACCTTTGTCATGTTTTTAAAACCAGCAGTAGATTAAGCATCACGCAGCCTCTCGCTCAACCTGCCCCTTTTCCCCCCACCTCTGTGGAATGGGGGAGGAGAATGGAAGTAAAACTTGCATGTTAAGAGCATCTAATAATTGAAAATTACGTAAAATACAGTAATAATTGTTGTTGTTGATGATGATAATAATAATAATAATAATAATAATAATAACAACAAGTGATGCACATTGCAATTGCTCATCCCCTGCTGATCAACACCAGCCCCACCTTCCCAAACCTTTGGCCACCCTTCCACCCTTCCTGGGTAGCCCCCCCTCCCAGTTTATATTCTGGGCATGACATGCTATGATGTGGAATATTCCTTTAGTCAGTTCAAGTCTCCATCCCAGCTATGTTCCCTCCCTTGTTTATGCGGGTTTGGTTTTTTTTAATGTACCTTCTCACTGGCAGAGCATGAGACAAGGAAAAAATGTCCTTGACTTAGGAAAAACATGACATAGCAAAAGAAAATTAAAAAAAAAAAAAAAAAAAAAAATCAGTGTGTTATCAACACCATTCTCATTCCAAATCCAAAACACAGTGCTGTAACAGCTACTGAGATGAAATTAACTCCACCCTAGCTGAAAACAGGACAACCCCAGAACACCTCAGCTCTTTGTTCTGCACCCCATCATCTCAGCGGGCACAAATCTGAAACTTATCCACGACTGAGAATGTGTCCTGCAGCAGTCATAACGGCAAGGGGAGGCAATTATCTTTTCCCAGAGTGTGAGCAGGACCAGAAGGAGCTCATCCTACAGGTGTTCGGTGCTTCACATCTGGGGAGCGCCTCTGGCTTTCGGTATATCCCCCACATTGCGTGTGTTGTAACCCAAGGTAGTACAACCACGCAGAAAACAGTGGTGGGCAAATTGAGAAACTCACAGGTTTTGCATGCCTGTAAGGGGTGAGACAGTCTGTGGTACACCAAATCTCTGCAGGTGCTTTCTCTGAGGGCCAGCTAAATTGAACCATTATAGAGCTGCCACAGGCAAAGAACACAAAATTGGGCAGTTAGCACAGCTCAGCGGACACGTGTTAACTTGCTGGCTGCATGTGTAAGACCAAATGGTTTCTATACCTCGCAGTACACTTTTACTACCCGTCAAAAATTACCATGCATCATCTTAGTAATCGGACTTAATATCAAAAAACAATAAACCAAAAACACTTTTGCTACAAATTTTCATTCTGTTTACTTGTCCAGAACAGAACAAAGGGAAGCATTAAAGGAATATATATGGGATCATGATCTCTGCTGTCTGGGGTGAGGAGTAGACGAACCAAGGTTTAAGAAATGTATTACAGAATAAGATAGAGACAGCAGGAATGCAGTGTAGTGGCAGCTGTAGCAGCTTAGCACTCTGCCCTGGTGGCATCTGCATGAAGTGAGGAGCGTAGTTATGCTGCAGAAACCTCTGTAGCCCAGCAGAAACATCATGATCCCATGAGGTCTCTTTAAGAAAAAAGCACTTTTTGTCACTGTCTACAAATGCAACGTTACTACTTAGCCATCATGTCTCTCCAGGGATGGCACACATGAAAAAATACTCCTGTCATTTCCTCACCATAGAAATCTTGGGAAACAACCCATTTCAAGTCATTTCAAACCTGAGGCAGCTTCAGCAATAGCCCACTGAGATTTACAGTGCCAGATCAGTAGGGTATGGAGTACCCAGAAGCACCACTGCTGTGATAGAGTGGACTATCACCCAAGTTAATTTACCTTCTTTCTCAGAGCTTTGGTCCTGGATGATCATCTTCTTTATACCTGTTTATCAGAGGCTGTTTCAAAGATGCTTCAAGAATGCTATCTGTGGCAGCCCAGTGCCAGCCCTTTGAGAATTTATGAAATAAGGGTCATGATTTCTGCACCTATTAATAACAAAATGAACAACTAGCGTAAGACAAAACCTACTGATTCAAAATTATGTTCATTAATCTTTCCGCATTAATCACCCTGCTGCATGCTGCACCTTGTAAAGCTTGTATATCTTTTTGTAACTAGCCTCAGATCACTTTGTAGTAGTCCAGTGGATAGGAAAAAGGCATAAATGACAATGCAACTGCTTTGTAATCCATTTATTCCATTTGTTAATTTGTCATCATGCTAAGTACCAGCAAAACAATGTTTTTTAAATGCCACGAGTGCAACACATCAATCATGACAAGATGCAGGACACACAAATATGCTTTATTGTGCTCGGTGCTGACTTCATTGCTCTGCTGCTTAGCCTCTGGTTTGGTTGGTTGGTTATTTGTTTGTTTTCTTAATGGGTGTTGACTAAAAGGTTTTGTTGTTGTTGTTGTTGTTTTTAATCAGGGCATGTTTTGTATTGCTGGAATGTCTGGGTGGAGTTCTTGGTCCTCTCTAAACATTTTTCATTTCCAGAATTTCAGAAAAATATATTATACACACATGCAAAAATAATTAGATGGATTAAAGGAAGAAAGGTTTTCTCCAGTTGTGTACAATCATTTCAGTAAAACAACTCAATTAAAATGCTGTATAGAAAGTACATTTTCCAAAATTTCTTTCCTATTAAAGCAGTTTATGGTTTTAATAAGGAGTAGAAAGAACCTGTAAATAATCTTATTATTTCAAGCAATGCAATTTTAATACTAATTTTCCAGGATTTTAATTAATTAGGTAGTTTAAATTTCTTTATTTATTCATTACAGTTTCATACTTTACGTTACAGTTTTGGGTGAGAGGTATTTGAAGCCTTAGGGGAACAAGTTACAACACAATCCTACTCAAACCACACAGACCAAGTTTCCTGAAGAAATACATTTCATCGTCTGGTCCCTACTTACATTCATAATTACCACTAGAATAAACAAGAGTTAAATAAAGCTACTGTGGGTTTAAGTCTTTGTCCATTATTTTAAAAGGGGATGGAACTGTCCAGACGTAAATTGTGGCTGTTGGCATTCTTTGCTTTCCTAATCCCTCCTGCTCAGCTCACATATCTAAAGTTAGCAGGCATTTAATGAAATGTGCTTTTCCTTCTTGTGCCTCCTACAGAAGAGAGGTTCAGATTAGTCTTGCTTTGGATTCATTAGTGCATTTAACAACTGTTAATTTATGCACTGCCTCCTCATATTGGCATGATGGCAGAAGGAAGAGAGTATTCAGAGCCTGAAACCCAGATTTCCAGCTGAGACATTCCAGCCGAGATTCACAAACAATCGCTCGGGGCAGAGCAAGATGCACTGCAGTGAGATGGGACACTGCCCTGTGCTTGCAGGAGGAGCCAGCTACCCAGTCCCAGGTAGGCTGGTCAAGCAGTCAGGTTGACCAGACCAGCCTTTGCATGGGCACAAAGAGCTGGATGTCACAGCTTCTGCTCATGTTTAGAATGTTTGCTAATAATAATAGTACAAAACCTGATTAACCTGATGTGAGCCAAAGTACCTGATAACTTAGTGTCTGAGAAGAGCTAGGGTGGTGTGGTGGTACTTAATGTTGCTCTGTCCAATCAACAGGCATCTCATAAATATTCAGAGTGGGAAGTTCCTTCTAGCTCTGCCCAGCTCTTCTTGCCCACTGCAGGTTCTGGTTGCTTTCAGTTTTCTTTTAGGCATTGTGGCCCATATTCCAGGCTGTGCTTTAGACTCTGGAAAGTTACAATCTGGACAGCTGCAGAAATGCATAGGGAACTTCAGAGGTATTTTGAAAACGTTGAAAATATAGTCTGCAAATTAAAATTAAGGTTGTTGTGGGATGTGTCACATGGCATCTCTACAGAAGAGATGCATTGACTTAAATTGCAGACAGAAGCCTTGGGGAAGCAATTGTTCTCTTAAGTGATTAAGGACTGAAACTTTTTTTTTCAGAAGCCTTGAAGCAAATGCTAAGCTTGCCAAGAACACTAGCCAACAGCTTGTTTTGAGTAGACAGAAGTCATGGCAGGAATTTTCAAGACTTGCCAAAACCCTCATAACTGTGAGTCTGATAATCAGATATACCCACAGGTGAGAAAGCATTCTCACAGTGCCTTGTAAAAATCTTTTTCTGTTCAATTTGCTCTTGATACACAACAGCTAGATTTTTGCAGTCAGACGGGGTGTTTTCCCAGCTCCTAACCGATACTCCAGATTTCTGTATGGATTCATCTCCTGTTCAGATCCGTGGAAGCATCCTCTTTTGCACAGCATTTGTACAGTTCTGCTTGTGCTGAAAATGCCTCTTAGGAAATTACTGCTTCACTGCCTAGCTCACCAGTCTTCAACACCATGTATTATGAATCATAAAATATTAATCTTGAGCCTTTAACAACATAAATAAGAATCTTGTTTAAACAAGAACAAACAATCACCACACAGTTATGCTACTGTGAATTAATTTCCCATTACTTTGATGGTGTCAGACTTCCAGCCTGGATACTTTCTTGCTAGTTCTTGAACTTTCAGAAATAAAAATCACAGAAAAAGCATATAAGAGCATCATTCTGTTTTCATTTTCATGATAGACATGCAGATATTAGCCAAGTGCCTAGATTTCAGTTTTCTTCTGTATCTACTGACTGACACTAAATAATTGCATGCTTCTAACTAATTGCTCTATTTATTTAACTAATAACTTGAAATAATTTTAATATTTCTCTAATTTTAAGTATTACCTTAAAACAGCAATAGCAAAATAAAAGTGATGGGGCTCTTTTAGCCAGCAAAATACATAACAAAAGGAAATGAATTACATCTAAAAGGCATCAGACTTTAACACCTCTGCTAAGCATCAAATCCAGAGAAATAATAAATAATGCACTATAGCTCATGTTAATTCTAACATTATTCATTCATGAATGAACAGGAATAGGTTGCAAACTCAATAATGGCCCTTCTCGAGTATATCCCTGGTAATGTAAAAACTGTGTTGGCATTTTGGGTTGATTTTTTTTTTCCATAAAATGCAGGTGTCATAAAACAATGTGCAGGGAACTGGCAGGATGGAGGACACCTAAAATAGTGTGATGGGTTTTTTTAGTGAAAGCACATGAGGGGAAAAAGCTCTGTATTTTCTACAAAGTTTGAATTCCCACAAGAGAATGTGACAGTATCTTTGTATTAGGTCACATTCAAATCCACCCCAATTTCAAGCAGGAAATATAGACATGACATAAGATGTTTCCAAGCATTTAATAAGGGGAATGCTGGTGACATAATTTTTAAATGGGTAGTTTGCCTTTCCTTTTGTGTTAACAGAATTGTTATCCACTCACAGAAGGGTTTATATACAGTGCTAAAATTATTAAAATCTCAAGAATTCTAAAATGTTTAGTCACTTGTCTGTTCTTCAATATGAGCAGCATTTACACAAAACCAAAAGATCTATTTACTGAATGGCTTATGTTGTACGGTGAAACTAAAATATGAGGTTTGGAGCATTTAAAAATATTTTTCCTATTTATTCCACTGCAATTAGGTTGGTTTAGGTTGGGCTTGAGTTCATTTTAACAGTATAGAAGTTTTTTATTAAACTAACAACAACCTTATAAATTTAGAAATCCTTATTTTGTCCTCCAGTTATTACAACATAATTATATGAATAAGAATAAAACTTTATTTCTTAGTAACATATTTCCCTGACCAAACAACTGTTGTAAAGAGCAGAAAGAAAATGTATGTGAATGAACATACAAAACCACCACTCATATCCCATTATACTCATTCTGTTTTCTTTTACCATTATTTTCTAAGTTGCTAAAGTTTCAGAACATAGGTTCAAAATATAAATAAAAAGGGACAGTAAGAAGAAAAATCATTGTGGTCTAGATACTTCCATGGCTTAACACAATTTCATTTGAAAGACTTAATAAACTTTAAATTAAGTGATATGCTAAATAGATATTCATTAATTTCCAATGTGGTGTTTCTATACAGTGTCTACATGTTCATAGTTGGAAAGTGCATCTTGATCTGTAGCGACTCTAAAGTCTAGTTCAATAAAATGTAAATTATTTTATATATCCATATTCCTGTTACACGCACACACAAAAAAAGTAAATTTAGCAAAACTAAGGAGATTATTTCTTTGAGCAAAAGTGAATTGTCACTTTTGTTGTAGAATATGCTATTATTGGAAAATGTCACACTAAGCACAGAAAAAGTAAGCCCATTTTATGGTAACTCAGTTTATATTTGAAGTTCATTATAGGAGTTTTCATACATTGTGAGGGGTTCTATCATTTCTAAACTGTGTGATTTAATGCCCTAGAAGTTTTAAAGCATCTTATTTAGGAAGAACAATCAGTCATATTTAATAGGAAATAGAGTTCCTGTTCATGGAGAAGTAGAAATTCAACTTAATTGATATAAAAATCACTTTTGGTAGCTATAATTTAACTTTACAAAAATGAGCATATAAAACTTTACTCAGACAAGAAAAATCTTAAATGTTATGTTCCGGTACAGTAAACCACAGGCTGTCAAATATCTTTTTTTATTCCAAAAGTGCTGTGGTTTTTGTTTGGTTGGTTGTTTGGTTTTTTTTACTCAACCTTAGTGCAGTAAGGCTACATGCTCTATCTGGAGGAAAGGAGAATGGAGCTTTAGTGTGAAAGATGAGTCTGGTGAATACTTCTGTGAAATAATAAAAATAAATATGTCAACTTGTCATTAAAAGAAATAGGTTGTCACTCTTTGTTTATTAGTCCTGCCTGCAACCCAGGGTTACCTACTGTGTATAAATAGGTTTGCCAGATAACTTGGTTTCCTGTTTCTTTCTAAAAACATTTGGAGCAATTTGCTCATTTATAACTCTTGTTAGGTGAAAAGTTTGGGGTTGCATTGCTTCCCTTAAAATCTGCACATTTTATATAATAAAGGAGAGTCTATTTTAATTCTGGCTTATCCTGATACTATCTGTCAGAAAAGTAATAACAGTGCAGGGTAATAGCTGAAGTGTTGGGAGAACTTCATAGCAGAACCAGAAAGAGCCTAATGAGCACATATATAAAAGGAAAAAACTCATTAACAAAACCAGAGAAGTGTCGGTGGTCACAAGAGCCACAGAATTGCTGGATACACTGTAGGCTTCTCCTGAAGCCTAATATAAATGTCTCTATTACAGCATACACCTTACAGTGACACTGGTCCCTTTGTTCCTAAATACAACCTTGTGTAAAGATGGAGCGCTGTAATTAAAGGAAATAACCAAAGTAAATTGCTATTTACAGCAACTTGAAGTAATACAGTGCTTATTTTTTAAAATGTGCCTGGCTCAGGCGACTTTATTTAATCATGCTTTCAAATATTTCTGACACAGACATCTATAGGTTTGATCTGCTTGTAAGAGATGTTTTGAGAGCTTGCTTCCTGCCTTTTCTCATGGCAGACAGGGAAAGTTAATAAATTTAGGACATCCACTGAAATTATCCCTTTTTCCTCTACCTGGCCAAACAGGCAAGATACCTCATCCAATTTCCAAAGCCAAGACAAAAGGAGGCGAGACTACTAGCCCCCATAATGAAAGCACTGAAAGGTGTTTATTTTTGGGTACTGTGTCCCAACCCTGGGACTGTCTCCCTGGTGAGATCTCTGTGTGAAAAGGCACAGTGCAGCTTTCAGGCTGCAGCCGTACCTTCTGGTATGCTGCAAGAAGGTAGATTTTGATGCCTCAGTGACCAGATCTCCTTCCAAGTAGTTTGCTAAATTCCCACTGGCTAGGAACAGCAAAGCTGGAAGTGCACTAGATGGAAACCTGGGGCCGTGATAATTGTACAAAGGCCTGCTGAGATTTTCCTGACTGCTTCCAGTGAAAGAAAAGAGTCCCCTACTAGCAGCGGTAAGTCCCACAAGAAGGAACAGTACAGTATGTTCACTCATAAATGAATAACACTTATTTTATAACATGAAGTTATAGATCCAGATGCCCTAATGGAAAGAGGGCTTAAGCAAATACATCACTGGGTAAGAAACTTGCCATTTTCCCCTCAGATATGGCTGAACTTACAGCCCTGCTATGTGTCTAAAAGAAAGGGTGTTCTGTAAGCATTTAGAATCAGAGAGGTTTTTTTTTAATTTAACTTACTTATATTATAACTGATACAAGAAGAATTCTGTGAATTTAATCTTTTTTGTTTCCAAAATCTGAAAAAAAAGGGAAATAATCTTAAAGCACACTGTGATTGTCCAAAGAAGGTAGGAAATTACATTCCTATGACAGGAGATCAGGAGAGGAAAACCTGAGATTCTGATCTCCTTTGCACCTTTATATCATTGTGTAATCATCCCAAGAACAGCTGTGATACTAAATATAAGTGATTAATCCAAATAACTTCCTGATCTTGTTTTACAGTTTTCATTTTTAAAGGCTATGTAACCTTATACTACAAAAATTATAAAATCCGCTGACCATTACCTGACTTCCCACACATTTCCACAGCAGTGGAGAATAATCTAAAATCCCAGGAGCACAGAAGTAAAGAGCTGGTGGAGGTGAAAAGCTGTGCAGACCTAGCTGTGGGGATTCAAGGCACAGCACTGGTTAACCAGGAAATGCCACAAGAATGAATCGTCTCTGTGCTCACGGGGTGCCTGATTTTGAGACTGCCGAGCATTAGACAAAGCAGAACTGCAGCTGGAAGTTAGTCTGCACTTAGAGTGTTGCTCTAAGACAAAGGCTGAAAAAAGTACCATCAAAATGCTTTGTGAGTTCTCAAACAATTGAGCTTACTGTCATGCAGGTAGTGGGGAGATCTCTGGAGATGGGAGAAAATGCACCATTCTGTGTTCTATCAACACAGTTCAAGTATCCCTGTCTCAGGGTAAAGAAGAAAACAGAAAGTGTTGATACCTTTTCCAAGGCAAAAACCCTGCAAAGAATCATTTATTCTAGCATCATCTTCCTAACAGTACCTGACTGAGAAGGGCCATGTGAGCAATGTACAGGGTAGCAATATTTTCCCTACTTGTCCTCCTTACAAATTCTGCTACCAGTTTCAAAAGGGGATGAGCAAAATTAAATATCCTGGGTGAACCTCACCATAGGATCTGCAGTTTTGCTTACTCTTGGCTACAGAAAAACCCTCATCCTTGCTCAGATGGAAGTAGACAGGGAGAAAGGTGCCATCCAGACCAGCTGAACTGCAGAGTGGTGGTGGAGCAGAGCAGCAGTCACACTGTAGGAGTAAGTGTAGGGGGATTAACCACTGAGAGTTTAAATCCGTTTGAGTAGCAGCAGGTGTCTTTAGAGTAACACATAAACTGGACATTTGAGGTATTATCAGAGTTAAATGAGTGGCAGGAAGAAATTATCAGTAATCTTGGATGACTGCAGAGCTGCTATCTCATCCCTGAAAAGCAGCAGGTCAAGTGCAATGCGGTGGTGCTGGTTAGCTAGAGGCTGGAGAGGGAGAACCAAGCAGCAGGAAGAGCTCCGGGGTAAGAAGTGGGGTTGGCTGCACACAGAATAAATGTGATAGGAACCTTTATCCAGTTCTGCTTGTGCCCTAGACATTAAGCGCTGTATTTTGACCCCTCCTATCTGTGCTTCTTGGAGGGAATGAGCAATTTTAAACAACATCATTTTTTTTCTAATACTTTATCTGTCTGTAGGCTACTTGGAAGAAATTAGAGACATTAATCAAAATTTTAGCTAAAAAATTATTTTAGCTAATATTTTTTTCAGAACAATATTCCTGGCACAGGGGAAAGCCATCACATATACGGCCTTCAGGATCCAAGATTGCTTATTACTGGCACAGATCTCCAGTCAGTGTATCCTTTAGCATCCTCCTCTCTAAGTCACTTAAAATATTTTATAAGAAACACAATATAATTCTGTAAAGCATAATTATTTTAGGCATATTTGATTTTGTCTATGCTTCCTCTTCCTGAACTCTCATTGACCAGGAACCCCTGGTTCCATATAACTTTACTTTCTATACCTCTGCCTTTCTTTTATTATTCAAAGACATGAGAACCATGAAAGCAACTCGATTTTAAAAATCTCCTTTTGGTACTAAAACAAAATCAAATTATTTTCACTTTTTATGAAGAGATTTTTAATGTTCAGCTACAAAGACAGTCAGTGAAAGGCTAATTTTAAACCCATGAGATATTGACAAATAAAGAGACATATTCATGTTTGTGTAATAAAGTCAGTAGTGGTAATCAGTCTTTCAAATAACATATTCAGAAGCATTTTCATTCAAAATATTTTTATATCTCTCTGAGAAATGTGGAATGGCTAAAACTAATAAGCCTGCGTTTCATACAAGTCATTAAGCAATTAGAAAGTGGATGAAAATTATTTTCTTCTCAGAAGAACTCAGCCCAATAAAGGAACAGCTTGGAAAAACCTTTTGGATTATTTCTAAAATTATCTTAAATTGTTATTTGATAAACAGCATTATCTGCTTTTGATACATTTTGAGGAAAAGGAAAATAAATAAAAGCCATTCGAATTGAAAGTGTATTTTGATATTCAGTCCTGGAAGCACGTAGTCAGTAATGTAAACCAGGATTTAAGGTGCTCTGATCTTAATAAAACATAAACATTAATATCACATTTTACTTTTTTTACAAAGGCAGAAGACTGCTGAAGGACAAGAGCTGCCACAATGAGTCCCTAGGAGAAAACTCAAATGGAAAAGGGACTAGCAAGAATTGACTGATTTCTAGTAAGAAGTCAGCTCCAGCTGGACACCTCTGTGATGAGAGAGAGGAGAGGAGAGGAGAGGAGAGGAGAGGAGAGGAGAGGAGAGGAGAGGAGAGGAGAGGAGAGGAGAGGAGAGGAGAGGAGAGGAGAGGAGAGGAGAGGAGAGGAGAGGAGAGGAGAGGAGAGGAGAGGAGAGGAGAGGAGAGGAGAGGAGAGGAGAGGAGAGGAGAGGAGAGGAGAGGAGAGGAGAGGAGAGGAGAGGAGAGGAGAGGAGAGGAGAGGAGAGGAGAGGAGAGGAGAGGAGAGGAGAGGAGAGGAGAGGAGAGGAGAGGAGAGGAGAGGAGAGGAGAGGAGAGGAGAGGAGGCAGAACGAGGCATTGCAGCCCTGCCTGCCTCTGCCCAGTGCCAAGAGGGGAATCCATGTCACCCAGTGGGAATCCATGTCACCCAGCACAGGGTGAGCCAGCAAGAGTGGGCAGGGGAGGCAGCAAAGGCAAAGCAGCCCCATGCAGCACCTGGTAGTGGAGTGAAGGGTGCTCCTCCAGCCCTGCCAGGGGAGTCGTTTCTGAGGAGAAGGCAAAGAGCAATTGGTGTGCAGTGATAGGCAGCGTTTAGTTCAGGGCCTGAACCTTAGCTGTGGCTGAGCCTGGGAAGAGGAAAATGAAAGCAAGACAAGTACATGAATTATTAATATTCCTACATTATTGTGCTTAGAAAGCGAAAGACAGGGAGCTGGATGGAAGGGACAGGCCTTACAATGGGGAAGCTGGAGGATTAGATGCACCTCAAAAAAGATGAGGTAGAAAAGTGGAATTTTATTGTTATTCTTACAACTCTGAAAAAAAAACGATAACCACTTATACTGATCAGGAGGAAATAAATAGAAATCAAATGCTATGGAACTGAAGGCTACAATTTAAATTTAAATTACATCAGAAACACAACAGAGATTTCTTTTGTCTGGAACATTTTGATCTGTGGCAGCCATAACAGCAAAGAGTTTATCCAGACTTAGTTGATCTGCGTCTTGGTATTTTGCCATTTGTAGTTTGATTTTCCTATGTGTGCTTTCAATAATAGATTAAGAGCCAAACTATTTTGCCTCCTCTCCTACCGCTTGAGTGCAACCAGTGCTTTTGAGCACTGTTCAGGAGAGCTTGCAGCTCTGTGTGCCTCTGTATAAGCTCAACATCTGCAGTACTGAGATACTCTTATTGAATATCATGCTATTTCAGCCAGCCTGGGACTTGCAGGCCATCAGTGGGAACTGGGCAGCCACCATATATGAACAGGGATTCTTGAAAAAGAGTGGCAATCTACAAGCCTGCTTGCCTGCCTGCCTGCCTGCCTGTTATTTGGCGTCCTAAACATAGGCTGTGGAGAGGAAATGTGCCCCTCTGTTTCTCCAGAGAATTTCTGTGGCAGTAGCTTCCTCTGCTCACTGCACAGCAACTTTTCATAGAAGCTAAAAGCAAAAAAAAAAAAAAAAAAAAAGGAATGCAATTTATAATATATGTTTTTCACAATAACTAGTAATACGATCAATAACTGGCAATAGAAATGTTCCGCTAGTGGCAAGGAACATTTTATGGTCTCAGCTCCATCAGCTGACATTACTAAGAAATACACGCCATGGTTTCCTTCACAAGACAAACAATATTGCAGCAACAAATTCTTTGTGTTTCTTACAGGCTTGTGGTAATCTTTATTTTCTTTCACATTTTATTTCATAGGATATAAACATATGCTTTGTCCCATCCTGCGGCACATCTACAAAACTTAACGTTTTAATTTATGTTTCTGCTTAATCACTCCAGTCCAAACTTGCTAACCAAGCTTTGGGGGTGCCTTAAAGATGAGATATTTTCTCCCATCTATAAGTAATATTCTTTAAATCTAAATCCTCTCTGGACATTAGAGTCTAACATTAGAACCACAAATAATTGCTTTTGCCTTTCACATGGGTAAAATCAGAGGTATGAGGACTCAATCACAATGGCTGATGCCGGATATTCCAACAGAAAATGGGTTGGCCTCAGGCAGTCAGTGCCCAGACAACACAGAATCCTGTAGAGATGAGCCCAGAACTGCTTCAGGAAATAAGGGGACATGTGATCCCCAGGCAACTTGGGTAATGGGCTTCCTTTGAAACATTCTGCCTGTGGTCTCCAGGTCAGTTCAAATAAAGTTTGAAGGAAGGTACCTCAGGAGGTTATCTTGTCCAGTCTCATTCCCTAAAGAAAATCTACTGTACTTATGTTGTTCTTGAGAAATATTGTCTAGGCTTTGGCACCTTCATCACTGGAGGTCTTTAGATGCAACCAATTTATTCCTCTGTCTTTACCACATGGAAAGAGTTTTAACATGTGCCCTATATATTCCTTTTTGAATTTTAAACCTATTACTCCCTGAATTATCCAATTTAGCACAATTTTTAAAATTTGGTGGGTTTTTTTTTAAATCAATGTTCCTTTTGTCTTGTCAAAAGCTTTTTTTTTTTTTTTTTTGTATATTTGACTCCTATTACACTTCTGTTCACTCCCAGCTCCGAGGTTAGTATATGCTGTGGACCATGCATTTGGTTTTCATCCCTATTGTGGGCCTGGCTGAAACACCAAGGACCTCTGTCAGCTTGCAAGCTGGTTTTCTTTTGTGGGAGTGGAGGCACCTAGGTGTTGACAGAAGGCAAAGGGGAAGGATGTGACTTTCCCAGAGAGCCCCCAAAGGGCAAGGTCTGCAGCCAGACCCTGGGACAGAGGAAGGACCTTCTGATTCACACCATGTCCAAATGTGACCTGCAAGAACACACTCCAAAGGCACCATGACACAAATTGCTCTGGCTGGATCTGTATTTTATGAGATAAATGCTACTTCTAGACACATTAGAGTGAAAATAATGATGTTTTGGTCTCTCATACATGAAATAAATGTTTCCTTCATCCAGTTTACTGTGGCAATCACTGTGGCTACACACAAACGAGTCTGGCTCATCCACCTAATTTAAAAAAAAAAGTCCAAATCATTAGCTTGTTTTCCCAGATTGGTTTTCTTTCAGTCCCATTACCTGAATTCAACTGACATAAGGAGAACAGCAGGGCTCCTAGGGTGGAAAAGGGAGCTGCTCCTTTCAGTGCTGCCAGGATGTTGGATTGACTCCAGAGACAAAGCACAACATCCCATAGGCTCTTCCCCTGTTTGATGGGGAGACAGAAAGTGCCAGATATGGTATCTCGTAATGCACAAGTCTATATATCAATGTCGCTTCTCAAGTCAGGGACTTGGTGCTGGGTGTCCCAGCCCAGAGCTTCAGTGGACAGGAATGCTTTAGTTAGACTGAACCTGGAATCCAAAAAAACATTCATGTCCTTCAGCACAGCTGACTTCAGTGAAAACTACAAATAGTTTTGTGAGTCTTATTTCCCTGTCTGCTTATCTACTGTCTATCTGGCACTGAGGACTTTTTCAGTACGTCTGTAGAAGGAGCACCAAATAGTTGAACAGCAGCCACTGCTGACGCAAAGAGGGAAGCCCAGATTTGGTATATACATACAAAATTTTAATTACAAAATATTTTGTATATACACTGCTTATCTGGGGAAATGTCACCAAGCCCATACAAACAGATCCAGAGAACCATCATTTGAGCAACAAGTGATTGTTGATCTATTAATGCTGTGAGAGGAACATATTAAAATATTTCCAAGGAGGATAAGCATGGTGGGAAATGGATGGACCGAAAGGAAATTGGAGTTCTGTCATTTTTGCATGATGATTTTGAACCAAAAATATAAGTAAGAATGTACAGATTGAAAAGCCACAATAGGAGACAAGTATTATTGAGAGTGTTTATTGTTGACTATGTTATTGCAACACAATTCTTTTCAATGCCATTTGAAAACCATGTATGACTGACAGAAATTAGATGTGATTACTCTTCTGTTTCTGGAACTTATCTCAATCTTATTTGTTTCATGAATAATAGGTCCAAAAATGTGCAATTAAAAAAAAATAATTTCTTCAAATTTCTTCAATCAATTCTGTAGTTTCTCTACAAAAAGTACACCAGCTATTAATAGGTACAGCTACTTTTTAGGTACCAGGGACTTCTGATGAAACATACAGTCCATACATGGAACAAGGCTCTGGAAGTATTGCAATACATACACAGTCATTAATTACATCCTTTATGCTGTTATAAGACAAATATCAGGAAAGCAACAGAAAAAATATTGTTGGAAATCAGACATCCAAAGAAACAATGAAAAAAATCTCATGAGGTTGCATGTACGTAGACACATAGCATTGCAGCTATAAACATTTATTCCTGATGAAAGGAAAATTCCAAATTATTTGTGGAGTCTCTAGTTTTATACACAGCCTTTATGAAACTATATCCCTTTCAGATTGCTCCAATATGTTGGAAAGTGAAGACCAAAGGGCTGGCTGCTGAGAATCAATAGACATTTTTACTTTGGAACAAAGATATAGTTTCTCTTTCATGACTTCTCAAAATATGCTTGTCCTTCTGAATGCTTTTTTTAATCTTGCATTTTGCTAAACTCAGTAAGAAACACTTGTATGTGCTGAACACAGCAATCATCAGTTTTGTTTCAAGAGAAAAGCATGATGGAGTGTTGTAACTGTCACTGGAAGAGGAAAATAAAGAAAATAAATATAAGTCTGAAATATTGATATAGGTTAATATATTAGAGCAAAAGAATATCTATCTCAGACTTCTACGCCCTTTGCCTTAGCTCAAAATGCAATAGAGAAAGTGTACCAGCAGAGACAAAATACTGGCCTCCCTTTTAGGCATGGAAATTATTTCAGATGAAATAAGTAAAACAACAACAAACATAATCTTCCTTGCTCTCTGTAATCAAAGAAAAACTCTCACTAGAAGTGGAACACTTTTTTCCAATATGTTCTCAAAAACAGTTGATTCTTTCATTTTCTTTATTTTTTTCCCAAAGGTTGTTTTGAAACTAACTAGCATTGAAGTCCAGAAATATCTGAGGGTTTAATTTCTCTGTGCACCTTTTTGAAAAGTCAGTTTTGGCTATCTCAAAACTCTTAAGGGGCACCTCTTTCCTCCTTCTAGTAAATTACACTTAATGCATTTTGTGCTCTTTTATTTTGATTCAGTAAAACCATCATTTAAACAATCTTCTAGATCCATCTATCTCTAAATAAATGAATCACAGATCTTGCCAATATAATACTGCAGAAAACTAGAAGCCTTACTTGCAAAAAGGACTTCCATTGGATGCTGCTGATACAGAAGGAGTCCCATCAACACATTTTTCTACAAAATTATGACTAAATTATTGGAGCAGAACCCAAAATGTTGCTCACAAGCCCCACCAGCATTGCACACCTACAGCCCCAGGAAATAAAAAGTTAAGGTTAAGACCAGCAGCAGCAGCAAAGTCTGATATTCTCCACTGCATGTTAATTTAGTCATCAGCATTCTTTAATGCTGAAAATAAATACCACCAGCATGAGGTATTACCCAAAGAACTACAATTGGCAATTGATGTCTCTCATCAGAATTTATATTTTGTCTCTATGGTCATGAAGAACTGCAATGTCCCAGCAAGGGCAACAGTTCTGTCTCCTTCAGCTCAGAGGTAAACTTTATGAGGCACTTGAACACATCTTCCAGGTGTCTCCACATGTGATCTGCCAGATTTCCCAAACCTGCTGATTAGAAATTCACCAAATCTTCCCACCAATCCCTTATTCCATTGTGGCTTTTAGCAGAGAAGCCACCACTACATAAATTCATTGATTTTTGAGACCACAACTCATGGCTGAACTATGATATCTTGTGAATGAGAATATATGTCACAGACCACATTTGAAACCAGTGGCTCTCTATAGAGAAAAATAAATCAAGATTAAGCATTGGGCAAGTGGCCCAGTCTCTACACAAGACTGTTGTCCTCATGATTATTTACCATTCAGATAATCTTTCAGCAGTGATCTCATTCATGTGAGCTTTGCAAACACTGAGACATGTCACACCATGCTGAGCCCAGTGTCTGCAGAAGACCATGAGAAACACCTACACCCCGAGACAGCTTTCCACGGACAGCTTCCTGCTTTACCTGTCAGCCAGACAGATCCTAATCTATTGAACAGGTGTTTTATTGACATTGCATTGTGATGGGAGTTTTTAAAATTAGAACAGCATGCTGTACGAAGTCAAATGCCTTTTAAATGCCTAAGTGCATCACACCTATTTATGTGTCTACCATATTTATCATCATCAAAGAGTAGAAGCAAGTCTGATTAACAAAGATCAATTTTGTATGAAACCATTCTGGCCAGTATTAATTTTATCCTGAACTTTTTGTTTATGTATGAACTGCTGTGACCATAGGGTGTTCTCATAATTTGCCACAGCCTGAAACCCACCCTACCATTTCCCAGCCCTTGTCACATGTCCTCTTGCCATCTCAGAGTAACGAGGGACACTTTTTTTCCTGGAACTTTTCCTAGTTTCCTAAAATTTTTTAAAAGCAAACATTGTTGAGAGCACATAATTTCTCTGCTCGATTTTTCAGGTCACTTGCATGTTGGTTTGGAAAATCTGAGAGAGGTGTGATTTAGTTTTTTGGTTTCTTATATTTTGAAGATAATATTTGACTTCATTAATTACAAATCACAGTATGTATCACAGCACACAATCATTTCTACTGTAGTCTATTAAGAAATTAAGACAGTTTTAAGAGCAAAATTTATTTAGTTTAGCAAATCATGGGGGACAATTGAAAACAAAAGCGTTTTCTGCTTCTGTATGTGAGGTCATCTGCCACAGAATCTTCTGAGGGGGAAAAATGTCCACTCTCCCAGTAAAACAAAGGAACTGAGAAAAACGTGTCTCTACTGGATTTCTTCTCACACTCTGGGAAGAAGAAGCAGTGCAACAAGGATAAATCTGTTCCTATCAAAAACTAAGAATTCTTTTTGAACATATAGGGGAAAATAAAATCAAACAAGGTTTATTTGCTTACAGATTGTTTCTCTTTCCTGAATTTTACATGAGTCTTACCTAATTTCTGATCTGCAAAGTCTCTGGTCGCATAAGTTTAAAATTAATATTGGGGCAGACCAGCGAAAACAAAGAAGCTTCTTGCAAGAGAAATAGTGAAATATGTGCACAATTGTACCAGTATTGTTAGCAACTGACTTTCATCTTCACTCACAAAACAAGAAAGAATGATAGTATTATATTTATAAGTTAAATGTGCAATTTTCAGAGGCGTTTCTAAATTCTAAAATTATTATTCAATGCTGCTGCTCAACCTTTAATGACCTGAATCTCTTTTTTACTCAGTTTTGGCAATTTTCTATATGAGAACACTTTCAACATGGAAAACAAAGATTATCTGAAAACATTGAAATTACTCCTTTTATTTTTAAATAAAACAAATTTTGTGAATAAAATTATCTCAAAATCTCTGGTACCCTTATTTCCTTTGAAAGGACTCTATTTTGGAAAATGTTGGCTTTTGTTTTCAGAAGACTCAATTCACTATAGCAACAATTAGCGTGAGAGCATTGAAATCCAACTATGATATACTTTCTGTATAAGCAATAAATTACTACTAATCAGCCATTATAATAGCTGATATTTTCCACTGTAAATTCTCGCAATACATCCCAATTTGGTTTTTGTATCCTTAAACTGAATTCATAGCCAGCCTTTTACTTAACAGAAAAGGATTCTCAGAGACTCTATTTGGCAAGAAACAGTACAAGTCCCTGACTGATTCATTAAGATTTCAAATGAAACCTTTTCAAGGGGAAGCATGGCTTTCATAAACATCTGTCATTCAGTTGATGCAATTTTTAACATCAAGTCAGTTTCAGAATATGAAAGCTCAATATGCAAAATGAGCCCCCAACCATTTTCAGTTTCATCAGTTTTAAAGAAAATATTATTATTTAAAGAAAATATTATGAACATGGAAAATAAAGAAAATATGAACATGGAAAACATTAGTACCAATGCATATTTTCAAAAGCTAGAACAATTACCAGATTACATTTTGCAATACCTTTTCCAATAAAGTATATCATCCAAATGTATTTTTAAAAAGAAACGAGGACCAGTTCAAAAGCCCCCTTTTCTCCCCACAAACAACAAAATTCAAAACAAATAACGTTTGTAGTCAGGACTTGTAGTCCTAAGAATGTCTTTATTAATGAGCAGACAGACCTGCCATGTATGAAATGCTGAAAGTCCAAATCCAGAGATGCACACCTTGTGACAAAGAACTACTGCACTGTCTTTGTTATTGTCTTTGAGCTTGCAAAATCACCCAGTTTCAAGAATTTCCTATAAGTGCTGTATTGTCAGGAAAATGACATATGTTCTGTTATTAAATTTTAAGTTGTGGATGTCTTGAAAGCAAATAAAGATCTTTCCTCTTTCTCTAAGAAAACAATTTTCTAAAAAAGACTAGAAAAAAATTGTAAACCTTATTTAGCTTCCTTGGATTTAATTTTTTCTGATTTCATGGGGGGAGGGAGGGGAGAATCCCACTAGCAGTGGTAATTGCATAAATGCTATAGAAAAAAAAGGAATGGATGAATAAAATAATTCAAGCAGTGACGTTTACTACCTGGACCAGATTAGTTTGCTGCAAATCTAATTTGCATGAGATACCATTAAATATAGGGGAAAATGTAGCTTATGCCCAGAACAGCTTATAGATTTATAGCTCAACTACAAGTAGAACTGTGTGAAAATGTGGAAATAAGGAAATTATAATTTATGGACTTTATATTTAAAAAAAGAAGTAATTTTGAAGATGTCACTTTTCATCTTAATTTAATTTTCTTTCTTGGATTATTTCTAAAATGTGGATCTTCCAGCATGATGATCTAAGCACCTTGTGGGCACATATTTTGATCTATTATAAAGTTCCATGCACTTTATTAGAAATTAAAGTGTTATTATGAATAATCTCAATAGCAATGAAATCTCAACACCTCTAAGAGATCGACCAAGGTGTACTTCTGATGCACTTATAAGATTACTTATTCATCATGCTTCTATTGAATACAATAAAAAATAAGGTGCATTACCTTAGAAAGCATTTTATTGTCTTCTTCTGTATCTCATTTTATGCCTAAACTAGTAAATGGACTTCTTTCTAATGACATTGCCATGTTATTATCAAAGTGCATATTGTACTGCCCAAGATGAAAGCAGCATGTTTGGAAATCCAATTACAAATTCTTTCAATCAAAAATACTGTGAATGCATTTGAATATTTTTTGACCTAAAAGAATTAAAACTACAGGTATACTATGTAACATGTAGCTGGTTTTTTTTTCAACTTTCCATTTATTTCTAGGTTCACCTGAAAACACGGCTAAGTCAAATTCGAGTAACTCTGGCAGTTCTGAACATAACATTACTTTTCCACAATAGAAAAAACTACACACTTTTTGCATATGGTGCCCATGAATAAAACACTCAAGACACTAACTGTTCAATCCAGAAATTGAAGTTTATCTGCCTTTGTTGGAGTTCTTGGCTCTGTATTGCACAAATCAAAAAAGAAAAGGAATAAAAGAAGGCAGGCATGAAGGAGGCTTACTCTTCTTCAAACGCCAACATGCAAAATTAAATCTGAAGTGAACACCTATTTGAGGAAGTAAAGGTGTAAAAGTAACCATTTCAACAGCTAAAGTTTCAGATCCAAGTGATGGCCATATCACTGTGTTCAGTCTTAGAGAAAAACTACAACCTTCCACCTGCCAGCCCTGCCAAAATCAAACAGGATGGACAGACAGGCCGTGCTCTTCTTCCCCTCACCAATAATAAGGCTGCTGCAAGCCAGATCAGTCTCTTAGTTGCATTTCTTCAGCCTTCCAAAATGCTTTCTATTAGATTCTTGGTAACACCTTTGTGTCATTTTGTGCTATCACATAAAAAAGAAAAAACCTCTTGCCTTGGTCATGAAGACGGTAGCAGCAGCAGAGTGTCCTTTCACTTTTCTGTTCCTACTCAAACTGGGCATAAAATAAGGCATTCTAAGTCAGGATTCACATAACCTACTTTACAAGGATCTGAGCCCTTAGACGTGCACATTTCTCTAAAAGAAGCCAGAGATGAGGAGTGTAAATGTTTGCAAAAATACCATCCCATTTGCCTCTCATGCTATTCAGAAAGGATGATTCTTACTGAAGGAGTCTTAAAGGTTTATAAGAAACAGACAAATCATAAAAAGCTAACACCCAAAGTTATTAGATCATTAGCTACAGCATGGAGCAGGCAGGAGGAAGAAGGAGGCAAATTAATGCTGTTTTGCAGATATAGAGACTTTCAGAGACTCCCCAGGAATTCTTCATCAAATAAGCTCCTCAGAAAAATTACTGATTGTTATTAGATGGTTTCTTCAGCCCAAGTCCCATCATGGGACTGGTACATGAAGAGGATGTGGGACAAGCCATGAAAGGTGGAGATACATGCCTCTCTTTGAAAAGATTTGATTTCTGGGGAAAATGAGGGATCTGGACCACTGGCTCCTCAATCATCTGGAACGATATGAAGTTCAATCAGAATACTGCGTAGAAAGATGGATCCACATTTTGCTACCTAAAATAATTTAAAAAACAAACAAACAAACAAAAATCTACCTCTTTTAAGAATAGAGCACAGTTGCTTACATTTAGGATAGGTTTCTGGGCTGTAAATCCTTCATGAAATATCTGCCAGTTCTTCTGGTGGCACCATGCAGACCACAAAGCCAAGAGAAAACCCT
Organism: Sturnus vulgaris; assembly: GCF_052056855.1. NCBI lineage: Eukaryota > Metazoa > Chordata > Aves > Passeriformes > Sturnidae > Sturnus > Sturnus vulgaris. The sequence goes on along the minus strand of NC_142243.1, from coordinate 93,375,962 downwards.
CAGACCTCTGTGTTTTATGCCCTCAGCACTGGCCTCCTTAGACATTTCCTTTTTGCTCCAGTGGAACTGTTTCTAACTGCTCCCACTAAGATTTTTATCTAAGGCAGGTCTACACTCCTTTGCAGGATCTGAAGGGAAGACAATGGAGTAGCCAGGCTATGAGAGCTCTCTGATTCCTCCAGCTGTGGTTTACCTCAACTTCCTCAACTGCTCCACAGCTCACAGCTTACCCAGTTTGTCCCATCCTTCCTGATAGCAGCTAATCCAAATAACTCTTTGCTACAGATGTTATCATCTCACTACTCACTAGCATAAATTAATTTGTTAGAACAACACTGACCATTGCATTAAACCTGGGGGCACCTCCCTGTTTACCATATTCCATCAGAGAAACTTGCTATTTTTACAGTCAGTTTAACTGGTTTCCAAGCCAAGAGATATAGTTTCCATAGCAGAACCAGTTTGTTTCTTTAGCAATTTATAAGGGGCTTTTCAAAATACAGGGAAAAAAATAACTGTCCCTATGAAATCTACTCATCAGAATCTGAAAAAAAATCATTTTAAAATAAAAATATAGACATATTTAAAAAAAAAATGCAGTGTAAATTGATTCTTGCTTTCTCCAAAAGTAGCATCATAAATTTTCCTTTGCCCACTACCAGTAGGTGCAAAGGAACCCAGTAAACAGAAAAATGTTTTATTAACTTAAAATGAGCTATTATGTTGCACATATCTCTAAGATTTTTCTCTCAATGTCTGCTTCCTTCTGAATATAAAAGCCAGCTACGTGGCTAGCAGAAAATGGTGTTTGGATGGACCACTTGTCTCCTGAAATTTTCTACCAATTAAAATGTTTTCTTGAAAATTGCCACACCTGGCAGTGGGGCTTGGTCTGTTCTTTAAGAAGAAGGATGAAAGACATAGCTGTAACACAGTGTCATAGTCCCCTTATGGAATAGACATTAATACATTCTGCAGTTTTTCCAGTACAAGTCACCATATCTCAGAAAATAAAAGTGGAAAATGAGAATTGACAAGCACGATTAGACACTCAGAAACAATCTCATGTTGTTCTTGAACAGGCTCATTAAGACCTTCAAAAAAATCCAAGCTCTGCTGAGGGCAGTGATGTTGGTGAATGACAAAAACTTAATTCCAGCACCTTTTGTGAATTATGTTTTTATAGTATTTCATAAGCACAGCATTCCTTATATGCTGTGTAACTGTAATGCTATTCTGATGACATTAGCTGTATTTGGAAGATATTAGGATTAAACATTTCTTCTGTTTTTCAGTATCTGAGCAACAGAACCAGTAAAGCATCATTGGCTCCACTAGAGAGAGCTCTTGTGCTAACATAATTATATTAATAAACATAATTACTTATTTGAAATCAGTGGAATTATCCATGGAGGAAGACGTATTGCTACACACACACAAGAAGAGTGTGGACAGTGTTCCTCTGACTTACCAAATACCTGCTGCTATATGTTCCCTTTGTGCTCACCTTTGGGAAGTGTTCCTGTATACATTGTTTTTCATTTACATGAAAACCTTTTCACGTCTGGCTCTGGGAAAAAAAAAAATAATCCCAAAATACAAACTCTAGCCCAGTACTAAATTATGTCCTTCTAACAGGCGTTTGCAGCTTTCTTGACTTGGAGGCCAGTGCTCAGTGAAAATTCAGGTATTTCCGAGTTGTTAGAGTGATTGTAATCCTATTGAAATTCCAGTGAGAATAAGCATAGAATGGGGCATAACTGGGTACAATATGCTGAGGTGGGTCTTACAAAGCCCTAAGTACACTTGTGGCATACAGGAGTGAGATCCCCACATTGGGCCATTTCAAGGAAAAACACACAAAATGTTATCACGGAAGGAGTAGGAAGAGATTAGGAAAGTTTTGACCTAATCCCAGTGGGGTTTAGATTTTAGCTATAATCACTCATCTGTCCTAATCCTACAAAGTGGCTTAATACAGAAGGATGGAAGAACTATTGGAGCATGCACAAAAGGTACAGAGAAGACTATTGATTGAAGGAACTAAGCTTCCTTTTCTACTGTTTCCCTCTGCAATTGCTATATCTAGTTTTATGCTTTCAAATCTTAATTTCTTTGTTGAAAATGTGCAGAATTGTTCTGCTATTTTTAATGGATCTTTTTGGAACAATAAAAACTGAATTGTATTCTTACTTACCTGAAATATCCCGACTTCAGTAATAATTTGTCTAGTACTAGACCTAATACTGAACATACATGGTCTAAAAAGCAAAAAATTTTGAATAGTTTCTTACAATACATCAGAAGTCCATCTGAGTCTCTCCCATAAATCTGTAACTTTTTGATCAATAAGAGAGCACTGTTCTATCAAAGGAAGCATTAAATTACCAGTGCACTTTATTCCCCCCAACCCCCACCTTCATCAGTGCTTCCCCTGTTCTCACTTGCCGAATATCTTGGAGTTGAAAGGCTGCTTAACCCCTGGCATTCCACTTGTTCTGTTATTTGTTCAACTCCCACTTACAGCGATGAAGACTTTGGGGAGTCATCATACCACAAGCCTGTCCTCAAAGTTAAATACGTAAGTGCTTTGGGCATCCTATTTCCAGTAGAATCTACTGTGTTCCCCTAATAGGTACAATCACTGTAAAACAAGCTCTCTTACTATTTTTTTTTAAACAGGGTCATTAGAGATTTCTTTAGTGCATTGGCACAAAATAAAAATTTATTTGGCTGATTGCTTCTCTCATGTCCCCTATTTTAAGAAGCATTAGCATCACAAATATATTAGTCTAGTACCATATACATCGTATATGTAAATACACTGTATACAATCCAATGGTATACAATCCAATACCTTTAAATTTATTATTTGCAATCTAGTATGCAAAAACAGAGCTTTTTTTTCCTGACTCCACATATGAATGTAAGACAATGTGACATTGAATTACTTACATAAAATTATTCAATAATTCAGTAATTACTAGGACTCTTAGATTGCTCTGTAAGGAATTTTCCACAAGTATCCACTGATATTCAACATTTATTTATATTCCTGAAATATATATCACAGTGTCTTTCATTCAGATTAATCTGACAAGTTCTACTAACTTGAAGATCAGAAAAGAAAAACCAAAGTCCTTTATGTTTCTACTGTGCACTAAGGTGCATAATCTTGTTGTCATGTGAAATTAGCAGCAAAGATCCCTGTGCAAAACAAACACTGGCATGTACTGTACATGTGCTGAAGTAAGACAGCTACCTAATTACCAAAAAAAAAAAAAAACAAAAAAAAACAGGTCATATATCCCCAGCTACTATACATTGCTAAGACATTCAGGTAATTCCTCCTTCACAAGATTTCTTTGTTGACAGCTGTTACACAGCTAGAATTTATTACTTTTTTATTTAACATAAGAGTTTTTCTCTTTAATACCTTTAAGTGTTAAATAAGTTACATAAAGTAGTAATATTAAATGCAACTTAAAGTAGAGCATCAGACAGAGGGTTACCCACCTGAGAGCCAAACATGAGAAAATGCTAGCACATTATTCAACAACTAGATTTGTCTTTAATTTTCCAGTCTTAACAAACCATTCCTTGAAACTGCATGATAAAGGATTTCAACCTGCATAATGATTCAGTACTTGGAAATACACTGACAAAGAGGGCAAACCAATAGCAAAATACATTCAAAGGCAACTACCATTTTCTCTGTGCACCCCAAATAGGGATTTCTCTTGTCTGCTGAGTTTTTAGTTGGTTTCCTCAGTGCTACCTCAAGTTTCAAGGCAAGAATCAAATGCTGGTACAAAGCAAGCAGTCAGTGCACATCCTAAGCTAAGGTAGAGCAGCTAACATTGTTCCAAAACCACTGAAGAAAAATGCTGATACCACATTTGATAAAAGTGACAGTACTTGACCTCTTCCAGAACTTTGTAACACTGTCATCCTTTATTGAAGATAAAAGCGGGAGCAAAGCACAATACAGAATATTAACGTGTCAATTCTTTCAGCTTCAGACAATAAAACATTTTGTTTTAAGGCTTGGGCTTTTTTTTTCGTTTTTACATTGTGAATTATAGTTTATCTTGGTTCTGTCATCTTTTTGAAGTGTGGTTTTATGACCAGCCACTAAGGCTGAGCTGTTAAGCTCTGCTTTTTCTGATAATGTGTTGTTATAGAGCAGCTGTTCACAAGTTAGGCAAACAGATTTAGTCCTCAAAGAAAATAGTTAATTGACTTCACTGCATGTAAAATAGATGGTAAAAGATATAAAATCATATTTCACTAAAATTTACTGGAAAATAAGCAGACGGTTCTACTTTTCCTTCCCACCTGTCCTCAAAATTTTAGCAAAATTTCTTTCTCCCATGGAAGCTAGTGACAGTGAAAAGTCATTTGACCTAAACATTGCATGTACTAAATTCTGAGATGCACACTTATATTTTGATTCTTGAAATATTGGGATATTTTAAAAGTAAAAATCATGTGCTACCTATTTATAATGTGAACTAGATACAAAAAGAGAAAAGCTATTGGAAAGATTTGCTGAAGCATTTCTGTGTTTAAATGTTCATCAAACTGTTAAAAATAAATCTTCATTTCTTTTGAGTGTGAGTACTCTGAGCATGCCATGTCATCTCTAATGGAAAAGTCAGGTCATTTACTCAGGTATGATGCACTTACTGCTGAAAAAAACATGATGATTTGTCTCTTTTTATTACGTATTATTCAGATAATGCTAAATAATTAAGGTATTTAGAATTATGGAACTTCTGACATTACCAAAATAAACAGAGATAGTAATAGGAAGGGATTTAGAGTACTTTCACTTAGTGTTTTTACTACCCCAAAAGATTTCACAGAAGTTGGAAAGATGCAAATAATTTTCAAAACTGTAAAAATCTCATTCAGTTAAACACTAAAATGTTACCATGTTATTCTAAGATCATTGTAAGAGAAAATACAACACATTTTAATTACACATCAGAATTAACTTCAATATCCTTTATTAGCTGAGGTTATTTTGTAGTTTGTAGATGACTTTATGGCTTAACTACAGAAATTACCTTGTCATAGAGAGATTGAATGAAAAGCACAGCTAAGGCAGGGTTCAGCTCTGGACTCTGAAGCATCATTTTAGGTGTTTACAGCAGGTGTCTGCACACAAGCCAGATGTGGGGGAGGCTCAGCTTCCACTAAATTGAAGGAGATTTTGCCAACACAGTTGGTAGCACACAGAGTTCCAGAGCAGGTTCCAGCTACCAAAACCTGCCCAGTCCAGTGGGGCACAAGTCTCCCTGCAGCCTGTGCTACATCTGTCAGATCTTTTGGATAGCAACTTGAATGACAATAACGCCCACATGAGCAAGTCCCCGAGCCCCGTTGATTCTGACAAGACTTAGGCTCCCACTCACATGGGAGCATCTCCACTGTCAATACTTCTGCCAGTTGTCTGAATCTGGAGCTGAATCCCACCCACAGCCTCACCCAGCACACATATCACGGCTTTTCTTAGAAGGAATCCTCTCCTAACTTAAACTTTTAATTACTAAACTGCTTCACAAACTAAACTCTTCATATACCTGACTTTTTTTTCCTACTCACTTTCATTATATTACTTATAATTGTATCTTCCTAAACCATGTGGATTTCCTGAAGTTGAAACACCTTCAGCCACTATATTCTATTAGTATACTGCACTCTGTTTTCTACCACCATTCCTCTGCAGTCACCTCTTGACAAAGCTGTGTATGCTTCATTTTTATACTCTGTCCCCACAAACCAATTTTGTCTCCCATTGTTTCCATCTGGATTATTTTTGCTGTTCCCTAAGTTTTTCTCCCAGGGTCTTTTTAGCAATATGAAATTCAGAACTGAAAGAATATCAGCTGCCACCAACAAAGCTGTGTAAAGAATTGTTTGTACCTGGGAACTCTTCCAGGGCAGAAAACAAAATGCAGGCATTAGAACTGACAAAAGTTACTGATAGTAACTGATGTGCCAACTGTATCACAACCATCTGAATCTTTGTCATTCTAAATGGGTGAGGGGTATAAGAAAGTAATTTTCATTCCTAAAAAAAGAAGAATGGATTACCTGAAAAGTGACTTCTATATACTTTCTACAGAAAATCCTTTAATTAATCCTTAATCTGTTCAGAGATAATTTTCCCAGTTTTAGTCAGTTTTGTTTATTCTCATAAACTGAAATTATCTCTCATGGCAAAAAGAGAGTCTTCAATCACTGTCCCACAATCTACTAAAGTGTCCAAGGTAGAATTTTAAAAGCTCGTAAATAATTTAGAAATGAACCTCAAATGCAGAAATTAATATGACACTACCACTATTTCAACACAGGGAAGTGCAAACTGATGCTTTGTGGATTTTTAGAAATTGCCTAATCTCTGATTCTTTCCATAGGAATTCATAAGCTTCAAGCTTTTGAAAACCACAGCAAGTATGAATAGTCCCATGAGGTAATTCAGAGCACCACCTTCTGCATCAAAAGGCTGCTACTTCAAAAATAAAGATTCTCTGCTATTTAAATATGTAAAAGAAGATACTTTGACCAGATTCCTTTTTTTTAAGCTATATTTTCCTATTACTTTATTTATTTATTTATATTACTTTATTTTGCTATTACTATTAGTCCAGAGCTAAACCTGATGTTTCTAAATCAGAATATTGCAGTGTAATTCATCTGAAGCAACATCTTTAAATTTATTCTCAGAATGAAAAAGCACTTATTGGAGCTTTATTATTAAATGCTCTCCCTGCCCTTGTCAATGGTTACAAGATCTACTTCTAGGTGGAATTTAATACACTGTTTTTCACCTGTGTGCTGAATTGTCTTTCCAGTCTGAGACACTGTTTTTTCTAAGACACATTCCTGCATTTGAGACCTGCAAGTACATTTAATTTCAAACAGAAGAGGTACAATCAGCCTTTTCTCTTTAAAGGTATCTTCATTTTGGCATTCATATTCCCCTTTGGCATAGAATAACCAAAGACTGCGACTTCCTTCTATTTAACGCAAGCCTAGAGTAAGGAATTACCTCTAGATTTTATTTAGCAATAATTTCTAATTTCAAAAATACCAGCTAATGGTTATTTTTAGAGGCAATAATCCAGGAAACAGGTTAACACTTTGGCTTTGTGATTTTCCCTGTACCGTGTTCCTCACATAAACAATAGAGCTAATATTGGAACGCTTTTAAAAATGCAGGGAAATGATTAATTAATGTGTCTATTAATTATTTGGGAAAAGGTGAAGTCCAAGGTGGCATATTCACAGATGTCAAAATAATTTAGGTTACTGAAAACCAGGAAGAACTGTGTGGAATTCCAGAGGCACTATAAAAGATAGACAACTGTGCTGCCTGACTGCAGTTAAAACTCAGTGTTAACAAAGGCATGTTAATGTACAGTGGGAGGTAAAACATTCAATATGATTTGAGCTGACGATACACCTTCATGAGCTCTAAGTGAATCGCAATCATTTGGGAGTGGGGCACAGGAGACATTGAGTCATTGCTGGCATCTCCTTTAATACAATTATTAACTATTTGGGGGACTAAATTTTAAAATGTATTTTAAAATTGGGTTAAAATAATACCTGAAAAATTGCACAATGCCATCAATTAGATTAGTTGGGCTTGCATTTACTGTTCATAAACCATTTTATTCCCTTTCTCATGTCTATAATTTATTCACCTTTTTACCATCTGTTTTAAACTTTCATTGGAAGATCTTCCAAGCAAGAGCTCCTCTGTGTTTGCACAGCACACAGCCCAAAGGAACCTTATCAGCCTGGAATCTTGTGGACACCAGCACACCACAAATTTATGCATACTACTGAGAACCAGTTGTTTGCTTTCATTTTGAATGTTGTGCTTAAGTCTAAATACCTCATTTAAAACAAACAATAAAGTGGAATTGGAAGGAGTTCAGAGAACATAAAGGCTACTATAATATTAGATTTTCATGAAATTAGGGTTGCTAAGCATCAGGATTCTATCCTTTGGAGAGCAAACATGCTAGAGACCAATAAAATAATACATGCAAAGCAAGAGCAACTTGTGAACTCTTATTCATCTCCTCATTGCAGAAAAACACAACAGCCAATAAAACCGAAGGAACATTTATGACCTAGAAAAGGAATTTCATCCTTTCCTTGTGTGAAAGGAAGCAGAAGAACTTACTGTGATAGATGCAGTTGAACTCAACAGATCAAAAATGAGCAAGATGGAAGAGGGCCATTCAATTGCCTGAAGATGGCACAAAGAGACATTTAACATGATCTAACAGTATCCTAAGAATGGCAAATATGACAGAAAACCTACAGGAGACCTGTACTGTGCTGAAAGCAGATGAAGACTATCAGGGACACTAAGGACATCTCCATAGAGTAAAAACTCCTTAAGGACAGAAAGCATCATTATTCAGTGCATTAACCAACAGGTGTCTGACTAAAATAAGAATAGACAATTACCTTCAAAGAAGGTTATTCTTACATCTTGCATTGATAGGTAGTGGCCAGTACCATGAACAATATGTTCATGCACTAAGTAGCACAGTACTCTTATATTTGATTTCTTGGGTTTTCCCCATGACCCTGATATAGGTTGCCCTAAATTCATCTGAATTTTACTGCTTATCACACCTCGTAATATAATCCTGCCCAATTTGTTATCAGAAAAGTGGAAAGTTATTTCTCCAAAAGGGAACTGAACTTAATGTTGCCATCAAGGATCTGAGACCTTTTTTCAAAACCTACTCTGTCTCATAACATTTTTCATTTTTATTTTTCGGGCATAATTTTGGATATGGTTTGGTGTCTTTCATTACACATAGAGACATCTCTTCCTTGGAAAATGGTATCTCAAATTCTTAGTCCCCAGACTTCTTGAGAGTTGAATATCAGGAGTAAAAGTTTTTTCCTTACAAACTCTACATGGTCAGAAGCCTGATCAGAATTTATTGTGATTTTCAAGTTACTCATAACAGCAGGGCAGAGTGAAAAACCATGCCTGTAAATAGAGCCTCCTCAATGGGTGCATAAACAGCCAGGAAATTAAGAGGTAATTTTATGCCTGAGAATTTTCTCCCTCAATTTGCCACTCTGTCATATTGGTAATGCACAATATCTTCTAGATCCAACCTATACTTGTGTACTTAAAGTCTATTTTATTTTTGCACACAAAGCCTACCTTTAACCCAACTTTGCCAGTGTCTTCAAAGGAGATGGAAAATACTTTCAGAAACAGATTTAGGGACGATCCCTGGACACTACTGCAACAGAAGGGGGAATGGCATCTTCTGTCTTTTGGGAAGTGTGGCTTTGAGACTTTGATTTAACATGACCTCAATCTAGCCTGTGTTGTCTTAATGGGAAATATATTACCATCCTGATTTGTCCTGATACAGTAATCTCCATTCTTTTGTTACTAGATCCTGAGTGTACTTTTCCAGTGAATGCCAGCAGGCAAGAATCACAGCATGAAATCAGCATGTGGCATGTTCAAAACAAGCAACAGATAATACTTCAATCAGTGAGCACACGAGTGTTGGAACTCCTGGCCACAGGATTGCTGAAGTGCAGAGCAAGTCAAAAAGGAATCAGGAATTAGTGCAAAGGAAAAAAAATCAGAGCCCACTAAACACAGACGTGTTACCTTTATCAAAGATCCTGATCTCAGGTTGTAGCCTGAGAGAATATCACTATATTTCTTTCCTGGTGCTATCTATATTTTAGCACAGGCATCCCCTGTGAACCTCTTTGAAACAAACCTTTGATCTCAACTTATGGCCTTTATATTTATTTGTAAAACACTCAGTTTTCAAAGCTGCTCAGGATTTTAAAAAGAAGCCCAAGTTTCAGGCAAAAGAATTTAATGCATATTTTCCAAATAAATGTATTTCATGAAACTGTTTTTCCAGATGTGATCAGTATTCCCTTTGTTTCCCTTTTGTGATCAACATTTGCTTTTTTTTCTTTCGCTATCTATAACCTTTTCTACTTTCATTTGTAATCGATCTTTTCCTGAAAGTACTTATTACTCACATAGTAAATCTTTCATTGTTTGTACAAGCCCCGTGTGCAGGCAGGCCTTGAACTCTGAAGTCCTGTAGGCATCTCAATTTGCATAGCAAATGATTGATGATGACAAAATGTGATGTCATATTGGTTTTCTTCCGACTGCATTCATGCAAAAGCTTTGAGGAAAAAAAATTTCAATTGAAAAGTAGCAAGTAAAAGAGTCCTTTAATAGCCATCATTAAATATTGCTTCAGCACTGTTCTTACTGTTTGATAACAGAATCCCAGAATTTAAGGGGAGATGGCAAGCATTGCTTACACAGAGAAGGTGCAGCAGTGAATTTTACCCTGTCTTGCAATGGGAAAATCCATCTCAATTCTAAAGGAAGGGCAGATAAGGTCTTACAGATACAAATCCTTGCTCTTATGAAGACTAAAAATTTGAAAATCCTGATGTTCTCAGGTGGGGAACAATCTCTCAAACAGATACATTTTTTATTGAAAATTGCAGCAATTTCTGTTAAGGGGTTGTACATGATTTAGACCCCAGGGATGAAAACAATTTTCACGCAGTTTTATGAAACTACAAACTAAAATAATGATTATGAAACAATTTCGAGAAATAATAAAAATTTCAAAAATCTTAGTATGTCCTTGTAGAAATCTAAAGTGAATCAATATGCTGAATGTTGTGTCCGGATCTGATTCTGCCCTCCATCTCAAAAAAGATGGAAAGTTTACACAGCAAAGTGAAAGAAACATCGAAGTCATTTCACATTAGATATAATGGAGAAGTGGGAACCTTCAAGACACTTCCTGGGGATGGGCTGAGGCTGGGCAGGATCTCAGCCCACACATCAGGATCAGGCCCAGGGACAGAAACCAAAACCTCATCATCTTGGACCCAGAAAGTCCCTGAACCACAGACCTCTGGAAATTGTAAATCTCTGCAATCTCTTCTGTTCATAAACACTCAGCAGTCAATATCTGCCACTACTGAAGACAGGGACAGCCCAGACCAGCCATCCTTGCACTATATCCTTACCATGAAAAAAGATGGAGAAGGCATGGAAGTTGAGCACATGACTCAATTCCTTGACTGGAAATGGCATCAGCTGGACTGCACATCAGAGAAGCCAGAATCATTTAAACGAGACTGTCTGTTTTCCAGATGGAAAAGGCTGCCTTTATCTGGCCCTGGTGCAGTAAAATGTTAATTTTGCATACTTTTAATGCTGAAGTAGTCAGTTGGTTTAACCAGGGTGAGGTGATTAACTAGAGTGTGAAAAGGTACAAGAAAGGGAAGAAGAGCTTCTTAAGTTGTATAATGAAGTTATCCATCACATTGCCACACAGGACAGCTCTTCTACACCTCACTATAAAAATTGGCTGGCTCTGGAGAGATGATTTTACTTGAAGGTAAACAAATTAGTAACTTACTGAGATGACTGTAAGTCCTTTCCACAGAATCACAGAACCACTTTTCCATGGAAATAATTATTTACAACTAATTTAGTCTGTCATAATCTCCTCCTTATTTTCAAAGTCCATCTGTAAACAATCATGCCTTATTCTTAGTAGCTAAATTACAGTTCCATGGTCAGGAGACAGGGAGTGCAAATGACTCCAACATAGCTTTGTCTATCCAAAACAAATTTGTGACCACATTCTTCAAACCAAAAGGTTTAAACCCAAATATCTGGCCCGAAGAACCTCTAGTTATGGAAGCAGAAAGGGGTGTTGAGTAGGAAATGGAGGTAATGACAATAAGATGGTTAGCAGGCATCTCCTTTTCAAAAATTTCTCTTACCTTTCTTATCTCAAAACTCCCATAAGTCATGTCTTTCCCACAGTCTAAAACAGGCATATAAATAAATAAAATCCTTCACATTAAACTAATAGAGCAATGAGCAGCAAGGCAGCCATAAAGAAAGTATCTGCATTATGTAATTAGAAAATTTATTTTCTGTCATATTCCGAACATTTGCTTGAGTATAAAGCAATATTCCTCAAAGAAAATGTGTATGTTTATATATATTTTAGCAGCCACCTCTTAAAAGGCTTCACAAGACGTCTCATTAGGAGAGAAAAGAAATTTGCCTGAAATATTCTGAAGCAATCATGCAATCGTAGTGATCCAGAACCGTTCCCAGAGAAAGTGAATCAAAGATGCTCAGGGCATAGTTTCCAAGGCAGCCTGCTCAAATGAGTCTTGGAATAAAGACTTCCAAAGAAAGGACAAATACTGCTGACCAGGAAGGGGATGGTAAACAGGAGAAGGTTAGTCTGACGGTTCTTCAAGACTGTAAGGAATCCACAAATCCTGATGAAAAGGAAGTCTTGATTGCAGGGTCTGTTTGCCAGAGAAGGCAAGCTACACTGACAAAATACTCCTCAACTGCATGAGGTGGAAGGAGTTGTTCCCAGCATAAAGGACAGAGGAGGATTGAGGACTGTTTATGTCACTCAGTGATCAGAGAATTAGTGCCAAAAGCTCTGTGGATAACTTATCAAAATTTTATTGAACAACTTTCTGCTTTTGGTGGTAGCAGTTCTGGGCAAGATACTGAGCCTTAATCCAGTATTGGAACTGCATGTTCTTCTGCCCAAAAAGGAACGTATGTCTGTCATAGTCCTCAGACAGATTTTTAAGACCCAAATATTCTATATGTTAAAATTTTATAAAATACAGATGCCATCTGATATTAGATATTCATAATGAGAATTTCCAAAGAGCAATTATCCACATTTAATTGGATTTAAAGTTATTCAAAGGTGTTTCTTTTCTCTTGCAATTTTAAAGTACTTTCTTGATTTTTGCAAGAGCAGTCTAATGCAATAAACAATTATTAAACTAGCAAAAGTTGAAATAGTGTTTTGAAAATTACACACACTGTAATGTAATCCATTAGAGAGTATACAAGAAGAACACTAAAGAAACAGATAGCCCAGGAAATAATAATTTTTCTACATAAAGGAAGTGGAATCAGTAGAAGGGCATATCTGTGTCTACAGATATTAAAATCTAATGGTCACAGACTACATAATCAAATGGTAGATAAAAATGCCCGGGTCGGCAGTTGAGAGGAAACCTCTGTCTTATTTATACAAATCGTGGATCAAAGAATATGAGTTCAAGGGAAAGCAGGACAAAGTTTCTTTTATCTGGTCTATTTGCCAGACTGGTATAGATACAGTCTATGCTACTCGGAACTTATTAAACAAACAAACAAACAAAAAACTTAAATTGCAGTAAGCATTCATCTAGGAATTCTCTGTTATCTCTGAAATTTGCAAATAGATCTTTGTCTAAAGCGTTGGGTTTGGGTAAACAACGAAGATGTAGAGAATGTAATGACAGAGGGACCAAATGCTAGAGAAGAATCCAATTTCTATTTTTTAGTGTTCTAGTTAGGTACCTGTCATTAACCTAATCTAGTTTGCTACTGGACACTTACAGGTGCAAAAGAGGGGATTTTTTTCCATCTACATACTAGTATTTCTAATTCTTGAGGCATTTGCAACAATGTCAATTTTTAGTAACTGCAACCAGGTTTGCTTTCAGTTTAGGGCAGACTATATTTTCAAGGAATTATTATAATTTTCTGAGAATTTCCATAAAAGGTTAACTCATTTAAGTTGCTTTTAAGTCAGTTACATTCTAAAACTTTTAGATCAATCCCTTCAAAGACTTTCCTTTATATATATTTCCCTTATATCTAATTCTTAGATTATTTCTGGACTCCAGAATAGAGAACTCTTCTGCACACAATTCTCCAGTCTATCTTTCTTTTGTCTCTCTTCAGACCTTACAGATACTTACAGAGGGCTCAATATGACTGTTGCAAATCAGGCTGCATTTAAGTGAAAAGTTCCCTGAAAGGACCAGTTCAGTTCTACCTCTACTCTCAAGGTTTCCAATATGCTAAAAAAAAATAAATACTGTTGCATTTCTAACTTGGAATTGAAATCTGAATGTTTTGACTGAGGGACATTATTGGCATATGTTCAATCAGACTCATAGATGACTTGAGTTCAGGTTCCTATCCTGCTTCTTTAGAGCTGAATCTTTCACCACAAATTGTTGTTTTACCTGCAACAGGGAAGATTGCAAGAGGGTTCTTTTTGCTTCTATATCTACTGTCTATGTCTATTGACTTATCACAACAGAAGACCAAATCTTACTTTATTTTTGTATTTCATATATCTCTAAATGAAATTGCCTTCCTCAACATCACTTATGCATCCCTTTCTGCAAATACTGGCATAAGGAAATGAGTTCCCTTCTTTGATAGATAAAAGAATTGAGAGCTTTCTCCAAAACAGTTACCTAGTCAAAGATGCTGAGCATCAGCTGGGACTGACCAGAGTGGAAGCTGCTGTTGCTCAGAAACTCTGGCAAACTTCTGTGGGTTCCTAAATGTGTATTTTAACTCCTGGTTTGATTCAACAGCTAAAGAAAGAATTAACACTGACAGATTCCCAAAGAGATATTGATGCCAGAAGGGCAATTTCCTCTAGACTGGTTAACAGCAGTCCAAATAAGTACGTCTTCAATGGAAGTTTTAAAAATGAGTGCTGTGTAGGGGTAAATATCCTCGATAATCTTGGCAATCAAGAAAGGGGAAAGAAAAGCAGAATCTGGAAGAAACATGGGAACAGCTATTCTGAAACAGAACTACAGTATATCCATCAAGTGTCTATTTCTAACATTGACTAGTACCATCTGCTGCAGAGGAAGACTAAAAAACCCTCTCATAAACCAGCTCGAGTTCATCAATTGGTTTATGCCCTAAGATGGGTTTGTTTTTACAAATCTTGTGGGTTGATAAAGTAAGAAGAAAGATTCTGGACATTTTATTTACCTGTAGAACTGCCCTTCTCTGAAACCCTGATCAATGATGGTATAAAAGCCAGACTGCTATTTATGTGTTTAAAAGTGTTTTGGGACAGGCCATGTAATTTGACTCATTTCATCCATTGAAATCTAGCTCTATGAAGTTAAATCCAGTAGAGGAAACAAAACCAAATTGATTACATGCACAGAACCTGTAGCATTTACACAGATCTATATAGTATTAACACAAACCTTTACTTCCAAGGAAAAGAAAAATATTAGGCTTCCACAAGACTTTTGATGGGATTCAGCTGCAGTGGGATATGGTTCTGCAGTGCACATGTAAAAAAGAAAGAAGTGTTTGGTGTGAATGTCCTAGGACTTCATCTGTCTTGCTATTTTTTCCCATAAACCTCTTTTTTATCATCTTCTGGGAAACATCTTCAAAGTATTATTTCAGCCAAGCTTCTATATTAGGCTGCTTTAAGTTCCCTCTAGCATTTACTCTGTAGTGTCATCCCTAGTTGGGAATGCCATCATTTGCTTGAAGGTAAGTTCTTTGAACTTGATTTTGAAAATAAACAATATTCTTCTCATTCAGCTTTCCAAAGGACTTCAAAATAGCTTCCAGATCTAAAGTAATGAACAATTACTATCCTTAGTGGAATTCACTAATTGCATGATTCATATATAACATAAGAAACATTCTTTATTTGCATTGTTAAAACTTACTTTCTTTTTTCTAGTTCGATCTATAAAATATTTAATTGTAAATTGTACTATTCAACAAATTTACTTTGGCATGCAGACTTCTATACAAATAACAAAACAACAAAAAGGAAAAGTGGCATTCAAAATAAATAAAAAAAAAGTCATTATCCTGTTTCTCAGTAAGTTCTATGTGGATTTTTAGTGCAATCAAGGCAAGACAAGAGGAAACACATAGTGCTCAATGAAAGAAAGAAATAAAATAATGGAGGAATTGGGACTGGACTCCTAAACTGCAGTTTTAATTACTGTATTTTTATAAATGCAAAAATGTCCACTCTTCCTGTCTCTTTTGGTAATTCTGAAGTGCCTTTGCAAAGCTGATCTGAGTGAGTTTAAGTTCTCTAAACTGCAGGTGAGCAGTTCTGGGGATTGTTTAGCCACCAAGCCACAGCACTTTGTAATTCCAAGGAAAAAAAAAGACTGGTTAGAGAGCCGTATACATTTATCAGCGATTACTGAAGCTATTTACTTCTTTTAAAGTAAATAATTCTCATTAAGTAGGAGCAAAAAAAATTGGTTTTGTTACTTCCTCTACACAGAGAGTCACATGACTCTCAATTTGCTCCAAAAAAAAGGTGTTTAGGGACACATATCATATAAGGATGGTCATAGACCAGAAGAAAAGCTGCTCTCCCAGTCTTCCTGTGACCCTCTCTGCTTTCAGGATCGACTGTGGTTCCTCCATCTGCCTTTTTCCAGCAGTGTAATTCGCAAAAAATCTTTTAAATAGGAAAAATTTGGATTTGTAAGCGCTACTTACATTTATGGAGTCTTCAGCATCTATTTATAACTTTTCTTTTTCAGATCGTCTCAGGTTTTATTCCGACATGCATTCTGTTCCAAATCTTTTAAGTTTCATGAAAGAGCAGTCAGCTGGGATTGATGTTTCCAGCAATTCCTCCTCACAAATGCTTGGCAAGCCTAGAAGGCACCGTCTGAGGCCCAGGAGCTGACAGAGTTAGGAGATCTTGCTGTACACATCAGTGTAAGGTGGCTCTCTGACTTTGAGTAAGAAAACCTGATGAAAAACTGCAAGCCAATAATAGTCGCACAGGGAACCGTAAAATAGATTTGGCTGCTCAAGGTTTCTAATAGTTGTTTAAAGATAAAAGTGACACTGGGCAAAAAAAGCAAGAGATCAGCTGAGCTCCTACTTTGGAGCCTGGGCAAGCCCCAGGGTGCCTGCACTTTGGTGATGGGAGGGCAGATTTTCTTAGGCTTGTCCATTCTGACTTCTTCATTTGGCTGACCACAAGCAGCCAGCAGCTGGCACGGGCACCTGCCCAAACTGGCAATAGCCATCCATTCATCCTCTTGCAGCTTGGAGCATCTGGAAATGCCTGCGGTGCCATGGGCTGTCATTGACCTTTGTCTCCGCTGTGTTGCCTCAGGTGAAGTTTCCTCTAGGTGACACACAGCAGCTGCACCAGCTCCACCAATGTCACTCCTGGTTCTGCTTCATCCCTGAATATTCTGAGTGTGGTACTGACATTTTCTTGGTTCCCGGATAAGCAGTGCTTGTCCTGCTCCGCTCCGCTTCCATCTGGAAAGATAGGCTGGCATAGGAACAGAGCGCACTGGGGAGCCCTGTGCATGGCCTAAATGTCAAACAGGACGTGCTCTCTGGGGACACGTGTGGCTGCAGGTGTCTGCTCTTCGTCTTTCACCTCCCACTGTTGCCTCTGGATATGGGCAAAGGCAGGAATCTGAGTCATCCTCCCAAGGCAGGCTCTTCCTTCAACATTAATGAGGATTTTGCAGAAATCCCCTGTCTCCCACAGCCCGTGTGTTTAGGACTGAGCTCTACCTGCTATGAAATCAGATGCTTGGAAGAGGAGGAGGATGTTAACTGGAAAATACAGTGCAGAGGAAGCAGCACCTTGCAGCAAACATGACTACATTTCATATCTTGTCTGCAGAGGCTCTTGCAAACCTAAAAATTGAACATATGAGCATACTTTTTTCCTTTGTGAACCATATTTAACCTTGTTTGACATGTATTTACAATGAAATGATTCTACTTTCTAGACAAGTTATCCCAGGTTTACCCAGCTTTAATGTGAAGCCAACATTCTGACTTGTTTTTACTTCAGGTCTTCTATATTACTGCAACCATTTCATCACCGGTTAAAAAAGTAAAAAAAAAATGAAAGTGTTCAAGCATTTATTGAATTTCAAAACAGGAGGGAGAAGAGGGAGAAATGTAGGAATTCTCTACAATTTCGCAGATTTTGTGGAGTTATTTACACTCATAAATCCATGTGTTCTTAGTTAGACAAACAGCCCTTTTGAGATAAACAGCCTAACTGTTCTGGAAAAAAAAATCTTTTGACTGCAAAGTCTCCAGAAAAGAAAAGTGCCGAAATATTGTTAACAGCAGTTTGGAGTAATTGGTGGAACAAACATTTAGCAGAAATTTCAGGCTTTTTTATGTAGAATTGACTTTAATCTGGCTGCAAATCACACATGATAATTTGGTGGATGTGTCTGTTTCAAGTGTTATGGGTATTAGCCATCAAAATAAACATAACAAACTCTCTTCTACAGCCCGCAGTCCCTGATTAAAATGGTTTTACTATTTTATTACTCTGATGAAGTAGAGTTCTTTGATGAGACCTGAGTCTTATTGATGGTTTTAGTGTGGTACTGTATTTATTACAGTTTGAAAATGACTGTTACACTACAAATGTATTGTCAGTGACTGTATTTTTGGAACTGCAATGTGCTGTGGATGTTTTCAAGGCTCAGTGATCCTCCCACCTCCCTAACACCTGCAGGGTGGGAATTACTGCATGGAGCTATAGAAAATAGTTATATGGTCATGACTTAATATCATTATTAAATGCTCAAAAAGTCTTATAATGTTTATGATTTCAAATACTCAAGGAAAAGAAACACAAGAGATAAAGATACCTTTATCTCTGTTGTCATTTTTAATTGTCTCAATTTAATGTGTTTTAAACACAGAGAAAATGTTAACATGCTATTAACAAAATTGTCAGTGAGTATGGAAAATAAATACCTATTGGGAAAAATTGCAATAAGTCTTTAGTAGACTGTTCTCAGTCTTCTCATAGAACATAGTTCTTCCAAGCAGTACAGACACTTCTCTACATGATTTCCCTCTGTGTGTGTACATACGAGTGTACAGACATGAATGTACATATGTGCATAGTTCTGGTTTCTAAACTTATTTCTAAACTTTCTGCACTAATGAATAATACATGTGCAGTTTAACTGTGACATATATTTATAACAAGCAATCATTTTGCAAAGGTTAGAAGTTAACCATTATCTCCGTGGTATGACGACTGTGGGTCTGTGATCTGTTCTCAAAGCTGGGTGCATGGTGGAGATTACAGAGCAGAAGGAAGAACCCTCCTGCAGAACAGAGCACCTCTGCTAAAAAAAAAATTGGCTGGTAGCAACAGTTCAGCCTCTACGTATTTCTTAACAGTTTCCTGCTGTTGAGTCACACCATATTGCAAAATCACCTTGCAAATCAGAAAATGGTGATTGTTTAAACACCTTTATTTCACAAAAACTTCAGATGCTCATGAACTATGGGCCAAATGTCAAGGTATTTACTCATGGAGTTAGATCCTACTGAGCATTACGTGGCATCCTGCGTCAGAGTTGCTTTCAAAAGGCATGCTGTGACTGCTCGAGATCTTCAGCACCTTGCAAAGCCATGTGGGTGCACAGGGTAGTGTGATTAATTCTAGGAGCAGGAACAAAAAGGAAAAGAGAGAACTGATTTGGCCCATAATCAGAGAGCCAGTCAGCTGCACACAGCTGTGCTCAATACAGATTGCAGGGTGTCACTGCTTCTATTGAATTCAATAGAAAACTGCTTACTGGCCTAACAAGGACAGATTTAATCCTAGACCCTGAAATATCACCACAAACCAGTTAATTTTCAGTATAAAATGTCTAAATGTATGCTTTATCAAGCCACTTTTATGTTTCGCTGGCCCCTTTATCTTGTGTCAACCAAAAATTCATAATACCAATTTTGACTGAAGGCTGGCTTTAATTACATTTTCTTTTACAGGTCTCAACTGCTTTTTGTGTCCTGGGAAATGAGAGCAATTCTTTCTATCATATTCAGAAAGAAAATGAAAAGGTTGGTAAATGTATAAGTAATTTTAACTGATTCATTGATCTGAATACTTTTAAAGTAATACAGTAAGTATTTCTGTCACACTTTGAAGTTAAGCTTGGAGCTCAGTTACATCCCTTAGGGTTATTTTATAGCCATTAAGAATGTGTACCTTTTATCTCATGCCTTCAATTAATTGAATTTCAAAAATATTCTCAAATGTTTTTAGAAAATCATTTAGTACCTGGAGGACATTCCTGTGTGATTTATTGTTACAGTAATTAAAAGCAGTGAGTATTACACTGGTCACTGTTGGAACTCCTGTCTGCCTTTGGCTATATTTTGGTTTAAGTTAAAACATATAGTACACTTGAGAGACTTGTGAAGGGAGGTAAGAAAAAAATTAATTCTTTTCAGATTGCTTCAGAATTTTGGCACACTTAGAAATAACCTCTTAAAGTGATCACAGTGATATTTACATGATAATTGTATGCAAGCACAATTAAACTTCCATATTAAACAATTAAATAGTGCTTTTCCTGCTATGGTGAATTATTCCTGACTACCCATATTAGTATTCTGTAGTTCTAATCAGTGCCATAAATAATTTTCAGTTTTACACATTCTGCTCTGAAGCAATTATTAAGAATTCTCAGGAAGAGTTAAAACAGCTAATGAAAATAATTAGCAGGAAAAAAATGATGGTTCATCCTGCATTGAAAGATAACCCTAACTGAAAACTACAAACGCTGCTTTAATTGCATCTTTGTTTTCTAGGCACTCACAGTTCTCTTCTGTGATCCCTTTTGTGCAAGAAGTGATTGCTCAGGAGCAGCGTTTTGCAGAACTCCTCACTCACAGAGGGATCGGTGGGATTACAGCCCCGGCCCATGTCCCTTCACTCGGGTAACACAGGGAAGGAGATTATTGCTGTATTGCTTCCCTGGAGCTCCACCTCAGCAGCACTGCTCACCTGCCCAAAGTCTGCAGCAAAGACGCAGTGCAGGAGGGAGAACTTGGTGCTACTGACTCGCTTGGTGTCTTCTGCCTTTTCAGCATCTTCCAAGAGGCTTGGTTCTGCTTCTAAGTCTATAAAATTATGCTCTTTTCCTACTAAAAAATAATCCTCTCCACCCATGCACATATTGAGCACGCTAAGACAGCCTTAGCTATTTCTCTAACCACATCAAATTTTTTCCTGACACAAAATAAATATCTTTTCAAAATCATGGGTCACAAATGGAATTATGGTAATACTTGCTTACAAAATTCTTTAAAAAATAATCATGAGCTTGTATCTGTGGACTACAAAAGACACTCAGATGACCACACAGGATCTGAAAATAAATATGGTTTATTAGCTTAGGCATTCATTTATGAATAAAACTCTAGTTGCATAGATTCTGGCCAATACAGGCCAGTACCAGATAAACATTTCACATTTTAACGTACGCACTGAAGTCATTGTTCAAAGTAATAACCTATCCTTTTAATAAACCATCCCCGTTACACAGAAATGCCTAAAGGTTTTCTAGTGTGCATCAGTCTTTTGAACATCACATAATGAATTTAATGTGAGAAAAGGAAAAGAAATGTACCTGTATGGATCCCTGCAAATTAAGCCAAACCTTGCTGCTCTGAGGCTACCATATAACTTGGCACTATATAACCAGATGAGGACAAAAATAGTTTCAGTGAAAATCTGATTTCTATCCATGTATTTACTACATTCTGAATTATATTGGCTTTCCTGAAATTATTCCAGTTAAGTAAATTATCTCAGAGGTTTCATGATTAAGCTAATGTGTTTCTAGGACCTTCATAGTGAACATGAGTTATGATACATGCATTAGTATATTATTCCTTGACTAGGTGTGATTTAGTAACCTCTACAGGAAAATAAAGGCCAAAAAAGTAAGAGATCAAGCTGCTGTTTTCTCCCGTCTGATATCTTAGAAAGTAGGTCTTCAAAATATGGCCGTGGTGCTGAAGGAATTTATACTGAAAATTAAATTATATTCCCTTTTTGAATGGAAATATGTGGCGCTATCACCGGAGCTGTTTGTCTAATGACATGGAAAATTAAGGGATTTAACCACTTGGTATCATTTAATAACGGCCTTTTCACAGCAGAGAGGGCATTGCTCTAGCTACAGAAATGGGAAAGAATGCCAAAGAATGCCAGGATAGACAGGACCAACAGCATTTCTACAGTGAAAAGAGCACCTTTTGATACTTTAAACACTAAAAATGGTTGAAACCTTAGCATTATTGGTTATTTAAACAAAAATAAAAATGGGACAAGACAACCTAACAACATCAGGAACAACATAAGGCAGGATCTACAAATGCCCTTCCAGCCTCGGACTCTGGCCCATGTTTTTTGGGGGAGTGCTGCCCAAAAGCTTTTGCTCTTTTTGCAAGCATCTTCCCAGATTTATCAGTGACCAGTGTTCCCTCAGTGTCCATCATGTCACTATGGTTGACCTGCATGCATGTCTACTGGGATTCCAGCTCCACTTAGTCTGGTTGCCCTCCTGCCTGGCTAGACCAGTTTCTGACAGAAAGCCACAGTGCTTTCTGCTATGTAGGTCAGAGTGGCAATGGACGGCAATTTCCAAGGTGTGCAGGTCGACATGAGCAAATTGGAAAAGACAGACTCGAGTCTGCTCACTTCCTTTAAGCATCACTGAAATAATTAAAAATGTTGATCTCGTGGACCTGAGGTTGTTATATCACAAAAGACTCATATTAATTGAGCAAGGAAACTGCAAACGTACTGCTATTGGCTGTAGCTGTTAATATAAAAGATTACTCTTTGAACGATGCCTCCTGCCCTTGAACATCGTATTTCAGGGCAGGGAGACAGCTGATCCCTCAGCATTGGAGCTCCTCGCTGTAACTCTGCCGTCGAGAAAAGCGGGGGCGGCCTCTGGCCGAGCAGCCGGCGCCGGGACGGGGAAAGGTTTGGAGGAAGACACCGGGAGGTCCCGATCCCCTCAAAGCTCCTTAGGGCCGAAGGGCAGGTGTCACCTCCAGGCGGTGGATGGTGCCACCCCGCTCTGGGGCAGGGCGCTGCCCCGGGCAAGTCGGCCGGGCTCAGAGGCAGCCCGGGGCGGGAGCAGAGGGACAGGCTCCCCGGGGAAGGGAGGAAAAGCCCAGACCCGCAGTGCCGGGACGGGGACGGCACACACGCCTCCTGCACTCCCGGGGGCATCGCAGAGCCCTCGTCCCGCCGGCGGGCAGCCGGGGCATCCACGTCGCTCTGTGGGTTTGTTACTCCGCTTTAAAACGCAAAGGCTCGTGGCATGATTGGCTTTCTGTTTACAGGTGCAGATGGGGAGAAAGCTCACGTTTTCTTTCGCCGTGTGGTTTCCCCACCTTGAAAGCTGCAAGGGCAATCCGAGGAGGGAGAAAGGGGAAAGAGAAGAGGGTTTCCCAGTTTCAGCATTCATCAGATTTACCCTGTCATTGCACTACAAGGTGCAGTGTGTGTCGAACATTACGAGCGCGGGGCCATGCAAATGACACAGGCATGAAAGAGCCCTGGCAAGAATAAATCTGTCGATGTACAGATGTTCCCTATTAACGTTACTGTTCAGCCTTGGTGGTTACTGTGGGAAGACACCGGATTAAAAATTCCCATTGCCACCCCACCTCTGCTGAACCTTTCTCCCCACACCTCTTTGTCTTCGCTTAATTAGGTAGGATATAATACTCTCTTTTTCTCCTCCTCTGTCTTATTGAGACGTCTGCCCAGGCTCACGCCTTTAAACAGGAATGATATTGATCCCTCCTCCCCCTTCTGTCAATCCCGATTTGTCCCTTTTCCTGCTGAACAAACAATTAAGAAAAGAAAGTACCGAGCGCGCGGTGGAACTTGTCATGCACAGGTTCCCGCGGGGATCCCGGGAGCTGCGCGGTCCCGGACACCGGGCCGGAGCCCGAAGCGGCCCTGGGCGCCCGGGACTGAGAGAGGGTGGCGGGAGGCTGCGCACCGGGAAAGGAATTTCGGACTGGGAGCTCGCTGCCGCTTCGCCCAGCCTCGGGCCCGTGTAACTCCTCCGCAGGGAGAGCGGCGGTGGCGGTGGCAGCCTGCGGGACGGACGGAGGGACGGGCGCAGCAGGACGGAGAGGACAAGCGGGAACAAGCGCTCCTGCCCCGACCCGCTTGCGGCTGCCGCCGGCACCTGCCCCCCCTCCCCGCTCGGCTGCGCCCCCACCTCCGCCCGGAGGGAGTCCCCGGTGCCCGGGCAGCCCCGCTGGGGCTGCGCCCAGGGCGGGCAGGGCCGGCGTAGCCAGCCTCGGGGGCGCTGCAGGGAGCGGGTCCCCGGTGCCGGGCGCTACCGCGCCGCCCCCCCTTGCCCCCTCCCCGCGGCCGGGGGGCGCTGGCCCAGGCAGTCCCCGGCAGCTCCGCGGCGCCCGAACCCGCCGCGCTGCCCCCGGGCTATGAATAAAGCCGAGGCGGCCGGGGGGACAGGTACAGGTGCCCGTCTCCTGTGCGCAGGGCCACGCCGACGTCCCAGCCCGCCTCCTCCAGCGGGAGGGAAACAAAGACGGCGAGAGAGGCAGGGAGAGTTGCCTGTAAGTTTAGCGCCTTTCAGTCGTGACTCGCGGAGATAAATGATAGTTTGGAGGTGCGCGCAGTTAATCACCGCCACGGCTGCCGTACAGCGTGTGCAACCCGCAGATCATTAGGTTAAATGGAGGACATTCGTGTCCTTCCAGAATCAATGCAATTATTGTTGGCAACAAGGACAACAATTGGAGTGGCAGCACTAATTTTACTAACCTGCTATTAATTATGGTGTCCCCCACGCCCCAGACGGCGTTTATAACCCGCGGAAGCAAGCGGCGCTGGCTGCTTCTGTTTTAAAACGGGAAAAGTTGGAAGTGGAATGCCTGGTCGTGTTGGAAAGTGTTAATCAGTAGGAAAGAGTGTGATCAGTGGAACTATTCACTTGAGCGTCACTCTGGTACAGGGGGTTAGTGGAGTGGCTGTGGCGCCTGGGGACCGAAGGCTCCGTGCCGCGCCGCGCAGGTACCGCGCACTGAGACATGTCTGCGTTAGCTCCCCGCAGCTCCCTGCCACGCCAGCCAGCGCAGAACGGAGGAGAGAAGCCCTACCATGGCACAGCCATCGCTACCAGATTTTAGCCGAAGCCTGGAGTGATCGCAGGTAAAAAATTTCTTCTTTTGGTGATGATGCTTGTCAGTGTGTGTGTGTGTGTGTATGTGTGTGTGTGTGTGTCTCTATGGAAGCAGAGGGTGGAGGGCAGCGGTGGGGCTTACTCCCCCGCCCCCCTTCTCCTTCGGAGCCTGCTTTAGCAGCAAGGCAGCTGAAAACGAACTGCTGGAGGGAAGAGAAACTATCCGTGATGAATCATTTGGCTTTGTGCAATCTTTACCTAGGACAGAGGGTAAATGTATTTTAACATACGTGTGTTATTTCTTGGGAAGGGGGTGTGGATATGATATTCAGCGAGCACTAAGGTAAGGTACTGAGTCAAACTTTCTGGATTTTAAGACGAACTTTAAAAGACAGAATGTGACCTTGCAAGCAGGAAAGTTTTGCCTTCGCAGGGAAGTAAGTTGAAGCTGTCGGCTGCCAGAGAGCTCAAAGGTGGTGGCGTCTGAATGCCTGCAGGTCTGCAGCACTGGGGGTACAGGAGCTGAGAAAGGAAATCTTAAACAATCTTTGCTTTGCTAGTGAAAACGTAGTTGCGATGCTCTGCACCGAGCAGGTAAATGTGGGCATGTTGTGGGGTCCATCTATAGCCATAGAGCACCTGCCCAGGTCACAGCATTTGCTTCTCTTGCTGAAAAGTTTGGTGTGGGGGTGTAGGTGCGTGAGTGTAGGTGTGCATGTAAGAGAGAGAGAGAGAGAGAGAAAGTGCTGGCTCTAGTTCTTAAGTGTGAAAAGTTAATAAGTACAAAGAACAGAATGAGCATGTGAGGCCTTTCTGCTCTAATCTAGATTGTTTGCCAAGAGGATTGAAGATTTACAAAATGAAAGCATTCAAATGGATAGCTTTGAACAACTGATTTTACATGTAGTTGTAAACTGAGTAAATTAATTAGCAGTGCCTTCTTATGCAACTGTTCTGTTGGTCATCATGGCTCTGCCAATCCCAAGCCATGGCATGGGTTTGTGCAGGTCGGCAGCATCGTCTCACTGTGCCTCGATCCAGAGTGCAGGAGGTGCAGTTACACCTCAAATTAGCTCAGGAAAAAAAGACCAACGTGATATTGTCAAATAGCAAGTTTATGGGAGCTAACCTACTTGAAAATGTTGTAGGCTGCCCTCGGTTCCATGTCAGACTCCAAATGGGCAAGACATAGAGCTTCAGAGCGTTTGTCAGGCTGTGTCAAATGTTGCTTTAAGTCTGTAACATGAAAAGAAAGCAAACTCGACTGAAAGAGCTCACTAAAGTCTGTTTAGCCCATAAGCAAATTCCGTTGCTGAAATATTTCCAGGAGTGGCAATAACCCCTCCAAAAGAGAAGGCGATGAAAACGCAGATAGTAAGTGTAGCTGCATTAACTGCCTCTAGATCATGTCCCTGAAGACGTCCATCAAAGCCTGAGTCCTGAAGAGGTTCTGTTTTACCTGCTGTGGCCTGTTCCAGCATCACACTCTTTCATTCTCATTCCATGTTTTTACAATAAAACTTGTATGAGCATTGGCTCCAGGTTCTCAGAGGAAAAGCTCATAACCCTGAGAGAGAGACCTGGCTAGGCTTTGGATGGGAAATTCCTGCTCGCCTGAGTGTGCAGGCTGGTTCTGACCAGAAGGGAACTCTCCAGCGTTTCCTATTGATCGCCATGGGTTTCCTTGCTCAAACTTTGGAGAAAGCTGTGTGTGTTTCTTTCTCGAAAGCTGTTAACTGCATTGTACAGGAAAGGGGCTTTGACGAGGATCAATTTTTATTGCACAGCAAAGACTTGCATTTTCCAAATGCTTAAGGATATAGCCTACAGCATTAAGCGTCTTTGCTTGGATTTGAACAGTGTTACGTTGTTTATGTGAAAGGACCACAAAGGTTATTTTAAATCATTGTGAGGCTTAATGCATGTTTGTGCTCTGGCACCAAAAATTCAAGATGAAATATAATTGTGTTGAGTTTCTTATCAACAAAGGGCCATTATTTGTAGACTGTAAGTGAAACAAGACATCAACAGTGGGGGAGGACGTAATGTCAGCTTTCAGCGTTTAAGTGTTTAAGGTTATTAAGTTTTTTTTGTCGATTTTCTTTTTGTTTGTTTGTTTTGGTGGAGGTTTTTTAATGACTGCTTTCTAGGGAATACAGATTGGAACTGACACAAAGCTGACCGGGGGTAAAGTAATAGAGCAGGCAGGCTGCAAAGAAAAATGACAAATAATTATCATGATTAATACAGGAAAGTTCAGTGCGAAAATGGGCACTAGAGTATTTGCATGGCGCAGTGAAAGACAACTGTGATATATAAATAGACAAGGACTATAAATATTGAATTTCTCCTTGTATTTTAAAGTTTAATGGACTCATCTAAATATCAAAACCTGTAGTGTATTGTTGGCCACTGCAGACTTTACATCTGCAGTGGAAAAAAAAAAAAAAAAAAAAAAAAAAAAAAAAAAATAAACCACAACTTCAGGACATTTCCCAAACTGTAGCCTGGAAAACTGGGAGGACTTCTTCAGGCAGTTCTCCAGCTCTCCCAGCTAATTATAGTGCTTTACACCGAGCCGCTCTTGAGATAAGTGCAACTATTTTCTTCCCTAGCACCGGTGAGTTTTATTCTGGAGCTTAAACAAACATCCCCCAGCGCAATGGGCACAGGAGGCAGAGGGAGCGGCACGGAACACTGCCTGCAGACCATTGTGTAAACACTGGGTGTCTTTTCTTCCCAAACAATGCAATAGTCCGTCAACACTCCGCACAGAAGGAAGCTGCTGGTACAGAGTCGCTAAAAGTATCGTTATACTTTGGCAGCATCATGGTATAACGCAGGAGGAGGAACAGAGAAGCCTTTCTATATAAGAAACCCAATGGCAAAGTTATTAATATTCTCAGAAATAAAAAGGAATTAGCATTTCAGGTGAGGAAAAAAAATGCACTTTCTTCCCATCCAAAAATCAATACAGAATTCCAAACCGATTATTTATGTCATTTGATTCCCTTTCTTTATACGTTTCTCCCGGCTACAGATACTGAGCTGTCAGGATAATTTGCATGTACTTTATCTGATATCTTTTATTTGCAAACACTCTAAAGCGCCATAAAACGCCTCTTGTTGTAGTCTAAGTCGATCTGAGAACTAGTATTTTCATCTGTAAATTAAAGCAATTACGCAGCAGATATTATATTATGTGTACTGTGGTCTCCAGATAGTCATCAATCACCCTCAATCGAGCTGTCAGTGTGGGCAGATTCGTTTCTGGGAGGCAGTCTTCCAGCTGGGGAGAAGAAGAGAATATCATCATTAATTAGAGTGTGACCCTGGGGCTATTCACATGTCTGAACCCAGGAATCTCTCTGAGCAAGTCTGCACACCATGGAGCAGCGTTCGACTGCACCAGCAGCCCAGCTTCAGCCTCGGAGCTGACTCCTCCGCTTCCCCCGTCCTCCCGGGGGCTGCCTGCCCGCCCTGCCTCGGTGGTGCCGGCCGTCGGGGGAGAGGTGCTGGGGCTGCCAGCATCTTCCCCCCACGGCCCGCTCCCTCCGAGCGTGCAGCACAGGGGGGTTGCTGCCTGCTTGTGTGGGGGGGGGGGGTCCCAGACCCCTGGAGGGTAGGGAGGCTGATGGCAGCGGTGGGATGGGTAGGGTAGAAGGGGGTGTTGGAAGTTTGAGACGGGATCAAAGTCGTTTTAACGTGAAAAGTCACATCTTTTCCATCATTCCCCGGAAGACGCTCGTAGGGTTTTCTACCTGTAATCACACGCCTGGAATAAAAGCCGAAAAGAAAAGCAGGATTGCTTATCATGTGCTTTATTGTTAGCGTTAGCGCTAATTTTAACTGTTGATTAAATCTTAAATGAAGACTCAGTCGTGTGTCCCTTCATATGTCTTGTTTGTAATTGAGACTAATTATTACTGTGGGGTGGGAAGAAGCAGCTGCTCATTAATTAATTTCTAATTAAAAGTGCTTACTAGCCTTTCAGTGACTAAGGAGGGTGGGGAAAATAGCTGATACAACATTGATCCTCCAGATTAAAAACATTCATTTCCTTCCCTTGCCCGCAGAAATATATATGTTGTAAGCAGGCGTTGCTGCCACCGAAGAGCTTCCCAAACTTTTCGCCCCTGTTAGGCAGGTTGAAGGCGATGCTGGAGAGTCTATTTTCCATGGCAGGGGAACTATTCCCGAAAATGAGTGTTAAACTTACAGGCAGGTTAATTTGAGTAGGTTTTGCGTGACGTCAGAGGCTCGGCTCTTTTAAAACAGCGCTCTGGTGAGCTGATGAATTTGTATCACTTTTCTTCTTCCCACCTTTTATTTTTCCGTGGGTGCAAAGTATTTATTTTTGCCATCACGTCTGCCTGTCTCGGAGCCTACATGTAACAATTATTTCTGTGTCGTAGTTATAGCGGGAAAGGTACTAAAATCTCCGTACATAGGAAAAAAAAAAAGTTTAAGTTTTCATGTAAATAAATTAAATGTGTGGTTTTCTGCTTCGTCCTATAAGCATCTAGGGACCTGTGGTTACCAATCAATTGGTACAACAGAGCAGAGCCAGGCTGCAATAGCGTGCAGATCAGACGCCTCGCCTTGTTTGTAGATAACTGGGAGCCTCTGTACCATGTCCTATCCTCAGTTTGGCTACCCTTACTCCTCAGCACCCCAGGTAAGAGTTTTTGCCTACCAACGTTAATTGATTAAATTTCAGTCCTTATGGATGCCTTCCCTCCGGGATGAGGGCGGCAGCGATCCTCTCCCGCACGCGGTAGCGGCAAAGCAGATGCTCGCCCCGCAGCTTTCCAAGATGACCAAGTTCTGTGTCGGGCACCAGTTTTAAAATGGGAAGAAACATGTGGGATTTAGGGTGTTTGGGGGTGATAAAGATGCGTGGGAGATGATTACAGAGATGAGAGAGGTGAGAAGGGGAGCTAGAGATCCCCAACCCCCACCCCTCCCTTTTTATTTTTTTCTCTTTCACGATTAAATTCACAGTTTATCAATTAAACATAGACGTACGGAGGTCCGGACCGTAGAAACAGAATGGGATATTCTAAACCAGCAGGTTAATAACAGATGCGTGCGTGGCTGGTACAAATCTGCAGTCAAAATAAATATGCATGAATGACTTCGAAAAAAAGGTTTAAAACGCAGATGGGAATCATTGTGCGGCAAGAGGAGAAAACGGTGTAAACCCCAATCTTACGAAAACACCCCAGGAAAGGTTAGCTTTTAAATGGAGAGGGCCTGAGGAATGTATTATAGAGGATTAAACATCCACAGTCACGGGGCGTTCTGATGTTGTGGAGTCGTTTTAAAAAACTGATAAAATACTTGTACCTCTGCGCTTCTCCAGAGCGTTTCTATCACAATTGAAGTAAAATACGGCAAGGGAGGGAGGGAGGAGGGCGGGCGACACCCCAAAGCTACGACCTGGTTTGAAAAAAAAAAAAAAAAAAAAAAACAAAGCAAAACAAACCCAAACAAAACCCCACCAAACTCACACATTCTAAAATCAACCGAACCCAAACTTGGTTTCACTTTAGGAAGTTCCCCCCACCCCGCCCTCAGCGCCGCTCTCTTTCCCTCCAGTTCCTGATGAGCACCAACTCCCTGACGACCTGCTGCGAGACCAGCAGCCGGACGCTGGCTGAGACGGGGGCGGCCGCCTCCGCCCAGACCCCCGTGTACTGCCCGGTGTACGAGAGCCGCCTGCTCGCTACAGCCCGACACGAGCTCAACTCCGCCGCCGCCCTGGGGGTCTACGGCGGACCCTACGCCGGGCCCCAGGGCTATGGAAACTACGTGACCTACGGTACCGAGGCTCCCGCCTTCTACTCCTTGGTAAGCCGCCCCGGGGGATGCTGGCTCGCTCCCTCCCGCTCTCCCTCCGGCCGGCTCCGCGCTCCCCCCGTGCCCCCGGGGCGAGGCCGCTCGGCGGGACCCCCTCCAGCCCCGGGCGGCGGCAGCCCCGGGCGCTTCTCCTCCGCCCCGCCGTGCACTCCCCGCGTCCAGCCCCGCGGTCAGCAGCTGTTCCAGCCCGGCGCTCGCTCCTCATGGTAACGCAATTAAAAGTCGCGCCTGATGAGCTGGCGGCCGAGTGCGGAGGGCCTGTCCGGGCGGGCAGTTTAGCGCGACCCAGACCCGGGCTTGCAAGAAAATGATGCGCTCTTCCCATACAGCCTTTTTTTTTTTTCTTTTTTTTCCGCCTGCACCGTAACAGCGAGAGTTAATATCGCTATTGATGTGGCCAGGCTCCGCGGCCGAGGGCCCCCCGGCAGGTCCTTCGCGCCGCTCCGGGACGCGGGCGGGGGAGCCGGGCGGCGGGGCCGGGCTCTCCCGGCGGCGGGGGCTGAGGGCGGCGGGCGGTGTCTCTTGCAGAACAGTTTGGATGCGAAGGACGGGAGCGGCTCTGCGCATGCGGGCATCGCCCCGGCGGCTGCCTACTACCCCTACGATCACACCCTCAGCCAGTACCAGTACGACAGGTAAGCGCCATCCCCACCCTGGCCCCGCTCGCTGCCCTCCACCCCCGCCACCCCCTCCCCGCCATCGCCTCTCCCCGCCCCGCCCCGCCAACCTGTCTCCTCGCCGCTCAGCATCTCCCGGCTCCAGCCATGCCGCCTCCCCTTCCCCACACCGACACGGGGTCCTCCGCCCCCCGGGCGGTCGGTAGCGCGGGGGGCAATCCCTCTTAACCGGGGCGGTAATTACCTTTCCCTGCGCGGAGGCAGGCTTGGGCATCCCGTGTATATTTATTAGTTTTAAACCAGCGCAAACCCCTTACGCACCGTTCCCAGCTCAGAGGCCCATTGGGCGCCAGTGACCTTTCCTGGAGGATGTGCATTAAATATTCAGTCGCAGCCCAGTGTCATCTGCGTTAGGTTCCTACAATTTCAGGAACAAAAGGGTAGAGGAGATTACTAATAAAAGGAGTAAGAGGAAATATATTTCTATTAACACTTACACCCTGGGGTCACCCAGATGAATTTTGTTTGGGGGGGACTAATAAAACGAGCGGAAAGAGGTATTTCTGTGAGTTTGCAAGCTGCTAGGATTTTCTTGCTCCCCCAAATGTTGACATTGACTTTACCGCAGATAAAAGCAGACGATTCCTTCCCTCTTTCCGCCACCACCGCCAAGGCAGAGCGGAAATTTGCATCGCCCGCTGTTGCTGCTGGCTGAACCCTTCCCTCTTGCTTTCCCTCCTCGGCTTGAATTCTCTAGGCTGGTCTCCCTCATAAAGCTGAGCTATCCTCATCCCTCTTAAAATCGAGCTGTCCTCACCCATCTCCCCCCTCTCCGGTCCAGCCACCCTCTGGGGGATGCCGCAGGCAAGCGGCCGGGGCCGGGGCTCTGGGACCCCGCGGCGGGCAGGTGAGACCGGGCGGGGGGCGAGAGCGAGGTGTCACATTCCGGGGGCTCCGCCCTGCCTGCAGGTACGGGACGATGGACGGTGGGACGCGGAGAAAAAACGCCACCCGAGAGACGACCAGCACGCTGAAGGCCTGGC
The DNA here is from genome assembly GCF_052056855.1 of Sturnus vulgaris. Lineage (NCBI taxonomy): Eukaryota > Metazoa > Chordata > Aves > Passeriformes > Sturnidae > Sturnus > Sturnus vulgaris. The sequence continues at coordinate 93,343,537 of NC_142243.1, read as the reverse complement.
TGCAGGAGCACCGCAAGAACCCCTACCCCACTAAGGGCGAGAAGATCATGCTGGCCATCATCACCAAGATGACCCTCACCCAGGTCTCCACCTGGTTCGCCAACGCCCGCCGGCGGCTCAAGAAGGAGAACAAGATGACCTGGCCCCCGCGGAACAAGTGCTCTGACGAGAAGCGGCCCTATGAGGAAGAGGACGAGGAGGAGGAGGAGGGTTCGCAGGAAGAGGCGATGAAGAGCGGGAAAGCCGAGGGTACCCTGCTAAAACCAGGCACTTAGCGGTGCGGCCGCGGGGGCTCGGCCGGCAGCTCGCCCCCGGGGCGGGCCTCGCTGGTGGGGGCGGCCGCGGGCCTCGCTGGTGGGGGCGGCCGCGGGGCAGCGCGGCGCCGACAGTGACCGTGTGTCTTGTTTTTACTGTCCCTTCCCCCGCCCCCGCCCCGCAGAACCCACGGGCAAGGAGGAGAAGGAGCTGGAGCTCAGCGACCTGGAGGACTTGGACGCCGCCGAGTCGGAGAGCTCGGAGTGCGAGCTGAGGCGGCCCTTCCCGCACCCGCTCCCGCATCCGCACCCGCTCCCGCTCCCGGGCGGCAGCCACCCGCCGCGGGCCGCCGAGCTCCCCGCCAAGATGCCGCCGCCGGCTGCCTCCGGGGAGGAAGAGGAGGAGGAGGAGGAGGAGGCGGCGGTGGCAGAGCGGGCGCGGAGCTGCCTGAAGACGGCGGCGGAGGAGTGCGGCCCCGACCCGCTGGGCGCTCGGCAGCGCGGCTGCGAGTCCAAGATGTGCTTCCAGCAGGGGCAGCAGCTGCTGGAGGCGAAGCCCAGGATTTGGTCCCTGGCGCACACTGCCACCTCCCTCAACCAGGCCGAGTACCCCTCCTGCATGCTGAAAAGGCCGGGGGGCTCGGCCGCCGCCGCCGCTCCCGCCCCGGTCAGCGTCATCGACAGGCACCAGGATTCGCCGGTCACCAACCTCAGGAACTGGGTGGACGGGGTGTTTCACGACCCCCTGTTCAGGCACAGTACTTTAAACCAAGCCCTGAGCAACACAACAGTTTCCTGGGCTACCACCAAAGGAGCCATTCTGGAAACGGGCGCCTTGGGACGCGCGGTGGGGAACGGCGCCAATGTGCTCAAGGGGCAGCTCTCAAACCTGGCCCACCATGACTCAAACAAAGAGTTTCTGGCGTTTCCCAAATCAGGAAGCAAAATGTTTTGTTCCTAACAGGCCCGCCGAGGGGCAAAGGACTTTCTAACGCTTGAAGAGTCAGCTACACTGAAAAGAGACTTGCAAGAGTTTAAATTTAAATATAAAACTTTTTCTTCCTTTTTTTTTTTTTTAACAAACAACATAAACGAGGATTTAAAGTTCAGTTTGCTCAGTTCAACGGAAAGACTTTGCTCATTGCTGTTCTGAACATTTTCTCCTGGCTGCGACTTTAAGGGATCAATGTCGTGAAAGTTATTTAATTCCATGTCCAAAAAGCACGTACTATAGTGTAGACCTACTTATAAAGTTTACATCCGAAAGTTTACAAACGGGAAATTTTAATTCAGATTTAATTTAAGGCATGCCGATATTAGTTATAAAGACTTTTCGAGAGTTTTTCCTCCTGATTTCCTTGTTAGCATATAATTCACAAACAGCACTTCTACTAAGTTTACACCTACTGCACAAATTTATCTTGACAAAAAAAAAAAAAAAGAATATGTTAAAAGGTATGCTCACTCCAATAAATTGTCTGTTTCAGAGGTAACACAAGTGGTGGCGTTTTGCATTGGGCAACAAACAACTTCCGTGTTTCAAATTCCCCCTCGGAGCCGATCCCGGTAATTCCAAGGACTGTCAACAGGCTGCCGGGAGAGGGGAAGAGAGGCTCAGCGCAGCGCTGCCGCGGGAATGAGGACGGAGCCCGGGAGGCACGCTGCGCGCAGGAGGGATGCTGGGCTGCGCTCCGCGGGGCAGCGCCGGGCCCCGGCCGCCTCCCGGGCCGACAGCGGGGGCACCGGCTGCCCGCCGAGGCCCGGCGGGCCGGGAGCATACCCCCCTTCCCCCTCCCCTCCTTCCCGAGCTGCGGGCGGGCGGGGGTCGGCCCCCAAGGGCCGGGCTCTGCCGCGGCGTCGCCTCCGCCGCGCGCGGAGCAATTGATTCACATGGAAAATTTGATCTTTTAAAGAACCGTTTTAGCTTTCCAGCTCCTCTGCCAGTGCGGAGAATCGCTGATCCGCCATGAATATTTCAGCACTTCAGTACAGATGCTTTACCGTTTTGACATTAAATAGAGTGCAGCCAACAAAAAGAGAGAGGGAGGAAGAGCGCTCTCGACGTGTGATTCAGGAGCACTCGCAGCCAATTTACCACTTAGATAACAGGCGCTTAAAAGATTTCATTTCCTTCCCCGGATGAGAACAAACTTTACTGATCCCCGGACCGGGAGAGAGGGAGAACTGCTGGAAAAGAAACTGCGATGCAATAATAGATCCCGGCTTACCCGAGCCGGCCTATAACCCCTGAGCTTCGGCAGCCGGCGCGGCGGGGAAGAACCGAGAGCACCCGAAGGACCAAACTGACATCGGGACAAGCAGAAGAGCCTTCCTTGCCTCCCAGCATCCTCGCCCATCCCATTCCAGCCGCTCCCCGTCGGTCCACCCCCCTTCACAATAAATAAATAAGAGTACAATAAAGGGGAAAAAATATAAAGTCAACTATAAACGCAACCGAGAAAACACTCAGCCAAAATATAGCATACTCCAGTCTGCGAAGTTTCTAGCGAGACCTGTTAGTGCAAGGACTGAATAAAGGAATCCAGGTGCGGAGATCAGATCAAGCCCTTCCCCTCTCTGCGAGCAGCCGTAATTGGATTGTATCCAGTCATATTCCCTGTCATTGTATTGACTTTCGCTCTCTTGGATGATATTATCGAGATCACTGAACCCCTCTGCTGATCTGGCTGTCAAAAGGCTCAGACAGGAGCCCCCGGCCTGGAAAACGTGCATCAGCCGAGATAATTTGAAGTGAAATTTTCATTTTGACAGTAAACCCCTCAATTTCTAAAGGCTCTGCACCCGGAGAGCTCGGTGGCAGGGGGAGGCTTTACAGAAAGCCCACGTCTTAAACTGAAAAGGGCAAAAGAACTCGAATTAGTTGTAATAGATAAAAGGGCAAAAATAAAGAGTCAAGGGTACTTGACAGTAATAGCGAAAGTGGAGTCTCGGGGGAGCCGCGATCTGAGCAAAAGGCTGGGCCGGCAGGAATTTTAATGCAGCCGGGGCGGCCGGCGAGCTTTGCCTCTGAAACCCTTTAGACAAAGCAAATTATTTTCAGCCAAACTAAAGAGACGGAGATGAAGGAGGCGAGGGAGAGGGAAGGGGAGAAAGGCGAATGTTCGGGCTGCCCTCAGACCATTGGTAGAGTCAAGCGGGATGGGGCATAAACCCCTCCGACTGCTGCGACGGTGATGTTAAAGCGGGGAGGTTTGTGTGTGCCAGCCTTGCTGGATGTGCAGGGACTGGAGGGGACACGGAGGCTCCCGGTGGGCTTCGGTTTCCATGCGACAGAGGCTCTGCAGAGTGCAAGGGGACTCCATTCTTTTTCCTAACACAGGGACAGCCCAGTGTGTGTGTGGATTGCGTGCAAAGAGAGGTCTCGTCCACCGAGCACCCAAATCTCTCTCACTCTTAAAAGCCCCCTGACTTCGAGCAGAGCCGGCCCTCGCTGGCCTCCCTGGGCTGGCTCTCTGCTGGTGACCCCGCAAGCCATATAAGTAATTTTACAAGTCTTTGCTGGCCGGCTTTGGCCGGGTCCAGGATTCAATTCGGACATCCTGCTGTTTGGGAGGCAATACCCTCCCCTCTCCCATCCCCCTCCCCTCCTCCCGACTTAAAATGAAGGTGATAACACTGTGGGCAAAGCAAAGGCGCACTGAAATACCAGAAGCGGATAGCTTCTGAAACACCAAAAGAAAAGCGGATCAACACTTTATCCCTTCATTTTCGTGTTATTGTTGTTATAAAACAAGTTTGAGTAAGTTTATGACTGCTGTATAACAAGAGCAGGGCTCTCCAGACCAGAGAACCGGCAGTATCTCGGGTCTGGTAAATCTGTGTGTGCTCACACCAAAACATTGCCCATCCTGAGAGGAGACCGTGTCAGTTAAGGGGGAGGGAAAAGAGTTTCTTGCTTTAGTACACAAACCTTATGACTTAGATCAGCCATGAAATGCAGAGATCTTTCAAAAGGGTTGGGGTTCTTGTTGATTGGTTGTTTTGATATATTTTTTTTTTAATATATTAACAGAAGAGTGTGAGAAATTAATTTTGCCATTTGATTCAATAGCACAAGTCAAAGATCAGGTTCTGCTGCTTTAGAGAAAGCTGCAGGGCTGAAAGGGAAAGCCGTGCAGCTCGTAGGTCTGTACAAAGCAGAAATATAAAGGCAGGCTGAGAAAGAAAAAGGAGGGGAAAAAAATCATAGAGAAACGTCTTGAAACTGAGAGACTCTAAATCATTCAGCCATGGCAAATTCAAACACACAAAGGAGGGGATGCTAAATTAACAGTGCTTTTTACATAGAGCCCAAATAAAACTGTAATCAGCGACGCGTTACTTTTCATTAAGCGAGTTTGACAGGAGCATATTCAGCCTCGACAAGGGAACAGGAGCGAAGAAATATACGGCTCTCCCAGCCCGAGTCATAAGATAATTCCTTAAGCTCCATTAACAACTCTTAGCCGCAGGAAATGGGCTCCCTGAAAACATCTCCAAATCTAAAAGCTTTATCGACCTCTCAAACCTCTGCTGATGGTTCTATTTTTTAAAAAAACTTAGAGGCGAGACGTCCAGCAAGGTAATAGACTTTGACACAACACCTTCTTAACTAGAGAGAGAGAGGCAGAGAAAACGAGACCTTAAATGATATTTAAAAGGCAGCCAATTAAGATTTAAAATGATTGTCTCCTGAGATTATGCATGCAATTTATGTCATCTACTTTTTTTTCCCAGACATGCATGCAAAATTGCAACGGGGCATATTGCCTGTTCCTTAAATGATGATGATGATGATGATGATGATAATAATAATAGAAGAAACAGTAGCAATTAACAATCTGGAGCTATCTCACGTAATTGCAAACGATGATCCAAGAAAGGGCTAGCGTTTAGGTAATCTGATTATAGAGCACCTTGCAACAGCCAGCTTATTTATAGGTGTCTAATTAAAAGACAGATAGATTAAATGATTCACACATTATCCACTAATGTTCAGGAGCACATTTCTTTTCATCCTGAGTGAATATTTGACTATTAAAGTAATGTAATTAATTTATAGTCAAACAACCCAGTGTATCATCTCCTTCCCACTGGCCGCATGGTAAAGTGTCCAAGAAGACTTTGTCTTGGCAAGACTGATTATATACTTTTAAGATATAAAGGTTCAGAAGGAGACTCTGACTTACTACACGTCTTTTTGCTACACGTTTGCCTTTTCCATTTAAATCTGACCTTCAAATAATATGAAGGCTTGCGTGTGTGAAAGTGTATCCAGTTAAATGCCAAGAAAAGAGTTAATGCTCACACTGTACCATTTCATGCAGAAATTCCGCAAAATGCAAGAAAATATTATAACTTGCTGATTTTGTGAGAGACCAGAAATTGTTTCAATGAGTGTGATTCTAGATGAATTAGGTGAAAAAAGATCATTCAAACGCCACTGCGTTTTGGCCAAAGGTCAAAGTGTTTTGGTCCCCACTTTGATGAAGTTACTTCTGTCTATGAAGCAATGAGCTTGCCTCTGAGTCCTGTGTCTCTTGAGGGCTGAGCATGTCCTTATAGTCCTTTTAAAAAGTGATGAATGAAGGAATGTTAACAGTCAAATTACACGTTTATTTGCATGTTAAAAAAGAAAAAAAGTAATAATTGTGTTTGTTCTTAAAGAGGAATCTATTTTTAATAGAATAGATAACCGTCAAAACACCAGTCCTGAAATGCAACATCTGGCATGTTTCACCTCGCATTTACTGTCAAAAAGTCTATCAGGTGCTTAGGACTTGTGGGAAGCGTTCTCTTCATTCTCCTCGTGAAATGGCATCATGGCAGAAAATAATCCTCAATTTGTAGGCCCCTCAAAAGGTAGTCTTAGTATACATACCAGCTATATGTGTCTGGAGGCTGTTTAATACATAAATCATTGGTCTCCTGTACCACATCACTATGTAGCAAAACCTGAATTTGGCCTAGAACTCGAAGACACATTTCACATAACCTGAAGAACCAAGGGAAGAGGAAATGCTTGGGAGCAATTCAAAAGCAAATTATAGTAATTGTTTCCCAGTGTGCCCCCACCCCAATGAGAAATGGGACTGTTTTCAGGGAGGAAAGAAAGGAGCCTCCGTGCGACCTAGAGAGAGTGCATATATGCAAGCCCCGCTGCTATCCTGCTTCTCACAGTGGGGAATGTGGTCTGGGCATGAGAACAGTGATTGACCTACTTACAGTGCTCAAGAGCTATCTCTTGCCCACCCCAGTTTAAGGAAAGCAAAAAAAAATGAAGGAAATATCCTGAAGGAAAGTATTCTCTTAACATTTTTGGTTTTTTTCTTGACATTAAAAAATTCTTGTATTCATTCATTTGGCTAGACAAAAGCAATGGCATAAAATCTTTTTAATCTCTGTTGTACCTCCATTTCCTTTCTCCAAATCAGCATGTCATTATTTAAATTTTGAAATGGGTTTCAGTAGTAATTGGTATTTTTTCAGTGGCTTATGTGGAATCATAACCAGCTCATCTTTCAAAGACTACCTCAGAAATCTTTCTGAAATACTGCAAAGAATGATGGTGGCAATGAAATGGAACCAAGGAAACACCTACTTTCACCAGTATTTCTTTAATTTATCCTACTCATATAGAATGCCAAAAATCAAACAATTAAAAAAGATGTACTTGAGATTTCATCAAGTATTTTCTTATGTGCATTGTATTGTGAAATAGGATTGAAACATTTGCTAGAAATATAGAACAAAGCTGAATAACCAACACTTTACCTGTGTCATTATGACAGGAGAGGTGCTACATCAAAGGCTAACATGTCTCCTAAAATTCTGTTCTCTATCATAGTATCTATTGATACTGGGCTTTAATGACCTGAGAAGTCACTCAAATTAGTTCTGTTGTCCTCAGTATGAAGGTGCTCAGCTAACAAACAGGTTCACTATATTAGTATTTTTGCCAAGGGGAAAATTATTGGAAGGGTAAGACAGTGCTCAGGGAACGAGCTGAAGTGGAACACTTTCATGGGAGGAGAAATGAATAAAGAGGGAAGTGCTTGGGAATCCCTTGCGAGTGAGGTTCCTTCCTTCCTTCCTTCCTTCCTTCCTTCCTTCCTTCCTTCCTTCCTTCCTTCCTTCCTTCCTTCCTTCCTTCCTTCCTTCCTTCCTTCCTTCCTTCCTTCCTTCCTTCCTTCCTTCCTTCCTTCCTTCCTTCCTTCCTTCCTTCCTTCCTTCCTTCCTTCCTTCCTTCCTTCCTTCCTTCCTTCCTTCCTTCCTTCCTTCCTTCCTTCCTTCCCTCCTTCCCTCCTTCCCTCCTTCCCTCCTTCCCTCCTTCCCTCCTTCCTTCCTTCCTTCCTTCCTTCCTTCCTTCCTTCCTTCCTTCCTTCCTTCCTTCCTTCCTTCCTTCCTTCCTTCCTTCCTTCCTTCCTTCCTTCCTTCCTTCCTTCCTTCCTTCCTTCCTTCCTTCCTTCCTTCCTTCCTTCCTTCCTTCCTTCCTTCCTTCCTTCCCTCCTTCCTTCCCTCCTTCCCTCCTTCCCTCCCTCTTTCCCTCCCTAACAGAAGGTATATAGGTCACAGCACAATGTTTTTCCTTCTGTCCTGGTTAGATTACAGCTCACATGAACACTGCATGTGAAGGTGATGTCACATCAGTCCTGATGACATTGGTTGTTGTAGCCTTGTGAACAGAATGCTTTGCTTTTGAGCCTTCATGCCGTTAGGTTACTCTCTTTTTGGACATACCATCATCTTCTCCCTGACCTTGTGACACGAACGGCTGACAAATCACAGGATCACAGAATATTCTGAGTTGGAAGGAATCCACAAGGGTCATCAAGTCCAACTCTTAAGTGAATGGCCCATACAGAGATTGAAGCCACAGTCTTGGTGTTACGGGGACCATACTCCAACCAGTTAAGCAAAGGATGTAGAAGCTATGAGATGTTGTCTTTTAGTCCAATGTCAAATACATGATGAAGTACTGATACAATTTTTTTTTGAGTTTTATTTGCCCCAAACACCAGTGTGCATGACTTAATTCTTTGGTTGCAGCCTTCAGAGAGAAACAAGTAGAAATCTGCTCACTTAAAGGAGCAATCTCATAATCTTACAGGTAAAGGTAAACCAGATCTGAACCAGCCTGCAAAGTCTTGTAATTTGTTTACCACAGCTAGGTTTGGCATACAGTAGCTGAAATGAATACCAACCAAAAAAATAATGTATCTATGTTGATTTTACTGGGGAGGTAAGGTGAGAAAGTCCCACCATGCTAGAAAGCTGGAGGAAAAGGGGCAGGGGATGGGAAATTATTGTGGTAGGAACTGAAGGGGTTTTAAGTCCATGTGTCAACCCAGTACTAATTTCTGCCTTTGTTTACACCAGCTTTAGTTCAGACTACCTTCACTGGACCTTCTCCATATTCATGGTACCATGTCAGACAGCAGGAAGGATCCTTGTGTGTGAAGGGTAAACCCCTACTGACTCAGCTCCTGCATGTAAATTTGGGGGTTAAAAACAATCACAAAGTATATGAGCAGAACCTCACAGTATGTCACTAGTTTAGATTAAGGATTTTAGATATATAAATGCAGTGCTTTCGTGAAGCTGGCCGGTTCATGTTATGTTACTCTGTATTAAATTGAAGCAAATAGAATCAACAAATGTGAGGCCAGAAGTAGTCAGATTCTCAAATTTATTTCTTGGTTTAGTGTCAAACATTTCCACTAAGCTCCTTTTCTCTGACAGCAACACAATAGAGAGAAACATTTCTACAGATGAAGAGCTTTCTATTCATCTTCCCATCTGGAGGAATGCAAAGCCTCTCTTGGTTGACAGAACTGCTCTTCCCCCTTCTGCTGCCACACGACCTAGTCTGTAAAAAGTCATCAAATACAGCTATTTCCTTGCTATGCACAAATCCTAGCTGCTGCTCTTCATTTGCTTGAATTTTTCTTTTTTAGGAGAAGTGATGAAAAAAGGAAGAAAAATCAGGTAGGAAAAAGTGTCCTTCACTTGAACTCACAGATGCAAGCTTGTGCCTACCACTGTGGTTGGGAACATTGTCAGTACTGGGCTGAATTCTGCAATTTTGAGCAACCATGTAAAACAAAAGTAATCCTGGAAACAACTACAACATATCCATTTCACACGTTCACTACATTTAATGAAATAAACTTTGCCAAGATCCTAAAGTAAGACTTTTGAACTGAAATGAAGGACATACAAAACTCAAATTATAATTTACTAACAAAAAAAAGTAGCAAGAGAAAGAGTCAATTTTGCAAGTTGACTGAAGAGGAAGGAACTTAAAATAGTTAGCTGATTCTGAGAAATGAGCTTTGTTCCATGGTAAGAGCAAAACAAAAGGGCACAAAAACGAAATCCTGATCCCAAAGCAATGAGTGAACAAGATGCACACCATATCGCATTCTGTTATGAATCTTCATTACAAAAAAGAAAAAGCTGAAAAGCAAAAAAAAAAAAAAAAAAAAAAAAACAAGACAGAAACTGAATTGTACATCAAGAAAATAAAATTTCCTAGTTGCTGGAATTGACTGATAGAAATCTGGGAGAATGGGACTGCACACATATAGGATGCATGGGAAGAAAGCAGATAACACTTCAGCCTCTTGAAACATATCCATCAGTGCTTCCTGCAAACACATGTAGAACATGATACATGTAGAACTAATTTACAGCTGCCACTATTTCAAAATTATAGTTTCTTAATCCTGACGAGCATAACTGATATCACTGAAAATGCCCAGTTTTTAATCCAGGCAAACAGTACTATAATATCAGTCTGAAAACCAGAGTGATAATGCATGGGAGAATCAGCCTGTTTACTTACTGTTCTCTCTGATCAGCTTTGTAAAGGGATGGTTTGGGCTGAATTTTAGCCCCATGCTCTACCTTTCAGAGTTATCTCCCAAGCTGAGTATAGCTATGTCAATATCCCCATCCTTTGCAAACATCCCAAGCTCTTCACAACCTAACTTCAGGCCTGGATGCTGAAGAATGAAAAGGTTTGTTACTCTTGAGTGTGAGGAATCCATAGGGTGGGGACAGTGTGATGTGTCTTGAAGTCTTCTCAGTGCTGCTGCCAGATTGCTAGAGAAAAGACGCAGCAGATTCTTGACAGACTGTGAGCAACTGCTGACATCCTCCTCTCTCGAATCCCAGTGGTAGGGCACATAGGGACAGAGTGGATCAGGGACATTTCATTTTGTGATGCATCACTTACAGGAGAGTGGTGAAATGAAATGTTCTGTTCACTGGAAGCGTGTTCTCAAATTTGATACGAAGTCAGCTGAGCACAGGAAGAGATTCTCCAGACCAAGAAATAACAGCAGCTTGTTTTTCCCAGTGGGTGGCTGTTATGTGAGGCTACATGAATGTGAGAGGAACAGATGAAGAAGGATTCTTGCAAAGATAGCTGCAGAGAATCCTTCATTGGGCATACCTCATTTCAGCTGCAATGCCCCTGGAGGTGTTATTTTTAAGCAGTTGGCACTGTAGATGGTCAGAAGAATGGGATAGGAAGTATTGTAACAGAGCTGTGATAGCTGCTGTCACTGAGGTAGCTGACTGGTAGACAGATAGCTCTACAAATAGGACAACACTAAGAAAAGGATGTAAGGAAGTGTTTTATTTTCATTCCATTGCCTTTAACTACTATAAATTCTTCAGGCACTGAGATGTGAGGAGACAAGATTCTCAGCCTTCCTCTTGACTTATCCTGATTACTGCTCTGCCAGAAGTAAGTAATATATTAATTGTTTGAGCTCTGGAAAAGAAGTTCCTGACTTTGCATACGTTACCAAAACTGAGTCAGATAATGCAATCTTAAAGGCAGGCTTTGGCACATTTCTCACCAGTGAGACTTCCTGAACCAAAGAGGGATGTGTGGCCATGATTATTGCATCCAGCTTCCAAAAAAGATGCCTCCTTCTTCAAAGCCAGAGCAAAGAGATTGAATTCACTCCACATGCAGATTCAAGTGTGTGATAAAAACCAAAGGTATTTAGCATGTACCCCATGTCACCAAATCTTTTTGTGGCAACAGTAAGATTAATTTAAGACTGAATAATTTCAGTAACTACGTTCTGCAAAAACACAGTATTTGCTCTTAATCAGTAACACATTATCTAACAGCTTCAGCAATGACAGGCTGCCACATGTGTTGGGGGTTTTGATTAAAGGCTGGGCAATTCTGAGAAATGGGAGTTAATGACTTTGGACCAGTTTGCTAAGTTCACTTCAGAGCTGTTTCTGCAGCATGTTTCACTCTATGCTGCTGCTGAACTGCAAAGTGGTTAAACAGGTTCTTTATCCTTCTAGATCTGGGCCTTGACACTTCCATAAATAATACTGGTGAAAAAGCTTTGCTCAGACCAGACTAGGGCATCTCATCTCTCTTTTCTTCCTCTGCAAGGTCCTGAAGATTCTGGTTGAAGAAATTGGCAATTACAAAGACTATTGATATTAAATTTGCTTTAAAAGCCTGGAAGTTCAGTATTTTGTTCCTACAGAATGCTGATTTCTCCTGTCTTTTGTACTTGCCCACTGGGTCTTGGCCCTGCCCCTTTGAAGTGCACAGAAAGAAACAAGGATCACAGAATCTGCTCCGTCTCGCTGTGATCCATCATACAGGTAATTTGCTTTAACTGAACTAGACTGAAGTTGCCTACCAGGTAGATATATAAATGCCAGTCATGATCTATGCTGTTTAGTGCAGTTTGATAATATTAGGACTACAGGTTAGGAAAGAAGTGAGCAAATAATTCAGGGTGGGATTGTTGTGCACTAGGAAAGCTGCATGATAATTCATGCATAGTACTTAGTATAACCTTGTCTAGCTTAAGTAATATCAATTTCTTGATTACCACAATTATTCACACTGATTATATAAAGAAAAGAAAAAAAACCCTACTTGAATTGTATCGGATATTTGCATGAATATATCTCTGTAAGTGGAAAAGGAAATGTTTCTGATAGGCATACTTCTGAATTTTTTATCTCGTTCTTTTAAAATAAATATTTGAGCTTGTTCCCTAACAGATACATGTCAGCAAAAACTAAATGACATAAACTATATAAACTGCATAATTTAGCTTTAATAAAATTCAGTACCTTTCATTTATTTTTAATAAATTTAAGTATGGCATAAGATAAAAACTATCTATATACTTTAATACATATGGACAGACATATATATTTGCAAACCTTGCTTAAGTATTCTCATTTTCTTTCAAAGGCCCCAAAGGATTCAAATGATATATGGCAGAAATTCTTTTAAGGTAATCATATAAGAAAAACTAAGCAGGTGGAAATAAATGGTCATTGACTATAAGATCAAACTCCCCAGTGAGTCTGTTGTGAACATCCAGTGTATATTGAAATGCAGTTTTGTTCTTCCTAATCTGTATTTTGTACAAAATGTGTGCTTTCCATTTTAAAGTAAATGTACACATTGAGTCATAAGATTACTGTTTTTAACAACAGAGTTGGAGTAAAAATTCCTACTTCTAAGTTTAGAATCAAGTACTTAAAAAAATATTTATATTTCTATTAGCCACTTCCAAAGTTATAACTGGAATACAATTTGAATTCAGTCACAGTAGTCCCATCCAAGGGTGATATCAGCTAATTCAACTGAAAGATGAGTCTCTCACTTTTCACAGTTGACATACTTGCTTCCGTTTTTAGATTTCTTTGAGTATGTAAAACAATTTTTTAAAAAGCAGATGGGCTTTTATGCTGCCATTTTTAGCAGTTTTTCATTCATTACTGCTCATGTTTTAATTATTAGCACAATTCAGATATAGTGATGATTTGAAAGACTCTAGGAAAGAGAGAAAAACTAAAAAAGTCTTAAATGGCTTAATTATAAAGCAAATAAACAAATTCAGTAAAAAAATCACATAATTTTCACACAAAATCAGTTTTACAGTGGACCAGTAATACCTGTGACTCCACTATTACAATTTAAGGGATTGATGATGCAACACTGACCAAAATTCTTAAAGATTATTTACTCTTTTGACCTTTTCAAGTGTACAAGTGATTAACAGTTAGCCTATTTGTCACAATAAGTTTGATTTTCAAAACTGGGAACTCAGTAATTGCCTGCAGTATTGGTAGAAGTTCTGCTGAGCCCTGTAACCCAACTTTATAGGAGGGTGCAGCCACAGGTACACAGACTATGATCTTGATTCTACAGAACAAAAGTCCTCATTAAAACATTCTTCGAAATCTTGGCCCAAAATTTTGCAAATTCAGCTTGATAAGCTGGAGTACAGGAGTTTGTGAATACAAGGAACATGAACATCCAGAAAAAATTATAGAAATCAGCTGCAGCCTCATATATTGTTGACTTTTCATTACAGATGTTTTGGTATTTGACAGTTACATACTGTACATAATTAATTTGGTTCTTTTCCTCGTAATGTACATGACCTGATAGTAATTTTCACAAATTGGATCATTTTTCATAATTATTCATCATATCATTTATGTGAACAAATATGGTTTGTCTTCAAATGCAGAGCTATATCTTCTGCTATGTATGACTGATCTTGTAAGCCCATAACCCTGGCCTCTTCTCTGGATACTCTTTAAAAATAGGAGCAAAACAAAAAATATTTCAAAGGCTTTGAAACTTTAAGGGAAAGCAGAGAATGCTTTAAGCAGAAAAAGGCGGTAGATACAAGAAAATTAGGACAGCTTGTGTTTTTCCTGTTATTATTTCCAAAACTTTCCTTTTTCAAAGGATTATGTTTGATTACAGTTATAGATAGAAGATTAACAAAGAGCTTGTGGTTTTTTTGACACATCAAAGTCAACAGAAATACAGGATTTTAAACATTTCAAATATCTTAGGTATCTTTGCAGTAGCTAAAGTCTCATCCTAAGCCAAAGGAAGTATGTGGCTTACTGTCTCATCTTCTTACTTTTCTTACTTTTAAAATTTCAGCTTTCTCATTGTGTCCCACAGAGAATTTGTTCATGCATAATGAGAAGAGCAGGGAAACCACCTGCAGACAAGTTAAAAAATAAGGTGTTTCTTCTGGTCAACTTTAACTTACTCTACAGTAAAAAGATGGTTCCTATGGCAGGTCCTCCGATCTCCAGTATCCATGATGGGTTAGAGGAATCCCACTCAGGGGCTCGCTGTGAATTTAGGCAAGTATTTTTCAGGGCTTTCCTACTCACTGGCTGTTGCTTCATTCTAACATGTTGTTCTGGCTCATACAGATCTGTTTATTTAGACACTTTTTAATAACACTTCGAAGGAAGTCCCAGGAGCTGACCTGTACAGGAGACCTCAGCAGAATTGCTGACACTGAAGTTTTGTCTGCACTGAAGGCTTGTGCCCTCACTCTCCCAGCCCCAGCCCCAGCCCCTTTACTACCCACAGCAGGGGATTGCTGCAGCAGGTCTTGACTCCCTCCTTGTTCAGTTTTCCTTCAAGGGCAGAATAAGGTGGAGAGAAGGAACAGGAATTTGTCTTAGCATTCGGGTGTGGTGCTGTAACATGTGGGCCAGGACACAGCATCCATGGGTAACTCAGCCTGGCTGGAGCTTCCTCCCAGCTGTTCCAGCAGCATTCTCAAACTTCTCTTAACCCAGACACAGAGCCCTCAGACAAAATGCCTGAGTATGAAATAATCTGGACACATGGTGGCCACTTCTCTGTCTCTCCCTGAATAGCACTCTCTGTTGAGCCTGTTGGTGTCTTTTGATCTGGACTTTGCACAAACCAATAGCTAAGAGGGAGCAGCATTAATCTTTGTAAGTATAGCTGGGAGCTAAAGACCCCTCAAACCCGTTGAAATAAGGGAGACATTGCTAGCATACCTCTCCACCCTGCAAGGCCTGCTATCAGCATCCTGCAATCCTAACTGGCGTGCTGCTACTTCTTCCCTTTCCTGCTAGCTTGCAACTGTGGTGGCTGCTCAGGCTGTGTGATACAGTCTCTGCTTTGATACCACACAAAAGGTTTTAAAGTGGAACATGCCGCAGAATTAGGAAGGGTGAATTGGCTTGCTTTCATGAATTACAATCTTC
This sequence comes from Sturnus vulgaris, assembly GCF_052056855.1. Taxonomy (NCBI): domain Eukaryota; kingdom Metazoa; phylum Chordata; class Aves; order Passeriformes; family Sturnidae; genus Sturnus; species Sturnus vulgaris. The sequence goes on along the minus strand of NC_142243.1, from coordinate 93,328,217 downwards.
TCTTTCTTCTTCTCCCTCCTTTCCCATGCTCCTTATCGCTCAGCCTAGCTCTGGACTGGCACTATTCCCACTAGGTACACTGTTGTTCTTTCTGCTCTCAGTTTCTCACTGTTACTGTTCTACTTCCTCTTAAACTCAGAGAAATTTCCCTGCCTCAACCTCATTTCCATCTTCTCTTATTTCCCCCTAAATTCCATTCACTCACAGCAGTCGTAGCTGTAAATAGCTCCCCAAAGCTCAGAGTGGCTTCTCAGACAAGTAATTTCCCTTAAATGGCCCTACAATAAAGAAAAAAAAAATCTATGTATTTACTGTTCACTATCTGAGGAAAAGGGATATTTTGAACCTGACATGAGGACAGATGAAGGCAAGCAGTGATAAGTGGGAAAACCTGTTACCAGCTCCTGACTGGCCACACTCTCTCGTGACAGCTTCATGCCTCCTACTCCTCCAGAGTGTGAACAGCTGCCCACTGCTGCTTATTGTCCACAGGCTGCATTTGTTCTGCCCAGATCTGTGTCCTGTGGCTTTGGAAGATTGTCTAGGGCTTGTTGGGGGGATCTTTGAATGTAAGGAAACAACTTCATTGATCCCTGGGATCTAGACTTGGCTCTTAAGGCAAATAATCCTGGTGTGTTGACTGCCTTGTAACTCTTTCTTGTAATGTAGGGTTTCTTTATGAGGTCAGTTCAAAAGGAACAGAAGTTAGCTGAATGCTGGATAGTAACGAGCAAAAGCTGAGAGCAAAAGGCTATACAGGGCCAAGTCAGGTCTAGTACCAGGGATTTTTATTTTGCAAACAGAAAGTTGTAGGAACTCCAGAGAAGAAACAGTGACTCCTATGACAGGTCGTGGTACAATGCCGAGACTTGTAAAGCTGGCAGAAATATTTGCTGTCAAAAGAAGCCTGAAATTGCAGCTCATTGGCCACTAAGGAAAACAGTTCTATCAGGTCTTCAGGAAAAGGGTCCCTGCACAGGGGGGCTGCAATGAATCTGCCCAGACCAATTCCTCTAATTGCTTCCAGTGCTATACAGCAGTGCTGTCATTTGGAATGGCTGATAGAAGGAAGACCTTAAGTTCAAATGTAGCCAAGGGTTTTATATAAAACAAGTGCTGAGCCTACCCCCATCCTTCAGGGGAACAGAAGGAGCAACCAAACCTTTGTCAGGCAGTGGAAGGACAAGAAGCAGGGAGCACACTTCTCCCACTTTTGCAGGGGGATAGAAGTGTGTTGCTCTAACTCAGCTGTCTCTGTGGGTCAAAATACAGAGGCCAAGGGTGCTCTGGCATCAGCTAACTCAGTCCACCAAAACAGTGGAAAAGTAACCCATGGGAAAAAATAAGTTTTTGCTTTTTTAGTGAGCTGATGTGAATCAGCAAAGGAGCCATAAAGAGTAGGCAGAGAGCTACATCTGGAAGCTGAGAGAGGGAGGAAGAGCACGGGAAGGAGGATAGGAAGCCAGGACAGGTTATACAAGATTTCCTCCTTTAGTCTGCAGTAGGACATGGTGGGCTCAACTGCCTGTGAAACTAAAGCCTTGGGGTGAAGTTACACACCCATTTCAAGCTGATAGAATTGTTCACTGACATGAGAAGAAGTCTCCCAGCTTCAAAGCCCCAACATCTTTGCAAGATCCTGTCACATAGTTGTTTGTAACCCTTCTCCTCCTTTCCTTCATTTTTTTTTGCTGAAGGCTTATTTTCAGAAATAAGATCAGAATGAATTTAGTAATAGAGACATTCAGAAAAGAGTTTTGTGAATGTGGTAACCTTGTGCAACTGGGGTTATTAATTACTTAATAATTTTGCACTGCTTGCTTTGCTGTGAACAGACAGAAGATCATACAATCATAAAAGATGACCAATAGAGAAATGTGTAAGGGAGTTAGCACGATTTTCAAAAGAAGGGACACTGGTTTTGTAATTTAAATAGAGACAGATGAGTGATGATACAAGGCAGGAATCACACAAACTTCATCAAGATCCTTAGAACGTCTCTTTGTCTATAAACCTGGGTTTCCTTTTTGCAATTTGGATATCTGTCTGTGTCTCACTGCTTTGTAAAGGTCTTATTCTGAAACGTAATGAAGCATTAGAAACACATGTTCTTCTCCTTCAAGATGCAGTCCGTGGCTGTGTTCTTGTTCCTGGTACTGGGCCAGGCTCCCTGATGCTGCCGAGTTCCCAGGACAGTGAGGGAGCTGGTTATACTTTCCTGGTTATCTGAGTCAGCTGCTGCAATGTATATACACCAGATGACAATCATCCCACGAGGGACTGTTCCCCAAGCTAAGAATAGCTGGAGAAGTGAAAAGAGGGGGCTATAAAGGAGGAAAGCTGTCCCAGTGTCTGCACTGAATGGACCAGGTTGCAGCTTGTACAGCTTTATCATAATTAATAACAAAAGTGATAGGGACGAGAGGCCTGTAATCTTGGCAGCCCTTCAGCATCTGATCAGCTTCATTCGATATCTTTAAGTAACCCAGATCTAAAGCACTAGAGCAATCAGGCTCCTGTCAGAGGTGAAAGAGGGTGTTTCTGAGTCTGATCAGAATAAAAGGTTTGTCTTCTTGGAATAATGTCAAGTGAACCCCCCGATTTCTGAGTATGAAGAACTCACCTCATCCTTGGGAATGGGCACAAAACATAGGCTTACCTTGCACCACTGAGACCCTTGGAATAACCTCTTATTTCTTGAGACACAGGGGACAGAGTTAGGGACTTTTACCCACACAGGAGCTTTCCTGCTTACAACTCTCACGGGCACAGGCGATGCCTCCTCCTTTGCCAGCTGAACAATGCTCTGCCAGCACAGACCCCCCCATGGTGCTGGATGATAGATACCTGCTCCTCCTGCCACCAGACTTTATGCCTTTCTCTGTTTCAGTTGCAGGGGTACCTGCTAAAAAGTTTTAAATACCTGAGGCAAATATACATTTTCATCCAAGAAGCTGTTTGATAAGCATCCCTTGTTTTATCTTGATATTTTTCCAGTGTAACTTTCTCAGTAGAACAACATGCACCATATTCAACATTTTGAGTCATACCTGTAAATAGTTCTTTGTCCTGTATACTTTAGATAATATGAACACTATGCTTAGTCACCAATGACAATTGTCACTTGAGTATCTGGGCAAGACAAAACCACAAAACTGTCAAAAGACCACAAATTAGAAATGACAAACTTGCCCCTTCTGATTTTCTATTTGCTAAAATAGGCTTGCATTGCTGAAGTCTACTTTGAGCTCAGTTTTCGTTATGCAATTGTTTTTTGACACATAAAAACTGATTTTCTTCTTTATCATTCTCAAGTTACTGGCTTATACCCAAACACTTAACAGGAGTTTGATTAACAGTTAACAGGAGTTTGATGGCAAGGCCATCTCTCCCACTCTTCATTCCAAGGTAACAAAGCCAGTAATTTTCATACTGAGCTGCAGTTGAATTACAGCTACTGCAGGCTTTCTAATCCACAGTCACCTTGAATTTATTGTCTTACACCAGTAGTACTAGCTATAGAATAATTTTACATATGCCTATGTACATTCTAACCTGTCCAAAGTCACAATGTCTGTCCTGGAGAAAATTCTGTCTTTTTACAGGATATTCTTACTGAATTGCTTGTGAAACATGTGATGTAGCTCTTTAATACCTGCTGAACAAAATAAACATTTCATAACACTCATTCCCCCTAAAGAGGAGTTGCAAAGGCACAGTAAAGACCTTGGGGAATGAGAAAAACAGGTAAAATATCTTTTGAATGATGGAAATCCTTAGCCCTGGGTATAATTTCAAGTCTGTGGCAATTTGTAAGTCTTTAGAGGCTTGAGGCAGGAGTTATAGCCTGGGTTATGTTGCTCATGATCCCAGAGACCTGGACTGGCAGTAAAGTCTGAAACTGTAGGTCAAAATATGTTCTTTGTATGCATTTGAAGTTGGAAACCTGTTTTTCTAAACATTACTTCTGAAATGACTCATTTCTATCCAAAAACAGTAGTAGTAGATAATCCAGGTTTCAGTTTTAATGGCAGCATTATGATTCATATCCCCATATATCTGTTCTATATGTACATTTTATTAAATATCCTCAATAATTTAAGCATGAAACAATACACATTCTGTTCCTAAGAAATTGCAGTGATACTGAGTATTTTTCAATCCTATTCTGATTTGATGGCAATAGGCACTTGTTTTCCTCCTGCTAGCAACCAGCTAGACTATTCAATTTGTATCCATTTTAAAAAGTTAAGATTTGTGCCTAATATAAATAGACTGTCACAGTCATTCCTCAGAAAAGCGTGAAGACTGAGGGGAACATCTGCCAACCTATTTCTCCTTCTGAAAGTAGAATTCTTTATTACTCAATGGAGTTTACACATGAGATCAGTGATACATATGAATTAAAATCCCTGGCACATGTGTTTATGATAATTTTTCTTTGACCTCACTCAAAATTCAGGAATCTCTATTATTTTCAACAGTGCATTATATTTTCTTTGCCTATTTTGTTTCATTATTTGGTTTACTTTTCACAGGTTTCCAGATTTGTCATGTTCCATGTGGAAAGTATCAGGATTTCTTTGTCCTGCATTGGAATTGCTCAGGTGACTCATTAAGATGAGAACACACTCATTTTCTGAGAGGAAGGAAGACTACATTCTAGTTTTGATGTTTCCAGCGTAAAAATCTCAAAGTGCCATTAATGGTTCTCCCAAGCTCAAAAGCAAGAACTATTAACAAAATTTTGACATTTTTGTGTTTCCTTTTGACAATTTCCTATTTAATTGATCATTAAGGTGGAGATCACACTCGTGCTCTGTCCTTGTCCCTCACAGACGCAGATCTCTTTATAGCACGAGCTCCCCACAAGACACACACACAGAGTCTCTTCAAGGCTCCTTGATCCCTACAAACCTCCACGCTGCCTGAACCACCAGCCCTGGGAAAGAAGGAGTTGCCTTGCCCTCCATGTGGCAGCTGTTGCATTTGGGAAGGAACAGATGGACCTGGCAAGGTCCACTTGGGTGCTCCATCTACTCCAAGTAGTCAAGTTGGATGCTGAGCTGCAAGGAGCCAAGAGTAAAGTCTTAAACAAACACTGGAGCACGGGCTGGAGCCCTGGTCTGCCCAGTGTCAGACAAGGAGCCTGTGCTGTGGCTTGCAGGGTGCTTCTGCTGGCAGTGACCATGTAAATCCTCAAGGATAAAAGGAGGGAAGGTGATCTCTGTCTTACACCTGGCTGTAGGTTTGCAGCACGAGTCTGACACAGGACCAAAAAATTAGCTTTTTTTGCAGATTACAATCCTACCTTTCAAGAAAAGGTTATAGTCCTCAGTACCTTTGTGTGCCCAGGCTATAGCTTTCAGAACATTTTCCTTGAGGAGAAGTAAAATTGTTACTGTGTTTTACCCACCTAAGGGAAAGCCTCAAGGATTAATGGCACAAAACGAGCTTCCTAGCATTTTTCATTTGCATCACGGTATATTCATGATTTAAAGTTCACAGACACATAGAGAGCTGTGACAAGTGTCATGTCTGAGCGTGGCTGTGGTGCCACTGTCAGCCAAGCTAGTTTGCAGTGGTAAGGATATGGCCCTGTGTTTTGCATACATTTGTGTTATTTTTCAGATGGAAACTTCCTTTTATAAATATTTGCAGGTTCACACAAAATGCACATAAAAATACATACAACAGAAGCCAATATGCACACATCCATATGGTAAATCTCCCAAATAACCAAAATCCCCTGGTCCTTTTAGAAAATCATCACTACACAGGAACAGTATTTTCTGCACACTCAGTGATTATAGAATATCAGGTTAATGCGCTGTGTCCTTTATCTATTACTGTGGATTTGACAAATAGGTTATTTTCACCATTTTTCTCACAACAACAAAGTCTGCATTTTTTACATTTGGAAGTAAACATTCCTTAAAAACAATCATCTTTTGCAATGACCTTATTTCATATCTTCTTACTCCTCAGTGGGATGAACTGCTCATGCAGCTGGCAGCATTTAGCTTTATGTTGGCATACCCAGTGATGTGGCCAGGTTTCATAATGCTGTGAATACCAAACCATAAAACCGCTTTTCAAAAGCAAATTCATAAATGCACTCATGCATACCTTTTTGAGTTATGAGGTGGCTGCAGATTTGGCAGTGCTGACTTGATGCAGTTTTGACAGGTTAGGTTAAAGGATTAAGTCTAGTCTGTCTTCACTTTGCCCTGGCTCTGACACACTCTAAAAAAAGTTGTAGGCTGGCTCTGTGCCTAGTATGACCTCTACATCTCCTCAGTGACAACACTTCCCTTTAAGGCTCTCCAAAGGTCAAGGCAGATAACTTGTTGAGTCTTCCAGATACTTTCTTATCTGTGGCTCTTCCTCCTAACCTCACACAGTGGAAGAAATATGCAAAACCTTGGAGGAAAACAAATCAGGCTTCATGAGGAATAGCCAGCACCAGATCAAATATTTCTATCAACCTTTTCTTTATTATACAATCCTTATTTACAATAAACATCTGGGATCACGGGTCACTAAAATCAGATACATGTTCCACGAAACGAGATCTCATAGCTCATCTTTTTTTTGCTCTGGCTAATTTGCATTTGAAAGCAAATTTCAAGCACTTAAAAAGAGAGAGCTGGGGAAATAATGATTTGATGACAGAAGAGTACACTTCTACCAAAAAAAAAAAAAAGCCTGTGGTATTTGTTTAACAACAGTTCACCTTTGAGAAAAGAATAATGTGAACAAATATGGATGATAAGCTCAGCCTTTTATTCTGGCATTATGCCAAAGATTTTTACAGAGAAGTGTTGGTGTATGCAAGATTCATAGAGGTTAATAGATTTTAAAAATCAGAATACCATTTGTTTTTCTCTATGATATATCCATTTAATTTCATCTACTATTGTGTTGTGTTTAAAGGCTTGTGAGTGACTGCAAAACATCATTTAAGAAAGAGAAAAACTCTCATCAGTTTTGATGTACAAGTTTAAATTAAAAATAATTAAATAATCTTTCTATACATAGTGTTATCACTTTATATTATGATTACTGGAATGAGAACTTTTTTCTACTGAATTCAAGTGCTTTACTCAAAGGAAATGCTTTTGGTAGTTAGAGAACTATATACAGGGCACATATATCTCTTGTGTATGATTCTTTAAGCAGCTAAGCTAAAAACTTTAAGCTTCCTGTAGGTTTGGTTGCAAAGTTGAATTTTCTGTCTGTAAAATCATTCCTATAGCTCTTGTCTGAGCACTCTGCAAGATTTTAAAATCTTTTAAAAGAATAGATATCAGACTGCATTTTTACAGTGATGTCGGTAACTTTGTGGACAGACAGAACACAGCTCTCTTCCCCTGTTCCATGATTTCTTGTTTGTAAATCCACAGACTTACACTAATCCTCTTGGCTGTAGCACCAGATGAGAAAATATTTCCACTGAAAAGGTATTTGCCTTTCCAGGCTCAGTGTTTCTCAAAGTATTCTCTCCTTAATGTTAAATCTTGCAATTTTTTCCCTGTGTGGGGGCCTTACATTTGGTTATATTAAAATATGTATTATTTTTTCCCCAGTTTATTAAACAATTAAGAGGATCATGTACAGATAACCCAGCATCATGATTTTTTTTTACCACAGGTTTTGTTTTTGTGGCACTTGCAAAACTTATCAACAATTCTTCTATATTTCTTAAATGCTTTTTCAATGATTTATGGCTGCAGTAGGGCAAGAACCGGTCTGTGTGAGATCTCAGTGGAAGCACACTTGATTATGATACTCTGGTAATTACCCTGTTGGATATTTATCATTCACATATCACATATCATATTGTCTTATGATAGTGAGAAATTTGCATGGTAATATGTGAAAAACTGTACAGATATTCAGCCTGAACAGAATAATAAAGGTACTTTTAATCAGCCTGTCATCTCTTAAGAAAGGAAATGAGGCCAGAAAAAAGTGGTTTACGTACAAAAAAAAAAAAACAAAAAAAAACCCAAAGTCAACTGAAAGGAATTGTAATCTCATCCTTTATTTTTCATGTCAGTTATCATATTATTTTCATAAACTTCATGTCATCTTTACAGGTTCATTCTAATGATCATTTTAAAGTACAAATTTACTTGCCATCCTTTAGAATTTTCCTGCCATTCTGAAATTTTAAAATGTTACCAGGAGCAACCTTCAAAATCATTTAAAAACTCTTGGATTTAAATGATAAAGATTCCTTTGTAAAAAGCCTTTGTGGTAGATGTTAAACTTGTTTCTGAAGCCCATTTATTTCTAACAGTGCAAATGACTTTGTGACCAGGGCTTTTTTCCCTTTACAGAGCACCTGAAGTAAGAAGTTATAAACCCAGCTTAGAACATAGCTGCAAGCTCAGCTACTGAGATATGAAATTCCCCATATTGTTGTTTGAATCTACAAATGCATGACCTGAGACTCAGGTCAGTTAGGGGCTGGGTTTCTGTCCCTTTATAGAAGAAGAAGTGCAAGGAGAGAGGGAAGGAAAAAAATACTGTGAGGTTCACCATCTGAGGTCTTGGTTGCTTTATTTATTTAAGTATTGCCAAAGACACTGGTTGCTCCATGGGCTGAAGGAGTGGGAGGATAAGAAGGTGTCAGCCAGGCCAGGGGCTGGGACAAGAATGCCCATCTTCCTGCAGTGCAGGGACACCAGTGTGCCCTGCTCCCAGCAAGTGTGAGATCCATGCTGCCACCACTTGCTCCTCAGCAAGGGTGCAACCCAAAAAGCCCCACATCTGCATGTTTAAATGCAAAGAGGGTAGATTTAGATTCGATATTAGGAAGAAATTCTCTGCGACCCTGGCACAAGCTGTTCAGAGAAGTGGTGGATATGCCATCCCTGGAAGTGTGTACTTTACTAAATGTATCAAATATAGCAATGTACGCAGACTGTCCCCACAGCGTCGAGCTCTTGCTTCCTTGGGTACATTTTGGAGTCACTACCAGCAGATACATTGATATTTAGCAAAGTACTGAGGCTCAATACCATATATTCTGCTTGGGTGTCACTCTACACCCAAGAAGATTCAGAGCGTGAGATTTAAATTTTCTTTCTAAAAAGCTTACACATCCTTAAATCTAATTATCCTATAGACCTGAAAAGCAGTTTTGTGAACTTAAATACCCATCAATTATGATTCAGGAGTAGTTTTAAGCAGGCCAATTTCTACATGGAGTTATTATCCAGCGTGGATTGCTGAGTGTAAAGAGGACAATGGTTCAACAAGGAATAAAAATGAATTTCATGTTTTAACATTAGAAAGAGTAAATAAGATCATGTATTAATTAAATAAAAGACTAAACAGGACAAACCTTTGGAACAACAGACATAACATTTAAGAATAAAATCAACATGGCAGGGTAAAGGTCGGAGAAGATCAAGTAAGACGCTAATAGTTGTGCTTTTTCCATTTTCTTATCGATCAATATTATGTTTTTCCCAGTGAAAATGCAACAGCAGAGTTATTGCTGACCTTTTTCTCACCCTTCCATTGTGTATAAAATCACAGCAAAATAACAAACAACTTCATAAGCTGCAGAATTTTTTGAGTCAAAAAGCCTATGTCCAAAAAATAATTGTTTAAATGATGCATAGTAAAAAATGCTCTTTCCATGGTACAAAGTAATATACCTCTCTCCTAATTACACATGAGAAAAACTTTGTGCCAGCTTAAAAGTCAATAGGTACACATTTTTGGGGGGAAAATTCAGCAATAAACTTTGCCAGCACTTTAAATAATTGACGGGTCAAATACACCCTCAGCAACAAGAACAGGAATTAAGTATGTATTTCAATAAGGACATATATATTTCACATCATAATGTGGGTTTTTTCCTGATGCTAAATTCCTTCTTCTCACTTTAATGTAGGATCAAAATTCTGTTTATTAGCAATGATTACCCACGTTGCCCTTTTAAAAACTAAGAATATGCTTTTGTAAGAACTTTACATTACTTACTAATAAGGACATGGATGGCCGCAGTGAGCAATTCAATCAGAAAATCGTGTGTTCTGTTCCAGCAAAATGACACTTTCCATTTTCTGCGACTGCCACTGCCACCAGGAAGAATGACACAGAAACTGAGGCAAAGAATAAGAGAAATTTAAAAAAGAGAAGAAATAATTTACAGTGATTTCAGTTAATTCAGAATGATACCGTGAGTGTTTTATCCCATTTAATATTTTTATTTTGATCAGTTAAGATTAGGAACAGAATAAAAGTTTACATATGGTAAAGCTGAACTGATTCATCATTGTGAGTGACAGAAAAAATCACAGGGATATTATGACATACCATAAAGAAACACAAAGTTCCTTTCAAGTGAAAGAAGAAATGCTGATATTTTTCTACTGTAAATAGTATTTGCAGATCCTGTAGATACAATAAAAAATATTCACAATTCTCCTTTCTAAAACAGATACTGAAAACATGATGAGAAGTTAAGAACTGCCTAGTAAAAAGTTTATTTTAATTTCCAATGTGCAGGTAGTGAAGATATAATTTCTTTACATAAAAATTAGATAATCACAGGATTATCTGCATACAAATGTAGCTTGATAAACCACAAGGTTTGGTGTTCAATGATACAGTAAGGATATGTTGTGTTGCAGAAGGTTATATGCTCACTAGGTGTCCTTTTATGTGACATACAGGGTGTGGTGACTTTTGTAAACAAAGGAAGCCTCTTTGTCTTCCTGCAAGTTATAGTTGTTTCCTTAACTAGAAGCCACCAAAGAATAGAAGCATATAAGGTAATTTAAGAATCCATTGAAATCTCAGTATTACATGTCAGATTTCAAAATCTGAACAGAGGCTACAAAACAGTGACGATATATACACAAAAAATTATACATATACATATACATATACATATACATATACATATACATATACATATACATATACATATACATATACATATACATACACATACACATACACATATACACATAAAAATGCTTTGTGGGAGATTAGAAACCTTGACAGCTATCACAGCTTTCTCTAGAACCGTGATACAGTTGAAATTTACTCTGAAGCCATGACCTATAAAGCTTTGTGATTATTGGAGAATCTTTGACTTTTTTCGAGAAGTAGGTTGCAGCCAAACTTGTTTTTTTCCGAAGGTGCTTGAAAATGAAGCCTCACAGTATTCCATGAGTATTTTCAAAACGCAGATGGCAAATGCAGAGTCTCCAGATGCATTATTTATTACCAAGTCTCATAATTCATTTAATGATGTAATTGTTTTACAAGCCTGGGTCGTCATTTGTGAATATCTGAGTGTAGTGACATAGAAATTAACCTAATAAAATGCCACTATCGTGCTTTACTGTGGCACAGCAATTACTGTAGACAGTACACAGCTCTCCCTTGCTCTCCTCCTTTTCATTATCCTTATCTTCTGCACTAAACTGAGACTAATGCTGCTTGAAGTTACAGAAAACCATCCAACAAGAGAGAAGATGTGTTCTTTTCTAACTATTAGCCCACTCATTACAACATTTCCTTGAAACACAGGAAATGCTCAGACTCTGGAACTCCAGACAGGTTTTAGCAAGAGCTGTGCAGCAAAGAAGACATCTGAATACACTAAAATACTGTGATGGAGCCATGGGAAAATGCAGAACCTTCCATACTACTTTTTTGCTATTTATTGCTGTACATTTACAGCTTCAATCCCACTTTCCCATATCTTTTACAATTGCTAGTACCCCACAACATGTAAAAGCTGAATTGAAAAGCATGTCACAATTCTCTATCTGGTGAGACACTGGCTTTGAGCAGGATATTACTGTAGGGTATTACTATTTGGATTATCAAATTCCCAAAGTAACTTTCTCCCTCAGAAAGGCTGCTCTTTAGGGACACTCCTCCTGGGGTGCCATGGCTTTGGTATAAGCACACTTCACTTTCTACTGATCAAGACACACAAAAAGGCATTTCCATAGTAAGGAACTGCAATATTTCTATTGCAGAAGAGGATTTTTGAATGCCATTATAGTGCGTGGCTTGCAGCTCACTCTGCTTCTTCCTCCCTGCATCTTTTCACATCTTTTGGAAGGGTTTTAACTTTCATTCTCTTTCTTCTTCCTTCCCAATTTCCTCTTGCAGTTCTCTGTTCCTGTTCTCATCCTGCTTGATTGTCTCTCAAGCCGTCATTGTTTTCATCCACTCTCCACCTTTTTTCCCCTCAGCCTGCCTTAATTTTATCATGAATGTGGTGATACACAGATAATTTTAGATGTATCTCCAACTTGTCATACATATTCCTTTATTCAAATTGCTTGATATCTCCTATAATTTTCTGTGAGACTCGGACTCCAGAAGGTCTCTTTGGCAGTGGCTGCATGTTTAGGTGACACTGCAAATGTTGTCTGCCTGGCTAAAGATGGATTGAAGCTCCTTTTTTTCTGCCTGGAAAGAATCTTGGAAAGACAACTGTATTTCAGGCCTGCATGAAAGCAGCAGAACAGACAGTACAAAAGAGAAAAGGTTTTTCTAAGTGGAAGGAAGACATGCGTGAGGGAAAGCTATGTTGCAAGTTATTTGAGAAACAGAACCTCAATAACAATAGCAAAGACAGGTCTGCTTCTGTATTTTTCAAAGACGGGACAGTTGGACCAGAAGTCTTGGCAGGACATGGGCAGTGATCAAGGAATTTACCTGTAGTGACAGGACAGTGCAAGGCAGAGCATCATCAAGCCTGTGAAGCTTAGAGAGATAAGAGCTGACTCAGCTGGGGGAGCCCAACTTACTTTCAATGCTAATTTTTCACCCTGAAGATTAATTAGATTTGTGAATAGAGTAGAAGGGGATATGAGGACTGTGCTGCTAAAAAGTCTTGGCCCTAACCAAACTATGAATTTGCTAAGTGACACTATATTAGCTTTTCACATTTGCTCTTTTCTCATTTTTTTGTTATTTTTGTGTAATTTTATAGTTATGAGGAAGTTTTTCCCAAAAGATATGTGATTTTATATTTTTTGGGAAACTCTCACCACTTAACAGAGAAATGCCTGCCTATGAAGATCACTAGGAGATTCAAATTCCTCAGATTCTGAAGAGAATAGGGCTTTACTGGGACTGTGAACCAAACATTTTATTTTGAAAAGGATCTCTTGAAGTAATTGATAACTCCAGCTCCTTTTACTGCTGGTGGTTTCTGCCAGAAGGGCAAATGTTTGGAAGAGGCAAGTTACAAAATGTATCTTGCATTTAAACCCTAAGCATAAAGAATAAAATCTTCTATCTGAGGGAGGGAGGAAGGAAAAGTTAAAAAAAAAAAAAAAGCATCTTCCAAGAACAGAAAATGCAACATGGCTGTTTGGGCAAGAAATCTAGCACAGTTGCTGTGAGCCCATCAATCAGTGGCTGAGATGAACCCATTTGTAAAAGTTAATAGAGCAAAGTATAATGAAAGACAAATTGGCGTTATTAGTCTAAAGTTTATGGTTCAATTAAACTAATAATATGCAGTAAAGCAAAAAGAATAATTAGAAACTATGATAAATATACATGGGATTGTAAAAATATTACAAAGCTTTACATATTTTGTTCTTTTTGAATATGATCTCTTTTTGATAACTTTATACTCAGTTGCCCTAGGGCATACAAGGAAACTGCAACAGTAAGATTTAAAACAGATAATTACTTGAAACCAAATAGTATTAAATATGCAACATAAAATTTACAGCGGAAATTGTCCTGAGAGCTGAACCAATTTGAGATTTAAAAAAATAAAAGGACATTTTAAATTGGTTTCATGATATTACTTGTTTATCAGCTTTATAAATAGATAAATTATAAATATTTTATCACTAAGCATTATTATTCTGTTCTCTGAACCCTCTAATATTTACAAAATACATACAATGAGCTGCTCTATGTACCATGAGCCAAGCCTTCTACGTCCTCCGTACTTCTCTTTGTGGAAATGCATAAAGGAAAAAGATCCATTGTCAAGCACTCAGCACTGTCCCTCCCCTCCTTGTGGGGTGACATCAGGAAGACCAGGAAAACTCGAACCATCTTTTCCCCAGGAAACCAATGAGAGTCAGGAAGCCAGGCCAGGAGATGGGCTCACTGCTTAAAGTGGCTGCTCCCCTAACAGCCCCAGAAGCACCCAGAGAATTGATGTGATCCCACCAAGCCTTTTGTCTCCACCAGCCTTTCCAGCATGGCCTTGCCAGCAGGTACCCAGACAGCTTGGGGGGTGCAAGGCTCTGTTCTGCAAAATTAGGATCTCCTCGATCAGGAGAGCAATGGTCACTTACACACACGTACCTTTGACAGGAGGGCAGCACACACTGCACAGGCATGGCTGGAATCAGCAGGAGCAGCTGAAGGTGTGCCTTGGATTGAGAGCAGGAAACTGTAGAAATATCAGCCCAATCAATGTTACACTTAGCCTCTCAGCCTAAAAAACTTACCGTGCGATTTTAAAATATTTTCATTTTTCAAAGCTTATTGGGATGCCAGCCAGTATTTTGGCTATTGAAAGATGGATGGGGAATTTGCATTAGGAGAATATCAAAGGCAAATCCTACAAAAATAATCCCAGTTTAAAAAAACCCTACATTTAATCTATATATGACTCAATCTGCAGATGGTGAAACATCATTTCCAGCTCAACACTGGGAAACGGCTGCAGAAGGAAAGTGGAAAATAAGACAGTAAATGTTTCAGGTTCATAAGAGGACAGAGATCAGTTTTGAAATGTGGTGTGAATGCTCCTAGGGGATTTTGTTAAGCAGACAAAGACAATAAATAGAATTTTAGTACAGAAAATAATTCCATAGAGTAAAAAAACCTCCAAAACACAAGGACAAACCATTAATTCAAAATTTTATTAAAAGAACCCCAAGCAAGCCCAAACCTGTTCAACCAGATATTTTGGTATCTTTTATAGGCTTTGAAAGGACTGTCATATCATCTTCTCAGGGAAGTTAAATTTCATACATCCTTAATCAATCAAATACCTTTTCTGAAGCCCCAGGGCTGTGACATTTCAGTCAATCAAAGCCAGAGGAAAGCAGAGACCAAGACACTTCCAGGATGGGAACCTGATTAGATGTATATGCAACAAAAGCTCTGTTACCCTCACAGCAAGGAAACAGTATTGTATTTCAAGAAATGCCATCTAGCTTCAGCAGAACTCTGTTTGTTTGTGTCAACAAGATTGTAATCCCCTACTGTCAGACCTTTTTCCACTATGAAATTCCTGTTACCAGTGATCAAGTTACATCTTGATCTTCTTTCAAACAAGCTGGGCAAGATGAGCTCTGAAGGCCTCATACCACAGGGCTAGAATATTTTGATCTCACATGGCAAAATAATTTGAAAGAGAATGTCCTAAAAAAAAGTTTCACACTGTTTCACAAAAAAAAACCCCTACACAAAAAAAGTAACTTCCATGAAAATTGCTTTAGACTAGATATTTTTTACCACAGTTTAGCCTAGAAAGAGGTGAAAGGTTGAGAGGTTATTACTTTTATTCCATTTTCTTGCATTTCCATTTTCTTGCCTTTCAGTTGGATAAATTCATTAATTAATTGAAACAACTTGATCCCTACGTATGTTTTTTTTTAATGTTTGTTATTTGAAATTTTGTAACACAGCTTAGGCAAAGGTATTCAACCTTTAAAGTAACACCTACTACAATAATTGATTCAAATATTATCTTACCCAAACTTCTAATTTCCACCCATAATTGATTACTTAAATACAACAAGATGTTTGGATATTTCCCTCCTTCCTATTAAGTGAAAGACTTGCAAATTTGCGAAGAGTTTCCTACAATAATTTCAATTAGAACTGAGTAAATAGTCTCCACCTAGCAATTCAGGAAATGCTTTATTATCTTCCTTCTTGCTAACTCTCTGGGGAAGGATCCTCAAATAAAAAGGATGTGTTGCTAGTAAGAGTTGTTCTTCCCCTTCTTCCCTCACTCATACAATTTACAGATTACATCCCAGTTCTCTGGAATACTCAGTGTTCAAAGCTTCAAGTCTTTTGAATGTTGTCAGTAATTTTCACAACTTCATTCTAAGGCTGACTTGGTTGAACACAATGTCCAGTCAGGACTGGCACAATCAAAAACCTGACGGTGAGAAAACTTTATAAAAGCTTTTCCCTCCTCCTACTTGCAAGAGTAGCACAGCAGCAGAGCTTAAGGAGCACATATTTGAGATGACACTTGTCACTCTTTCTAATACAAGGCAAACCACTTTTCATGCCAGCTTTGGTCTAAGTGGTGACGGTCACTTCAGACACCAGTGTGAGAAAGAAAAGGAAGGGAAAAATTAAGTGATTTCTTTGCCTGCTTATGCTCGGACAACACAGAAAATTGAGACTTGACCATTCCCTGACCACCTTTGATGGAGAATCACTAAAAATGGTGCAGAGGTAAGATAATGTGAGCCATAGATGTGTCAGAAGTGGAAAACTGAACTTGGAGAGAGGGAGTGACACTGAAACAGTTTTTCCTGCAGGAAGCACAGTCTGTGGTCTTCCTCTGAATTAATTTATTTTAATGAGGTTTTGATTTTGCCTTGAAAGTTCCCTTCCCCTTCCCAAATCTTTTCTTGGGAGAATCCAGACACAATTGCAAGATCAGGCCTGTGTCTGATTTTGTTAGGATAATTTAGTTATTAGGAAATAAAACAGACAGAAGAGATTAAGTTTTCCAATTGGCAACACTCAATTCCTTCAGAGCTTTTGCAAAGAGCATTGTTGAATGGAGGGAAAAGCTTCCTGTTAGGTGAGTTTTTATCTTCGTTTAAGGGTGTCAAAATTACAATGCTCTACCCCTTGCTCATCTGGGACAACACAGGCATACCTGCATTGCTTGGAAGCAACCTGGAAATCCACAAGTATCTCATCCACGTCTCTGGCTCTATCCCCACTGCCAGTCATAGCCAAGAAAGCTCCTGGAACTT
The DNA here is from genome assembly GCF_052056855.1 of Sturnus vulgaris. NCBI lineage: Eukaryota > Metazoa > Chordata > Aves > Passeriformes > Sturnidae > Sturnus > Sturnus vulgaris. Next base: position 93,311,235 of record NC_142243.1, on the reverse strand, counting down.
CTTTGGGGATCTCTGAGAGGCCCGAAGTTGCCTTGTGCTACCTGGAGTTCTTCCACCAAATTCTTGTAGGGCCAGTCTCACCTTCTGTTTTCTCAGCAAGGAGAGGACTCACTGATAGTTGGAGAGACCAGGGCTCAGTGATGGCTTTTCCTCAGCTACCTATTAGGAAGCTCCCTAAATGTCAGCCTTGAGGCTATTCTGGAGTAAAACCAGCCTGAGCTCCTATTTGTAGAAGGGGTCAAAATTTGAATGGTGGTACTATCAAATCTGGATTAAGACACAGAGGAGTTGGTGTGAGTGTGACAGCCCAGTTTTTCTGTCAGAGCATTTAGTGGACAGAAAAGAACTCTTTGAGTATATTAAATGCCTGTTTGATTATTTAAAATTTTTGTTCAAGCAGAAGCTTTAAATCATGCCTTCCCTCTCCTAGCCAAGCATCTCAACCCACAGATTCAGGAGTATGCTCAGGTCACACACCATTTCCTTCTGATCCAGCAGACATCTTTTTCTCACAACTCAAAGCACCAGAACATAAATGGGAAGATATGGGATGCATCACTCTCTGTTTAAGGGAGCACCCAGCCACCTGCTGAGGGCCCCCAGGTGCCAACTTCAGTTTTCTACAGGCAGAGGAAATGTGTCACACCAGATGCCCTAAAGATTCTGTCCCCAGTCGCACCAAAAACTGTCAGAAACTCCTAGCTGGGACTAGATGAAAAGGAGTGCTTGATGGGCAAAGAAAACAACAGTGCATTTCCACAGTCTGTCTCCTGACAGGTCCCTGCTTTGTGCTTTGCCTTCTGTGGCAGGAGGCCCAGGGACCTGCCCAACCTAGGACACAGTTAAACTGTGGATGTGGCTCAGGACCGCGCTGTACCTCTGGAAGAAGCAGAATTCCAGACAACGCTGAAATGCTTGGCAGCCTAAGTCACTGCTTTCCAAATCAGCAGATATCCCGAAGTCTGTGGGAAGCCTGGGAAAACACCACAGCCTGGTATTTCTAAAGCAGCCATGAAACTAAATCAGCTGAGGGAAAGAGTGGGCATGTCTTGAAGTCAGGCATAAAAATATATTTTGTAGGGCTAATCTTCACATTTTCCTGCACTTCACTCCTTATTCCTTTTCTGCATTTCAGCCAGAATCCAAGTCTGTACGTCTTTTCAAACAAGCCACAAATATTTTTCCCTCTTAAATTTGTTTGCCATTGTAGCGACATCATTTTATACAGCACACCAAGAATTCCCTGAGTTTTTTAATACTATCACAATACCTCACTTTTAATTACTTGAACTAAAAGCTTTCAAGTCCGTCAGAGTGCCTTTCAAGGCCTGTAAAGATATTAACTGATTCCAAAACCAATTACCTACATTTTCCTTTACTTATTGCAAATGTGACCTTTTGTTAGAATTTGATTGCAAGTTTCCTGCTGTGAGTATATAACTATCTGTGTGTCTGAGAATGGCTACCCTCCACTCATGTGATGACTGCTGTTAATTTTAATACACTTTGATGGCTAGAGAACAAATAAGTGTCTGTGACACAGAGCAGAGACATTTGAAGGTGGATAAACTACCACTTTAATGAGTAGAAATCAGCAAGTAAAGGGGCCTTCCAGTGACAAACCAGAAGACCTTCAACCTAAGCAAAGTATTTTTCAGTTTGGAGGGGATTTAAAAAAATCCTTTCTGTAGAGGTGGAATAACAAAACACCCCATAAAAATGACACAGATTATAGAAAAGAAGGATGCATAAATAAACACTCTCCAGAGGTAATCTATTTTTCTTATAAATTAAACTATGTCAGAGAAAATATTTCAGGGTAACTACTGTAGGTATATGTTTTTATTACCTGTTGATAGTAATTCTCTGAGATACGAAAAAAAACCAACACCATGTTTATAGACCATTTTTTCCATACTAGCACTGCACTACTCTTGTTTGGATGAATGTTTGGGGTTTTTTGTTCACTCTAAAGACAATCTTCAGGCTAGAATCCTATCTCTGAAGAAAAATACAAAAACAGATCTTTTGGAGTCCAGAGGAGAGCAAGAACTAAAATTAGGAACCTGGAATGATTTCCTTGCAAAATAAGATTAAAAAAACATTACTTACCCTGACTAAGTAATGATCAAGGTGAAAAATTAATTCTCTATAAATATTCAAATACTATAAATCCTTAGGAATGAGAGAAATTAATTAAAAATACGTAAAGGAGTACTGGGATATTAGAAAGGTTTTAAAAGCAAAAATATGAAAACTGGATTATTCATTGTAAAGAAAAATATACAAATTATTAAAAGTAAATTAATAAAAAATATTGTCTGCTAATGTAGAATATATTGTACTAAAGAGTGTGACTCTTCCAGCTGCATTCTTTTCTATACTGTTATTTCCCCTAAAAATCCACAACACAATTGTACATAGAGGTTCCATTGAGTAAAATCAGGAGACAAACAGAAAAGACTTGCACCAGGCTGGTTTTTTTTCCTTTTCTAGTTTTCATTCACAGTTTGTGGGTGTATTCTGAAACCTAAGTACTGTCTTGTTATCAGTAGTGGAAGAGTTTGCAGAACACAAGATCTCTGATTACGTGTTAAAATGGAGAAGCAAGCCAAAAAGATTCTCTGAATATGTTCTTTCCTACTCAGACCTCATTGGATGGTTTCTCAAACTGATGAAATAATCAATTATTAGCCTACAGAGTTCTCTTTTCTTATGTTTCCAATCACTCCTTAAAGATTCTCATTTATTTTCAGGAAAACCCCAAAACCAACAGTTTTTATCTTGTTACCCCCAGAAAGAAATCCCACCCTTGGGCTGACTTCAGAATCTACCACTTGCCTGGATTCTTACTCCCTTACTCCCTTACTACTTACTTACTAATATGACAAGAATAACACAAGGAATTTTATCAGGGATAAAGATACAGATTAGGGACAATCTGCAAGATGTTGAGCAATACAATGTGTGCCAGTAACAAGCAGTTTCTGTTTTCAAAGACAGGCAGCTTTGCATCCTATATTGTTCTGATTTTTAATTCATCTTGATTGTCTTATATTTAAAGTGCTCTTTGCCCTCAATATAATCAGATTTGCTGTCTCACTGGATTTCACAGTCTAAGTTTCATGACTTGACTGACATATATCTGGATATCAATTACATTTTATTAAAAAATATACCCATTGTAATATAAGCATTTCCTCCCTTCTGCTTAGTTCAGTAATACTGAGAATCAGGGAGAAAAATTGCAGGTCACACTGATACAAAAAGGCAAGACCGAGTGAGCCTTTCTGCAAACAATGTTCTACTAAGTGCTCTGTTTCTATTCAGTGTGAACATGGATTCAACACTCATTTTTTAAGCAGTTGTGTGGAACCACTTGTTACCAGTAGTTCCTCTTGGAGATTCCACCCAAGCCTTCGGGATGGTGTGCCAAATCTCTTTTGACTGTGTCTGTTGGCTGATGAGCTTGTTCCAGTCTGAGGATACTGCTGAGCACAAACCTTGCCTGTCCTTCTCAGCATCGTTTTCAAGGCCTGGCTGTCAGTTTTGTGTTCCAAAATGCTGTGCAGTTAGCCAGCTCGTCACACTGCAGGAGAAGGCCAAGTCTGGACACCAGCTGGCAATGAGCTTACACTCAAGTCCTGTCCTATGATCAGTACACCTCTGACAGCTCAAGCCCTGCCTGACCTCTTGCTATTACAGTCCTTCTTTAGAAACTGGCTTTCTTTTCCAGGAAAACAGCCACAGGTGCACCAGGTATACAGAGAGCTTAAGTCCGGTTCTCTAAAGGAAAGACAACATTTATTAATGCTTTGAAAAAATATTTTCTGACACAGAATTTAAGCAGGAGGCTTAGGAAGCTCATTGACAAGTTGGCAAGAGAACAGTGGCAGATTATGGATTACTGTTCACCACTCCCAGGGTTCAGAAGAATAAAAGGTTGGTGTGAGCTGGTGATGGCATCATGGCAAGTTTTTGATATTTGATATTTGATATTAGAAGAGTAGAAGGGCCAGTTGCCTACCACCCATGGAGCTACTCAGGTAATGAGACAAAGACAACCTTCTCCCAGTGACCTACACAGAACCAAAAGCAAAAGCAAAAGCAAAAGCAAACAAAAAAAGGGAGCAGCAGCACCATGAGTTTTGGATGACTCTGTGGATGGTGTGTGCCAACAGTGCAATAGCCAGTAAACTATGGGACCGCTGAAATGATGTTTTTACAAATATATTAATGGCAAAAGGAAGGGTAAGACCAACCTTTGTTCTCTACTGGATGCATGAGGGACCTTAGTAGCTGCAGATGAGGAGAAGGCAGAAGTGCTTAACACCTTCTTTGCCTCAGTCTTTAGTGGGAGATGGCTTGTCCTCAGGACAGCTGTCCTTCTGGGATGGTAAATGGTGTCAGGGAGCAGAATGGTCCCCTGTTATCCAGGAGGAGGCAGTCAGAAAACTGCTGAGCTGCTTGGATGTTCATAAATCCATGGAACCAGATGGGATCCATCCCAGGGTGATGAGGGAGCTGGCAGATGAGCTTGCAAAGCTGCTGTCCATCATTTACCAACAGTCCTGGCTCACCGGGGAGTTTCCAAATGACTGGAAGCTGGCCAATGTGACACCTATTCACAAAAAGGGTGGGAAGGAGGATCCTGGTAATTATAAGCCAGTTAGCCTGACCTCAGTACCCAGTAAAGTAATGGAGCAGTTTATACTGAGTGTCACCACACAGCACTTACAGGATGGCCAGGGTGTCAGACCCAGCCAGCATGGGTTTAGGAGGGATAGGTCATGTTTGACCAGCCTGGTCTCCTTTTATGACCAGGTGATCCACCTGGTGGATGTGGGAAAGGCTGTGCATGTTGTCTATTTGGCCTTTGACACTGTCTCCCACAGCATAGTCCTGGAAAAGCTGGCAGCCCATGGCTTGGACAGGAGCACTCTTTGCTGGGTTAGGAACTGTCTGGATGGCCAGGCCCGGAGAGTGGTGGTGAACAGTGCTGCATCCAGATGGGGAACACCAGTGGTGGCATTCCTCAGGGATCTGTGCCGGGGCCAGGCCTGTTCAATATTTTTATTGGTGACATGGAGGAGGGTATTGAGTCTTTCATTAGTAAATTTGCAGATGACACTAAGCTGGGAACATGCGTCCATCTCTTGGAAGACGAGAGGGCTCTGCAGAGAGACCTGGAATGCTTGGGTGGATGGGCAGAGTCCAATGGGGTGAAGTTCAATAAGTTCAAGGCTGAGTCTTTCATTTTGGCCACAATAATCCCCTGCAGTGCTATAGGCTGGGGTCGGTGTGGCTGGACAGAGCCCAGGCAGAAAGGGACCTGGAGGTGCTGGTCAACAGCTGACTGAACATGAGCCAGCAGTGGCCAAGAAGGCCAATGGCATCCTGGCCTGTATCAGGAACAGTGTGGCCAGCAGGAGCAGGGAGGTCATTCTCCCCCTGTACTCAGCACTGGTGAGGCCACACCTTGAGTGCTGTGTCCAGTTCTGTCCCCTCAGTTTAGGAAGGACGTTGAGACACTTGAGTGCCTCCAGAGGAGACAAGGCTGGAGAGGGGATTGGAACACAAACCCTGTGAGGAATGGCTGAGGGAGCTGGGGTTGTTTAGCCTGGAGAAAAGGAGACTCAGGGTGATTTTATCACTCTCTACAACTCCATGAAAGGTGATTGTAGTCAGGTGGGGTTGGTCTCTTTCTCCAGGCAGCAGCTAACAGAACAAGAGGACACAGTCTTAAGCTGCACCAAAGGAAATATAGGTTGGATATTAGGAAAAGGATTTTTACTGAAAGGGTGAAAAAGCACTGGAATGGTCTGCCTCGGGAGGTGGTGGAGTCACCATCCCTGCATGTGTTTAAAAACAGACTGGATGTGACACTTTGTGCCATGGTTTAATTGAGGTGTTAGGGCATGGGTTGGACTGGATGATCTTAAAGGTCTCTTCCAACCTTGTGATTCTATGATCATTAAAATTTACCTTATCAAGGATGAACTAGTCATGATGGGAATGAGACCAAGAGCTTTTTCCCACCTTCTGAGAAGAATGTCAGCTACAGGAGTGCATCCTCTGGCACCATTACTGAATGGAGGGGTTTGCATAAGCATTATAGCAATTTTGCTCATCTGACTCTTGGAATAAGCTGTGTCTTCTTTGCAGAAACTCTCTTTTCTAGTGAGTAGGATAAAATGATCTGAGTCTATATGGACAATTTCAGACCAAAATGTTAAGATATTGACGCAAATTATTGCTACTGAAAAATACTTTCATAATGAGAAGTATTTTGCAAAAGCAAAGCCCATCCTCTGCTTATGTAATTAAGAGTGATTACAGAAAACAAGTCAGCTATAGGCTGTGAAACTAAAATGCTTTAGAGGGTCCTAAATCCTCATATAAATCTGAAGTTTTCCTAGTTATTGTACAGAGTATTTTTCAATGGGAAGTTATTGATACATTTCAGTCTTTTTTGATCTCTTAGAACTGAATTTGCCATAGTTTTTTTACTACATCATAACCTTCTAAAATTAATTACAAAAATATTGATAAAACCAGTAAGGAAGATACCAATAACAAATAAAACTACTATAAATTTCCAATAGACATCTCTCAAAATTCTGCCAGTCTTTGCAAATCATGACTTAAAAGTTGTACTGTAGATTGTGAAGTTACTTTCAAGGAATAAAAAGAGTGATATATTGTATCTGTGAAAAACTGGACCAGCTACTCCATGACAAGGAGATTCAAATTGATTTTTTTTTTGCCCTTTCTTTTGCAAGATCAGAACAAACTGCATAGTTTGAGACAGATTTTCACATTTCACATTCACTGGTCTGGCTGGTGAAGTAGAATAAGAAGACAAATTCAAAGGCTGGAGAGACAATATTTGTGAGATGGACAGGATAGGTGGGACTCAGTTGCCTAAACATTGTCACCTCAAGCCATCTGAGATATCATGGGCAGCCACAATATCTGCAGGTGGCTGGCAGGTCTGAGGAACAATTTTAGGGAGATCTGTTCCCTTGCAAACCAGCAGGAGGCCAGGCAGGTTTAAAATGTCAGAGCCAACACCAAAAGTGATGCTTGGCCCTCCTGTTTCAGCAGCTCAATCTCCCTCTCCTCCTTGAGTATTCCTTAGCTTGACCTCCTTGTAGAGCCTGGGGCCGTACTTTGCCTTTCACTCCATTTCTACCAGAAAATCAAGTTTCTCCAGAGACTTCACTGAACTGAATCTTACACACCAAGATTTTGATTCCCCAGTTTTTCATCTGGGAAAAGACCAAGAAGATTTTATCTCTGTTTTCTTTCTTCCTCTTTAGGAGTTCATATAAATTATTGAATGCATTACCTGCATCCACACCTCACTTCCGGCCACCTTGGCAGAACCTGGAGATGTGAGAGCTTTCTAAAAGTTCCCATTCTCTTTTCAAATTAAATGCCTAAGAGACTTGACCTATCACAAAAGTAAATAAAAGCTACCAAAACCTTTGCTGTCTTCTAGAATTGTTCAGTGGTGAGTGCTTGCAGAAGGTGAATGATCTGCTCTGAGAGGCCTTTTAATGTGGAAACAAGGGGTTCAGTCCTGTTCTCCTACTAGCCAGGAGACTGCCTGCAGCAGAAAACCATTGAAGAACTGCAGGTGCAGCCTACCCAGGCTTGACAGAGCTGTTCCATCTCATGTTAATAATTAAATATTCATTGGAGCATGGACCAGAACCTGACTCTCCCACTTCCCAGGTGATAGCCCTAATTATATGCCTATGTCATCAATCTATGTCTCTGCTGTAATGAATTGTCATTATTTGTATATACTGGAAGAGTTTTAACAGGAGATAGCTCTCCTCCCTCTTCCCCTCCCCTCTGAATGTCTGACAGCCAAGAGGTCACAGTACTCTTTCTGGCACAGATGAAGGAAAAGGTTCAAACCTTCTCTGAATCACACATAGTAATAAATCTGAGAAGAGGTGCATGGGGAATAGCTACAGCCACTGCAAGGTAGTCCTTGAAGACTCTTCCTTGGGCTATGCTGTGGAAAACTGATTCTGGTAGGAATTCAACTGAGACCATTAAGAAGAAGGGTCCTGACCGAGTTGGCTGTGGGTATGTGTTTGGGCATACCCATTAGACACTGAAGTAGGGCTTTAACATCCCTGCTGCTTCCTAAAGACTAGAGCTGTGCACCAAAAAGAACACATGGATGCTTAAGTCTTTTCACACATCTAACCCTTATTATCTACAGGATTACCTGCAGAGGTATACATTGCTTCAGATAGCTTTCTAATGAAAGACAGTATCAATAATCAATATAGTGGCTCTATACTCCTCTCCCTTCAGGTGTCATTACTCAGCCCATGCCACTGACTTGAACAACATAAAGATTTCACATTAAGACTCACACAAAAGATCCTTCAGACTCTATAATCACATATTGCCTCTCCAGGGCATTTTCTACAATGCAATACCATATTTTCATATCCATTACTCACATTCTCTGTAATACTTTCAGCACTAACACTGCTGAAATTACTTGTGCAGGCTTTAAACAGGCTGGTTATACTACACTAAGCAGGTGTTTCCCCAGAGTTTTCCATTGCTAGATCCTTCCTGAAATGCAGTACGAGAGAATTCATTTATCACAAGTTAAGAGTCTGTTAATGCTTACCTTTTCTTTAGGAAAACAAATGAGATTAGAACTGATAAACTTAGCACTATTTATAATAGACTCACTAGTTCTGTGCATCCTCTGTGTGTGCAGAATTACTAACTCTGCAGTGTAGAAAAGCTTTTTTTATTAAATACTGGTAAAAAGAGAACATGGATTTTTTTTACATGACGGCTTTACACATTAACCTCTTTAATATTGTAGCCTCTCTCTTTGGTGTCTGAGTGCTTTGCCAAGTCAAACTGCAGCAGGGACCAGTGCAGTGCCCATGTGACTGGGAGAGGCGTGGGGCACAAGATGAGCTTTACCCCTTGCACACCTGATCACATGCTGAGGCATGATCCTTCTTCCCCCACCATACAGTACCCAGAACAAGGCTCCCACTCACCAGCTGCTGCATGGAGTCACAGATCCCCTTCAGTGACCTACAGCTGCCTACAGTGACCAAGATGCCAAGGAGCAATGGCAGTGTAGTGCTGCATATAACCAGCCTCCCAGTGCTGCTGCAAGGACTAGCAGATGAAAACTCCAGTGCTCTTATCCCCCTCTGTAAATCTGCACCTGCAAATATTGACTGAATTCTACCACAGATAACATGCCCATAGCTAACTCATGTTTATACCATCTACTTTTGGTCCTCCCTCATTGCATCTATTGTTTGTTTTAAAAGCAATTACTGTGTAAGGCAGCAGCTATTAAAACATTACTTTCCAAAATCCATTCCAAATGGTACTTTTAAAAATTTTCCCATGCAAATCTTTTGCACACCAATTGTTCTTTTGCTAACAGCAGTTACAACAGTGTCAGCTCAGTGAGTTTAGAATTACTCTTAATTTCACCTTAACAGAGTAGCAGGAGAACCAGACTTTCTGAAACTGGGCTTTGACACACTCAGAGGGAGAAAAACACTGAAGGCAAAACCGAATATCTGCTTTGTTAGTGGCAGCATTCAAACATTATCCCCTCATCCCAGCATAGTCTTTGTGAAGCCAAAGTGAAACGTGCAGCAAGACAGTGTATAGTAATTCACAAGGTCCTGTGGGACCCAGGAGAAAGATTCACCTGCAGTTGGGTGTGAGGGAAGGAATGGCACATTGCTAGAGCTTGGATCACACAACAGGAAAGACAGAAAAAGCAGAGAGAACATCTATTAAGACTCAAGTGTGCTTTATGAAATACAGCTACAAGCAGTATTGATTTTATCTCCTTTCATCTATGTAGGAGAAAGAGAACTTTACTTTCCTTATAATTGCTTTAATAATTAAGAAACTAAAATCCTAGCTGTGATCTCCCATATATCAGTAAGAAAACATGATGAAAATATAGGAAAGAAAAGGGAATGGAAAAATGTTGGCTGAGCAGTTCTCTTGGCTACTGCGCAGAGCATACCAGCACATCTGCCTTATCACATTATTATTATTGTGGTGGCTTGCCATGCCATCTAGCAGGGACTCAGGGAACTACCAGTTCTGGGGAAGAGCTGAAAAGACAATACAAAAACTAGACCAGGAAAAAAGTTCTGGAATATATATTTTTGAAGAGTAAATATAAGCATTTGCATTTTTCCAATAAAACAGTTTCTGAAAGAAGAGTACTTTCTACAAAAAAAAACTTCTGCATCTAATTCTTTAATACATATTGAGCACTTCCACAAGTTCATCACACTTTGTGTATGAAAATATTTTTCTTCCACCTTTAAATGTCTCAGGTTTGCTCATTTTTTCTAAGATTAACAATTAAAATCTGCAGCTAACTTTCTGTTCTTCATGTGTTTCACCTCTGGTGTGTTCGTTTTCTTAATCCCTTCTCTGACTTTTTTTCCTGATGCTTCTGTGAGTTGAACCCCACATGCTTCTAGACCAATACTGAGACTAAACTCAAAGTGATTTGTGAACATCACTGATGACCCCAACATCAGTCTAATGCAGTTATACTTTACTACATACTGGCATGCAAAATGATTTGTTAGACCTCTCTTTTTTTAAAAGGGGTAACGAGCCATTTTTTAGAGTTAAAATAATTTTCCATCCAAAAAATTACTAATCCCCACCAGATATGCCAAATCAAAACAGTACAATAATGCAAACTTCATTAATTCAGATTCCTGCTTGAAGGCTGTACTCCATGCTGCATGGAAAATATAATACTTCTGTTCTCTTTTTAAGCATTTTATGAAACAAGAAGTTTGAATTAAATTTTATTTATTCTTAGTGTAAAGCTACAGCTTTCTACCACTTGGCCACACAGAAAAAGCCTTTCCAAACTTTTACATACACCAATACTATGTTTGCTCCAAGGAATTCTTAAAAGGACATGAGAATGTCCCTACTGCTGTCCCTCTACCTCTCACTGAGAGACCAAGCCTCACAGAATTTTACAGACATCGATAACTTTGACTTTCTCTTTCATTTTCCCTCTCTCTTCCTCAATTTCTACTGCATCTATCTTCCTTCTCTAGCATGAATGCCTTACACTCCAACACCTTTTAACCCGTGTGCCTTTTCCTCACTTTAGCAGTTTCCTCTTGCTTTCTCTCTTGTAGCAAATAGCAGATCCTACCAAAATGTGGTTTTCATCTCCTTTGCAAACAGATGCACTTTGACTGCATTCTCCCATTGGAGCTATCAGTATCACCATCACCACCACAGACAGTTTAGAGAAAAAATTTGGACAAGTGAAGATTTGCTGTTGACTTCACCATCTTCCAGTCCCCTCATCCAGCAGAATGGATGGGAAAACAGGGACATAAGCTGTGGATACAAGACCAAACACATCAATGCAGCTCCACCCAGCCCTGATGCTGGCCATGCACCTATTTCTTCTTGGTCTCCCTGTGAACACAGGGGAATCAGTTCCTATGGTGTGCATCACATGTGACATGGCAGAGCCCATATTTGCAGTGACATCTCTCCACAAACCACTTAGAAATGCCAGGGTCTCTACCAACCTTACCCTGAATCTGTGGTCTCCTGATTACCAGATTATCCCATTTGAAAATGTACACATGGGAATTAAAGACAAGAACTTTGGTCATGGCAACACTCTCCAAGAGACAGAGATATATTACTTTTTTCCCTGGTACTGAAGGAACCCTGATAGACATGATGGAGAACAGGAATCCAGTTGTTCAGCCACCTTTGAGCACAAGGAAAATCTGTAAATCTTACTACTCATCTGCCCCAGGATACTCATCTCCCACTGGGCTGTACTGCTTTCACACTCCACTACCTGCTCTCCTGCCATTACAAGTTAAATTGCCATTATAGACAATATCCTGGCTGGAAATTGGTGTCACAGAATCTGAGTCTTCACCAACAATACCAGGACTCCCTCTGCCAGCCCATCATTCCGCTGAAAAAAATCACTCATTTTCTTCTAAATCCTAAAGCACATTTGGAGAAACTGGTTTTGGTCTAGGAGTAAAACCAGACTCAAAGACCTTACACCCCTTTCTTTTATGATGCTGTCCAACAGGTCAGTCTATGTCCTGGCTGATGTTTCCTGGCAATGCAACAGTGAACAGTGCCTGTTGCCACCTTGGATGATTACAGTGCCAGGCACTGTCAGGAGGCCTTTGCTGGCATCCATGTCCTCTTTATGTGCTTCAGGCTTTTTAGACTTTTTCCAATCCCTTTGTTTCCAGTTATCTTCCATAACAACCAGCTGATTGTCTTCTTCTGTAGCCCTGTCATGTCCTCTCTCACTCATCCTTCATCCAGGCTAACGAGTCAATCTGTTTAGTTTTGCTCCATGCTGAACTGCTGTACTTAGGATCAGTGCTGTTGTGAGATGCCTTGGTACAGAGTTCTGCGGACAGTTCAAGTTTATACAAGATCAAAATTGAACTGAACACAGTGAGGGGAAAAAAATCTGTTCAGTGCTACTAATTACAAAGATGTGACACCAGGAATTTGCTAAGCTATGTGAGTGAAGCATCACTACCTATAGTGTAGCATCTCTCTTGGGCACCCACCATTCCCAGCTGTGAGAAACAGGTTACTAGATCTTTGGTATGTCCTATCCAGGCAGTTCCTAAATTTTTATGTCTTACTCTTTACTTTCCCCAGTTTTATAACGTCTTTCTTTTCAGAGGGGAATGGGGAGTAACAACAACTATTGTCAGTATTCTAGAGACGAGTGCATCCATTGTATACAGGGTCATAATGATATTTCAGTTTTCCTTCCTAGTCCTTAATTAATCCTTTTCAGATTTACCTACTAAACACATAAGCAAATTTTTAACAGAATTATCTGCCAAGTTCTTCCTTGCATATATTCTTCCTTTGTGTGCATTATTTTTTATTTCCCGATACTGAATTCCTAGACCATTTAACAATTCTGCTAATATGTATCTTGAAATTCTTCTGTGACTCTTGTTGCTGTCCTCAATAATTTCGTATCATTTTGTTTTTCACAGTAGTTTTTATCTTCTTTTCCAGACGCTGCATGCAGACACTGAATGCAATTACAGATTCCTGATGTATACTGTCACAAAAAATTGATCTCTTAAAAGCTTAAGTTTTCCCTCATCTCCTAGATAATTATTAGTACATAAGAAGAGCACACAACAAATTCATCAATCCAGAGGCCTGTAGTGATGGAACTATCTAGAGTTCCATTGAAAGATGCTGCATTTGTTTTTGGCTGGGATATATGTCTCCTCCTGGACTCTCTCTTTGAGGAGGAGTTTTCTTTTTGAAAACTTTCCATTTCCAAGCCTACCTTTGTCCTTTGGCAATGTTTTTTAGACTGTAACATCAATAAGTTGATAATAGTTTCTAAAATGGAGTAAAATTATCATCAGAAAATCCATGGAACCCTAGGAAATTCTTGTTTCCAAAGACATTTATCTATTAAGACATCTAGCTAGAAGCTTTTAAAAATAAATTTGGTTGCATAGGAAAAGGATGCAATCCAGAGGGATTTTGACAGGCTTGAGAAGTAGGTCATTGAACCTCATGAGGCTAAACAAGGCCATGTGCAGTCTTGCACTCGTGTGGCTGCAATCACCAGTATCAGTACAGGCTGAATGATGAATGGACTGCAAGTAGAGCTGAAGAGAAGGACGTAGGTATCCTGGTGGATATAAAATTTTATATGAGCCAGCAGTGTGCTCTTACATCCCAAAAAGCCTGGGCTGCACAAAAATAAGTGTGGCCAGCCCATTAAGGGTGGTGATTCTCCCCTTTACACCACTCTCATGGAAGCCCATCCAGAGTTCCCAGTACAAGGAGCCTGTTGGGGTGGGTCCAGAGGAGGGCCAGGAAAATTACTCATGGGCTGGAACACCTGTCCTGTGAACACAGACTGAGAGAGTCAGGGTGTTCAGCATGGAGAAGGAGCTGGAGAGACTTTACTGTGGCCTTGGAATACTGTAAAGAGGCTTTTAAGGAGATAGGTAGGTAGATAGGTAGATAAGTAAGATAGATAGATAGATAGATAGATAGATAGATAGATAGATAGATAGATAGATAGATAGATAGATAAAATAGATAAGATAGATAGGCTGTTTTTACCAGAGCCTGTAGTGAGACAAGGACAAATGGTTTCAAATTGAAAGAGGGTAGGTTTAGAATCGATATAAGTAAGAAACTTTTTTTGATTACATTGGTTTGACAATAGTACATGCTGCCCACAGAAGCTGTGAATTCTCCATACCTAGAAGTGTTCAAGGCCAGGTTGGATGGGGCTGATCTAGTGGATGATCTTCCTGACCTTTGATGGAGGTTTGAAACTAGATGATCTTTAAAGACCCTTTTCAGTCCAAGCCATCCGTGACTGGAATCACTAAAACAGCAAACAGATGAATAAGAAGGGACACATAATCAACCACGTCAACTTGCATGCAAGTGACAACATCATGTTACTGAGCAGTGAAATACTCACAAGAGCAATTCCACTGCTGCTCACACAACCAGCTTTCCATACCTGGATGTTTTTACTCTGGAGTCTAAATAAGGCAAGATTAATGTGGAAAAATTGTATATGACCATGCAATTCAGAATCCAAATGCAGATCCAGAAAAGACAGGAAGCACATGCAGATGATTGAAGGGTCAGTTCTAGATTCTGAGTGCTTTGGAAGATTACAACAGAAACATTTTTCTAATATAATTCATTTTAAAAATTGTATTTTAAAATTTGATTTGTTTGTTCGAACCTTTAAAAAACCACCACCAAAACTTGACAGTACTCTGTAGAACTGCAGCAGCAGAAGCCACTACCCCAAGCCCTACTACAGTGACATGTCAGCATTTTCAGCACAGAGGTAGCCACTGCAGTTGCAGTTTTGGCTGCTGTAGCAGCAGCTGTTACTCCCTTGGCAGTAGCACAACCTGGGTTCTTCAGATGTTCATCAGATTTTGACAGGCTGGATATTCCTAAGAAGGGCAAATGAAAGGGGAATTTTACCACTGTACAGGAAGAAAAATTTAAAATAAATTAAAAAAAAAATTAAAAAAAGCACTTCTACAACCAAAATAATTTCAACATGAAAAATATCCAAGCCTTTACTTCACATACACAGTAGCAACATATTTTTCAGATGAATACTTAAAATCCACCTTTAAAATGTCAAGAAATAGCTATCCTAAAGTATTGGATATTGATCAATTCTTCTTGGTCAAGCATATACAGAAGATCTATCAAGACCTATTACAACAAAGCAAACACAATCTCCCAAAAATACAACTTTTCCCCATAAAATGTGTGAGGATTCAGGAGCTCAGTGTTGCAAGACTCTGAAGACTCTTTGGTCTTAGCAAGTTTTAAGGAAGCATAGAGAAACAACAAAAGGACGTAAAATTTTAAATATTTTTTAAAAAACTAGGTATAAGATAATGATCTTATTCTTTGGTTTTTTAACACGGGTTTAAGTCATAAGAAAGTCTTGTGGGATGAGTGGCATTGATCATCCCTACACAGCGCCTAAATAGTTTCACACTTTAAATTACTGACTGGTGTTACTACTATTAAAAAGACACAGGAAGGGAAATCTCTGAGGCTTCTGCTTTGGGTTTTGCTTTTGGTTTTTTGGGTTTTTTTAAGGCTGTGCAAAATGCTCAAGAAATCAGGTTCCAGGCAGTCTGCCCTGTTTCAGTAGTTTCAGTAGACAATGCAAAAGGAGAAGGGTTGACATCCACTTTTCACACCCAACACTTAAATTCTTTAATAAGCCTTATGCATGATGTAACCAAGATTAAGAACTACAGATCAGCCTTTCTGTGTGCCATTATTCGTTACTGGGGGGAGGTGGGGATGGTAAAAGTGCCTCAACAATAACTGAGGTACTGCCTGACAAGAAAATGAAAGCACCTGTCAAATAGTTTTTCTGGAAATAAGAAAATAATTCTCCCCCACAAAGCAAGATTTCGTTCACAATGAACATTAAAGGCAACAACAAGCAGTTCTACAGCTATACTGAAAAGAATCAGAAAGTAATGTTTTGCCTCCTCTGTAGATTCACAGTTAAGACTTTCTGTCCGAGCTTTTATTGTTAAAAGAAATTAGTAAAAACACCGTGACTTTTAAGCAGAAGGTTAGAAATGCATAGGTTCCAAGAAGACCAGATTCAAACCAAAACTTCCTCTGGTTTTGGTTTGGTCAGGTTTTTTTAATGCAAATAGGAGGCTTCCTTTAGTACTCGTGAGCTTGGTTTGTGCCTTAAGAGAGAGGAGTACAAGAGAAGAGCTGAGTCCTCTCTGCCTCCAGCACTGCCTGGCACTCTCCCATTCACTGCTTAATAGATCACAAAATGGTAATAAATATATTCCATTTTGCTTGGCCAATTATAAAACATAAGCTGGAAAAGAGCTACTTAACAGATACAGCTATTGACACCTTATGTATGTGTTGCTTGGATTCACTGGATTAACTTCCTTTTGTCAGATTTGTATTTAATCTGTTTTGTTCTGCTTATATCTGAATCTTACAGAGGGACTGTTAACTAATTTCTTTGATCACAGCCTAAGACACAACTACCCTTGAAATTGTCATTTTTTTCTACATCTGCACAAAACCAAAGTATACTTAAGAGAGGATTTTTTTTTTCTGGGCAAATTCTATCTACATAAAATGTTCATTTTCACTGTCCATTTTTTCTCTTCTGATAATGATATTTAAAAGATGTATGGAGAACGAATGTAATTATCCTTCTAGGAAGTTCTGAGGCATTTTATTTTTAAGCAGAGATTCCATGTTCTTCTACTGATATGTGGATTGAATTATTTCTAAAAATTCCTCTGTTTAACATATATAGATATTTTTTCATATTACAAAAAAAGAGAATTCAGAAAAAAAAATTAGACCAAAGTTTTCTACCTCTGAATTCCCCTCTTTTTCCCAAATGCTCATTAGCTCCATCTTTGCTTCACTACATCTGTCCCATTAAGTCCCACTGCTTCTAATTCTCCTTTGTTTCTGCCTTTATGTCACTTATCAGTGGCTCATGTCAAAACTTAAGTGCTTTTAAGATGGAGCAGATTATAATGAGGTACAGATTATCTGACTTAAAACACTTTTTCTTTGTTGCAATTGTAAATGCCCACATAAATATACAAAGATGAAAAGGAGCCATAGATGTACATAGAAGATGTGCATATCTGTAAGTTTTGCATATACCCAGACACGCACACATGTTTTCCTTGGCATTTTGTATTCAAAAGTAATAAAGTTGGACAGAAAATATTTCACAGGTGACCCGCTGCCAAGAAGAATTTGAATTATTTTCGGTCATTTTGAGTTATAAGGTCTCAAGATAAAAGAAAAGAACATTAAGAATAAGCCATTAAGTCACTTAACCAAACAGTCCTAAAGGAGTTTCCTGCTAAAGTGAACCACATTTCACTGTCCCTCTACCTGCTGTAATGAATGATACATGAAGCACTTCAGATAATACCATGGGGTTCAGAGTGATGAGCTGACAGTGTGACTTTCCTTGGCTTCACTGGCAAGCCATCAAAAAGAAGTATTAAATCATTGTGGCTTTCTTTTTTCCCCAAAATTTTTCCAACTGCCTAACTGACACATGCATATTTTTACTCAAATTACATGAGGCTCTGTTTGTTTACTTTTCATAATGAAGGAAATACTGCTTCATATTTGATTTGAAACTAATTCAAGATTTACCAACACGGAATGGTATCCATATATTTGCAAAAATATCTTAAAGATGTTTAGTGAAATACTTACCTAATGAATACAACTCAGTGAGGACTGTACAGAAAGCAAAAAGTAGGGATAAAAAGGGGAAACAATCCAAGCTTATCTCTCACACTGACTAGTTTGGCTTTGTTGCAGATGCTCCAGCTCTAACTTCTAAATTATTTCAAGTAGTCATAAAGGAAAGGAAGAAAGAAATTTTATTCTATACTTTTTTTAACCAAAGCTCTGACGCCTCTGCCCATTATTTGAAAGTTTGCACCACCAGCCCCTTGTATTCCTAAGCACAACAGAGTGCTGTAACTGTAGGGAAGCAGCCATGTCCACCCTTCTGCTAACATTTTGCCACCAACTAATCATCTCAGCAGAAATTCATGTCCTTGGAAGAAAACAAGCAGACAGGATAAAAGCAGATGCTAGCTTAAGAGTCTATAAGACTCAGCTAGATGCAAAACGGATTAGGATCCTAGTTCATTCTTCTTTACATTGTTTTAGATGATTCATGAATCAGAAAAATCCCCTCCACCAAACCAGACAGTCTGGAGAGAAGAATATTCCATGGATGAAAGAGCATAAAATGAAATAAAGTGGGTATTTCCTACAAATTATGAGGTTTTTTCCTATCCACAAAAATATGATTCACAGGAAAGGTCACTTCTTCAGAGCTCCAGATATACAGAACCCTAACTAGTCTATCAACACCAAAACCCATGAAAGCTTTAGATTAGATTATTCCACTTAGCATGTATTCCCACACCATTTTCCTTTGATTGTAGACATAGGTTACCAATTTAGCCTTAAATTGCTTATGAGGTTCTGCAAATTTTTAAGAGAAGTCATCCTTATGGGAACTAATCATGAGCGTCCAGGCAGCAGCACAGCCCTGATTATTACAAATTTGAGAGATGAAAGATAGATATTACCTGACATATTACCTGCATACATGTAATTGTATGGAATACCCCAAAAAGAGGTGACTAAGCACAGGTACTCTATGAAATACAGAAATGGAAAAAAAGACCAGTATTCAGATCACAACAAGTTTATAATATCAGCTGCTTCTCAGCTTCCAAATAACACTTTTCTCAGGTTACATGAAAATTTAAAAAGAGAGTTTATATAAAATTTAAAAATAGGCAAATAAAATGAAAGTTCACTAAAACACCAATAAGCCACCTGACAAGGAACTGTCATTGGCTAGTAAAATATTCTTCTTGAGCCACACAAGAATTTGAGATTAATACTTCATGGACTATGAAGCTTTGTATCCTTTCTGAAAGGAGAAGAAAATAGGTCATAGATTACTACCACAGTGATCATCAGAAGTCACGTTATTCATAATTCTGACCTTGGACGAAGCACAAGCAATTTCAATACAGAAAGTCTGACATGCTTTTTTCCTTTCTGAATCGAACGGGTACAGCACAGCAGACTTGATTCACACATTTTATTTCAAATATTTTTTTTTCTGTTTCAACAGCAATACAGAGTTGCAGAGCTCATAACAGCAACATCAAATGTCAAAGTGATCAAGTTCACCAAATAAAGTGAACAGTATTAACCTATCAATTTTTATTCATTAAATCAGCCGAAATATTACTAGAACTGATAAAACACTCTTAAAATACATGAGGGGTTGAAAAATTCTTAATGGAATGGGACTTATTTTCTGCCAAATGGTCCTGTTTTGCAACATGCTTTTCAAGTACTCAGACAGAACTTGAGAACTGAAAATCTGAATCACAAGCTAGAAAATGAGGAGTTTCAATTTTCATGAACTAAATAAATAATCCTGGTTTGGGCATTCCTCCACCACAAACACAACATACTCATTCCAGTATTTGCAAAGAAAAATAAAAAGACACAGAAAGAAAGTTACTATTGTTCTGAAGTTTTCAGCACTTTTCAGTCAGTTAACAATTTTAGGTAAGAGCCTGCTTTAAGAGGGAATAGCAGATCAAAGTCACAAATAACTACATAAGCTATTGATGCATACAATCATACCAGAAAAACTGAAACAAAATACGAAAACAGTAAAAAAGAAGGAATGCAGAAAATATGTAAATTTATCACAACTTATAGAAGATAGGACATCAGGAAAAAAATCTATACTGTAAGATGTAAGGCCCATAAATGTTTGAGTGTTTTAGGAAAAGTTTTACACCATTGTTATATTTCTACTGTTGGGTGAAATTAGAAGTAGGTAGGCAGCAGATTACAAAAAGTTGCTCCAAATGAGGAAATTCTTGTCAAACAAGGATGTTTCTCAATAGGCAAGGCCTGACACCAAGCAAAACTGTTTCCCAGAATTAGAAATACAAAACCATGTCTGGTTATGCAAATATTTGCAGAGGAATGTCAAAGACAGAGATAGAACTTACAAAGTGATTTGAGCCACTCAGCTGAGTGCACCCAAGCTCAAGGAAATCTCATACACTCAAGTGCAAGGTCACACAGTAAAGAACAGAATGAGCATCCAGAACAAATCTGTAGCACAATGAGTCTAGAGGGCATGGCAAACAACCAAGTCTGCATAAGTTTCCAACACTATGCTATCCAAGAAAGTGAATGCATTCCCTTGAATGAGAAGGGGATTCCCTCCCTGCTATTTTATTTTTGCATGCAGCAGCAATGTTCTTAATGCTAAGTTATTATGTTCACTGTAGCTACCAATATTTTAATGTGTTTAGCGACCAATATTTTAATGTGTTGAAAAATTACTGAGGGTTGAATCACAAAAGAAATAAAAACTTGTTCAGGAAACAGCCAGAATGAGCAGCAAGATGCTGTCATCAACAGTATCTTTAAATATCGCTTTATTAATATATTTCTTGCAGTTTTCTGGATGCTCTCCTGTGTTCCAAGAGGTTAGATCTATCAATGGAGATAACAGGGAAAGCTCTTCAGCCAACTATTTTCAAAGTTATCCAGTCCTGCTGGTCTAAAGGTCTTTACTGGGAATATATGCCTAATAGCTTTTCCATTTATGGTTGGAACAGAACATATTTCACCACTGTTCAATATAAGTATCAGCTCTTTTCCAACCCATTGGACACTACTAGTTAAATAGTTTCTCTCTTTTGAAAATCCCTGGAGTTTTTATGTCTTCAATATAACCACTATCAAAGATCATTGTTTGGGGTGTTCTGGAGCTTTTCCTTGGGGCAGGAGAGGGGAGATGAAGTGTTGGAATTTATTTTTGTTTTTTAATATGCTTTAAAAATTCTTTCAATTGTTCTTAGGATTAATAAGGCAGATGTTTTACTGCTAAGTACAAATTTTCCAAATATTGTCCCAGGCTTCTCAAAAATGTCTGAATCTGATGTCTAATTTATGCTAATTGGCATAAAAATCAGACATTTCACAATTTAACAGTAAACACTTTATTCCCTGGCTATTCTTGAGGAAGATGCTATTATCCAGCACAGGAGATGCTGAATGCTAGCTGCTTCAGCAAAGCCATGGAGAATGTGAGAAGCCACTGGAATCCAGAGTGGCATTCAAATGGGTAAGCAAAACTGAGAAAAGTACAAGTCTCTTCAATCCAGAATCTGGTATAAGCATCAAGAACACCACAAAAGCAAAACTGCCAAAAATAAAATTACACTAAACCTTTGGAATCTCGAACTTCAGTTTGAATGGAAAAAATCCTTTTATATTTTCATCCTAAAAGGTAGGGCAGATTTCACATATGCTCTCTTAAATGAGAAAGTGAGAACAGATCTGAAGTCCTCTAATTGTCCATGACCTGAAGCACCGACTTCTTTTTTATTTTAGTTTGTCTGGCTTTGTTAGACACTGAGCAGATGATGACAAATCTTCATCATGATTAATATCAGGATTTGAGGTTTGGTCTTTCTCCACATTGCTACAAAGCCAAATATTTTGCAACAGCAAGTCGCCATCGCTCAGACCACTAGAATACTTTTTGTGGGAAAACTAAGTTCAAGTCCTTTCTGAATCTTATTCAGAAAAAGGTCTGGAAGGCATTTTTAACATCACCACTGTTCAATGGAGCCACTATCTCTGGCCTGATACATATTTCATTTCCAAGACTGAGAATGGACCACTGCAAGGATATAATTACCTTTGGAACACAATCTATAATGGTTTTCAGATTCCAGTCTTGTTTCAATTAACACACATTTTAGAAAATACAAGCTTAAAAATAGAGTCAGGAATGCTTCAGAATTTACCGAAATTGCTTGGTAAATCCCACACTGTGAAGCCTCCTTTCCCCTGGTCTGAATCTGCTTGTCGATAGCTTCCAGCCATTAGAGCTCATTGTTTTTAGCCAGACTAAAGATCCCATTATCAAGCTTTTGTTCCCTGCATTTGTACTGGTAGACCCTGATCAAGTCATCCCCTTAACCTCATTTATAAGGAAATGCAAAGACAAAGCTTGTTAGATCTTCCACCACACAATACATTTTCTATTATTTTAATTAGTACCATGGCTTTCTCTGAACTTTCTCTCACTTACCCATATTAATTAATGAACCACAGATTTCAAACTGGACTCAGTATTCAAGCAACAAACGCACTCATGTAAAATTCAGAAAGATGTGCCTGCTGAACACATCTCTATTTATTCCTCCAAAGTTCACAGAAGTTATTTAAGAAACGGAATTGGACTGGAAATTCAAAGCACTTGATGATCAACAACCTACCCCAACCAAACGCAGCAGTCAGTATTTCCTGTAATCTGAAGTTACTAGGGCTGCTACTCACACAGGATAAATTTCAAATCAGTGATACAATTATCACTTCAAATAAATACATTTTTTACAATCAATTCAGACAGCATTTCATTTTTCCTGTACCATTCATTGCATTGAAACACATCCAGCTTTGTGCCAGTGTTGGCTGTCTAAGTGGCAGTGAACAGAATCACTGCCGAATCCTCTCCCTTAACAATGTTTCAACCTTTCAATTCTCAGCAAACCATCAGTCTCTATCATATGGCTTTTTAGGACACTCCTATGAAGCTAAGTGCCACAGGACTGAGAAAGGACACCAAAAGGGGTCCAAGAATGCATCCTTGCAGCAAGGAGTATCATCTTACATTGACAGTTGCACACCTAAGAATTATCTACCCTTTAACACATTTAATGTAAAATATGTGAAGTGCTGCTGGTTGATTACACGAGACTTTCATTTCTGAATCAAAATATGGACTACCAACTCTAAGCTTCAAAGAAATCAGAGTTACATTAACGCTTTTAGCTTTATCAACCACTTCTTCTAATTTCATCAAAAATACATAATGCTAACTTGACATGGCCTGGCTTTCCTATAACTCATGTTGATTGGCACTAATTATACAACACTTCTTTAATTCATTATTAATTAGGTCCCTTATTATTTTGCCCAGAAGTGATGTCAAACTGACAGACATGTAATTATCCAGGTCATGCCTTTTACCCTCTTTGAATGTTGGCATGTTAGCCATTTTTGTGCTCTTTCTCCAGTATTTCAAATCTTACAAAAAAAAAAAATCAGTATTAATGCTCCAGGAAGCTCATTGGACAGCCCTGCTGAAACTCATTATCTGAGCATACCAATTTAAAAATGGCTAAATTTAGCTGCTTACTAAAGAGCAACCCCTTGAGTGCCTATTACTGGACATTATTGCATTGACTTCCTATTATACAATTACATAATATAACACATACATCTTTTAATTTGCCAGTCTTTTTACACCACTTTACAATTCCACCACATCCCTCTCATGTTAGACCAACACATCTGCTTGATTTTAATGTAATTCAGTGCTCGATATCAGCCTCAGTTACGTTTACTATCTGCCCTCTGTTCTCATTTTCCTTCAACCTTACAACGTATGCATTACTTAACTTTACAGCTCTCCTAGCTGCCCACCGAACATGGGGATAAGTTTTTAACCCACGTGGCCTCCTTTAGCACTGGCTCTAAGCCAACAAGTATTGCCTCTCTGTACCACTAGCAGGAACACACTGGACAATACCAACAAACAAAGCAAACATTTCTATTGCTATTACAGCACACTCTATTTTGTCTGATACTTGCAACAGCATTAAATAAAAAGGCCATGTATTAATAGCAGGTCAAAGGATGAGAAATTTAGGGATACTGTTTTTTGATTTGGAGAAGACTTTTACAAGGGCAACTTCCAGAGCACAAGCAGATGCCATACAACTCAATAATTTCAGAAAAAGTGCTTTTGCATATTGTGCCATAGTTATAGTAATGATTTGTGCTCTTTAAACAGAATTTGCCTTGTAATTACATTTTAGTTAATTTCTAATTAGAGGACAGAGAACTACCAAGTAATGTGGGGAAAAGGATGGATGGTCCTTATTTATTTTGGAAGTTTAAATACATAATGATTTTCACCAACCTTAATACATTCAGCAATAAAGGAGAAAAAAGCCTATCTGGTTTTACTAAGTAAAACAAGATAAAATTGTGACCATTATCATGGGTTGGTACTTCACATTTCCCTAGTGACAGAGGATGAACTGTGGTTTGTACTCTGCTAATCAGACACTGTAGTTCCAGCCTGGGATGAATTATCTACAAGGAACAAAACAGTGACTGACAGAATCCAAGTCTGAAAGTTTTACTCCATACTGCTTTCGAGTCTGAATTTGTGGCCTGGGAACTGCAAAGCTGCTTTGATATTTACCTGGTTTAGTCTACCCTTGCCTTGATACTGATGTGTTCCAGTCTATTACCACACATCCATTTCCACATGCATCTGCTTGGGCAACCAGCACAGTTAAGTTCTTGCTTTTCCACACTTCTTTTTCCTGCAAATCAAGGCTGGCCTTTCCACAAGTATGTGGATGGCATAGTCCAAAGTACAAGACTTCCTATCAACAGCCATTCCCAAGTAGATACATGAACCTAGCACGCAGGAACTGATACGAAGCGAAGTCTAAAGTCTGCCATGGAGATCACTGGTGCAAAGAAGAGGCCTTTGTTCCACGAGTGTCAACAGTTTCACACAGCACAAGTACTTTAGGGAGAACATCCAAGAACAGCATTCCATAGTTAGACCAGTGGGATGGGATTTGTCAAGGTTCTCAGCAGACGCTGTGCCAATTTAAACATTGTTAATTTATTATGAGCAGCAGTGATCCAAGCAGATATATTATTCATTAGAACATCAAAGGTCCAAGGAAGAGGACTGCACACAATTATTTGTTTCATGTCTCTTTGCAGAAATGATTGCACCATGAGAGAACTCTGCCAGCCAAAATACCCTACAAACTGGTAGAGAGCCAGAGTAAAATGCAACCAGATTTATGCTTCAAGACAGACACTGATAGTTCAAGCATAAGACTTATCAGAAGACTGTTTGTAACATCCCATTTATGCTCAGTTGACAGATCATCTGCAGAAGGTCAGATTGCAAATTACTGAGTTTCATGGAAGCATCTGTTGCCATTTTTGTACATGCTCAGGTGCTACTCTAAACACAACATATTAACTTGGCCACTGCACTAACATTACAAAATTACAACCTTCACAGCAGACCCTGGTCTTACAGAAAGGTCAGTGCTCAGTAACCTACACTCCAAAACCATGCATAACTCTATTTAGTAGTTCCAAAAACTAGGTCATTACAAAGAATAAATTGGCAGCCAGAAGATCACTGAAACAAGCAGCAATGGAAAGGAGAAAAATTGAGGGGAAGAATAAGGGGAGGAGACAGAAAGACAGGTAAAGGTTTTAGAGGTGGAGTGAGTGAAAAAAGAGGAGGGGTGTCCATGCAATTACTCACATGCAGTACAGCCTCTAAGCATGACTTCTACAGAGAGAACCATTCAGACCTTGCTTTAAGCCTGAGTTGGTCCATCTTTGTCTATAAATTGAGGCAAGCAAGTTAAGAAGCTTTAGGCCCACATGATTTGGTTCAACTCGATACAACCACATCAATCTATGCAAACTGCAGGTTTAGAATCCTACCCTGTTAAACTTTAGACAAGCAGCAACTACTACCTGGGATCATGTTCCATCACCAGCATTTAAAACAAAGTAATTTACTGACAACAGACTAAAATGCTTTGGTGGAGCAAAGACCAAACCAAACTCAGACCCTACTGCTCCAGACAGAGACCCTGTTTGAAAGCCATGCTCACATGACAGAATACTACCTAAGTGAAATTAATCAAGTGGGTAGATATGTCCCACAAACAGCCTCACACAGCCTAGGTAAATGCTCTCAGTGCCAAATTACTTGTATTAAAGGAGCAGAAGCTACCACCTGCAATGGAGCAACGCCTTCTTTGAGTCTGACAAGATCCAGTTCCTACAGAGGCATCAGGTGTGAATCCCAAGCAAAACCAGATAAACATTCACCCTTCAAATGAAGGACAAATGGTTATGTCCTCACCTTTCCCATGTTCCAGCTTAGGTAGTTCTCCAGCTCACACTGATTACCATTCCAGGCACTGGTGGCTTCTTTTAAACAAGTGGCAAGAGAAGCTACTTAATTCAGGGCTTACAATCTTGCTTCCAGCAGTGAGTGTAGTAATGCTGACTATCATAATATCTTTGCACTTCCTTTTGTGAATCTAGCTACAGATACTGGACCATGAACCAATTAGGAGTGTCACACAGTGACAAAAGATAAAACACCTAGGATAATTAATCACGCAGTAATTACAGCCCATTCAGTGTTGAAAAGAATACATATCTACCCAGCACAAACCAAACCTATCTACAGCCAAACACCACTTCCAAACCTGTGAAAAGTCTGCCAAATATGAAAACTAAAAGTTAAGTACAAAGCAGATATGGTAATACCATTCACCTCTCAAATACTTGACAAGCTGGGTTTTAAAAATGTACAGACCGGACTTTCCATAGTTAAGATAAACACAAATTTTGGCATTCTAAATATATTGTTTATTTATAGTTGAACGTTAACATCTGAACAGAAATCTGCGAGCACACAGGGATAATCTTTCAGTGATGTTTCTGTTTAAACTGAAGTCCGCAGTAGCCACATGTTCCGGTCTTTGTCTCTTTGTCCTGCAAAAATACAAAAATACAACAACTGCTAGTTTCACTTTATAAACCTTTAAGAAATTACATTTTTTTTCTCTTATTTATTTGTGTCCTCTTAAAATCAATCAATATTGCCAAAGTACAGAGTTTAGTCTTATTTGAAACACTGGGAGCAAAGTTGATGGTATGAGGTTCTTGCTTTATTTCTGTATCCCATGTGGCTTCCCTTATGCCAGACTTTCAACTACAGGCCTAAATTCAACTATATAATTTTAAAGTCAGGCAAAGTGATATCTGTTCAGAAAGATAAGATCCTCCTACCAAACTGAACATCTCAAGCCAGTTTGGTCATATCTGTTCCAATGTTCTGAAAATATAATTTCACAATTACTTTAATACAGAACAGGATTTGGCATTTCCTAGACAGGAATTTTTGGTCAGTAACAGAGTTAGTTGTAGGAAGGAGGAAAATTCAGTAGGAATCCATGAGAAATGCTGGAAGGAAGTATCTTGGAGAAAAGAAGCAATTACTGCTGTATAAAATTTCATTATTTTCTCCAGAAGATACTTGTATTTTTTAGAATTTTGAAGTGTGACTGACTGCAAGGTGTCATTGCACTCCTTCCTAACATGGCAAAACACAATACAGCTAAATATTAGGGGAATCTTCTGTTATTTAGCAACATAACTACTTGTAGTCATGAAACAAAGTTGAACTCATGGTTCCCCTTAATAAAGGATTAGCATTGAAAAATCCAAACTACCCTCCATTCCCAAAGTCCTGCATTTCAGCTGTTAGGACCAGGGAAAAGTAGCTAATCTAATACCATTTTGTTTGCAGACTTTATTTTTCAAGAACTAAATCACAGAAAAATCTGCTATCAGGCTTTACCTGAGAACAGTACCTAAGCAACAGCTGCATCAACTATGGTCATAGGACAGCAGCTTCAATATTTTTACTCTTTAGAACAAGAATACACTGGAAGTTATCACTACTGTCAACAGGAGAATAAGACAACATTTACTCTTCATTCTCTGGCCATGTCTGAAATATTCAGTCTACCAAGATTCCCAAAGACTGAAAGAGGGACTAGTTTGTTTAGTTTTTCCTCCTTTTTTTTTTTCCCTTGAACTTGCAAGACTGAAAATAAACTGCATATTCCTAAGAAAACTGCAAATGTATGGTCAAACTACATGACAGCATTTAAATAATCAGAGTTCCAAAATGCAGCAAGGATGTTAATTTTTGCTCTCAGTGGTTGTTCTTACTATTTCACCTGATTTCTTTTTAAAAAAATACTGTCCTACCAAACAAACCAAAATTTAAAAAAAGAATTTCTATAACTTCAAATGGAAGCCCTCTAATTCTTCTGATTTATATCAGGCACCAAATAAAATGAGCACCTCAGGTGGTTACTCTCTTTTTATTTTGTTAAACTAGCATTCCAAAAACTAGATAATCTTACAAAAAAAGAATGCACAGGCAAAGCAAGCTATATGCAGAATAATGACGTTACCAAGTTTATGTATACTTTGGGATGTCCCAAAGCTCCACCACCACCATCGCACGATATCACTCTGCTTTCAACTTGACTCACAGGCTGCTCTGCTATCAAATCGATTGCAAAATTCTTGTTCACCTATAAGAAAAAGAAGGAAACTTTCAGACACCATCCCCATTCAAACAGAAAGTAATTGCTATTTGCTGCCTCCTCAGGTAGTTCCACCACAGCACTTTGAGAAGTTCCTGCTTAGGCTTCCTCCCAACTCCTCCACGAACTCTTAGGCTCTGCTATAAGCCAGATCAATGAACTATACACTAAACTTTGCAAAAGTAATCCCTTTCTCCTGATATGCAGGCCACATCAGTGCTTAGGTTTCAGCAGATTCAGCAGAGAGGTGAGCAGGAAGAAGTAGACAAGAACAGAAGATATTTAACCAACACTGTATTCTGCTTTAGTGACTACATGATAAAATTCCAGAAGAATCTCTGCTGATAAACTAAAAAGTAATAGTGAGACAAGTAAGTCAGGCATGAGATAAAACAACTGATGGCAATTTAGAGCCTCTAGCCACGTACCTTATTCCATCACTGCACAGGAATCTCATGAAAACATGAATGTGGTGCATAACAACAGTCAGAAAGACAAATTGCTCAGCATCAGAAAAAAGGAAAAACCTCTAAATGCCATTACTCCACTCTGTAAATCCATCATACACGTTTCCTGAATATTCACATCACTGACAAGTAGGGCTTCGTCCTAGAGCACACCTGCATGGTCTGGAAAACAGATCCATGTCGGGACAGGCTGGTGACACAGCAGCTTGTCTCTCAGCAAGACCTACAGCAATCCAATACTCTCCAACTCTGCACTGAGCAGACAACTATTGCTATAATTCAGGGAAAATCCAGGAAGGCCACCTTTTTCAAAGGCCATGTTATACACTCATGAATATCAAAGGAGGCACTATCTACTGCTTTGTGTATAAACAGGTATTGGAATAAAGATGAGATTCTTGGGAAAAAGACTGCTATGCGTCCATTACATAAAGCCCTAGGAATTACAATGGTGTTTTTGTATAATCCTAAGCAAACTTAGCATCTTCCACTAAGTCCCCCAAAAATCTTACATTTTCTGGTACAGTAATGGACAAGTCAGTTTTGCCAACTAAAAATTTGTCCTTGTCAAAAGAAGATGGTAGCTTAAAAAAGTTAGCAAAAAACTAAGTTTTGGTATTGAAAGAAACTGGCAACATCAAGAACCCCACTGTCTGGGGCTGCATCCACAGGTCGTGATATTTTTGCCAAACAGCAAGAACTTTTACTGCTGTTTTTAATAACACTCAAAATTTTGCATCCTTCATTTCATGCTAAAGGAGGAGGGAGATAAAACTATTTTACACCCTTGCTTCAAGATTAGAAGCAAGAACTCCACTCATTCCAACATTTCTTAATCACAAAAGGTACTTGTGGGGAGAGAGAGACCTCTCATCCACTGTATAGCTAAGACTTGTCTGTGGTTCAGCCCACTAAACAAGACACAATCTAGGAATTCACCATGAAAACATACCACAAAAAAAAAAAACCACAAAAAACCCCAAGTGGTTGCAGTTACAACATATCTCTTTGACTAAAGCACAGCAGTACTCAGCAGGAAGGGGCTGGTTTCCTCAGCACATCCAGATGTGCCTTGCTCCAAGCATAAATCAATGGGCTATTTTTTCCCTGCCACAGTGCCAGTTTGACAATTTCCTTTCTGCTTCTTCCCACCTATCCACCTGTGCCAATCCATGGTCTAGGAGAACAAAGAGATAAAATCAAACTTGGATTTGATCCCAGTCCAAAGATGTAGAGGGAAGGCAGGAGAGAATTATCTAAAACAGACCAGCACTGAGGTGGCCCTCCTCACACCTTCAGCTGCTGCACGAGCCCAATAGAAAGGGTAGAGCTGAAATGGGAATGGAAGTGTTGAAATAGGTCCTGCCCTACCTTAGGGATTATGGAAGGGCAGGATGACCTTAGGGATGACAGAAGGGCAGGATGACCTGGTTGGACTGTGGCAGATGCAGTTTAGCAGTTGCCATGCTCAGTTTTCTCACAGCTTCCTGCTTCAGGCCCTTGCCAAAGAGCACTAATCCTCAGTTCTCCACAGAGAACCAATGATTTTAGCTAAAGCATATGGATGTCACTAACAACAAGGCTGGCAGAACAGAGGGGACAGTGAGCACATACTCTAGGCCACATCCCTGGGCCTGGCCCCCTGAAGCACACAGGCCCAGACACCCTGACTGCAGGACAGTCCAGAGGCTGTGTCCCCCCGAAAAAAGGAAAAGGAAAAAAATAAAGGAAAGCTGCCATGGCTGGACTGGGCTGATCCTGAGCAGGTCTCAGCCACCTGCACTATACTGAAGGCAAAGGAAGAAGTGATCAAGAAAGAACAGTCACCTTAGTGCTTCTGCTTCAGAAATATGACAACATGCAGATAGCAGACATGGCTGTTAATCCTAATACTGGCAGCTGAAACACACTGTGGGATAATGGCAAAGACCCTAGAGAGAGATCCCATTAATAGACACAGACTGTTTCAAGTACTTAACATGTAAATTTTGTCCAAATTTCACCATTAAAACTTAGCATTAAACCTTGCTCAGCAGATACAGAGCTTGGCTTTTGCTGGAGAAAGAACTGGGCTGAACTGAAAACCTCGGGTGCTCCACACCACATAGAGTCTGAAATTACCTGATGGCAAAGGCACATTAGAAGGACCACTGCCCTGTGGAGAACTAGGCTTAAGGAGCATTTTCTACAAAGTTACAGAAGTAGCAGAGACATGGGCAATACACTTGGGAAAGACCTACTTTGCCAAATATCCTCCCTGAAGTAAGCTAATTTAGTATTTTAAGTGACATTTTCATTTAATTATTTCACATGTAAAATCCCCATTTTTGCCACACAGCATGAGTTAAATTGTATCCGTCACACAGTGAGGTAAACTCTATATGAAAACTCAGAAATCAGTGTAATTAGTTCAGGTTAATTTAGGAAAAGAATAATTACATGCAACTACATTAAAAATGTAACCATACTTTATATTTAATGACCCTGCTATACATAAACATTTATAGCATTAACATAAGGCACTATTCAAAGGCTCAGGCCTTTGAGGAATACATTTTAGCTGAAATAATTTTATTTCTACCCAAAGGCCAGCAGATCCCTTGTGGAGCTGCTCTGCTTGATCATGAGAGAAAACTCAGTGCTGAAGGACTTCTTATAGAGTGGGTATGGCAAATTTTAAGCAGCAGCAACAGGGATGCTTTATAGTACTGTACTTGGATGATGCTGGTATTACCACACTTTGCATTTGAGGCTTCATTATTTCAGAATAGTCTACATTTTACTTTTATTTGTTTCATCACTCTTTCAGCAAATGCTTCTCAGGCTCATTAAAAATGTAGTTTGGGTAAAGATCAGAATTTTAACTACACAGAAGCAAATTAAACTTCAGAGCAGCTGTAAACAGATATATAAATAGATAAACAATTCAGCATAGTATTTAGTGATGTGATTTTTCTGAATATAAATGTGCTGAAAACATACTAACTCCCTAAAACAGATACTTAAAACAAAAACTGTTCCAAATTTAAGATATTCAAATGCCTACAACTCTAACATCTTAAATGCAAGCACTTAAAGGTAGAGCAAGTCTTGAGTTTTTCAAGTTTATCAAAAGCAGGGAGGTAAGACAGAAGCAACTGTAAACTGCCTTAAAAATTTTTTTCACCATAGTGAAAAAAAAACCCCACTGAAACCCCAAATCCAAACCACTTTGGTTTTGGTAAGGGTTTTTTTGTTTGTTTTGGGTTTAGTCGATTTCTTGCTTGTTTGGGTTTTTTAATGACAATGAGGTTGAGGACATTTCTATCAGGTAAAGAAAAAAGCCCCATAAACTGCCCCCTCTCCCATGACAAAAAGTAGAACGAGTTACCTCCTTTTGTCGTCCAACAAATCTAACTCTTCTGTAATCCTTCTCATCATATACCTAGAGCGTAAAATAAACTTGATTTTATTTACAAAGCAACAACTATAAACATAGAACACAAAGACTTAGAAAATAAATAATCGAACTGTTTACTTAGTTTCAAATATTTTCACCTTACAAGCATGTAGTATATAGAAAAACCAGCTTCCAATTCTCTCACACAAGTAACTAAATCGCACATTGGAAAGTACAAAAGATGAGGAAATTGGTGGTGTCGGGGGTGGCATGAAAGCCAGTAAACAGAAGAGCCTGATCACAGAGATGCACAAAAATGTGTTATTTATAATGCTGTTCCTTGATCTCACCCAGGTGGCGAATTAAACTGGGAAATTCAGGTTTTGTATTTATTTCTGTTCAGCTAAGTAAGCGCAGTGCGAGCTTTCCCAAGTTAGCTCCACCCGCCATCCTCTCTCGCATCTCCTCAAGGCACCACTCGAGCCTCAGCTTCGACACTGGGAAAGAGGTAACACAGGATTATGGAGTCCCAGGGCATTGACACGAGGGTGTCTCCTCCACCTGTCAACTCCTGGGCTGGGTCACAAGTCGCATTCGGACTGGAACGCTGGGTAATGACCAGTGACCCTGACCCTGATTAAAAAGGGATTTGTGTTTTTTTCTTCCAAAACAGCGCGTTCCTCCTGTGTGCTGATCACCCATGAATTCCCACTGTGCGCGCTGAACAGAGAACCACAGAATAAATTAGGTTGGAAAAGACCTCTGAGCTCATCAAATCGAAGCAGCGACCGAACGCCACCATGTCAAGCAGACCGTGGCACTAAGCACCACATCCAGCCATTTCCCAAACACCTCCAAGGACAGACACCCCACCGCCTTCCCGGGCGGCCTATTCCAGTACCCAGCCCCTGTTTACGTGAACAAATTCCTCCCCATGTCCGACCCAAGCCTCCCCGTCACGTTACATCACACCCCACCGGCGCGCTGCTCGCGGTCCCGCCGGGACGCGCCCGCCGCCCCCTCCGAGCAGCGGAGGGACGGCAGCACCGGGCCCTGCGCGCTCACCTGCCCCGTGTGGGTCACCAGCTCGCCGGTGTTGGAGGCCCGCACGCCGTAGGGCCGGGCGGTGGCGGCGGCAGCCAGCCCCGGGCGGACCAGCAGCGGGCGGCTCCGCGGCAGCAGCCAGCGGAAGGTCGCGGCGGGCGCCGCCATCTTCGCGCCGCCCACGTGACTCCCGGTGGGGCGGGCACGGCCTCGCCCCGCCCCGGTCCCTGCGCGCGCTTCCGGCGGCGAGGGGACACGTGGGCGGGGACCGGCGCCTTCCGCGGGCAGCGAGGGGTAAGGTCAGCGGTGTCCTGCCTGGTGGAGGGAGCGGGGCGGGTGTTCTCAGTGGCGGGTGGTGTGGAGGCAGCGGCGGGAGAGGAGGAGGGCAGCGGGAGTGGTGCGTGTGGTCTGACCGGTGCGCTGTCCCCGCAGGGTGCCGAGCATGCTGTCCCTCCTGGTCAGGGCCGCCGCCACGGCCGCCCCGCTGCGCTCGCTCTGCCGCTCGCCCTTCTGCTCGCTGGCCCCGTGGGGACGGGCGGTGGGGCTGCCCGCGGCCTGTGGGAGCTGGGCCCCGCCGCCGTGGCGGGCGCCCCGCGGGCTGCTGGCCGTGCTGCCGCCGCTGCCGCCGCTGCTGGCCGGGCTGAAGACAAAGACGGCGCTGCGGAGGCGCTGCAAGGACTGCTACATCGTCCGGCGGCGCGGGCGGCTCTACGTGTGCTGCAAGAGCAACCCCCGGCACAAGCAGCGCAAGGGGTAGCGCCGGCCGGGACCCCGCCGGGCACAGAGCTGGCTGCCGGGCCCGGAGCCCCCGCCGCCCCTGTCCCTGTCCTGCCCTGCGGTCACCGGGAGCGGGCAGCTGGGGACACCAGTCGTGAAATCGTGTGCGCGACAGTGTTTCATCTTTGGAACACCTAGAGCGAGGCGCGATCTTGATGGCCCTTTCCGGAATTTCAGGCCTTGGATGCGGAGCACTGAAGTGGGAAACAATAACCTTCAGGACCTCTTGTCATCTTAAGCATGAAGCCTTAAAATCACCGTGCTGTTAAATTAGTAAGGATGAAGCTGAATCACTGGACTCTGAGGTGCATTTGGGCTTAATTAAAGCAAAATGAAAATAAACTCCACCGATGTTCATTACTACAACACACTATGGCTTTTTTCTTAAACACACTTTCCCCGTCCCCCAAGATACTGATAACAGAACCAATAGTTTCAAACTCAGGTGGGCAATTTCAGATTCCATCTAACTTGCCTTAAGATTCTGCAAAGCTTTAGGCTCACTCTCATAGATTGGGGAGGTTTAAGAATATACTTTTTTATCTATTGAAAGAACTCTCTCCTAATAGGTATGGAGAGAATGACTGAGAGTAGTAATGCCTCAGAGGTCATATAGCCAAGCTTAACATTGAATTCAAACTAGTGAATTGGTATCCATGAATTAATTAAAGATAAAATTGTTTCAGTCACCGGTGGTATTCTGCACACTTCTCAATATAACTCCACTTGAGGCATGAGTGTTTCATCATCCTCTGAACTGCAAGTTCTTAGCAAGTGGTACCAAACTAAACTTTCAGAAAACTGAAATCCAGTTACAGCTACAAGTTTGACAGAGTACCGTGAGAAAGTGTCCCTGACTTGAAAGAGGTGAAATTGGTTGAGCACTGTGTTTGAAGTTGCTGTAACATTGGATAGTAGGATGACTTGAAGACCTTTTCTGCCCTGTTATAATTCCACCACTTTACAATTGCAATAACTTTTATAATTAATGTATTTTTATTCAGTGCTTGTAGACAATGAGAATCTAAGCCTGTAAAGCTGTGGTTAAGCATTCCAGAGGCAATAATTATTGGTTTTCTGTATGTTGAGTGGTTTGTCACTCATCTATCTCATGGAAATGAGGGTTTGGAGAGAGAGGAGCAGGTTAGTTAATGTGCACATCCGTCTTAGGGGGCATTCAAACGAATTCATGGCAATGAGGGGAGAGAACAGGCTAGTTTCATCTAACTAAAGAGAGACAGATTGATTCAAAATGTGTAAGGGTCCTCAAAATTAAGCAGCCTTGAAGTAGTGGAAAACTTGCTGTACTTCAAATGCTCATGAAAAAGAACTACTTTCTAAATACCTGCAGCTTGTGCATGAAAGTAAAATATAAGCAGAGAAATTTCTTGGAAATATTTTACGCCTTTAACATGCTTTGACAATTAAGCCATCTTAAGAACTGAAGATTTTAAAAGCTCTGATTCCCAGTGTTAATGGTACACATTTCTAGGTGTGTGCTGTGTGTTTTGTTCCAGAAGAAAAGGCCTGTGTGCTGTGAACCTCTGTGATACCTTGTGAGTTTAGCTATTAGTACACCTTTAAAGTAAAAAATTATGTATGACCCAAAAAACCAATGATTTCCAGGCCTACCCACTTTTCCAGTGGATAGTAAGTACTGACCTGTGGATTGGGCATGAGATGAAGTGAGGTTCTCTTGGTTGGTTGGGCTTTTTAGGAAAGATATTTGGCAGGTGCCAAATATCTTACTGCCTCATAAACAGTTCATCCGACCCCTTGGTTCAGTGAGAAAAAGGCAGCTCACTTACCAAACAAATTGTGCTGGTGGGTTACCGAGGAGGTATTCAAAGGCTCTCTTGCCAGGAGCAGTGTCAAATGGTTGAGACACCAGCAATTGCCAGGGTGAGGAGCAGCAATCATTACCTGGCCAGACTTTGTGAATTCAGCCCTGAGACAAGTTCACTCTGCCAGGCTGGTGTGAAATACAGTCTGCACTCCATATTTTGGAGAAATTTAGGGCTAGGATTCCTGTGCAGCAGAGAGAGGCACAAATTACTTCTTTCATCTCCCCCTTTAGCCTAAGACAAGCTTTTGTACAGTGCTGATTCAGCATCTTATTTCAACAACTTACAACGAGGAAAACTTTTTTCCTAATTAAACCCTTTGAATGTAGGGCTGCTGGTCAGAAACTTGAGATGTGAAGTAATTTGAATTCAAATGTTTATTATGGCTGTAAACAATTCATGTGTCATTGTCTGAACAGTTAGTTTGTGATACCTGGGGTGGAGCATTCAAAAGAATGGAGCATTCATGGCCATCACTGAAACGACGCATTTGCTTATGCTTAATAGATTTTGGAAAGAGGTTTATAGGATTAGAAACTAGGAGGCTCTGAATTATAATTGTACTCTGCCAGTGACTTGCTGTATAATCTTGAAAAGGTAATTTTACCTTTGTCTCAATTTTTCCATCTGTTAGGCGGGAGTATTGAATCTCACACTTATAAGTACCATTTTTTAGTTGATGTTTACAAACTGTTAGAGAGGTGTTTTTAAAAAATCCGATTCTATATCTTTCTGTAATTTAACATGAGGAAGGTGACTATCACTGGGGGTGATGCATGTTTATTTTAAGTTTGTTTACAGCAACTGCAAAATGAGCAGGTGAAATAATGTCAGCCAGTAGCCTCGTGGTTGATAGCTAAAGGTTCACATCCTTCATTACAGACCTTCTGAATGTTATGCTACTTAAACAGCTGTTGGCAAAGGAGCAGGTATACAGCAACTACTTAAGCTACCCAGGCCAAAAATTTAGTCCTGGAATATTAAAAATACCAATCTATGTTAGTTCCTTAATTACATGTTTTCTTTTTATTTCTCCCCCTGGAGGCTGAAAGGGAGTGGAATGATAAGAAGAGCGCAGCTAGAATGCAAAATGTTTTAGGGAGGAAAATAGTACCCAATAGCACAGGAAGAAGAATCCATACACTGAAGACTGAAATAAGACTCAGGCCCAAATTACATTTTCAGCTTTTGGCTTCCTACTGCTTATGTGTGTAGGTTACCCCCTCCAGAAAATTTTCATTCTTCTTTAAGTCCCCACAGTGGAGTGGGAATGTGACACCTGATGTCTCCTGTGACTGTCTCCATTGTACAATTATGAAAATCATTTGCACTTGTGAGTGACTGAACTTACTTAACTCCTCAGAACTGTTCTAGGGAATAAGATTGTCAGATTCCTGGTATGCAACAGGTAGAGATGTATTTAGGTCAACTGGAGGATAAATCTTAGAGCTCATGTATATTAATGACTGTCAGACTTTGCCTGTGGTTCTGTGTATGGGAATTACACTATTGGTTGCTGAATTCAGGACAATAGCTGCTCAAAAATGACGGGTGAGGGAGAAGTCTTTAGGAATTACAGCACTGAGAATCCGTGTCTGCTTGGATGGAGGCAGTAAACTCTGAGGTTAGCTGACTGACAGGTGACTGCTCCAGATTCTGACACCACTACAGTCAGTTTCTTGCACTCAGTTAAAATAACTATTTTTGAGTAATGTAGACAACATATTGTTCTTCCATTCATTCTATTATACCATCCACAAAAGCAAAAAAAAAAAAATACGGTACAAGAAAGAGTGATATTTCAGAGCAATTACAATTGGAATTTTTTTCTTTATTTGTAGAGATGAAGTAGATAAAATTAAAAAATATAAATAAAACTGTTAAAAAAATGTAAATATTCTAAAACAATGAAAAAGAAAGTGATAAGTCAGTTTGCTTTCTCCTCCTTGTTTAACAGTGCAAACAGACACAATATCCTACTGCAGGTACTGTTCAGACTATCTTCTGTGTAACACCAAGGTCCTTCTGTGGTTTCAGTGAGCTGCATGCACCTGACACTAAAGCTGATTGATGTTTATCTGCATCACCATATTGCAAAGTCCTGAATCAGCAAGGGTGGACACACCTTGATACACACTGCTGAAAACTATCAAATTACTTTTAAAATGGAAGTTAAGGATAAAGTAATCCCATTTAACAAAACCAATTCTACACTTAAATACGTGCATTCTTTCTATTACAGCTCACCAGATCATTAATTTGGAGCCTGAAATCTGTTCCAGTTAGTCCCAGAGGCTGAGAAGGGGCTGGATTCTTTCCAGCTAGCTGGGACAGTTTGCCTCACCACACCTATGAGGGGGCATGCCCTCACCTGTCCTGTTTCCTCTGCTTTCCAGGACTGAATTTATCTTCCTGTAGGAATAGGTGAGCTGCCCATGAAGCTGTTATTGAACTGTCACACTTTACAGCCCAGTTTATTTAGGTAAGTGGTGGTATTTTACTTCTATACCTCTGGGAGATAAACTGCAGCAGTTTTGTTATTGCTCCGTATCCCACTCATAGTGAAGGCAGCAATCTTTATAAGAGCTTCATCACAGTGAAGACACTGAACCTGATCTAAAAATGATGAAAGTTGGTACAGAGAGAATATTGGCACCCAAGATGAAGCTGTCACTTGCTGGAGTTATCCACCTGCCTCCAGGAATGAAAAATTCGCCATTTCATATAGAAGTTTGTGCATCAGTCTTTGAAATCTGTTGTCTGTAAATATGAATAAAGTGTTGAAAACAAGCAGCATTTTCAAGAAGCTACCTCTGCTTATATGCCACGTGCAAAAAGAAATAAAAAGTGAGCTTTGTGAAGTCATTTGATCTAAAAATAGATTGATTCCATTTAGTGGTTGAAAGCAAGTCTCTTCTGTTATACATGATTAAAGATTGGTAATGAACAGTGCCTAAATGAGGAAAAGACTGGGAGCAAGCAGTCCCAGGGACTCATACTAGGAGGCTAATATTTATAAAAGCAGTGATTGGGATAGCTAAAATAGGTCACTTTCATAGGATCTTCAGGCTTTAGATAAAGAACTTTTGCATCTATTTTGTGCCAAGTACATTGGTTTTGCTTTGATTGCTCATCTAGCTGTTAATAGCAAGTTGTTTTTATGTCATCTGGTCATTCATCCTGATCACCAATTATGTAGTCACAGAAAAAAGGAATTTATTTGATGTATTTAAATGAATAAAAATACAGTAAATATGAAATGGTAGCCTGGGACTTGATCTGTAGGCTTAAGAATTCTGCTCTACCAGAGGTAGGACGTGAAACCTAAAACACGGCTGCAGCCAGAGACCATAGCTCTGGGGTTAGAGAGATGAGTAGTGGATAGAGGAGCAGCCAGTCACACAGTAATGATTATGTTACAAAATAGTGTCACTTCACTGTGACAAGGTGAGCTTGTTTTCTTTAATTTCCAGTTACCAAATTTTGTTAAGCCTTTCATTCTTAGATTCCTGTATTTTTTCCTTCAAAAGGCAGTCACTAAATGTGAGTGATCCTTTTAATCTTTTGTTAAAATAATGAGATTAATCATCTTTCTTAGTATAAAATATTTTGTCTAACCTTTGGATATTTCTGTTCCCTGTACCCTCCTCTCATTTATTTTTAAAAATACAGGCACAGGAATGATAGGTAGAATCTACCTTAGTGATCCTGTGCACTGAGGTTAAAATGCTCCTGGATTTTGTTCTCAGTAATCTTCTGCTTCCTTCATTTGAAGATTGCTATGGATTTCTGTAAAGAATTTGTTTGCTGTCAGCTTTTTATGATCTGTAAAGGATTTACATTGCTTAACACTTCCCCTCTACTTCACACAGCCCTCTCTTCTACAGGGGTAGCTGCAATGTCTGATTTCTAGATGACTTTGCATTTCAAGGTAACAAAATGAAAATTGTTTCAATGTGTTAAACAGCACAAAATTTTACCCATTGCTCCATTATCATTATTACTACTTTGCTGTTTTTTAACCTGAACTTATGAATGTTTGATCTATATAACATCCGAATCACTCATTTAAAAAAACAGGGTATCTATCGTTGTCTTAATACCCCTGAAACCACAATGAAAGACATTCAAATTTCATGGTGGTTCCCATTTGCAGTTGTGATTTGACGTTACTCAGGGAGTTTTGAATTCATATATTTATGCTAGAATTTTTCTTTGTTTGTTTGTTTTTAGTTTTGAAACATAAGGCATACCATGAGTCAGTTTGAACCACTTTGGTTTTGCTCCTGCATCTTGTTCAGTTGATCATCTGCCTTGCATCCATGACAGAGTTTCCAGGATGCTTTCTTCAGACAAAACCCAGACTCAGAAACAGTTCAGTGTCCAGAGTGGCATGGCTAGCTTAGTCTAAGACTAGTGTCATAGTCTTATATTCAGTGTGGCTGGTTCCTTCAGCCCATCCCAGGTCTCCAGTACTACTCCAGCTGGCCTTGATGTCTCATTACTTCATACCTTCTACATTACTTCATACCCTGGCCTTCTGCACACAGCATACATTCTCAGCATTATCCAACAAAAGCACAGATATGGAAGGCTGCAAGTCACCCATCTCATTGTATTGGGCACCTTGGAAAAATGTTCAAAAAATGGTCAGGAGGAAAAATAAGCAAAGAAAGGCAAAAAGGATTTTTATGAAAGATCCTTTCTGGTGAGTTTAAGGTGCATCCCTTGATACTGCTTGAAAAAGTGAAGAGCAAAACTAAGTGGATCTGACATTAAGGCTCACAGGGAGAGGTGGTGTAGCTGTGTGCTAAATGTGAATCAGACAACATCTCTTGTGCCATGAGCAGAAGGGCAGCTGTGCCCTTATAGTAAACATCTCATGTGTCGTGAGCTGTGATGGCAGAGCCACAAGGAGAGGCCATTGGTGTTAAGGCCTTTGAAACATTCATCATTTAGGGTCTCCTTAACCATGACATAGCTTTATTCTCTCCAGGCATGGAAAGGTACTGCCTGTGTGGAGTATGGTCGCAGTCAGCCCTAGGACACTTTGTCCACAGAACGGTGATCAACGGAAAAAGTTGTGAAGGCAGTGGATAAACTCCAACTCCCTTGCTATGCTGGCAACTACGTAATATTACTTAGGTAAATACATTAAATTCTGCATTGAATTTGAAGTCTCTTTTGTTAAAACAACTCTTCAAACAGTCTGGAACTTCCCTCTTCCTAATCTTCTAACTCCAGCTCTACATTTATTCACAATTTATGCCAACATTATCTTTCTGTTAAACAGCACTTCTGTTCCTGGAGAATTTACCTGCTTGATATTTATTTCTAGGTAGGTCTCATGTCCTTTCTCAAATCTTTATTTTCCTAAGCTGAACAATTTCTTTTAGTCTTTTCTCAGGAAGCAGACTTTCTGATCCTCTCATCATCCTAATAACACTTTCATGTTTTGTGTTTGAATTTGTGAGATAGGCCTTGTAAGAAAGATAATATATTTTATGAGATCACTGATATCATTAGAAAAAAATAAAAAAGCTTTTGAGTAGACAAGTCATTCACACATATGCCAAAGCTTACCAGCTTTTTTCCCAACTATTTCAATTGTATTTTAAAAATATTGCCTCTGCCTACAAGCATTCCGTCTCATACATTCTTGGACATTATTGTCTACACCATATACCTTCTGAGTTAATCCTTCCTGAAATATTTTACATAATTCTGACCTCCCAAATATTTCAGTGTTTGCCAGTATGGCAGGTGAATGTCTACCTCATGTATGTTTCTTGGAAACATACATCACCCTATGTATTTCAGGATTGACTTTGAACAACTCACTGGGCATCAAGGAGTAAGATGGCATGAATATTTCCTCCTCAGAGCACACTCTGTCAGAGGTCTCCTCCCAGAAGAGGGAATAAGGTGGGAACTGGGATGTGTGAAACTCGTCCAGTGATTCATGCTTGTGCAAAACAGCTGATCTAAGGCCTTGGAGAGTCCCTCAAGGACACACAACCTGCATTTGTAATATCATTTTGAGTGAAGAGGATTTCCTTCCCAAAAATCTTATTCTCAGCTCCAAATAATAGATGATCCTGCCAAAATTATATAAAAATTAGATATCTTATAAAGATGAATGGTATGCTTAGTAGGATATAAAGTGTATTCTTCCCAAACAGTCTATTTTTAGCAATTTCTTAAGAAATTTTGTGCAGGTTTGTATATGTGAAGGTTTGACTGGACTCACCAATCTTCCTCTTTTTTTAATAAACCAGCATAAAGTAGAATTTATTTACATAATGCAATGATCCATGAAGGTTACCATAACATCAAGGGACCGTATTAACCGCTTGAATGGAATTCATTAGAAATTAACTACCACTTAAATTAATTTTCCCACATTCACAAGGCTGTAATGGTGGAAAAAGGAACCGTCCATCAGTGTGTACTGACAGGAGAGCTGTCACTGCTTTTATTTATAGGTGAATACATTAACCCATGAGGCAGCCTTTTCAGACAAAATCTTGAGCTTCTGTACAAATAAGCTGCTTCTGAAGACTTTTAATAAGTATCCCAGCCTCAGTTAAACAGGAACACATACTGCTTAATGCTTTTGCCACTGGCTATATGTATTTCAGCTTTTTCATAAGCACAACAGAAAAATATGCTCCTAAAAAATGCAAACTTCACACAGTATGTATTTTCAATGGATAATATTATTGGTTAGATCTAGTTATAGTGATATTGTATTATCAGTATTGGTAAAACTATACAAACAAAAGATCATCCATTTGGTCTTCATTTTTTGTAGTTTATTGTCCAGTTTCAATTTTTTAACTCTCTTACAAGTGATTCTATATACAGGTCTTCAAACTGTAGGATGAAGCAAATGAGACTTTTACCCGCTTGGGATCTAGATACATTTTGGGCAAGTTTACTGTAGTGCATTGTGGTAATCATTTGCATAAGCTGTGATGGGAAAGGGCTTTGTGTAACCTGTTAGATGACCATAGTTGTCACAAAACAATACAGCATAAGAGGTGGGTGTCTTTTATATATGTAAACATCATAGCTGAAATGATCTCAGCACAACCTCCTGTACAGTTTAACCCAAATAAATTTTTTAATGTGTAATTATAGCTCAGAGCTAAAAGCTGGCCTTTACCAATCAACTACATTTGTATTTTAACAGTGTAAGTTCAATAAGGAAAGATTGTTAGCTTTTAAAAAACACCCCCTTACATAACCCCCTTAAAATAACTAAATAAAATAAGGTTTACTTCATTCTCTCTTGGGTGCTACATTATGTAATAAACAGTGGTGACACAACATCAGATGAGCCTGTGTGCCAGCAGTGGTGCTTACTGAAATGTTACAGTCTCACTGCTGTCCAGAAAGAGAAAATACAGAGGTTAGAGTGAACCTCACAACATTCTGAACACTTTCTCATAAGCCTCTCCATTATTTCCTGGCAGTGTCAAAGGAAGTTTCGACACACAGTTTCTCATATGGGGAATTTGTAGGACAAGTGGCCTTTCCAGGTATTTCTGTGAATTTACTGCTGTGTTCAGACACTTGACATAGCAAATATACAAGCTTTTTCTGGGTTACCCACTAGTCCCTCAAAGAGAACTAAAGGCTGTCCTGATACTCCAGTGATAAAACTGCATGCTCTTTTTATGTTGTCCCCTCTGAACAGATTCTTT
Organism: Sturnus vulgaris; assembly: GCF_052056855.1. Taxonomy (NCBI): domain Eukaryota; kingdom Metazoa; phylum Chordata; class Aves; order Passeriformes; family Sturnidae; genus Sturnus; species Sturnus vulgaris. The sequence goes on along the minus strand of NC_142243.1, from coordinate 93,267,543 downwards.
TCAACAGCTTCTCAGAGGTATCAGGATGTTACATGCTTAGGGCTAAAAATATAAACTCTGTAAGTGAAGAGAAAATATTTTACAAGCTTAGCCCTCTGAGAGTGTATGTAGTTTTCCATTCCAGTTATTTAAATATGGCTATATTATTCTATTCAGCTATGCTAAATTATAATCTCAGTGTCAGTATTACCAAAAGAGTCTATGGTTGCAGTTAGGTCAATCTCAGACTGTTGTCACACATCTTAACAAAAAAAATTATTTGTATTCTTTTTTTTTATAGTTATATTTGACTTGCTAAGCTGAAAATCTGGAAGTATTTCTACCAATGTCTTGCTATGCTATTTGTTTACAGTACAGATCAGTGATTCTCAGATGTTCCCACGGCAGCCTGAGGAGAGCTGGTAGCTGGCAGCAGACTAGCCACTCTCCTTCAAAAGTAGCAACTGTTACCGGTACAAGTTATGATTTATTTATTATTTAATGGATTTAGAGCATTTAAAATTCTTACAAACACTGTTTTGTCTAATTCTTCCACATTTTATGTGGCACTGCTTTTTAGTTTGTCTGATTTGTACACACTAATGTACGCACATAATGGATAATGGGAATGAGTCAGACTAACTAGAAAATCATGCCATTTTACTTAGTTCTCATTGGGGACTGCAGTTAGTTTGGTTAATTGATACAATATTGACTAGGTAATGACTCTTAACTTCTGTCAACATTTTTACATTTGTTAAATTCCCCTGCCTGATTCTGCTTTTCTGCTTTATTTCCTTTTAAAATTTAAACATCTTAAAAAAAGCTCTTCTCAATTAATGCATTTCATGATTGAGGAACACTGAAATTAACTTTTAGCCAATTAAATTTTTACGAGTATTTGCTATTGTCGACAGTAGTAAAAACTTCTGTTTCAGCCACATCAATAATTAATTTAGAAGCACATGCCTGAAATACTTCCCCACATGCAAAGGCGTTGTTATTCTCCCACAGCTTCCCTCACAGTCATCCTGGTGACTCCCTTGGCACTAGTACGCCATTATTTTGTTGGCAGCATTTTGATTTCTGCATGGTTATGATTAACCTGTACAATGTGTTCCTCTTAATGCAAAGCTGTTTTCTTATCCTTCAATTCTACAAACTGGAAAAAGCATATAGCCGCAGGCCACACAGAATAATACCAGTGTCAAGCTTTAAAAAACATATTTGTTTTGTGTCCTCTAAGGACAAATGATAGACATGTAAAAATGTTTTCTCTGTTTCTCTTTCATTGAATACTTACTTTAGAATTAACTTCTGTCACAGAAAACATAATTTGAAGCATCTACTTTATTTCTGAGCATTTCTGCTATAAAGAGGGAAAATAGTACATTGTGTATGACATGTGTGATTACAAGGTTATAGAAACTGTTTATGTTTCTCTAGTTGTTATGGTTTCCCCTTAAGAAAGCTTGTCACTGGAAACATAAGAGCGTCCTTCCTTCAAAAGAGGCAAGAATATAGTACTATCAAGTGGTGCAATTAATGTAATTTTTAATTGCTTTACGATACTTTAAATTCCCACCCCCTGAAGCACTCAATGTTCTTCATGCAATCCAGTCATGCATCTGCTTTGAAACAGGTCAGAGAAGAAAATATATTTTTATGATACATTCTTAAGTGTTCTGATGATTACATGTGCTGTAACCCATTTCTTCATAAATGCATTCTGTCTTTAATTTACCCTCTTCAAGTTACAGTCACCCCAGTTTATTCACAAAGATTGTTCTTTTACGTACTTTCTCTGTCCTACCTATTTGTTAATTCTGTTTCTCTGTGATATCAAGCATATTTCATTTCATGCTTCATTGTCCAGGTTTTAGTTTCAGCTCCAGTATATTAAATGTTCCCACCCTTTTGCTCCATATTTTATAGTCAACAGTACAGAAGTGTTAAAAGCCTTTCTCGAGTGAAGAGAAAGATGAGTCTTCTTAATGTGGAATTCTCTTCCTTCAGAAACTTGATTGACCCAAAATCTTGTGACTCCACAGTCAAGAAAAATAAAACTCATTCAAGGCAAAAAGTATCTCAGCAACACATTTCTGAAGTTAAAATAGTAGAATTTTTCTCTTTTCTCCCTATTTTCTTCCTGTTGAAATAAAGAAAGAACCTGCATATTATTTTTTAACTACTTTAGCTATATGATTTTTGCTGAAGTCTACATGTTGTTAGGTATTTTATGTATCCATGGTTTTGATTAAAAAAAATGTGTTACTTTATTAGATTGAAGACTACTTTTTCTTTAAAATCCTTAATTTTCTGGCTCAGTTGACATAGTGAACCTGATAATAGAAAAAGATTTCAAGGACTGAGGAATTTCTGATAATACGAGTGAGGCAGTTTGGAAATATCTCTTAGAATCACAGGATCACAGACATGGTGAGGTTGGAAGTGACCACAGTGGGTCATCTGGTCCAACCTCCCTGCTCCAACAGGGTCATCCTCAAGCACGTGGCACAGGACTACGTTCAGATGGTTCTTGAATATCTTCAGTAAGGGGAACTCCCACACCCTCTCCAGTCAGCCTGTTCCAGTGCTCAATCACCCACACAGTGAAGAGGTTATTCCTCATATTGAGGTAAAATATCCTGTGTGTTGGTTTCCGCCAATTTTATTGCTTGACACCACCAAGAGCCTGGCTCCATCCTCTTGACACTCTCCCTTCGGATACTTCTAGACGTCAGTGAGGTCCCCTCTCTGTTGTCTTTTCTCGAGGCTGAACAGGCCACTTTCCCTCAGCCTTTCCTCAGAAGAGAGATGCTCCAGTCCCTTTATCACCTTTGTTGCCCTCCTCTGGACCTGCTCCAGAAGCTCTGTGCTTCTCTTGTCCTGAGTAGCCCAGAAATGGACACAGCACTCCAGATGTGCCTCACCAGGGCTGAGTAGAGGGGCAGGATGACTTCACTTGATCTGCTGAAAATGCTTCTCCTAATTCATCCCAGGAAACCATTGGCCCTCTTGGCCACCACACTGCTGGCTCATGGTCAGCTTGTTGTCTGCCAGAACCTCCAGGTCCTTCTCCACAGAGCTGCTTTCCAGCAGGTCAGCCCCCTGCCTGTGCTGGTGCCCGGGGTTATTCCTCTCCAGGTACAGGACTCTGCAATCTGCCTTTGTTGAATTTCAGACTGTTCTCTGCCCCTCTCTCCACCCTGTCGAGGTCCCTCTGAAGGGCTGCACAGCCTCTGGGGTACCAGCCACTCCTCCCACTTTTGTGCCATCAGGGAATTTGTTGAGGAGGTCTCTGCCCCTTTGCCTGAGTCACTGATGAACAAGTTAAACAATACTGGGCCCAGTATTGAACCTTGGGGGACACTGCTAGTGACAGGCCTCCTGGACCCTCTGCCACTGCCTGCTACCCTTTGTGATGTGCCATCCAGGCAGCTCTCAATCCACCTCCCTGTCCGCGCATCCAGGCCACACTTCCTGGGTCCGCCTATGAGGAGGGTGGGAGAGACAGTGTTGACAGCTTTGCTGAAGTCGAGGTAGACTCTCCACGGCTCTCTCCTCATCCATTCCGGAAACTGTTTCATCACAGAAGTCAATTAGGTTGATCAAGAATGTTTTATCTTTAGAGAATCCATGCTGACTACCCCTGATATCACCTTCTTGTCAATCATGTGGACAGAGATTGCCTTTAGAAGGAAGCACACCATCACCTTTCTAGGGATTGAGGTTAGGCTGACAGACTCGCAGTTTCCTGGGTCCTGCTTCTTGCTATTTTTGAAAACTGGGGTGACATTTGATTTCTTCCAGTCCTCAGGCCCATCCTCTGATCATCATGACCATTCAAACATTATGGACTTGTCAACCACGGAGAAGCTTCCTGCAATTGAGCTAAAGACCTCTGGAAGGCGAACTTGTCAGGGCATTTCCAAAGGATCCTGTATGTTTTCTTCCTGGAGTGGAATTACAAGAAATTTATTAATGTATTTGACAGAGGTGTATTTTAATTAAATGTAAAATTCCAGCAGGTATTACTGAAGTACTGTCATCTGAGTTTTGTGGAGCATACTGGAAAACAATGACAAAGCACTTAAACAAAGAACAAAACACCAAGAATCCCAACAGGTAATGACTTAAAAAGAGAGAAAAGTTGATAGTAACAGAAGTGAAGACAAAAATAACATCACTAAAAAAACTAAAATAAAATTATTTTAATATAGCAGAATAAAAAAAGGAAACCAGCTATATGGATCTTAGTTGTTAGTTGAAATGCTTTGAACAAGACTGTAGAAAATGTAAGTTTTATCTTTATTCCGCCATGTGAACTAATTGCTTCAGAATTAAAAGAAGGTATTATCATACTCGTGGTACCAAGATAGAACAGAAAGAAACACATGTGTTCTCCCTGATCTTCATCCCATACTAGTAATTAAAACCAAAGACAAAAGGAAAGATTATTCTGTCTGTAGCAGTTAGCCTTAATAACATATCAGCTGCTCCTGCTTTGGTTTAATGGAATATCAAACAGGTTGTGCTCCCCCTTGCAGCCATGAGAATGCTGACTGCTACATATCTGAGGCCTTCAGCTTCTCTGCAGCACTGTCATGAGGAACAACCAACTACTGTTCATGAGGAACACACCAAGGTGTCTTTCCTACTCTTCAACAGTTGCATTTGAATGTGCTTTAAAAATCTGATTAATTTCATCAATGAACAAAGCTAATTTCTGGGAAGGTTCAAAAATTATATATGTACACACACACATATATGTATACACTTTTAAATATTCCTAGGTCAAATCTTCTCCACATAATATATTAATTATTTAAAGCCAAACTTAAACTTTTTAGCACATTTTATTTCCTGCATACATACTTGAAAATTCTTATAAATAAAAAGATGAGATTTTATTGAAAGGTTGACAATGGGTTTCCATTATTTTGGAACAGCAACTGTGAAATTGAAGGAAATCGTTTCTTGTATTTATGACTGCCCTTAGAAAAGTACAACTTATTAATGGACTTTCTTTGCTATTTCATATGGGCTACACCACTGTTTGCTGTCCAGACATTTTAGTTTACTTAGACAGGAAATATATCACCCATTCTGGATACAAAGTATGAGTTAATTCCCATTAATAAAAGATCTTTGAGCTTTGTTATTATGTTTCTGCTGTTTGTAAAGTGAACTAAATGGGACACTTTATGTTGTCTGCTTGGAACAGCTCACTGTGAGGTGTTACAGGCTTTTCAGCAGTGATTGTCACAGGGAAATGCCTGCTGATCATCATCATCTGTCAGTGGCCCTAAAAATACCCCTTCTTTGGAGGCACAGTAATCTCTGTTGGGGACCCAAGGAGTTCAGAACCCAAAAATACTTTAAGCCCTAACTCAACGCATCTGCTGAATGCACCAGCAAAAGAAAATTGTAGAAGTGCTTGGGTGGTGTTTTCATTTGGCTTTTATGTGATTCAGCATGGCAATTAGTAATTTTAGAGAATAAACAAGATGACAACTGCTTAGCAGCAGAAGGCAGAAAGAAAGAACTCATCAGTGCTGCCATACTCCCACTCCCGTCATCCCGTTCACATTATCTCAGTCACACACCGTAATTGGAAGTTAAGGCAGCAGTTCTTTTTTACGCAGCATAAAGATATACAAATAACAAGCATTAAATAAGAAACATCACACACCACATCGAGATTAACAAAAGTAATAATGCTGACCTTGCTAGCACTCAAGTCTTTTCAACCGCAAATAATCTTCCATCCTGACAGGGAAGAGCAAGACACCTAATCCTCCAGCATGTTCATGATAGAAGAATTGCCACTCCCTCTCAATTAATCATTATCAGAGACAGTTCCCTTATTCTCAAAAAGATTGTTCCTTAGGCCTTTGTCAGCTAAGACTTCCCTAGTACAGAAATGAGCCAGTCAGAGTTCTCTTAACTTTGGTCCAATAATAGCCCTTGCACTTGAGATCTAGCATTTCCGATTTGTGCAGGCTCAAATGCTCCTTAAATGGCTGTTGGGTGAGCTTGTCCCAGTATCTAAAAGAAAAGCATATCTAAATATTATTGAGGTTTTCTGTTGATCATAACCAATGTCTGTTTGCAGATTTTGTAAACACAATTTGGGTAGAGCTTTAGCACTGTGTGAAGATTAATGACCCTTAGAGGAGTCCTGCAGATTTAATTTGTATTCTCCACGTTATGCTTTCACATTTTCAGAGGGCATTGCTAAACTTCTGAACCACTTTGTCAACCTTGTTAATTTGACAGTGATTTACATCTCTCTTAATTCATACTGGAATATCTTCAGCTGCAGCTATTTGTTAGTTATTCCACTCAGGAGGGAAAATCCTGGACTCATTGCCTTAGCACAAGCTGTCAACACATCCAGCTGAGGAAATGACCTTGACTGAGAGCACCCATTTTTTCAGCCCATGTTGGTACCCAGGTGTGTGTGTAATGGAAGTCAGGTTCATTGTATATTGTTTCCATTTCTCATTTAGACTTAGAGCTCTAAAATCTTTCTCTTCTTCCCTGAAAGAAGAAGTAAAAGGATTGTCCTTTATAGAGAAGTATATATGTACAATCAGATGAGACAGTCAACAGTATTTATATCTACACTCATGTGCTTTTTCTATAATGACTAGAAAAAACATTGGGAATTCGAGGCTATGCCTGATGAAATTCTTGCAAAAGCTGACACAGTTACACTTGTGGTTAAAATAATTCAATGTACTCTGACAACATCTACAAACAGCAGTCAGCACCTCAATTCTGCCAAATTCTGCTTACTCTTATCTGGAGATACTGACAGTGTCTCTGCCAGGACAGGCTGCTAAACCAGCAAGCTGCAGAAACATCTGCAACTGCTGCAAACTTTGCTGAACTCTTTTTCATATTGGAGAAGAAGCTTAAGCAGGGACTGACTGCCTCACAGGGCACCACCAATTTTACAGAAGTAATGTTAGATGGTGTGATCTACTACAATATTGACAATTTTTTTTTAAATTTAGGTATGTTTCTTTAGATATGATTAAATTCTTTGACATTTTTTTTCCTTAAATCCTTAATGCATTTTTCTATCTTTTGAGGGACTATCGGCATATATACTTTCCCTTCTCACATACTTTTCCAGGCGATAAGAGAACATCTGGAGAGGCATAAGCTGTGGACAAGGATTTTAGCATTTCAGTTTCCATCTATACTAATTTGTGGCACCTAGAGGCCTGTAGAGTTCCATTAAGTTTTTCCTTGGAAATTAATATGTCCTAAACGCTTACAAGGACAAGAACTGAGAAGGCAGCTGTGTGAAATAATTATATGAACTTCAATATTATATGTCTATCTAAGGCAAACTACATGTATATCACCCTTACTTGTAAGGTAATATTTTTTATTCTTTGAAGGAAGTTGCTATGTTTTAATATTCTTTAAATGTGCAAAATTTCATAATGAGAATGAGCATTTCTTGAAAGGAAACTGCTTTCCATATACACTGTACTATCTGTTATATTTATCTAGAATAAGACTCGTTAAGTACTTGACTACTTAAGTTTCTGTGAGACTTAGGCTTACAAACACTATTAATAATTCTATGAGTTGTAACAGAAATGTAAATTTTCATTAAATACGCATTTCTTGCCTGGATTTTTTTTTTTAATTCTATTGATTGTCTAAGTGGAAATTATAAATACTCCTACAGATTTTTTTCTTTAGTCTCTGGAAGACACTTGTACATAGAAGGTTTAGCTACATTATTTTCATATCCTTATATAATAAAAGAACTCAGTCTCTAATAAAAACTTCTTCAAAAATAACAAAATCAACAAAGGCATTAGGTGCTTCATGTGATATATGTATATCAAAACCATAAATGTATATAAAGTTGCTTAGATTTAACAGTTTATGCCTTAGCAAACTTTGGAGGAAATTGAGAATAGAGAATACTGCAAGTTTGGTTTTATTTCAAAGATTATGGTCTTTTGTATTAATCTTAATCAACATTGCACAAAATCAGCAACAATTTGAATTAAGAAATTAGATATCAGAATAGAATCTCTGCAAGAGCCCTCTTCATGAATAGGAATCTGAAGGCATTGTCTGGTATGCAAAGAATAACAGAGTTGTTGCTTTGTTGATTTTTTATATTTTTTTTTTCGATTTGTCAGAAAAAGAATCCTAGTTTCAGAGAGACTGCAAAATAATATAAGTACCTATCACTAGGAACTGTGGAAATTAAAATACCAAAGCAAAAATACTCATCACTTGAGGAAGCTTCTTTGCATACTTTCATGGAGAGGTGAAAGACACACCTTTAAGTAGAAAAAAAATCAGAGTCTCCAATAGACCAAATAGGGAGATATGGAGAGCAATCTTGCACAAAATGTTCATTTAAAGCCTCCTCGGCCAGTGCAGGTACTGAACCCAACTTCCATATTCTGAGCAAATGTTCTACTTGCCTGATTAAAAAAAGTCCATAACCAGGAAGTAATTTTTCTTAAATGTGGCTTATTTTTGTTTGACTGTGTTTAAAGTGGATGGAGCTGTATTTCTGGCTGCCAAACCCGTCTATAGGAGAGGCCCCCAGACTGCTGCTGACCAACCATGTGATATGGGCAGAGAAGCAGATAATTTCAGTCTTGCTTCAGCATGAGCACAAACAAGCAGAGCTGGAACTGAAAAGTCCCTCCTGCCTGGAGAAGCTGCAGAAGACTCTGCCCCTCCGAATTTTCTGAGTCAAGGACGGAGGCATCAAGGAAGATTCATTGCTTCGAGAATGAAGGATGCCTGATCAGTTTTGGGGATTGCAGCTTGGCTTGTGGTCTAACACCTCCTGCCATCTTCCATCCTCCTCGTGTGAGTGACCCCAGCCAGCAAAGCTCTGGTGGCTGGAACTGACCCTGTCACACCCCCTCCTTCTCAGTACGACTGCTGGGGCCAAACAGAGAAGGCAATGCCTCTCCATCAAATGGGAATAACGATTTTCTTTTCCCTTCTAGAGGTTTTGAACTATCCAGATGAAAGTCTTGCACAGGAAGTAAGTTCCCATTTTAAAACAAGCCTGCAATATTGTTTGTCTGCAAAGAAACAAAGGTTACATGTTTCAAAAGTTTGCACAGTAAGTACTTACAAGCTGCACATTGTTTTTCATTACCAATGATTTGTTTTCTTGCAGAACAACCTCTTCTAAAATATTAAACACAGTCAAAGTGACTAATGCATTTTTTTAATCTAAGAACTGCTCAATTAAAAATTTACAAGGCACGCAATTTTGATTTCTGCCGACAATAGTCAAAACTTGTGTATAAAGATTAATTACTTATAAAGTAAAACACATCTTTTAAAAACTGACATTAAAATTGCATCTGCACTTTATGTTGGATTTTATTCTACTCTCTTTAAGCAAAGGACTTCTGATGGACTTTTGGTAAAGTTTTATACTGCTGATAGAAATGCACTGTCTGAATTGAGTAGTTTTCGAACAAGCTGAAAATGAGAAGCAAACCATATCTTCTTGTACTTTTGGTTCTGATGTATTCATTATACCCCATAGCCATCCAACTAAACAATGTAAAAGCTACATGGAATTTGAAATTGCATTGTATTATAGTGAATTATAATCTGACATCAAAGGATGCTCATATTTCGGCTAAAATTAGACAACTTGGTCAAAATGGTCTTCAAAAATGTTTGTGCTTTTTTAACACTAATATTTGGTACCGACTCTACATGATTGAGGTTTCTAATGGCAGTAAAATATATATTTCTTTTACTATACCAAGACTGCCCTCTAGAGTCACATTGGGCCAAAATAATCTGTGGTGTAACCTCTCCAGAATATCTTTGAAATGTACATATTTTTACAGGGCTCATTATGCAGTGCTGAAGTTTGAATGATACAATGACTGCTTGAAAAAAGTAAGAAATGCAGTTTCAAGGCAAAGATGGGAATTTTTTTTTCACTTACTGTGAGCTCTGATAATTCATTGCAAAAAAGAAATACTTGTAGCCACTTTGCTGCACAAATTTCTTATTTTAATTGAGTCGTAAAATATTAGAAAAATTATGAAAAAGAGACTAGTTTTAATGTCTTCCTAAAATCACATGAGAAATGTGTGTGTCTTTTAAAGATGTCAGAGGGAACGCATGCATAGTAACTGAATTAGGCTGGACCTGGTTCTTTCTTTACAAGTGTTAAAAGGCAGCACTTCTCCCCTGTGAGGGTTGGATTAAGCTTCCACTGGAGCCAATGGCAAACCTTAAGTAATCAAGGAAACAGAATTATTGCACAGATTGCCAGAAGCGTTTGTATTCAGTTGTTAAATTAATAATGGGTATCTGGTTCAATAAACAGTTGTGTTTCCCATTAAATTGTAGCTGCAGTGCTGCTTCTTATTACTTACCAATATATTATGCAAAAAAAGGCAAGGGAAAGAGTACAAATGGGAAGTAAACAGACCCTCACAGTAAGGTTTTACATTAAATGATGCAATGAAACAAACTTTTAGTGCACACTTTCAACCACATACCACTTCATGTTATTGGAACAGAGGCTCATTTTCAGATTAAAGGAATATAACTTTTGATTACAACTGCAATTTAAATTGCAGAACATAATACCTAAGACTTTATTTATCTTTCCTCAGAGAATGGAATTTTCACTTATTTTGCTATTTCCCTGCTCCCAGTAGGAATGGCTTGTTCAAATCAGGTTACATTTTGTATTTTTTATATATTCTGGGGCAAGTTTGGAATAAATAGCCGCATCAAAGTGACTGAAATTGGCTTCATTAAATAAAGTGAAAAGGATTTGGCCTCACATTGATATTTACTACAATCTACATTCATTCAATAATGTTTTTTTTTGCTCTCATAATTCTGTAGGAAGCAACCAAAAAAAATCAATCAGGATCACAGTAAACAGCACAGAACAAGAAACTGATTTTTTTTACTATGGCTTTGTTGAGAATAAACCCCAGTTCTGTGTTATATGGTCCCAAGTTCTGGCAGTGTAACTGCATCTGTATTTTTCTTACCAAGGAGATCCCAATATGTTCTCTTGTGAGGAGCTGTGCATTTATTCTTGGTAATTGTGACTGCCATGTGAAGTGACAGCCAATCATTCAGGACATCTTGGGCTGGTTTCACATTGTGTGGGCAGAGCATGCAGAAGAAACCCTGCACACACAGAGTGCACAAGTCTTGTCTTTGAGTAGTTTGCAGGCAATCTGGGAAATATTTCCTTAATATAATAAAGCAATAACTTTCAAACATCATAGACCTAAACTGACAAAAACACCCACCAAGTGAACTTTTTTCATCTAAAAGAAATGGTGGAGTTTAATCTGACAGCCAGTGCACTCAATGGAACTCTGTCCATTGAGATGAGTGGGCTTCTTACTCATCCCTTCTTATCCTCTGTATACTTGAAATAGCAGGAATCAATTTAGACCATGTCCTAAACATAGCTACACAATCTCATGATCACAGGATACTAGATGAAGAATACAAATGCCTCAGACATTTTTCTTTTGTTGCAGGATATCATTTTTAATGCCACTTTCCTCATTATTTCCTTTCCCAATAATGGCAAAGCATTCAACATTTCTCATTATCTCTTTTACATTGGAATAGGTTTCTTTATTTTTTATTTTTTTTTATTTTGTTCGTCTTATTTTGATTATACCTTGAAAATACTTGCAGTCATTCCTAACACCAAGATATGCTTCTATCTTTTAGGGAGTATTGATTTTTTAAATCCTCTAATTTTGTTGCCTTCAGGCTGACATTTTTCACTATTAGGCCACTTTTCACTAAAACAGAAACATAGAAAAAAAGGCATTTTACGGAAAAAAAATCTTAATACTGATTTATTTGAAAGTCACATCAGATTATTCTCCACCTATCCCTGTTACAACCATTATTTCAGAAATAATGGATAATTCATTGGATTTGGGTGCTAAATAAAAGAGTTGCTGTATTTGCACAGTTTACGAAGAGATAATGCATTTTATATAACCACCTGCTGTAATGCATACATGAAGGATGTGAGCTAGAGCTTGCACTTGACTGAAGAGCATCATAACCATTAACCTACAATTTACTCCAAGGCACCTCTTTCCCTGTGTCCCCATCTGGAGATGTTTCACTTTGTCTGAAACCACTGTGATAAAGAGTGAGCTTGTGACAAAGACTGCACTGCTTGGTATTGATGTTGCTCGCCTGCAGAGTGGAGCTATATATAGTGTTTATGGTATTCTCACCACCCTACAAAAATGTCTGATTATGCTAGTAAAGGAAATGCCATAAAGAGAAGAAATCAGGAATTTGCCCTTTCACCTTTTTCCAAATATTCCTTCTCCCATTGATTAAAATAGTTTTTAAGACCTAGAACTGTCTTTACTCCCCACAGGAAGAGAAGGCCCTTGTGTGAACCCATTGTTGCCAAGATGAACAACAGAACCGCTGCAGATGGGGGTCCCTGGAGCTCTTCATGTGGTCTGGTGCTGATGCAGAACCAAGAGGACATGTCTGCACTGTCCCTTGCACTGGCATTAATTAATGCGAGCAGGTGAACAGCCAGTTCCAAACAAAACCATACAAAATCACTGATTACGTTTTGGGCTTGCAGAAAAGGATCCCCTCAAAGCGTGCAAAAGTGTGGAAGGGAATGCATGGCATATGGCTGAGGTGGAGGAGGGCACAGTGGCCCTCAGAGATGGCAGCTTTAGTAGGAAAGTGCCTGACATATTGAGCAGAATCAATAGTCTGTGGTTGGTATAAGAGAAGATATAATTCCTGTTCTTCTTCAAAATTTTTGCCCACAGTTTTCTAATCCCATATTTCCAAACTGAAATTAATAATTTGCCACAAGAAAAATGCTGATGATTCCAATGTCTTCAAAGACATGCTTTGACTACACTAAATATTTAACCAGAAATTTCAGCTGGAAATTAAACTGCAGATTTGGTACCTCTGAAGAAACAGCACCAAAACAGTTTTCAAATGGGAAAAATCACACATTTCTCCATATTATAATTGCTTGCCCATGCTGCCTCCAAGATTAATTAGATTTGTTTTAACTATTTCTTCAGGAAATAGAGGAAAAGAAGAGGAAAATTACTTGAACACAAAGAATAGAATCTTAGTTACTTTCTACCAAAACTTTCATTCTTCTACTTATTTTTTCTTTCCACAATACCTTTCCTTTAACCAAACATGTTTCTTCTTACATGTTGGCCCTTCCAAATTCATCCTCTTCCTCTGACAGTTATTGCATGTGTAAGAACTTTGTTGCCTCTTTTGGAAAGAAATTGTTTCTCAGTGTTGTGTGACTGACAAAAATTCTACTCCATCAGTTAGCTTTTTAAGTTTAAAAAAAAAATCTTATTTCCAATCCTAAATCCCCACAGCACAAGAAAGTAAGAATCATATAATTTAAAATCTGTAAAGGTGTCATTATATTTAAGCTGGTAGACAAGAACACTCAATTTGTGTGTCTTCATGTGTGGGTATATTCATTCCAATAGACATCCATATAGCTAATCTAAAGGAAAAAAAAGGTCCATGCAATTTTTTTCCCCTTTACTCTCAGATTCTTGCTCTTGTTACATAACATTGTAGTGAGGTAAGGATTAAAGATGCAGTGTTTCTTCTGCGATGCAGGACAAGAGTGCTCTAGTTAATCTAAACTGAATTTTGAATTTTGGATGAATTTGTCACACATAGCTGTTAAGGGCACCACACCATCCTGCCTGCTGTGATAAAAATGAAACCAAGGTACACCCTGAAATTTTGTCCTTGTGTGGTAGATGAGTCTTGCTGGTCTCCCGGAACAGGAGGTGCACATAGAAGCCTGTCTCTGGAGACAATGACATGAGCTGCGTTGCACTGTGAGTCTGCACCAGTGGTGCTGGAATTAAGGCAGAGCTTGGAGTGATTTACGCTTATACATTTGAAATTAATTTTTCAAACATAGCTTAAAATAGCCCCTTAGAAACTCTTCAGGTTCTGTTGAGCTAGCATGGTCTCCTTTTGAATTTATACAATGTCCCCTGTACATTTTGAAATTGCTTCAGAGTATCCTTCCAGCTTTCCTTCAGGACTTTTCTGAATTCTTCCCATACCTTTTGCACTTCTTGTCCCATTATTATCCCATCCCATGGATGAGAGGATATGCTGCTTACCCTCCACAGCATCTTTCACAGCTGACATCAGCTCCATAGTCCCCACAACTTCTCACAATACCTTCACTGTGTGAAAAGCAAAAAATCCTGAGGCTGTTGTTGCTTCTGGTGCTTTACCACAGGCTTTAGAACTAAGCATATCCCAGGTCTGGCTTTGCTAAATATAGAAACAGCCTTGTCACCCACAGCTGGCCCCAGAGCTCCTCCTTCTTCCCCAATATATGTCTGTACTAAGTGTCCCCATCTGATATCACATTTCTGATCCCCAGTTCAGTCTTAACTTTGTAGCTCTTTCTTCACATGGAACAAATTTCTTCTACTACCAACAACTGCAAAAGTAAAGAAATACATTCATAATCTGCCATGGCAGAAAACACGGCAGGGACTACATGCCTTATGGTAATAAATGCACTCTTTTTATCCTTATTCCCAGCCTGGGAAAAAAATCTACTTTTTTCCCTCAATAATTGCAGATGCTTATACTCCTAGAAACAGAGGGAAAGGTGCAAACAAATGCTGTCCTGTAGACATAATTGTGCTGATAAATATCTTAAATACAGTTCAGTGAAACATAGGACTAGGACCTTCCTTGAGTCCTGGCTCTTTATATCACAAACAATTGTATCCTAAAACTGATTTAATAAATGTATATGGTTTAACTTCAAAGTTAAGTATTTTTAACTGCAATGTCTTTCCTGGAAGAACTAGAGTAACTCTTAGGAATCTCATAATTTTGTAAATGCATTTACAATCTTTTTATCTCTATTTCTTCTTATGCCAACATTGCCTTTTAATTAAAAAGTTATTTCCCCTCACATTGTTTACCCACTTTATATATTTATAGATTGCAATCATAGCTTCCTCCATACTACAATCTGCTTATATAAACAAGTCAGTCTTCTGCAGTGTCCTTTCCATAAAGTTGGGTTCTCTGGCTCTCTAGTCTTCTTAGCCTCTCTGTGCACCTGATCCAGATTCAGCCCATTGCTTCTGGGCAATAAGAAACACCTCCACTGTAAAGCCTTACAACATCAAAATCCGATGTTGTTAGCCCTTCCCATCCCTGTAGTATTCCAGAAGTCTTTGATATTGATGGAGCTGTTGACTTTGTACCAATATCCTCTAAATAACTCCACCACGGTTTTGATGTTAAGTGAAGAAAATATTTAAAAGGATTGACTCAAAAGTTCATGAGCTTTATTAGTAACAGCTCAACTTTATATTTTAACCTGTGCCTTTCAGCACTACCCATTCCTGTCTTTGTTCACCTATTTCCCTTGCTTATTACCATCCTCATACTTTCTCCAGTAAATCCCATTTTTCTCAATTTTGCTTGAGGTTTCTCACGTGGCATTTCTTCAGGCCCATTGATGCAAATCAAATTGACAAAATCTACTCCCTCTGTCACTCTCTCAAGACTGGCTTTGATTTGTTCTTACTGCACTTTGCCTAATTTTCTTTTTTCTTTCAATACTTGATCATCTTTCCTTTCAAAAACATAACATACACTTGAGGTTCCAATGCCCGAAAAAATTTTAATCATATTCACTTTTCCAGCTCCAGTTCCTACCCCAATGTTGTTCTCATCTGATTGCAAGACTGTTGAAAAATCTTTCTTGAATGTTTGAACTGGATATTCCGTTGCCAGTTCTTTGAGATTATTTGATTTCCCTCAGAAAGAATTCAATAACATTTCTTCAGTGTTACTCCTGTCTCAGTTGAAGATATTTTTGTTTCAATAATCTTATTAAAATTTTCCATCATTTTGCCCCCACTAAAACATCACATTATTTGAAACTGAATCAAAGTATTCACTTAGTTTTGATGCTAAACTGAAAATGCCTTCCATCTAGAGGTCAGATAGTCACAGTGTAGCAGATTTACATCTTCTTTAGTCTTTGTCATTTGTCTTGCTGTTCTCTGCAAGGTCTACTTCACACTGAGTCTCTGCTTGTTGTTAACATCCTCCTTGGAGTTCTTCCAGTTGGATCTAAAGTCCTTCCCCACAGTTTTTTTGATTGATTTGTGACAAATTTTAATAATATCAGCATCTTTTGTTTAATGTTGAAGGCTCTGGGATTTCATTCTACCTGGATTCAGTGTCCAGTTCCCTTTATTTATTCAGGTTTACTTTCTTACATAGCTATAGGTATTTTTATATTCAGCCTTATTTTTAGCTGATGCTGAATTGACTTGTGATCACTAAACTTTCCTTCTGTTTCCATTTCACTTAAATGTCCTTATCACTAACCAAAATGAAGCCTAAAATGGTATCATCTCCTGTTTTAGCACTGAAACTTTGGTGGAAGAAATAATTTGCTTCTATATAATATGGAATATCTGAATCATACCATACCTATGACTGTTTATTTAGCAATTTTTATGTCTTTGTGTCTTCTGCAAAACTGTTCAAATCTGTTTCATCCCATATTTGTACCATGTTCTTGTTCCTGGCAGAAATCACCACTGTTATGTTGCATCACGATTTACACTACAGCAGAAATGAGCAGATACTGTGCTTCAGTAAGAAAATCTTATTAAAATGCAAACACATATTTCATTTACAAATGTAACCAGTAATGTTTTTTAAAAGATTCCCACTTCAGTAGCATAAAAACAGCTGATATCTTCTTCAACTTTGTCAACTCTATCAATCTCAGAAATTATAGGACTACGGGGGACTATGTGACAATCATCCTTCTCCTCCTTCACCTCTATAACGTAAAGTGTTGACTCTCTCCCAGAATGTTTCCCATGTAATAACAGAATATTTTTATGGAATCTATAAATTTTGCATGTGAAGATGGAGAATCTACTGCTTTCCATGGTACCTTGAATTTGTCTATTTTTAACTTGAATTTTTTAATATGTGATTATACCCTGTATTTTACAAAATCTTCTACTATTGGATATTTTTTCTTTTCTACCACACTGCCTTCATACCACTTTCAATCTTCTTTTTGATAAACTGATTGAGCATTTCAAATTTCATATTTTATTGGTCTTGTAATTGACAGTCTTCCTGTTTCCCCACACATATTCAAAAATATGGACAGAGTTAGTGCAGACAAAAACTTGATAGAGTCTTGTGATACTTCCATTTCTAACGCAACTTGCTCTTCTATTCATTTATACTGAACACCCTTATTAATTGTTTTGGTTTTTTTCCTGGAAGATTCATAGGAGATTAGCAAGTCATTACCATTATTGGCATATGTGTCACAGGGGAGCACTAGAGTTGTCAGCTTGCCCAGATATAATGAGTGATATTATTTTGGCCTTGTCCTCAAACAAAACACAAAATGTCAGTCACAAATGGTGCTGATGTGCTGTGCCTCCACACTGATCCAGACTCTCTCGAGTTTTTTTCAAAATGGTGCAAGCACACCCACTCCCAACATGCAGAATTTTACATGCACACACATGCACAGACACTGCTGCTGCCTTTGGGGAGGAAAGAGCAGAGTGGGAGGGTGAATAGGGAGGGATTGTCTCTCTCTGTTGTACAGTCTGAGAGTAAAGTTAGACATTAGATTAAAGAATTAGAGACTGGAGCACCCTGCTGCTTGGCTGCACTACTGACTATCCTTAGAAAAGAAACATTAATGTGGTCCCTGATAGGTGACTCACCTGAATGAAGGGAAAATGCTGTGACAGCAACAGCTAGTGAGTGTGAGTCAAAATTAATATTGCAGGATGAGATGCCTACTTTCTTGAATTTTTAATTGCATAGCAATGAAAATATAAGATTATAATTGTCAGATACTCTGCTTTTCCTGACTCGGTCTTGCTATAATTTTCAATGATCACAATTTGTTCGAAATTGAAATTCAAGAACTGCAAAAGTCAAATGTCAATGGAGTTTTAAACTGTCCTGCTACTAACACTATATACACTGTGATGTTAAGAACATAGTAGATAAAGAACAGCAGAATAATCCTATCAGAAAACCACTAATCTAATGAGTCTGTCCAGCAGAATATCACTTCCAGACATACCAATTTCTATTAAAAAAAAACTTTTGAAAAGAGAACAACTACTGGCTTACGAGAAGACAGCACTTTGAGAAGACAATTTAGCAGGGTAAAATTTTCCATATATACAGTAGTGTTTAAACCCTTCTGCAAGATAACTTCGTTTGCCTCATGGATTTTTTATTGACCTATGGTTTTTGTTTCAAAGACCACAAGCTCTGTATAATTTTTAGTACTTAAAACATTGTGTTTCCATGTTCTGGACACTACAGAATGCTCTCTAAAGAGCTTCATTTTAGTCTCTAAATGCACTCATGCAGCCTCAGGTTTTTCAGGGGAAAAGAAGTGAAGTTCACTGAAGAGTCCTTTGAAGTTTGGGTGGAATATTGCTGTTCCAGCAGATAAGTGATGCACGGCACCTTCATCATTTTGCAGCTGTTGGAAAATCTCAGAAACAATAATGTTTTTGTCCGCTGCACTTTTCTATGTTTTCAAAGAAGCAACATGACTTACCTTATGTTTAACTGCAAAGTATAAGTGCAGCCTGTAACAAATAAATGTAAGCACTGTAGGCTGGAGCCCTGGGACACATATTACTTATACATATCTTGTTGGTAACAGAACATAAATACTTCACTAAAGTCTCCATTTGTAATTTGTGCTGAACGTTTCTGAACATATGAAATATGAATTACATTTTGTAATGGCCCTTTGTGTTGAGGTCTAGCGGGAAAATATTGTTCTCCACGAGACAAAGTAAATTGCAATGATTCCTGAAGGGACTTGACTTTTGTACAAGAAAATACATTTAATCTGACATAGTTACTCTAATGATCTCTCATGTTATCTTTTATTGAACACAAAATGAGGTACAGCCATCAAAGTTTAGCATGCTACTGAGTGCACCATCATTAGAATACCAATATGCAGCTAAGGGGAATTTACTTAGTTCTACACACTTTTAGGGGCTCACAAGTTCAGTGCAGTGCTATGTGCTGCCTGCTATTTAGGGGAGGGAGGCTTGCAAATTGTGGGTTTGGAAACGTGCACTAAAAGAAGTTAGAAACAATCACTGTGTCTTCAGGTGTATGAGGCATCGAGGGACCTCTTCAGAAGAGAGGGGTAAGAGGAGAACCATCACTGACTTCAGCCACGTACTGGGACATTCCAGAGAAGGCCAGAGCTGGCCAGCAAAAGAATGATGGCAACAGGCTTGAGAGAAGGAAAATTCCAATCAGATATTGGGAAAGGTGTTGCCCAGGGAGGACATGGGATTTCCTTCTTTGGGAGATGCTCCAAACTCAACAAGAAAAGGCCATAAATGGCCTAAATTCAGACCTCACTTCAAAGTCAGCCCTGGTCTGAGCAGGGGTTTGGGCCAAATGCCACCAGAGGTGCTTCCTGACCTACATTATTGCATAATTCTATAACCATATTTTATTATAATGTATCTATTATGTAAAAGCCTATTTCACCTATAAAATGGAGTATATTTATGTATGAAAAAAGAACAGTAATACAATATGGTTCCAAGTGAATAATAGAAAATTGCTATTACCTTGTATCAGAAACATGACTAATAATACTTTTTTAAAGTTAAAATTAGCCTCTGGCTAGTTATATAAGACTGAATCAACTTCAGCATAAGGTTTTATTAGCTTTTTAATTTTTTTTAAATATTCTGAATATACAAATGATTGTTATACATTAAATTCATAACTGTTTTGCTATGCCCATGATAACCCTTTCTGCATCTGATTACTTTTTCTAATCTCAGCACAGGATGAGACAGCACTATGGAGAAATGGCAAGGTGGGGGGAGAATTGAAATGTATGCAAATGAAGCCTGCTAAGGCTACACTTCAGAGGCTTTTGGTTTGTTTTTTTTGAATTGGGTTTGGTCTGTATTTCTAAAATACAGACTAAAGATCTCTCTTAAAGAGGGATCAGACGTTTTTTCTTTTTCATTAATCTTATTTGCAAAGCTTTTACCCACAACTGTTTTTACACAGAAATATCACTCCAACGTCAAAGCAAGCTCAGAAGAAACAGCTGCTCCCTGTACATTGATTTTAGTTAAACTAATATGTTTAAAAAGTGTTTATGTTTATAAAGTGTTCCTGATACTTGCAAAGGCCTCTTGCAGAGCCCAGTGGCACATGCTTGATAGTATAGAGTTTCTTTCTAAGTTTTTGATGCTTGAAAAAAGATTTGGGAAAATGTCTAGCCTCTAGTGATATCCTCATAACATTAAAGATTATCTCAGTTCATGCCTTCACACATTTGACTTTATTTCACTTGTGATAGCAGCAACTAAGTATTTTAAGTATATAATGCATGCTTGTTTTCATTGTTATAGACTTCTAATGTGTTAACTATACTCTCATCTTTAACTTTTCATGAATGTGATTTGGGGATAAAATTGGTTTGGGGTCTTTATTTCCATTCTGGAAGACAAGGAAATTAATAAAGTCTTCAAGCACAGAAGTTGTAACTTTGCCTTATTCAGCTTAGACCTTTAGAAAAGTTGGGAATTGATAAAAACTTGTCCTATGTACATTGACATAGTTTTTGTAGTAGTTTCTTGTTCTTAGTTACTTTCAAGCTACTGAAGAATATGAAACATTTGAACATTGAAACAAAACAGGCAGGAAGCAGGTGTATCATTTAAAGAGCGATACTTAATTGAGGAGACGTACAACTCTTATTTCTGGGTTTTAGTATAAATATAATATTCTCTGGAGAAGATTAAGGAAGGCCAGAATTGTTTCTATCTATATTGCAGTCACTTTTCATTAAAAAGCTGTATGTACACTCTTTGCAATATTGTCTTTGATTACTTAGTTGAATGCTGTTACTGTTATTTCTTAATCAGAAAGCAAAAGTGGGAGCTTTGCATATATTAAAAAAGAAATTAACACATGGCATTCTGGTAATTTTTTTAATGAAGCTCATTTAAAAGCTTGTAATAACTATATTTCTTGGAAGAATTTTACTCATAAAAATGCTATTTAATAATTGCCTGAACTTTTAATATAAATCGCAATTACCACAGAATCACATTATTGTGGCGTTCTATAGTGATGCTTCCCCCAAATATTTCCTGGTATCTTATCAGTAGCTTTGGGAGCTAGAGGTGATTAATTTTTTTACTTAATAGTCCCTGTGAGATTCTTCCTCCATGACTTTGTCTGAAACCATTTTGAACCTGTACAAAATTTTGTCGTTTACAATATCAATCCATTTACACCACGTGGCAATCAGTTCAGCAAACCTCAGCACCTGCCCAGTAACCGATTGCAGCATTCCTTTGAAAGCTGAGTACGTTCTCTTTTCACATCATGACCAAGACCCATTTACTCCCATGGTCAGCTCAAAAATATTCTCTTTTTCATATTTAATGAAATAAAATAAAAATGCTAGTAAATTGATAGTTTTATAAGTATTTAATATAATTTGACAACCAAAAATACTATTCATACCCAAACGATCATTTTCTTTAACTCTTACAGCCTAACAGCACAGGCAGGAAAAAGTTTGTAGGAGTAACATAGACAAATTAATCTAGACCCCCTGTTCTAATAAATGATGTTACAAATCTTACCCTGCCAACTGAACTAAGGATAATCTAAAATTTTGCATCTTAGGTCACTTCTAGAAATGTTTTTGTAACATCTTTTTTGTCTCTTATTTTAAAACTTGACAGACTTTTCTGCCAATAAAGTGTAATAGAGAAAAGTAATATATAAAATAATATATTTCTTTTACCAAGAGTGAAATGAAGTATAGCTACTTTCCAAACACATGAAAGGGAATTCAGAAGGGTTTCTGCTTTTTTTGTCATGCTTTTGTGAATGGAAATAGCAAGATATAAAAAGTTTTTTATTTATCATACGCCATGCAGCAAAAGTCTCACAGATCTTGAATTGCCATCTTGCCACAGAAGATATTAATTATCCACCAGAGATTTCACCAGAATAATCCCTATTTCTCAGCCTGGCCTAATTTAGCAGCCCCTCCCCTTGTCTCTAAACACATATACACTCATCTTCACTTACATGTCAGATTATGTAACTCAGATTAAGCATTAAGCATATGTCTAAATCATTTGGGACTTTAATTAGGCAACTAGTGAAAAAGCCTGGCACTCTAATGCTAGAATTAATTTTAACAGAAAGGATTGGAAGCAAGAATTCCAGCTAGATAGTATGAAAGCCAATGGATACCATTAAGTCCAATATATTATCAAAAAGCTATAAGTAATCAGTAATAAAATAATTCTGCTATTTTGAAATACAAGATCAGTAATGCAATATTAAAAAAAATAAACAAAAAGGATATATTTAAATAATAACATAGGGTTTAAGCTAGGAAATTTATTTGCCAAGAATATATCAATTATGTTTTATTGCAATCTGGCTTCAGGCCATGAATCTATAATTTTAACTATCCAAGAGTGACAAAAGAAATCCCAGTAACTGTTACATATCTGTTCTTATCAGGTAACAGAATTTGGGAAAGTTGATGAAAAGTCAGAAGTGTAATAGTTTGTGGTTTTGTTTTAAGAGCAGAAGAGAAATACTAATCAAATGTTTGAGTTATTTCCTTATTTTTAGCTTTACCTAGAGCAAATGTTAAAAATAGTATCTACTGAACTTAATCATTAAGTCAACAACTCTGCATAATTTTCACATAGAATTTCAAGGCACTTCCTGGAAAACCATAACTGATACAATTTTAATAATTGTAATAGATAGTGAAACTGTAACAAGAGTGCTGGAAATGGACATAAAGCTGCTGTTGTATCACTATTTTCAAAGGGACGTGTAATGAGTAGGCTAATAGTCAATGGATGGTAAATGGAGGTGTAGTGAAAACATAAAGCAAATTAAATACCAAAATAAGCAAAAAGATTCAATTTGCAAGTT
The DNA here is from genome assembly GCF_052056855.1 of Sturnus vulgaris. Classification (NCBI taxonomy): domain Eukaryota; kingdom Metazoa; phylum Chordata; class Aves; order Passeriformes; family Sturnidae; genus Sturnus; species Sturnus vulgaris. The sequence continues at coordinate 93,244,464 of NC_142243.1, read as the reverse complement.
AATAACTTCTTTGGGGGGGTTTCGAGACATTAACTACTAGAAATGAGAGCTTCTGATTAAATATCGCAGGCACAGAACATAGCTGGGTCTCCAAATATTTGGTAATATCTAAGATTTCTACAGAGATTCTTCTCTTTCCCTCCCTGAATTCTACTAAAGGGCTGCATGGTAACTGTTCTTACAAATGGAAGGATTTGAGCTGAAAACACTTCCAAAGATGTTCTTCTTTCAAACAGGCAAAAGGCAGTGTGAAGTGCCCTGTCTTATTGTACCTAAATTTTAGTTATTTCTGCATCTATGGTGTTCATACAGAAAATATGCTTTCAAAAATAACAGTGTTCTGTTGCAATGCTACTTCTCTTTTTTGTTATTTTGAACTAAAAGATATATTAGGCAGCCTCACAATGCAGTTACGTTATTTGGGAGTAATGTAAAAATGCTTTATTTTGTAGTGGAAAACTGAAAACAATGTACAGAATTTTTAGATTATAGAAATAACATAAAAAAGGAAAACAAATAAGAATTTCATCCCAGTGCTGCCACTGGTACCAGGGTTGCTCTAGACAAGCATCTTTTCTGAGCTCTGCCTGCTGAATTATGCATGTAAATTCAAAAGTTTTGACCATCACTTCTCCTTATTGCTAACAGAAACTTTAAAACAATATTTCAAATATTAACAGAAACAGAATTTGTCTCAAAACCTAGTGTGATTTGTTCAACAAGATATTTGCAATGTCTGCCCACGCTGAATCAAATTAGTCATAGGGCTCAGCTCAACTGCAGGAGTGCTCAACAGAGTAAGAATTTGCTTATCCTTAGTGATAAATATGTATTCTGACCCTCTGTTGTCTGGCAAAACACACAGAGGATGGATAACATTGCATGTAAATGCCTAATGACAAGTGCCAGGATTAATGTGACCAAGCCTGGCAGGGAGATAGACCTACTTGCTGCATATTCTGCTAATGGATCAAAAGAAGAATTGTACTTGCACAACGAGTTGCAGCAGAGGTTAATACATCTTGTAGGAAAAGGGAAGATCCCAATCTCCTAATAACAGCTCATAGGAAAAAGTCCCTCTTTGGCTCTTCCTAGGACAATTATATCTAGAATCTAATTGTTGGGGTTTGGTTTAGTTCAAAATATAACATGGCTGTCTAGATGGTTTGCAAGCAGTTCCTTGTTGAACAGAAATATCACTGTTCTGTTAATTGTATCTCATAAAAATCAATGTTAACTGTACTGTGCGTTTATGGGTACAAGAAAGTTTTATTTTATGATTTGACTTGTTTATAAGCAGCCTTCTTATACTTTGTGTGAAAGAGATGGGGTTTGGTTCTTTTTAATTTTTTCTTTATTCTTTTATTTTGTAAAGAATGATTACTCAATCTTTTAAAATAAATGAATATTAATTCCTTCAGTTTAACTTTTTATTCAGATGATCCATTTCAGTGAGAGAGAACATTTTTTACATTTAAAATTTATTGACAAATTCTTTGTGGGAAACACAACCCTGCTAAGAACAAAACATACTGAGCATCCTGCCAGATCTTTCTGTCTCTTTCTCCTCCACTCAATAGGGAGGAAGGATGAGAAGGAGTCAGATCCTGCCATGGCCATGCACGAGGTCTCAGGAAGGGCAGACAGAAAATACCACCTTGCTGAAGGGAGAAGGCCTGTGAGAATGGGGATGAGCTGTGCAGAGATGAGGATACTAGCGTGGATTTTGGGACATTTACAGCCTTCTTGCTTCTGTGTTCAGTGCCCACAGCCCTGTGTCATAGCTTGCTTTGCCTACATGTCCTGCACCAGCCTGAGAGACTCAGGAAGATACTGAAACTCCATCCTTTGTCTTTACCCATCCTGGAGATTAGTCTCCCATAAAAATGCCTCTGAAGGACTTCTCTGGACAGCTGACAAAGAAGGTCTGTCTGCTGAAGGGAGAGGAGCTTTCAGGGGGCATTGCAGGGAGGTACTGCATCTCCAAACATCAGACTGCCCCCACAGGCTGTAGCCTGGCTCCATGAACCAGCTAACAGAGCAAGACAGAGATGAGCAGGCTGAGGTACCATGCCTCTGAGAATCAGCTCTACATAGCCTACACATTTCTTGTTATGTCAATTCAGTTTCCCTTCTTTGTCCCCTAGAGTATAACATCTTTCTGGCCTGATACCACTGCCTTTCCCAGATTAAAACTACTCAGCCAATGCTGGTGTTAAATGCTGTTTATTTGATCGCTTCTACTCTGCTCCTTTCAATTTCAGGACCACCCATGACTCACAATCCTCTAGCCTGATTCTTTTCCGTCATGTATTTGGCAGCCAGTCATGTTCTGCTGGCATTTACTGGCACAAGGGTTCTTCAGCACATTCCTGTGACAAACACCACTCTTTCAGGAGTGCACAGAAGCTCAGATGCCTAACGAAAAGCTGCATTTTCTTGTGGCTTGATAAAGCTTTTGTATTGCTGGAGCCCTCTAAGATACAGCATCTGCCTTCTCCACAGCTGACTAATGGCAGCCCTTCTCTCCAGAGGAGTACCAGCCATTACTTTCAGTTTCTCTGCTCTACCCAGCTGGCAGAGGGAGCCTCCTGTTTGGTAACTGAGGATGTTGGTCACTGTATATTGTAAACAGTTCTGCAAGCCCCAGTGCTGTCAGTTTGCTCTTTCCTGTACAGAGCAAGATGCACAGACAGACACTTGCACTTAGGCAGCAGTACAGAAATTAATCCTGGAAGGAGGCCCATTGTCACTGCTCACAATATCCTCAACAGCTACCAAATACTCAGCATTTCCAGAAGGATTCTGAAGTTGCTACCACTGAATATTCCCTTTTCACAGCAAACACATTTTGATCTGATCTCCCACACAAACATTTCTCCCCACGAGTGAAGAAGGCTGTACCAGGAGACATTCCACTCATAAGAACACCTGCAGAGTTTCAGACCAAAGGCCCATTTCATCCTGAATTGTTTCTCCAACTGTGGGTCTCTAACTGGATGCTTAGAGAGAAAACATCAAAGAAAAGCATGAAGTAGAATTTGCCTACAGAATCTCACCCCCAACTTTCAACAATTTGCAGAACAAGTCTATTTAATCTTTTCTTATACTGAAATCAATCCTTATTTCAGATCCCCTTCCTGTCACTGTTCTCCACACGTTTTCTAAGTTTTATAATATCCCTTATAATATCTCTCTTTTTTACTATGAAGAGGGCCAGAACTGCATACACTGTCCCTAGGTACATCAGTGTTTCATATAATGACATGATAATGCTTTCTATGTTCTTCCCTATTTCTGTCTCAACAGCTCTTACTGTTCTACTTGTCTCTTGATAACAGCTGAGTGCTGAGCAGGTGTTTCCAGAAATCTTATCAAAAAATCCTTCTCTCACTAACACATATTCAAAATATAAGCAACAACCCCCTCCCCTCAAAAAAAACCCTCAGGCAAAACAGAGGTATTTGTCTAATTATAGAAGAGTAAATGTTGTCTTTGTCAAAGAATAAATGGAAAGCCTTGCTCAGTACACTCCTTACAATACAAACACGTTAATATCCTTTCTGGAATAGTTTTTTTCTGGCCATTCTAATGTTGAATGAATTCATTATCTCCATGTACTGACCTCTAAATCTTAAGGATTCAAGATATCATTCTAGATATTTCCAGTGCATTGTCCTCTGTGCACTTCCTGCTCATACGCTTAACTTATGGAAGTGAAACAGTCCAATTGAGCAAGAAAGACCCTTAGGTTCCCTGCACATGTATTATTAGGAATGTTGGTATTAACTCCATACTTATGGCTTCCTATTTAAGAAATATTCAAAAACCTTTTTCTGAGAACTCCAACATTTTCAATGTTTGCAAGACACCTTCTTTGTAATGGCACAATTGAGGTAGGGAAGTTGGTTATGAAATAAGTTAATGCAATTAAATCCAGTTTTGAATGACTATGAAACACTGAAAAATTACCAGTCACTGACTTTGAAGAGATTGATAGTATCAACAAATAAATATAAATAATATAAAAATATATAACTGTGAGAACAGGTAGTGGAGATTCATACTTGTGGCTCCAAGTGAACTCAGAGCATCCCCTGTCCCTCCTCTGCATTTTGGAGATATCATGTGATGTGGATTGAAGTGCAGTCTTGAAACTCAATTGAAGACAATGGCTTTCACCAGTGTTTCCAGACTCAGGCTGACTAAACACTCTGCACAATTATGGACCTTCCAGGGGAGCCTGGGAAGCAGAGAAAAAAGCTGCATAAAACAGATAAGATGTTACTCATCAAAGGTTTGTCCAGTCAATGAGAATTAAGGGAGGTGATTGCTCAGCTCTGTAAACTAGATGTGTAAGGTGCTGCCAATAGGTGTAAATTAGTAAGTTTATTATGGTTACAGATACAAGGCATCTTCATGAGGTATTCTACCTCCATGAGCTTAGACTTCAGACACAGAGAGACTGCTGTGATCATGGTCATCTTCTCCATGCCAAAGAACCAGGCAGAGGACCAGCTTTTAAGGTTGCAACACTCTGAAATTCTGTGGCGACCAGACGTGAGAAACCAATGAGCCTCTCTGTCTCTTGGATTCAGCTTACATTTGTCAGTCAACATGGACAGTTTAGATGAATCCTTGGCCAAAGATTTCCAGCACAATATGACTCCTTGTCTGCACCAGAAATTTATCCAGGGGGAGATTTATCCAGTACAAACTTTTAAAGAGCTTAGCCAGAGAAGGTGATGACCATATAGTCTGTGGCGGTATGAGTCTGTGATTTATGTTCATTTTATGAGACCTTAAAATAAGACTGTGACTCTTTCTGGAGAGAGAGTTCACTTCTTCCTCCATCAGCTCTTCATTCTTCTAAAATGCCAACCACTCTTACTTGCTATCTGTATGTTTTCTATTAAAAAAAAAGGAAATATGCTTATTCTACCTTCAGTTCGCTGTTTATGTTTTGCTGCATAATTATGCTTGTGTCTCTTCAAGGTCCCAGATTTCTGCCAAGACAAATAAGACTGCTCTGAAGTAGAAATGTTTTACAGAACAGGTTAATTCTCATGGCAAGTATCCTATTAGGAACTCCAGCTACAGTATACAAAAGCAGTAGCAACTTCAGCAAAGCATTTAAATACAAGAAAAAAAAAAAAACCCTTAGCCTAGGCTTGGGCCAGGCATCTGGAATGATGAATATCAAAACTCTGTAAGATTATTTCGGGGCCACAAGGAAATACTGAATCCTCCTGAGCATCATGTAACTTCACAAAATTGTTGTGCCAATATTTACGTTTGGGTCCAAATCAACATAATCAAGGTGTGTGTGTGTGTAATCAAGAGGGATTTGAATTTGCAAAGTAACAGAACAGCAACTGCCAAAAGCCACAGAAAGCTGGACACTTCAGTGTTCTTTTTCTGACCTACAGTTTAAATTTCTGTGTAACTCACTGTCATTATGTCTACTCTGTAAAAGTATGAGCAGATATGGAGAAGCTGACACAGGAGACCTGTTTTTCTTGAGACCTCCACCCGACACAGAACCATCATTGTCCCAGTGGTTAGGACACTGTGAGCCTTAACTTTAAACAAATACATTTCTGTGCCTCGTACTGTGGAGAATAAATTAAATCTATCCTCGACTGACGAGTTTCAAAAACTAAAGTGTCAGTGAACTCCTGATTTCTCTTTCATCCAAGCACTTAAGTTTTTAAGCCAAAGTCATTATTTCTAAGCAAGCGAATTCATTATTTTGTATTTTTCTTGTTAATATCGCATCACAAAAGGGCTTTATAAGGAGCCTTTAGGAACTGAGTAGAAAACTTCCCCAAAACAGCAGCAGCAACAGTGGGAGGAACCAAAGCAGTTCCACAGAAATTAGTGGGATGGTAGGGGACAGTTACTGGGAATCATAGAAAAGAATCACAGAATATCCTGAGTTGGAAGGCACCCACAAGGGTCATTGAAGTCCAACTCTTGGCCTTGCACAGGACTCCCCAAGAGTCTCACCATGTGCCTGAGAGCAATATCCAAACACATCTTGAACTCAGGCAGGCTTCATGCTGGGACCATTCCCCTGGGGAGCTGTTCCAGTGTCCAACCACCCTGTGGGTGAAGAACCTTTCCCTGAGATCCAACCTAAACCTCCCCTGACACAACTTCAGGCCATTCCCTCAGGTCCTGTCACTGGTCACCACAGGCAAGAGATCAGTGCCTGCCCCTCCTCTTCCTCTCATGAGGAAGTTGCAGACTGCAATGAGGTCTCCCTTCAGTCTCCTCCAGGCTGAACAGACCAAGTGACCTCAGCTGCTCCTCATTCACCTTTCCCTCAAGGCCCTTCACCATCCTTGTTTCCCTCCTTTGGATGCTCTCTGACAGCTCAATGTTTTTATATTGTGGTGCCCAATACATAATGGTTGCATTTTCCTTTTCTCCTTCTGTATGAGACTATATTCCTAGAAGTGGGATCACACAATACAATTTGACCCACGGAGACCAGGCCACCTTCTCAGATATCCCAAATGGACTCTGGTACAATATTCATGGTGTCACTGGTTACAAATCCTGTTAGGGCTCTGAAATTTAAACAAAAATGTCACCACACTAAAACGTCAATTAAATGTTTGTGACCCAGCTTGACATCAATCATTCTTAATAAAAGCAAAGAAACACAGATTACCACTCAAGAAAATAAGCAGCTTTTAAACCTTAGTAAATTTTTTTGTTTGATTTTTTTTCCAAGTCACTGTTTCCATTTAATTGATGGACAAAATTTTCTTGTCAGAACTGGGTTACTTTTGCCAAACTTTTCACTTTAAATGCAATTATTTACCAAAATTACAATAAAAGATTCCGGCAAGATGAAATAATTTGGTTTTTTGTCTGTGATAATGCTTATTAGCTCTAACTACATTGCTGTAAGCATTGCTCACACTCAGAAATAACAGTGCTTTCCCAAGTCTGCTCTCCAGGAGCTCCTCCTTTTCTCACCTCCACTGATGATCATCCTGTCGAGACTACAGCAAAGCAACCTACCAAGAATATCTAGCACTGTCACACAGTGAGACTGGGCAATAAACAAAGCAAAATGTGAGAGAAGCAAAATATCCAAGCTTCTCCTTATCATTTAGCTTCCAACATTGAAGGAAAGCTCTTAGAAAGCTTAAAAGAAGGGATGAGAAATACATCAAGGTAAAACTTGGTAGCAAGACTCTCCAGATTATTTCTTTTTCTGACATAATGAATGATTTCATGAAATATAAAATGCATGAAGCCAGCTCAGCTCTTTGAAAAGATGGATTCAAAACTCAGTCGCGCTTGATGCAGACTAACGGGGAGAAAGAATTGTTAAGAAAACCACACTATGATAATCACAGTTATCATACTGAGGACTGGACACAAAAGACCTAAGAAGTAAAGCTGAAGTGAAGGTTTCAAGACTCATAAATCAATTTGGAGGCCAGGTTCCAAGCCACACTGTACTTGGGAGATCCTCTGTTAAATTTATTGAGGTAAGGCTATGTTTTATTTTTACAATTTTTACAATATTGGAATGATATCTGCTGCTGAAGAGGCCAGCAAGACACAGAGTCTGCCCTTTGTTGGTGACCTTCTTCATCTTGATCTTCTCAAGTAAGAAGAACACAAGACTTTAATGCATAGGTCAGGGAAGAAACAAAACTGCTGGAAAAGAAAATCTGGAGGATTTATCTGCAAAAAAAGTGGTACCTCAAAGGAGAGAGTCGCCCTCTGCAACTTTAAAGGACTGCATTTGGATAGTGAACAGAACACTCTGATAAAAATAGTAAGATAAAGTTGAGGGAAAATTACTTATTCATAGTTTTGTTACTATTCCTTAGATACTTACATTCAGGGACATTAGGCAAAACAGCCTGTTCTCACCTGCAGTATTCTGAAAAGACAAATTATTTCTGATGAAGAAAGCAGTCTCTGTATAAGGTAGGGAAGGCTGGGAGAAAATTTTCCCAGCTGGAGGAAATGGCAGAATTAGGGAAATTTAATGTGAAGCTTAGAAGTTTCCTGACTCCTGAGAGGCCATTGAGAGATTAAAGCAAATTACTTTGGCATACAATATTCACTTTATTATAATCAGATGACTGGAGAGAGAAAATCTAGGGTTTGATACCTACATTCACCCAAAGAAATGTCTTAAGAAAGAGATAGCAGCCAGATTTAAAGGAAAAAAAATAAAAATAGCCATCCTATACATGTGAAAACCCTTATGAGCCTGGCAAATAAACAAACAAAACAAACAAACAAACAAACAAACAAAAAACCACAAAACAGAAAGAAAAGATTCCAACACATTTTCCCTTGCATTTGTTTAGTTGGAAGCAAATTCCCTAAGCATAGCTTGAAAATGTGAAATGGTTAAGAACTCCATTATCATTCATGCTCCAGCAACTTCATTATGTACACAGGCCCAGTCTTTTACAGGCTAAAAGTGCAATCCTGATCCTTGCTGCATGCCATCTATAACGTAGCCTTGCTGAAATACCAATAACACTAACATCTGTCTTGTGCAATGTTAAAAGGAAAAAAAAAAAGGGGGAAAGATTCCCATAGATAAAATGCACATGAGGATGACAGAAAAGGAATATACAGAAAGCTATGACAGGCAAATTTTATTAATGGTTGGACCATATGCATCCGGGGCATAATTAACTATTCACAGGTGAAATTAGCAGATAGGAGTGTCGGTCGTGAGCAAATTGAATAGGCCCTGATTATATCAATAGTTTTCAACCAGTGTCCCCCGGTTATCAAACTATCAAATAAATTTGTCCACTCTCTCCTTCTCTGGGAGGAGGGGGTTAGAAGGAAGGGAGAACTTTAATTATCCGGCCACGGTATATGGCAGGTCATTAATAAAACCTAGTTATCTGGCTGCAGGTTTTATAGTTTTACTGTTATCTATCTTTTATCTAAATAAACATTTGGAAAATGTCCTTAAAATTACTGGAGATACTTTGCCACTGCTCCACCAGATATTTGAAAATGAAACTTTGTTGGATTTTACTATACGATGCATGGCGTCACCTCAAAGGCTCCCACATTCTTCCTCCTACCTCTATAATGGAATTACAGAGTTTGGCTGTACATACATTGATGGATCTAACCAACCTGCAAATGCAGATAAGGGTAAAATCACTTGATGGGTTAGTTCTCCTTAATGTATATTTACTCAGCCTTTATGTTATGTATGCATTTTTTACTTTCATGCCACATATATCAATGACAAATGTAAGAATTGAAAAGCCAGTAATAACATAAAAGAACAGCATTTTTTTTTTGTCTGTGGTGCAATTGCCAGAGACGTTATCTCTGCATTTGAATAAGGAATAGTAGGAAATTAACATTTTGGGGTCCTGGTCCTGATTCTGTTCAATGTACATCCAATTTCTAAACTCAAATGGACTTCTATGATACAATAGAGGTTTCCAATAATAAAAGCCTCACACTTCATTTACACTGTATTTTTCCACAAGTGGTACAATAATTGTCATAAAGGAATGTGGATGTTTATTTTATATGCAGTTATTTAAGATTAGTATGGAAATGGCCCATGCAAAAATGTTTATTTTGAGGAAAATCAACTCATAAATATATTTTCCAATCTGGCAATTTTCAGTCTCTTCTGTCTACAGGATATATTACACTTTTTTGTTTTAAAATTACCTGTTTTCTTTTCCTATCGACCTGCAGAAATATGACAATCACAGTATTCTATTAATTAAGATATAGCTTTGTTATCCAGTAACTTAAGAGGGGATATATGTCCCAATTTATTCTAGTTTGTGTTGAGGGGGTTTTTTTGGTTGGGTATTTTTTTACATATATGATCTTTCATAGTTCTGGGAACATTTTTCTACAATTTAAGCTTTTAAGCTTAAAAAAGCTTTTAAGCTTTTAAGTTTAAAAAAAGAACCTAAATCAAATAGGAGGTTGGTGAAAGCAGCTTAATTCCCATTTTCAAAAACTGTAAGCCTCAAGCACAGAATTATTAATTCTGATGAGTACTCTCCATGAGACCAGGAGCAAACTGACATAGGGCCCACTGCTGGGATGGGAAATGAAAGGAAAGCTGTTGTACTGAAGTTCCTTTAGAAGTAAATTAGGATTAGAGAAAACCCCTATGTTAATGTTCCATTAGATAGAAGAGAAAAAATTGTAGTGAGACCATTTTATGATTTTACAACTACACCAACGCAATTCCTCCCAATACAATAGAATTACTCCTAATTTAAAGAGCAAAAACATTGGTGGAGGAGTGAAAAATCTCTCTTCCTGATTAATCTTTGTAGTAGCAAAACACTGTGATCACAGCAAGTCCAAAAGGCTTTGACAGGAGAAGAAGAGAGGATCTACTTGAAGAAGCCAATCTCCTCTTTTGGAGTGGAATTTGGAAGAGGATTTATATCCTTTTTCCAGGTGACACTTAATGGTTTGTATTTAACATCTAAACTACAGACAGATAAATTATAATTACATTGGAACTAATATAGTTTCATTGAAATCAGAGAAATTATCAACTTAACCCTTTGGGAGTTTAGAAATGCAGAAATTTGAAAAATTACATATCTGTCACAAAAGAAATTGCAAAAAGCATCTGTCAGTAAACTAATAATGCATTTATCTGCAATTTCTAAAAAATGAGGTTTTGGTCAGATGTAATAATCTTTTAATTCTTTGTTGGTGGAGGCAAATTAATCCTATTCCTTTACTTTTTAAAAGATATTAACCCACAAACACATCTCTCAATAGTGATTGTATCTGGGAATTCTCTTTATATAATTTTTTTTAAATTATGCATTGGCATTAGTTTTATATTTTCTGTATTAACTGTATAATATAAGCAAAAATTCTCTTCTTTTGCAATTACAGTTGCTCCATTTTCCTTACATTGAGCTTTGGTGGTGATATAATTAAAAAGTGGTGCTTTGCACAGGCAGTATTGCACATGGTGAAAAATGGCAGCTATTTCCACACTTCACAGATCCAGCTGCTATGAGCATTAAAAATTACTTAAAACACAAATTTATCGCATCGTGATTACAATGAATTGTGTTGTTATATATTAATTGAATTGTAAATTGCTGTTTTAAATTAAAACACAGCTTATTAGGAATGGCAAGAGAATAATAAGAGATGAAGTAATGTTTCATGTAATTGCCAAAATAAAATAAAAAATCTGAAGAGAGAGAGGAAAAAGTATGTTCCAGACAACTACCTCTCATGAAAAATTGCCCTGGAGCTGTTGATGGACTGCATATTTCAGGGTCTTCAGTGAATAACAGCCTTTAGTCTCAGAACTTAAGGAACTTTTTGCAGCAAAATAATAATATTGGCAATAATAATAAACCTGGAGAGGAACTATCTGCAGATAAAACACCCTTTTTACAAACATGTTTTTTTCCCATATAAGTGCCATCTCTGTAAAAAACCCAGAATGGCTGGATGGCAGATACAGATGTGGGGGAAGTTAGGAAGATTTTGGGAAAGTGAGCAGGAAACACCAGCAGAGGCAAAGAAAACACTTTTAGGATGACATATTGTCTGCACATGAAGTCATTCACGAAGAACACGACAAAGACAAGTGTCCAAAGAACAGCTAAGTGGAGAAGGGGCTGGAGCAAATGTCTTATGAGAAGTGGCTGAGGGAGCTGGGCTTGTTAAACCTACAGAAAAGGAGACTCGATGCCTTATCCTTCCCACAGCTACAGGAAATGTTGTAGCAAGGTGTGGTTGGCTTCTTCTCCCAAGTAATGAGTGACAGAACAAGAGGAAGTGTTCCCAGGTTATGCCAGGCAAGGTTTAGATTGGACACTGGGATTTTTTATTTCAATGAAAGAATTATCAAGCACTGGAAAGGGCTGTCCAGGGAAGTGGTTCAATCACCATCCCTGGAGGTATTAAAAAGAGATGTGGTGCTTAGGGAGATAGTATTGGTAGACCTAGCAGTACTGGGTTTGCAGCTGGACTCAGTGGGGGTATTAAGGGTCTTTTCCAACCTGAATGATTCTCTGATTCTAGATACATGGTGTAAACATGGGAAAAAGACAGACCCAAATCAGTAAAATTCAAAAACAGCATCAGTACAAAACCACCTCTTTATTAGGAAACATAAAAACAGAAAAGTAGACTAAACCCAAATATGACATATTGCTATACATATCTAAGACAAGCGAGAGAGATGAACCAGGATTGACAAACTTTAAACAACCTAGTAAAAGAAATGCCAGTAGGCTCTTGTAATTAGTTGGATATAGATCAAGTTAGCTTGTGAGCAAGTGACATTTCAGGTTCAGAGTTAATAATGCAAAGTCATTAAATATATAATTAATTATCATATACCTAAGGATTTTTACCATGTGTTTTTAAAATCTTATAGTATTGGGACAATATCAAAAGTAACCTATCAGCATCGTCATTAAAGCTGATGTGTTATGGAAGGTTAAGAAAGTTTTGAAGAGAGAAACCCTAGAAATTATTGATGAGTTCACTTGCCCCTCTGTAAACTGGATGAATTGTGTAAGGAGCATGATGTCTTCTGAATTTTGGACACAAAGCAATGACTTGTTCTTGGTGCTTAGTCAGAAAATGAACAAGACAAAAAAAGGCCACAGTGTAATGGTAACCATAATATATTCAAATTCAAAATCCCATAGAGCAAACAAGCCTCAGAATTCCAGAAAATAAGAAGGCTTATGAAAAGGAACTGAAAACCAGCTTCTAAAGAGAAAATTTGCAAGAGACAGGTATGCCCCATCTCTGGAAGTGTTCAAGGCCAGGTTGGATGGGGGTCTAAGTAACCTCATCAAGTTAAAGGTGTTCCTGGCAGTGGCAAGGGGTTTGGACCTAGATGAACTTCAATAACTTCAGCAACTTCAAGGTTGCTTCCACCCCAAGGCATTCTATGATTCCATATTTTTTTGAAGACATCATATTAGAATTCTATTATAAAAAGGAAAATATCAAACTTGAAAGCCATTAACATGAAGTAGAAGTTTCCAAATTCCTCACCATGAGCAGGGACATTTTTCACTAGACCAGGTTGCTCAAGGCCCCTTCCAACCTGACCCCGAACACTTCCAGGGATATGGCATCCACAGCTTCTCTGGGAAACTTGTTCTAGTGCCTCAAGACCCTCATCACAAAAAACTTTCTTCCATATGTCCAATCTAAATCTACCCTTTTTCAGTTGAAAACCACTCCCCTTTGTTCTGTCACTACAAGCAGTGTCCAGCTGTCAGTGAGCAGAACATGGATGCCCTTGTGCTTGAAGATCCAGTCATTCTGTGTGCCTGTGGTTACTTATAAACCTGGCCCTTATTTTGACAATTCCTGTAGAAAATCTCCAGATAAATGCCTCTGCCTGAGCTACTGCTGCAGGAAGGCTGCAACAAAAGCATCAGGAGTTTGGCTCTGTGGACATGACTTGATCAAAAGTCAGGCATGCCATGAGGCTTGCAGACATAGATTACAGAGCAACAGCATTTAGATGACTCTTTGTCTCCATTGTGACTCAATTGGAAACAGGGCTGATGGGGACAGAGCCTGCTTGGAAGGCAGACACACATTGATGGAACCTCCTCCAGACTGTCAAGACCTTGTTAAGCCCAGATTCAGACTGCAGAAGACTTCCCAGTGCTATGTATCTCATGTCCCCCTACACAGCTCTGTTTGTCCTATTTCATCAAGTGTAAAAAAATAAGACATTAAAGTGAAGGCAAGCTCTTGTTGCCTCCTTGGCAGTCTTTTTTCACAGTGTTAGAAAGTTGAGTGTTGAAATATAATTGCAGAGACAAGACAAAGTGACATTGTGTCTTCATAGGCGTAGATATTCCCAGTCCAGGTACTTGTGGTTCAGTATTTTAGAGACACTGACAATCAATACTAAGATTCCTGGGATGGCGAATGCTCTTCTTCTGTAGAGATACAGACCAGAATACACCTTCAATAGTTGCAGGACTATTATGAGTGATACCTTTCAGTATGTTTGCCACAGTACCTTACTTCTGTGATGATGAAGCCTACACAGAAGTGGGCTTGATTCTCACAGGCTCGAGGCTACCATGGAGGTTGCTTATCTTGGCTGTGAGACAACTCACTTGCCTTTTGGGCAGAGTTCTGGGAAGATACACACTGGTACAGAGAATACAGAATAATAACATTCTCCCTCCAAGCCAAACAAAGCAATCCTGTTTTTCCTATGAAGAGCCGTGGTGATTGCTCGTTCATTTCAGCATAGACGTTTGGATCCAGATGGCTCTCAGCCACTGAACAGCACTCCTTAACACCAGGGTGGGATATTCTCTTTTATTATTGGAGGAATTTCATTACACTCATTTAATGAGGTAGAACTGCTTTACAACAAGAACATTTTACCCTGGAGTCTTCAGGGTTTTGAAGAAGGTTATCTGACCACTTAATTTACCACACTGTAATCACAGCCAATGTCCTGCCAGTCATAAGCTTTAGGAAAATAGAATTAAAGTGATTCAATGGCAGATTTTGTCCTCCTGTTTAAATATATTGCTCAAGATCTTGCTAGGACTCTTGTATGAATCTCTGAACACTTTGTCTCTAGGTTATCATTCCATTAAGATGGTTTTTTTGAGTGGGCAGTACCTCAGGACAGCAGGGAAAATCCTTCATATGGAGTCTTCTCACTAACTCCATATAAACAGTTTTTCCCAGAGCTGCTGCTGAGTTTCATTTGTGGCAGATGATCAGTGTCTTCACAATTTTCATAGGTAAATCTAAGCTGTCACACACTGCATGTGGAAAAAAGTCTCTCTTTCCACTGACTCAGGACATACTCACTTATATAACCTCCTATGTCTTATTCATCATTATCTAAAACCTCCTACAGCCCCACATTCTCTGCATGGCAGTCTGGCAGGATAATTAGGTTAACCTATGCAAAGACCCCTGGTAGTGTGGGTTTGTCTCTGTCTGAACTCAGCCTTCCTTAGAGAGACCACTAAGAGCAGTTCAACACCAGTAATGTTGGTACTAGGGGGTGCTAGCAAAACCAGCCATTCATTCATGTTCCAAACATTAAACTTTCACAAGGATGTCTAGGTTTGATGCTGTGTTTGATCAGTCAGGCTTCTGCTCACCTGCAGACTTCAAAATCCAGTTACAGATAAAGGAGAGGGTATTTTAATTCCCTTTAAGGTGACTGTGCATCTGTTGAAAAATAAACTTTAAAAAGTCTAAAACTTTAAAGAGATCAATAGCATCCTGCCCTCTGTGCCTCAAAAAAAACCCTAAACCAAATGAAAATCTAGAAATAAAAGTTAGCTTAGAAAATAGAGTGGTATCTGAGATGTGGTTGTCTTTATGGATATTCATCAGCTATGTTCCTTCCTTCCCCTTCAGAGTCCTTATATACCAGTGGGAGTTGCATTTTTACAGTTTGAGTCTTCCTAAGCACAGGAAGCACTAGAACCATCATCCCTTACATTTTGTGCTATTTCTTCAATAAAATAAGAAAGCTCCATAGATTTTAAACGCTTCATGGAAAGAATTGCTATTTTGCCCTTTTCTCCATTTTTTCCCAAAAGCACAGCTTTACTAAACCTATTTGGCTCAAGTGTCTTGTGCTATGCCATTTCACACAAAATCTTGAAAAAAAAGAAAGACTTCGTTGTTTACTGAAATTTTTAAAAAGTCTCATGTAATACTAGCTATGTCTTTTACACTTTTTAGTACAGAGTAAATATTGGAGATTCCATTAAAAAGTGATGATATAAAAAATTCTGGTCAAGGGATTATTTTGAAAAGACATTGTGTCTGTAAAAAAATTAGTGGCATCGATGCATCATGCAACATAGCAGACATTTGTGTTCATGTTAATGGGATTTTAAAACATTTTTCTCCTAATCTTTTAAAAATTAAGTCATCTTTGCTTAGTTCACCCTTCTCCAATTAGTTAGTATAAAGACCAAGCCAAATCACTTCTCTTCATTCTTTTAATTCTTCCTGCCTACTAATGTTTGGTTTTGCAACCAGAATCAAAGGATATACATTCAAGATGCTCTGTCAAAGGTGTTCCAAACAGATGAATAGTTTACGTTTCCACGTTTTTTCACGAGGGTATATGTCTACCTCTGCAACTACACAAGTGCACAAAGGAATGGTTCTACAGCAGATTTTTAGAACAGAGCTACTTTCAAGGATAGCACTATTATTGTCAGAACATGGCTTCATAATTTTAGGGGACTTAGCTGTAGTATTCAAAACCAGAATTCATAGCATTACGAGATGAACAGGGAAAGAATGAAAAAAGTTAATATGCCAAGCCAAATAATTTTTAAATACAAGTTTAAATATGAATGTATTATAAAAGGCCTGGTGAGATCCTCCACAAATTATTATACATATTTCTGGCCACTAATTGGGGGGGGGAAAAAAAGAAGAAGAAAAAAATAGAGGTAAAAAAAGAATCATTTAAACACATAAAAATGCAAAAAAGGTCAAGAAGGATGGTAAAGTGAGCAGGCAGCCAAGAGTACAAAAGGAAATATAAAAGAAGTTGTCTTGTTTAGCCTGGAAAAATGAAAGGCAAGAGGAGTTAAGACTGTACTGTATAAATTCAGCAGGTGGATGTATGCCACAGAAGTAAATGAGCTATTTAAGAAAAAGATAATGTTAGCAAAGAACAAATTAGTATAAACCAGTCATGAATAAAATTAGACTGGAAATTAGAAAAAGATTTCTAAGTACCAGAGAAGCAAGGTTCTGGAACAGCCCTTTAATACGAGTTGAGGAGGGCAAACCACATATAATGTTAAAAAAAGAGTCTGAAATAAATGTTAATAGAGGTATCTTGTGTAGTTGTCTGCAGTGTGGAGGACCCACTCAGTGACTTGTCAATTTTCTGCCAGCTTATTCCTATGTGGCTAAATTATTTGCTGTAAGGTCAGGAGGAATTCTGTGTAGATCTTGGTTCTCCTAGATCAAAGGCCAGCCTTGCCAACTTGTGATTTTCCTTTTTGTTCCATTACAGCTTTAGTTTTAAAGCTTCCCTTTACAGAAGCTGCAAAGACATATGGGATCTTTCTTTCTTTCCAGGACACAAGAAAAAGATGGTTGTTTCTAGCCTTTCTGGATGCAGAAGAGAATTTAAAACCTACACGCATTTTAAAAGCTTAACAAAGCATGGGACCACAAAACACCTAATATTTTTAGCTAACCTTATAGGTCGGGGCTATAAACAATATCTCATCTACATTCAAATCCAGCTTCCTTCCCTGAACGGTTACTCTCTTCAATAATTTATAGCATGCTATGAACTTATTTTCCCCCCCAGCACAGAAAACCCTCTGTGCACCACTCAAACTATGGCCCCAAGCAGGCCTTTCTCACCCCCTCCCACAGAAAGGACTGAGCTCCAAGATTTATTTTGCTGGTACATGTGTCCTCTATGTTGCCATGTGCACCCTTTAAGATAGCTCATTGTTAAAACCAAAGGAATATAGTTGAAACCAAAGGAAAAGAGGCTTTTAGGGACAGTCTGTGAGGAATTATAGAATTACAGAATGGTTTGGGTCAGAAGAGACTTTAAGGAGCACCTAGTTCCAATCCCCCCCACCATGGGCAGGAACATTTTGCACTAAACCACCCAGGCTGCACAAAGTTGAATCATTCCTTCTTATTTCACCATGGGGTAGGGGGGAACTGAGCCCTCTTCACCAGTGTCTCTCTGGTGGCACAGTCTTATCTCTGGGCACCACACTGCAAAGGGTCAAAGTCTGCCAGGGGCAGCCACTGAGAGCCTCGTGGCTGCACTGAACAAGCCAGTGATGTTTCTGATTGCATTGCTGGGTCAGCCAGCGTCCAGCCACTCTCCTGAGCTCTGGCTGTTATTAAGGTGAAATCCAGTGGAGTCCTAGGCACCTTTGCTCCCCTACCTTAGACAAGCAGCTTCTTCATAATGCATCTGGCATTATATGATTTTTACAAAGTTCTTCAACCAGATGGATGTTCCCAGGTTATATTTTTTTTCCTCTCAATAGTGAGTCAGAATTTGAGATAAGCCATGTTAGTCAACTGCTTTTCTTCCTAGCATCCACTACACATTCTGAGCAGCTTAGAAACACAATGATTTGTACTATATCAAATCTTCCATGGCTATGTGGTCTTGCTAATTTGAAAGGCTGCCTGTAAGTTTGGCACAATGGTCAATGCTGGGGTGTAATATCTAAGATGTCTACATAGCAGAGCTCCACCATGTGTCTTGTCTAGTTACAGCGATTGCTCTCAGCTGTATTTTTCACTCAGTGTTGTCACTGCACAGGTAATGGAGCCTCCATGGTTCTAGCACCCCAGCCACTGATGGAGATCTGCTATGACTTTCAGTAAATGCAATATGCCTTACAGTTCCATGGTAAATTCTTCTACAGATTCGTTCTTGGCATTCTGGAAAAATAAAAAAAATGAAAAAAAAAAAAAAAAAAAAAACAACAACAACAACAACAACAACAACAAAAAAAAAAAAAAAAAAAAAAAAAAAAAAAAAAAAAAAAAAACACCTCAATTTTCCATAAATAATATTTCCAGAGATCAAGTATTTAACTGACTTTTAGCAACTTCATGCTACAGCTTTGCCTCTCTAGTCACCTGGTTTCCAGCACAATCTCATCCCTGACAAACAGGGAAGTGCCACTGCTTTCCTCTCCCAGTGAACTCAGGTAGCAAGGCTGGGAAAAAAGAAAATCATCTACCCTTTGAACATTTTGAACTGCGTACCTTTGCAGTTCAAAAGGGATTCTTTCCAGTTGTTTTCAAAGCTTTGTCATCTCTCTGATTCCCATGCCATGCTGTCATCCTTTTAAAGACACTTACATGAAACTTTCCTGCACAGTTCTGTCTGTAAAAACAGCATTTATTCAGGGAGAAGATGGTGAAAAACTGACTTGCATGGAAAAAGAATAGGTAAAAATAGAAATAAAAGTGGTTTTAGTATTATATTATGACAATAAAAAATATTGTATAATTAAAGGCCCCTATTGCTAATCAGGGTATGGTAATACCACCTATTAAGGAAATTCTCCCACTACTAATTATAATGAAAAAACAGTAGAATAAGAGGACTACTGGTCCTAAACTGAAATCCTTCAAAAACTGGAACTGACATTCAAACAACCAAATGAAAATAGACCCTCGACTCTGGTGACCAAACTAATGAAGGATGAAATAGACTGAAATATAATATTAACAGAAACTAGATTTAATTAATAATAAATTAATAGCACATCCATAAAAAATTAAAATACTTCAAAAGATTTTCAAATACCTACAGCAGAGAGCTTACCAGAGAATCACCTTTCAATAAAAGCATTCAGAAAATGAGGATGGAACAAGAAGAAAAAGTGTTCTTTGCTTCAGTGTTCATTGCCGGGAAAAAAAATAAAAGTGACAGTGTGACAACCTTTCTTTTCAGAAAACATGCAAGAGGAGTACCCTCACTGAAGGAACTTAGAAAAGATTTCTGGAAAATCAATAAAATAACTAGTAAAAGGTTGTCAGCGCTAGACAGTACTCACTGCAGAGGTCTAAGAAAATTTAAACACGAAATTGTCCTATCTGTGATGCAATAAACTGTGGTAAAATTTACCTCAGTATCAGAAAAGTGAAAGCTGACAAACATGGCATCAGGTTTTAGAAAGGATTCCAGGCTGATCCAAGAAACAAGAGCCTGACATTTGTAAAAGAAAATTGGAAGGTATTGTACAAAAGACTAGAATTGGCAAATGCATAGATAAAGCAGTGCAAAGAGAAAGGCTCAGCCCTTGCAAAGACAAGCCATGAATCTGCATTTGGTGGAGTTCTTTGAAGGAGGAAAACTCCTGAGATTAGGTCTATCCCATAGACACAGGGATTGAGATTTCCAAAATACTGTTGTCAAAGTCCTGCGACAAAGGCCGTCGGATAAATTAACTTGTCAGATTAAATGGACTGGACCATAATGAGAGGTAGCTCAAAGTCCTCAGCAGTACAAAGAGCTTTGAATGTTGCAAGCTGAGACAGCTGTCTGGTCAGTTTTGGTCGACATTTTTCCCAGGTACCAAAGAGAGGCCCCAGTTGTACCCTGTAACTGAACCCAAAGTCTTCACCTTCCCTTCTCCACATCTTCCTCTTCCTCTGAAAGTTGGGCTCGACAGACCTTCGGAAAACAGAAGAAGACATATGTGTCACAAAGATTTAAATAGTTCTCTCTTTACTCCCTCCCATCTCTGGCACTGGCAGAAGAAATTTGGCAGTGTTTCTTCCTGCAGTGCCCCAGCTGTAGCACGTCTCTGCTGCTGGTGTGATGTTGGATTTGTCCTCGGATGGGCAGTGCACAAGAGCAGGGTGCACACACTGGGATTTTTTACTGTCCTAGCAAGTCTGCTGGCAAGACAATACCACCTCTGTGAGGATTAAAGCCAAAACCTAAATCAACCTGAGCAGCTGTGAGATGGCAAGTCATAAGCCAAACTGAGTGCAGGTAGTGTGCTGGTGCTTGCAGCTCATGAATAATTGCAGCATGAGAGCAATTTCACAATGACAAAAGTACACACTAGGTGATGAGGTAACAAGATGGTTTTTGCAAGGAGCTAGTGAATATATTTAGAACTGTAAAGGGTCTGCTAAAAATTTTCTTCCACATTTATTGTGGCCAATTCTGCAAGGCAGATGCATCTTTCCCCGTATTGCCACATTTATGCATACATGTTGAATAGTGATGGGGGGGAATTTCAGAAGAAAACATGAAAAACTGAAGGTTTTCCACCATCTCCCACATTTGTTTCACCTCTAGAAGTACTGGAGTTGCAGGGTTGAATATGTACCAGCTGTGATGGGGAGGCAGTGAAGGGAGAGTGGTTTGCATCCCCCTGCCTAAAGCTGCTGGAACAAGGCTCCTTCTCCATGGCCGTGAGGCTCTGATGAGAGATCTGCCCTTTCCAAGGAGGTCTAGTCCTGATAACAAGTGCCTTACCAAAGTGTTAAGGAAGGAGCTGTAGCTGTTACAGGAGCTGTAGGCAGGGAAAATCTTCCTTTCTGATCTCTTTTCTTTTCCTCCTCATTTTGCATGTGAATCGCAGTATTCTGTGAGCAGAAAGTTCTTCATGTGACAAAGACCCACCACATCTTCAGTATGTAGCTAAAGCTAAGGGACCTAAAGGCCATTAACTTTGTTCTGCTGTTCACCTTTTTTTTACGTGTACTTTCTGTTTGGTGGGGCAGTATCTGTTCCACTCTAGTTGGCTTTCTAATTTTGGCTTTCACTGGTGCTCTCTCATAGACAGTTCTCTGAACTGATGTGCACCTGAATAGATAAAATGATTAAATGAGATTAAATCACAAGAGAAAGCATCCTCCTGATCTGCATGTGATATAAATCAGTCTTTCTACAATTTAATGTGATAGAATGATAATACCACAAGATCAATCATCCATATATTATTAGGAGAGAGGTAAAGACCATCCAAGTCTTTCTATCCAGGATTCATATTACTTATCAGTGCATTCCCACCCTGGAATCTGCATTCCTTCCTTATCAGGTGTTCCTACTTCTGCTGCAAATCAGCAGATGCCACATAGGGAAAAAATCCCTGATGATTTGATAAAAGATGCCTTGTACAAAGTGTAACAGTAACCTAAATTTTTCTACAGTATCATTTCTACCTGAGCAGCCAAACCTCTGGTTAAAATATTCATATTCACAAATCAGCTCACTAATCTTTCTGGTTTCTGTGTTTCTGAATTTGAGTTTTATCTACAATCTCCTACAACAATGCATTCTAAAATGTATTCATGTTTTATGAAAAAAACCTTTCATTTATTTTAAAATCTTAATGATAACTTAGTTTGGTTGTCAATGGGTTACGTGGATGTGATAAACCAATAATTTTTCCTTCTTTTGTTTAGTTGTCTCATCTCTTGTCTAAGCCTAGGAAGCCTAGTTTGTTTTTGTCTCCCTTCATGTGAAAGCTGTTCTAAACCAGTGATTTGGCTTGTTACATTTCTCTGGAGTCAGTTTCTGAGTCCCCTGGATCAGCTCCAGCATGCTTTTGTTGCCACCTTCCTGCTCTTGGGAACCCATGCTCTTAAAAGCAAGAGGCAGATGATAAAGCCATCTCATATAATCATGGTCAACATTTTTATTCTCTATCCATAATCCCAAAGGATTCTAACAGCAACTTTGAAAAATACCCACAGGTTCAGCGAGTTTTGACCACATGGCTCCCAAGTGTTGCTGAAGGCAAAACTAAGGAATCTCCTGGGTTATTCTCAACAGTAGCTAAACAGCAGCTTCCTCCCAGTCCTCCAGCATTTCTAGTATTTTACTGCTGCTTATAAATGGGAATCCAGATAGATCAATTAATAGGCCTGTAAGTCTGACCTTATCCAAAGGAAAATGAAAGAGTGATTAAAATGTTCCTTTGATAAAGATTTTTTAAAGTATGCTGCTCTGAACAAATTTGCTCCATCTCCCAGTGCCCTCCTTGCATCTCCTTGTTAAAATATATACTGTTAATTTTTATGCTTTAGTTGTTGCTATGTGCCATCTTTGTGAGCTCTGTTAGATCACCATAGGTGAATTAAAAACATAGATTAAAACTGTGCTGGTTGATGACACTGCACAACGTCCTGTTCCAGATATCTCTTCCTATTCAGAATTTGTCAAATTCAAGAACTAGGAGTCAGCTGTGAAATCTGATCACAGTAACAAACATTTAACAGCGCTTAGGACATGGCTTTGGTTTGGTCTCCTCTTCCATGTGAAAAACTGTCTGGGGAATGGTGGTCTGCACTGAACCATTTTGGGTGAGAGGATGGTGAGGAGCCTTCAACCACCAAAGTTCCAGGCAAGACATCTCTCAGCAGTTTGATTCCCAGAGAGGTGACGACAGCCTCCCAAGCTCCAGGCTCTGCATGTGCCAGGGAGCTCCTGGGATCTCTTGGCTGCCATGGCTTTAGCAGCTGCAGCATTCACACAAGGTAACTCACCAACCAGTGGTTAAGCCCAGTGGCAGATACTAATAGCAGCAGCCTCTTTCCATTTCTCAAGTCCATTTTAAATTAATAAGAATGTTCCCCTTCTGTTTTTCATCCACAAAGAGACCCCCTTCGCATATTAATTTAATGTTAAATTGATGGATTAAATTATACCAAGCTCAAAATCAATTCTGCACATATTCATTAGAACGGACTAAATCCCTTAGTAAGGATAAAGCACAGAAAATGCATTTAGAGACACTGATAAGTCCAGGTCCATTATATGTCATTTTAAACAAAGAGCAAAAAAAAGCCCCTTTGGAGACGCTCTATCAGCTATTAAACAGAGACATTGCATGCACAGGGAGATTGATGATTAGCATTTCCATTCTCAGAATGGCTCTCCCTGGGCTGATGATAACAAGTAAATGCCTCTTCATGTCTTTGTCACAGTTCACAGAGAAGCAGATGCCTAGACTAAGCTTTTCTCCTTTGTCTTTCCTCTTGTGCAATCAGTTAACAAGTGCAAAAGCACAACAGTATCCGCTGTTTGCTGGAATTCTTTGATCTCTGGTAAGATCAGGTGGCAACTTTACATATTTTACTTTTTCTTTCTCATACTGGCCACTGCTTTTGCAAAATCTTCTTGATTGTAAGTACATTACATTACTCACTAGCATGGGAGGTTTCTCATTTGATAACATGGGACAGACCATCTTTCATGTGGCTGCTGTCCAGGAGAGCCTTTCTGGTCTACAATACCAAAGCCCAAATTCTAGACTCTCTTTAGCTTTTGACATTCCAACACTCAGCTTTGAACCTGAATCCAGATCTCATAGACGTCCTGTTTCTAAAAAGGAACAATCTAAATCCAAATTCTCTAAAATTGAGAATTTCACAAATTTCTGTTCATCTACATCTGCACCTAAGGTATGTTACCCACTTCTGCTTTAACAAGTTTGGGATTTTTATTGAGACTTTGCCGCTCTCTCAAGTCAGCACCTACCGTGGAAGAAATGCTTTTTTTTTTTAAGTACTTTTAACAAGTACTAGGCTTGTTTGAGGAAAAAATCTTCATTTTCCAGATGCCTGTTTTCTGGGTAGAAGCAACTATCTAGGCTGCTTAGGAAGCACTCAGGGCAGCTCTGCCTTTCCTCTGTTTGGCACCTAGAAGTGCTCTCACTCAATGAAAGGAAGGGCAGGAGCAGCACCCCGAGGTTCATTGGAGTCCTGAGCTGTGCTTTTTCCAGGTATAACCCCTATGGACTACCCTGCCTTGAGATGAGCTGTGGAGGTGGAGAACAGAGCCTGTTAGAACAACCTGTTAGGCACAAGTAAATCTCAAAAGCAGGCAGGACTATCTCATGCAGAGAAGAGAGAAAGGGAAAAGTAATATCAATAAATTGCCTAAGAGAATTCATTGGGTTTTCTTAGTCTTTCTGGTTTGGAAACAATATTTAAAAGAAAAAATTCACAACATTTGATGTCATGAAACTGGAAAAACTTTATTATTTTAGTCCCTGCAGCTTTTCCACAATAGGAGGCTGAGGATCATTTACCAGAGATGTAAGATCTGCTCTCTATTAATATTTTTTAGTTTCATCTGCAATGATTTCTAGTTCAAAAGTGAAGACAAGAGACTGTAACTATATACAAGCAGACAAGAGTTATAATCAAAGTACGACAACATTTCTAAAATCCTGTGTGTTTTCAGAATGTCTGTAAATTCAGTGAATTCGATCCCATTTCACAGATATTGAAGGTCATAGTGCTCAGTCTTCCAGCTCATTCTGCATGAAAAAAGATTTGATAGGAAGGGAAAAGGCACAGAGTATTGTGTGCCTTATATCAAATAACAAAGTAGTTACAGATACCTTGTTTTTTTATGCATGATATGAATTTCTGTAAGAAAAGGCAACTTCTTGACTACTGGGCCACTTTCTGGAAAATTGTGTGGTATGCTTAGAGTTGAACATTACATGAGGTGAAATATCAAAATTGCTAGCACAATTTTATGCCTAATCCCTGCTGTGGGAAGTGAAATTGTGACAGATGGTTGCTGTACTCATTACCCCTTTATTCAAAATGAGTAATGATTCACCATTAAATCCCACTAAAAAGAATGTATCTATTCATGTAACAAGGTTTATTCAGTGTAACCAAAGAATCTGGTCTTTATTTTGTCAAGAGCTTTACATTTCAAATCCATAAAGTTGAGCTAATAGTACTCATTTACCTTTACACCCAAGGCTGGGGACAATTTGAGCACAGAACCTTTTTTCCTCTGGTAAGCATAATTGCCTGTCTTTTGTATAGAAAGTAAGGACATACTAAGTTTGGTGTTAGGCAGTGAGGATCCCTCTTCTAGGCCTGATTCTAATGTTAATTTGAAATAAGATGGAAGTTTCTAAATTTGACCTCAGTGAAAGAAAAAGGTGAACTTCTGTCTATAGCTAAAAATGGCTGAGAAATTCTCATTCAAAAATACTATTTGTGACAAAGACAGGAATAATAAGTAATA
This sequence comes from Sturnus vulgaris, assembly GCF_052056855.1. Lineage (NCBI taxonomy): Eukaryota > Metazoa > Chordata > Aves > Passeriformes > Sturnidae > Sturnus > Sturnus vulgaris. The sequence goes on along the minus strand of NC_142243.1, from coordinate 93,218,927 downwards.
AATATAAAATATAAAAATAATCCAGTACATCATAGGGTTTCATGGCACATTTGGCCTTTTTGAATTGAAATGTTAATGACGAAAAATGCATTGTGCTTCTTTTTATATTGAGAAAAAACATATTTTATATTATGTAAAGCACATTTGGAACTTTCCAATTTTTTATTTTGAGAATTGGTGAAAAACTAATCCACAAATAATTCATACTGTGTTACCATAATATTTAATACTTCTATTAATTATTTTTATCAATTGAAATATAGTGGGAAAGCAATTACTTTTGCTAGAGGGTTAAATTTTGATTTACAAGCAATGGCTACTTATGATTTTATGTCTTGCCATAAATATTTCAGTGTTTATTCTCAGTGGGTAAATATATAATCTTTTTCTAAACATACAGGTTTTGTTGCTACATTATAAGGGCTGTTAATCACTTGGAACTGGGCTTGGTTAAACAATTGCTGTAAAAAAAGTTTGAGTCAAAAAATTTTCTTTCCAGAAACCAACCGGAAGCAGACACAACAAATCTTAAATGGTGGAGGAGAGGAGAGGAGAGGAGAGGAGAGGAGAGGAGAGGACAGGACAGGACAGGACAGGACAGGACAGGACAGGACAGGACAGGTTTTTAAGGTTAGGATTATTAGTAAGTACCTTGTTAATTTTTTTTACTAGATCTTTTCATTTGAAATTTAGTATCTACTTTGTAAACAAGTAGATCAATGAGTCACAGAAATTAAAAAACCAATCCCCTTCCTCCTACAAACTTGGTGTTGAAGAGGTGTCAGTTCCTATTTATTCAGAAAAAGTAGTATTTCATGAGCAGATATTTCTTCTAAAAGGAACAGGTTGTGCATTTTCAATTTCAGAAATCAGATCAATATTCAATGTGTACAAAAGAATGCATCTTTGGATTTTCTATTTGAAAACAATATATTTTGGCTTGGTTCACAAGGGCCTTTGATGCTGAGTGCTGCAGCATTTAGCTTCCAGGCAATTTTGCCTAGTGAAGCTCTCAGCTGTGAAGTAGGCAGAAGCAGGTTCTTTGCAGAAAACACTGTAAAACTAGAGTCTGGGAATGGGATTTGCAGAAAGCAGCATGCCACACAAGAAGCTAGAGCTGCTGAGGGAGGCAATGCTGGTAGGAAGGTTGTAGGTTAAGTCCTATTCCTCACAGGATTCTTGATGTTTATCTCCAGTTGGTGTTCATAACCAAGACCTTTCTCCTGGAATTAGGCACTGAGGCTTTCTTCCAAGCATTAAGGATGGGGCAGTCCTTTCTTTCCCAACAAAGAAGTGGCAGAGTTAACATTGCAGTATCTCCTCCTTCTCTGCTCCATTCCCCCTCCCTCTGTTTCTATTCCAGACTACCTATGGTAAATTATCTTCCATGATCCGTGTAAGCCAGGTTCAAGCCTCTCTTCACAGGGATATGTCCAAGTCCAGATTTCTTAGTTTATACGAGCCAGGCTATCACATGAAATGAGCAGAGGATGTCTCACTTATAAATCTTGGTGGTACCCTGAGAAACATCAAGTAATTTGGGAGTCTCACAGCTTGGTTACTTGTGCACATCACTCACATTTCTGGTGATACAGAATCTGCTATTCAGCCCAAGCAGGTCGCATGATTTAATCCCCTACTTGATTTTCACTCTGAGCTGAGTTAATTCCAGTTTTCTTTCATCTGCTTAAAGCTAAGTGCAGACATGAATATTTATTGATATGTTTATGGATATTTGGCTAATGTGGTAATTTAGTCATGCTTTAAAGCAATAAGTCCCCACTCACTTGTTAATGAAAATAGTGTTTATTCTTCATGTTGTAGATTAGAGGAGGATGGTTGGCTTGCCACACTTAGTGGTCAAACACCATATCAGCAAAATCCCAACTCTTAAATACATACATATATATATATGTATAGACACACCTTTTATAATACCAGGTAATCATGTGTTTGAGGGGTTTTGGTAGAGAGTTCAAAATTGTCGATTTTGAATGATCGAGACAACTGTATTTACATTCTTTATTGAGGTGGACACTTCTCCTTAATGTAAATAGAACACTTGCACCTTTCAATTACTTCTGAACAATTTAACATTGAAAACATTTCTCTTCTAAAGTTTCTCCTTTTTAACTTTTGCTTTTCCTTCAGGCTTGTCATGTTATGGTAGTTGTCTTGAATGATGATTTATTAATCAACACTTATGTCCAGAAATGCATTGGGCACATGGTTACCTTGGAATATTGTCAGGAGTCCAACTGGAGTCAGCAAGACTGCTTGCTGTTAGTAGAGCTCTTTGCAAAATTAAAAAAACAAATAGATTAGTCGAACTAGCCTGGCTCATGCAAACATTTTATACTATGAGGACACAGGAAAATGTGCAAAAAGGCCTTACCCTCCTAATACACTTAAGACTAGAATCTATCTCCTGTGATGATCAGTGAATCCTATTGCAATGTTCATTTTGTTATTTGAAATGTCTATTTACAGATCAGTCATGACTCAAATCTGGGAAACTCGAACAGTAAATATTTCCACCAATATTTAATTTTTGCATTGGATTTTTCCATGTTTTTATGAGTAACCTGATTCTATAAGCAGTGGGAGAGGCAATACTCTTCAAGCACATTAGACCTGAATCCCTTTCCTGGCAGTCATTATATTGGTCCCAATAGACAGACTTTGAGATCCACACATTAGTTTTGCTGATTTTTTCTGATATTCTAAGGTCTATGGGAGGTGAACTGTGTAACACTGTTTAACACAGCCAAAAGTGGCAGATTCATCGTGCTAGTACTGAAAAGCTCAAATTAACTGTTGAACACTTACTACCTCTGCTGCCTTCCTCTTTCACTCACATGTTTTCAGCAATGTCATGCTGCTTGGTATAGATCTCTCTCTCCCAACACTCTGCAATCGTTTATTTTTTATCCAACGGGTGTAAAACATAAAATGTATACGCTATCAGAGGAAAAGCTAACAAATTCCAGGACTTCCTGCTTCCAGCCAGATGTCCTAACTGCTAGGGTACGAGATTACTTCCTGCCATTCAACTTTACCTTCTGGGAGATACAGTGTCCCAGTACCAATGGGAGTGGACTCTGTGCTCTACAGACATATGGGATGAAGGTCTGGGCACACTGCTGGCATGCAGAGGAATTACAGTTAGACCAGGAGGTCATTTCAATCCTAGTCTAGTGTAAAAAGTAGTGATTTCTTTTCTCCCTGGGACCATGCTTGCACTTTGGTGCTTTGATGATTCACAAATTACTGTTTTTTGAAGGTACTCTGATAACATAGGACCATTATATCCGAATACCATCCAGGTGGTCAGTGATAGAGGGCAGCTTCCATGTTTGCAGGACCACAGAAGGCTCCATCCTTCCCCTAGTCCCTGGAGCTGTCTCCTCATCAAGCTTGTGGCTGCACAACACACCTTGGGTTGCCAAAAGCGTTATCCTTGCTGGGGCCAGGTTCTGAATACATGCCCTTCCTTCACTATGTGGCTTCCCTACTTAAGACATTCAACTGTCCCATCAAGCTCTTTGCTTGAAGCTTCCTTTCTTCTGGCTTCCTCTTGAACATCTTCCAGCAGCCAAGGTGAAGAATAAACAAGGGTTTCTGCCAAGCCATGCAGTAGCAGCCTCTTTCTTGCAGGACGGCTCAATGATTAGTGATGAAATAAGCTCCTTCTGCTCCCTAAAACCTTTCAGCTCCACATCTCATGGCTCTCAGATGAGCACCACATCAACAGGTCTCAGTGCTATGTGACGGGGGAACACACCTGCTTGAGACAAAATAGAGAGAAGGAAAATGGACTGATGGAGTCAGTGATGTAGCCCACTAGTTGTGGGGTCACATCTGGGGAAGGATGTTGAGATGCTTGAGTGCGTCCAGAGGAGGCAACAAGGCTGGTGAGGGGCTTGGAACACAAACCCTGTGAGGAATGACTGAGGGAGCTGGGGTTGTTTAGCCTGGAGAAAAGGAGACTTGGGAGTGACCTTATCACTCTACAACCTCCTGAAAGGTGGCTGTAGTCGGGGGGGCGGGGGGGTGGTCTCTTTCTCCAGGCAGCAACTGACAGAACAAGTCTTAAGCTGCACCAGGGGAAGTACAGGTTGGATATTAGGGAAAAGTTTTGTACAGAAAGGCTGAAAAAGTACTGGAATGGTCTGCCCAGGGAGGTAGCGGAGTCACCATCCCTGCATGTGTTTAAAAAAAGATTGGATGTGGCACTCGGAGCCATGGTTTAGTTGAGGTATTAGGGCATGGGTTGGACTGGATGATCTTGAAGGTCTCTTCCAACCTTGTGATGCTGTCATTCTGTCATTCTGTGAAGAGGAGAGAGCTTCAATTCCTTGCTCCAGAGTTTATACATGCCTCTATGCAAGGTAGATGCAGATTAGACAGATGATTCAGTTATTGTGGCACAAATTAGAAGTCACTTTTATACATGAATGCCATATCATTCCTTTTCAGAGTCATACCTCTCCTGGCTCAGTTAAGTCCTGAAAAAGACATAGAATTATGGAACAGCCCTGGTTGGAAGGGACCTTCAAAGCTCATCTAGTCCAACCTTTTAGAGGACAGGGAGCATAGAGGAGATTATCCAGCACCCTGCCAACTGCATCTTGAAAACTTCCAACCATGAGGACTCAACCAAATCCCTCTGCTGAAGGCAAGTCACTTTAACAGGAACCAGTTAACAATACGGGGATGATAGGGTGAGTGTGAGAACTAAATTCATGGAAGAGGGAGAAGGGCAAGTAAGGGCTCCCCTGAGTTTCTGGACAGAAGGGGATGCAGCAGTGTCTCCCCTACCAGTCGTACTCACAAAGAAAGGAGTAACCCAGCTTGAAGGACAATAGCTGCTTTACTTTCTTGTTCTCAGTTTTTATATTTTGTTTATTTATAGAATAGAGTCCCACTTGCCCTTGCACTAGAGCATTTTTCAGGGGGAGAAGCTCTTGTGCAGTGGGATGTGGCAGAGACAAGAGGAGTAGGACTTGCACAGGAGCCAGCACAGCAGGGGCTGAGAGGCTGGTGAAGGAAGCAGGATGCCAGCCAGGCATGTCCCAGAGGCAGCCCCTTTTAGGATCTGGAAGGGCCTGCTTGAAATTTGCTGCACTTCAGAAAGCTACCACACTGACTGAAACAAAGACTGGAAGCAGACATTGCTGCTGCCAGGACACACTGGAATTTCTTTCTCATCCTTGTATTTCTGTTCCGCTGTAACAAAGGAGTAGAGAGGAGGTCCCCTTACAGTTGGTGTTTAAATTTAATTTCCCTCCTTGTTTAAAAAATCTATAATACCTTGAATCATAGAGGCTTTCTAACATTTCCTGGCAACATTCTAATTCTTATTATAATTAGAATTAGGTTATTACATAGACTTCTGACAAGTACCTGAGTATTTAGACTTTAACAGGATTTGAGATCATTAGACCTTGCATTGGGAAGAAGCATGGAACCCATCTACGTTTGTGATGATTTGAGAAGCAAGATCCATTAATTTTCTGCTGTATTTTTTCCTATTTCTATGCTGGTGATTTACATGATGGATTTATTAATCTAAAAATGCGTTTAAAACCAGCTTATATTAAAGTAAATAATACAATATTTCTGAGACTGTGTTTAGTTTCAGATATGTGATTTTTTTTATCTTCTGAAGCTCATTCACATTTATTGGCCCACACTTTCAAGTCCATTTCTGACTGATGCAACTACAAATTTCCAAAAGCAGGATAACCATCAATTGATTCTGACAGTTCATTTCCTGATTCAATCCTGACCGTAATCATACTGATTTGATGCATCACTTGTTGGCAGGAACATGATTCAGTATTCAATCATAATGCAGTGTTTTGATGGAAAGTTCTCCACACATATATAAAATATAATTGTAGTACATTGTATTTAACTGCCCATTGCTGTTGCAAGCATATGTTGTCCTAGGATTTCTCCTAGGAACACTACCTTGACATACTGAATGATAATAACTGCCACTAAATCAGGACAGCGTTAGCATCACTGTCACTTAATGCGGATTAATTTAACTAGTGCTAATGCATGTAAAAAATAATTAACCAGAACTTCAATATGTATAAAAGGTATGGTTTTGCCTTTGCAACAGGTCGGTTAAATAAAGATTAATTCTGTAAAGTTCACTCATTGTTCAATAGACCTTAGTGAAGAGTAAAGGATTTCTGAGGTTCACTTTACAGAGAGAGCCATGAGCATCAGTCAAAAATTTTTTGCTCATCTTGGGAATGAAAATATTCATGAGGTTCCATAACATTCTTTACTTGCATAGACAAATTCATTGTCTTTTATTTTCACTATCTGTGAATATTTATTTGCAAGAGGCCTTATGAGAAACAATTAGAAATTTGGTTACAAAGATGCAGAGTAGCTGAGAGTGTGAAAATAGGAAATATTATTTACACAGTTCTGTTTCTGAAAAATAGTCATACAGTAACAATATCTTCAGCAATGCAGTGGCAAAGTTTATACAGCCCATGCTGAACATTTTGATATTCTCTGGTTTTGAGGGTCTTAATTTACACTAACTTTTTTTTTCCACCATAAAGAGCAAACAGACCAGATATATGAACGAATGTAGCTTATGTCTCCTCAGTGTTGATATTGCATGTAGAAATCTTTGCCAACTAATCTCTTCTTTGGTAGTGTATGGGGCTGCATTTTCAGCTGGAGCATACTACCCACTTTGCTTCAGTGTAAGATCAAGCCCTACATATTTTATTTAGGGAAAAAAATTATGAAGAGAATTATGTTAATAAATGTTGAAGAGACTAGAGGAAGATGTATCCGGGGTTGAAAAAGCAGAGCTAATGAGTTTTGACAGGTTAACTTTCCTGGAATTTGCCTAGGGTATCCCCTCAAGAAGTAGATGATTTCAAAATCAACATCCTTGAATGAGCTTTTGCATAAGCTTTACCTTTCTCCTCCTAAGTGTTACAGGGGGAAAAAGTTAAGTGTCTGTAAAAGCAAATAAAGAGAAATTTTAAGGGGAGATAAAGAGATCCAACAGCATGTTCCCAGGGGAAATGTGAAAGGAGAGCACAAATGAATCTTTCTGTAGGCAAATGGAAGGGAAATTTTGTCTGGTTTAACTAGCAGTGGGTATAGCTGGTACTCATAAGAATAGCATGGTGCCAGCTTGTCTATAGCTATCAGTACATATATATTGCAGTCAGTATGAATGTGACAGCCAGGGAGTGCCCTGTGGTAGAAAGAAACCTAAGCCAGCAGTAAACTAGGTAGCCTAGTAGCAGCAGGCATCTATTGTGGCAGAACAGACATGGATGGAGTCTGCAAAGTCAACATTGCAGGAAAGGAAAATTACCCTGAAATCTAAAATAACCATAGAAATTAAAGCTTAATAGAAATTTAAATGGAAATAGTGCCTGCTGTTAAGGAGAACTGAACAATTCAAGGTAGCTCCTGGTCTCAAGCCTGTGGACCCTAATTAAGCCTATAAATGTTTTGGTGCTGGCCACCAGCTGTCAGCAGATGGATCTGGCTGAGAACTCCTACGTGAGAAATACATGAAGATATTTGCAGAAATACTGGGCTGGCAAAAGTTGAACAGTTTTCACATCTACTTGTTCTGCTTTGCAACACTGCAGTATCAGTTAACTTGCAGTAGGCAAGTTAACCAGCTGTGTCCCATCTCTCAATCATTTGCATCCATTGTAGGAAGTGAGTTAATATGCAGAATACTGTTAAAATAATTCATCAACCTGAACCCAAAAGCTCAAGCACAGCCTCAGAAATAATAAGACATACTTCAGTTTAATATAAATTGCATTTAGCTGCGTTGGAAACTTCATAATCACCTAATTTAAAGCACAGCAACACAGGAGGAAAATCTTTCTAGACAGCTATTTAGACTGGTTTTCTCTGACATTAGCAGAGATGGAAACTGATGGAATGGATCTAAATGCCTCCTTCCAAGCCACTAACTCTAATGAACATCCCAAATCCACCTTCCAGTTATAATACTGAATTACATTTCGGTCATTTTTTATAAAAGATGAGAAATTTAATTGAAGCATTTCATCACTACAGTACAGTATCTTATGAAAAGAAGTTATTAAAACCATAGTGCAGTCTGCTCCAGTAGAAGATTTTGAAAAATTAGAAATTTTGGAGCATCTGAAATCTGGAGAGCGAGTCCTCCTCCAGCAGTGTCTGCTTCTCCTAAGACTAGCCTGCAACTGCTACTTGGGAATTCTGCTGTAGCATTAGGTTTGCAAATATGGGGAGGTTTAGCAAAAGGGAAGTTTAAATGCTTTCCAAGCTGCTTTTGTGTATGAGATAGAATTTAAAATCTTTGTCACAAGTTCAGTTTAAGAGTGACAGTATCATTCTGAATCTACCTAGGTTTTTTTAGAAAGTATTCAGCAGTAATTTTCAAGTTCTACATTTGCCCACCCAGTTTGCTGGCAATGTCTGATCATTTTTTTTAAATCCTGTCACGCCACTTATAGAATGCTTTTTCCCCTTTGCTTCGGGAAACAGTGGCAAAAGGAACACTTAAAGCGCATTGATTGATAAAAACTGTTTTGTGGCAAGTCAATTACAGGCCCAAACAAGTAAATCTATTCCAGTCAGCTTCAGAACAGCACTCAGGTTAAATCACCGTGGTAGTCACTTCCAGGGGTATACACTGTGTGCAAACTGTTATCTGACTGGCAAAGACTGCAGTGCTGTGAACCCTGAAGCCCCTTTAAAAATGAGCCCTTAAAAATCCCCACACCTGTGTTTATAGCCTGCAGTAAGACTAAAGCACAAATTAAATGCTCCTTCAAATATAATGGCTTTTCAGCAGGCTGTATTGGTAGATCCTTTAGGGTCTGAGAAGACACAATGCTAACACCCCTTCCATTGTTCTTGATGAGAAATAATGGAGGAAGGCATTATTTGACAACAAGCAGTTACTCTGTCCATAAGAAAAACAGAATGGCAAAGGAAGAGATGGAGGGGGAAAGCTTTCCTGGCTGTCCAGCTTCCATATAGCTGCTTCAAACCAAATTGCGCTGAAATATTTTATATGGTTTGGACTTTTCTTGCAAGATGGAAGGCTGGATTTGAGGGTGTGAGTGGTTTCTATTTTGTTTTGGGTGTCTACTCTGAGGAACAATTTGCAGTCGATTTGTCAAGCACTTTATGCAACACAAAGACCAAGATATTCTAGTTAATCTGCCACATATTTAGTGTCTTGCTAACTATTACCTGGTGGGTTTATATTCCAAGCATCACTTAGAGGCATAGGAAGGATATTTTGGCCCCAAATCTATAAGATGGTCAGTAGCTGGGGTGGAACAAACCAGTACTTGGGCTGTGACACTGACAGTGTAACACAGGCTCGTGCTTTTACATATGTATTGTAATGACAGGGGGAAAAGACTGATCTGGGATCTATTCCACACAGGAAGATGTAACTGGATATATATGTAAAGCTGAGCACACACATGTATTTCCCAAAAATATATGTATTAGCAATATTACGTTTAAAGATTTAAAAAAATATCTTTAGCTGTCACATACGTTCCAAAACACTGTCTTTGTGGGACAAATTATTTTTTAACTCTTTTAGTCCAGTGATTGCGTGTCATTTGAAATGAAAAAAAAAAAAACCAACACATATTATCCTTCTTAGGAACATATCTATGAAAAATATCCAAATAAAGATTTGTACCAAAAAAAAAAAATCCAGGAAACCTATAAAGTCTAGTTTGAATAATGGGAAGATTCCTATAAAAAGTTATTATTTGTACTTTTTTTTTCTGACATAGTTTTGTAAAGTTCTATTGAATGATCTGAATTGTTATGTTGAAAACATTACAAAAAGTGCATTAGAAAATCTACAGCCTATTTTTTCTTTACTTTCTAGGAATTAATACTAAAATATAAAATGGACTTCTTTGTATTCTTTGTCTTTAAAAAATTAAAACTTTAATTGTTACACATAAACAGAATTCTAAAAAAAAAAAAAAAAAAACCAAACAACAAAAAAAACCTAATTAGCTACGTTCTGAATTTATGCCACTTTCAGAAAATGAAGATTGTTGAATCAGGAGCATCCTTTAGCCACCATCTCCAAGGCAGCTGCTCAATTTAAAAAAAAATTTAAAAAAGAAAAAAAAAATGTCTTTTTAGCTATAATGCATTTTTATTCTCCACTGGCATCGGTCTAACAGACAGAACTGGTCCTTCAGCAGTCCTGCAGTTTAACACAGATACGTGTCTTGCCAGCTACTCTTTCTGCATCAGTTTGGGAGCAGTGACATTATCATCCCCATTTCTCAAAGCAAGAGCTCCACCATTTGTTGGCCAGCAGCAGTGCATCCTTCCACATGCTTCCAAGGGAGAGACAAGCAAACGGAAGCCAAAGTTTGCCTAACGAGGTGACATTTCAGAAGTGATGCATATCATACACTTTTTTACTAGAGCTGCCTTTGCAATAAACAGAGACCTGTGGAATTTCTGCTCCCAAGACGCTCTCACTGCAGGACAGAGTCTCATTTTTCACAGTGCTGAGGAGTGGGGGTAGAAAATTCTGTAGAAGAGGAGAAGGGCACTGAGATTTGTGCATGGCTAAGCAGCACATGGTTCGAGGAAGATTCAACAGCATCCTTGCCTGGCACCCAGTGACTGGAACCATAGAGGGCTGCTGGCACCGCTGTGCCTGAGGTACCAGTACCATGGTTCATACATATACCAATTACAGTGGGAATGCCCCAGTTTTATGGCATTTTGGACTTTCCTGTTTTCAGCTAGGGTAGATTTAATTTCTTCCCAGTAGCTGTTGCAGTGCTATTTTGGGGGTTTGGAATGAGAATGATGTCGATAACACACTGATGTTTTGCTTTTTTGCTAAGTCATGTTTGTCCTAAGTCAAGGACTTTTTTTCCTTGTCTCATGCCAGTGAGGTGGCACATAAAGAACAAAAAAAACCCTAACTGTGAAGGAGCATAGCTGGGACAGATGACCTGAACTGACCCAATTCACTTAATTTTCAATTATTAAACTGTTCTTATCTCAATATACAAGTTTTACTTCCATTTCCTTGCCCACGCCACCGGGGTTGGAGTTGGGGGAAAAAAGGGCAGGTTGAGCCAGTGGCTGCGTGGTGTTTTGTCTCCAGCTGGGTTTAAAACCATGACAGTTCTTTTTGGCATCCAATGTGGGGCCTGAAGCGTTGAGATAAGGACAGATCCAACCAGAGTGTGTGAAAAGAAAATTGTTATAAACATTCACTCCATTGGTTTAACAGCTGCTACTTACAATTTGGACTTATTTGCTCTCATACTCACAGCATTTTGTCTGTATTATACTGGTTATACCTTATTTGCAGTAAGAGTTCTCAGTGGTGTATTTTGTAGGATAGGCTTATGATATGACAGTGTAACTGTTTGGGACACCAGTCTGGGGTATGCATTCAGTATTGCAGGAGTCTTTGTGCTTTGGTAGTCTTCTACTCAGAATAATTAATAATCACACCTTTGGTTTTTACTCCTCAGAGGAACAACCTATGGGAGAGACAACTTCCTATTTTTTTCTCTTCTCCTTTTTTACTTCCTTGTCCTCCAGGCTGATTACTGTAGTTCAAGAAGTTTAAAGATTTTTTATATCCTTTGACTACCCCTTAAACCAAACACCTTGTCCTTGAAACCAGAACAAGTGTCTACACAGAACAAAAATTCAGTGGATGTTTCTGATTTTTTTTTCTTTACGTGTCCATTCAGACTTTAATAAAATGTCCAGATTGCAGAAACTGAAATCTATGAGGTTTTAAGAAGAATTAGCACAAATATGGTGTTGCACTGTTTCCCAGAAAGAGTGAACTCAGGATAGATCTTGGCTTGAGTTGGGAGGAACCCCAAAGATCATCTACTTCCAACCCTTCTGCCATGAGCTTGGACATATTTTACTAGACCAGTTTGCTCCAAGTCTCATACACCCTGGCCTTGAATGCTTCCAGGGTTGGGGCATCCACAGATCCTCTGGACAGCCTGTTCCAGTGGCTTACCACTCTCACAGTAAACAGAATCATATAATGTAAAATGAGTCCCCCTGGGGTGGTAAATGTGATTGAAAAATAACATGCAAATTCCAGGTTAGGCTTTGAGCAGTTTTCCAAAGTCCTGACAATATTATAATTACCAACTACAGATTTTGTAAATGAAATGGTTGGTTTTGAGACACAAGGAAGAATTTCATTCCAGAATAGAGGGCTCAAAGTGCACTTTCTGCCTTTCACAATGTTTCCAGGCCTTGTGCATCTGTATTTCAGGATCCTACTTTTATAACCTTGTATTTTCATCGAAGAACAGGAATTGCTGCAGTGATCTCCTCAGAGAGATCCAGCGCCAGGCACTGTAACTGCAGTCACTCAAAAATCCAGATATTTGACCAACTATCAAAACTGTGATGTTCACCAGGCTTGAGCCACACAACAGAACTCACAGATTTTCGTTCCCTCAGTAGCTTTTCCTGTTGCACACAAAACATATTCCTATCCATCTTATACACCGTGTGCCTGTGTAGATTGAACTTCTCATGTTGTGGCATGAACTTTGATGGGCTGTGGGGCAAGGGGGGAAAGAGACACAGAGAGATGAGTATACCCCCACTCTGATCCATCCTGTCCTGCCTTTGCAGGAGTGACCCATGTACCTTCCTGAAGTCTGCAGCTGTCTGTTGTCTCATTGCTGCCATGGATTCGTGTATTAATGTGTATGTGCTGATGTGTCTGTGTGCACGGGCATGCACGTGTGCATACAGCTCTGTGCATATTACTGTGCAAGGATGGAATCATAACCTGCTTATAGATCATGCCTTACCTCAGGTATTGCATATTATATATGCAACACGGGATGTTGTACGAGTCAATCTTCAAATAAAGTTCACAAGCAACTTGAGCCATGTTTATTTATAAAGCCTTAGATTTATTCACAAGGGTAAAGGGCTGCCTGAGCTGCTGCCCCCAGGCTCCAACTGCCTGTGGTGTGACTGAGATCACAATGCCAAAGGACTCCCCATTCTGGCCAGGATTGTGTCCTTTTCCAGGTGACAGTCTCCCTTGAGACATGAATAAATATTTAATGTATTCATTCTTCTTATGACATAATTGAAGCATATCTGAAGCCCGCATGCATCAGAGATTCAAAAAGAGTATTTTCAAATTCAAAACCCAAAAAATTGCTCTGCTTTTGGAAATCTATTCCTCCTTCAGTGAGAAGCTAAAGAAACTCCAAAGAATTGCATAAGCTTTTCAAAGAAAATTAATGAGAAAACTCCTACTGAACTATCAGTTCCATAATTTAAAAAATGAGAAATGCTTTCTTTGGGTATTGAGTTATGAAACAAAATTAAAATATCCATAAAATCACAACAGATTGCAATATATTACTAATTCAGAAAATTTAATAATACTCTACAAAGGAGACAAGTGTGATTAGCTTAAGAGTGCTTACAGGTTTCTAAATGTTTAAAATTATAGTAGTTTCTGTGATAAGAATGGAAAAAAAGTCTTCATATTTTAAAGGGCATGCCAAGACTTCCTGGAATCCTGGAAAGGCTTCTAGATTCCAACAACTTTTGAATCTATGTGTGGATGCCTAAATTGTTTTACCATTCTGGTGCAGGAAATATATAGCAATATCATCTTAGACTTCTCATTTGGACCTTCAAGCATAGTATTCTGAATTTTTTATACACGGCAAGGATTCAGAATTGTTCTCACAAGACTGGCAGGTAACTTAAACTTGCATAATATAACATCAGAACAATGCATTTATTACCATAACTTACTAATAAATAAATCAGAATATTTCTGGAGTCAAATTTTGTTATTCTTTTCTTTTCCTCTTGGGAGAAGGAAAAGGGTGGAATGTCACACTATGTGACAAATGAAAATGACCTGAGCCCTTGTGCTTTTATGATCTGTCAATATCTTTCTGGTAATAAGATGCCATAACTGAACATAGCATTGCAAGAGCATGTTTTGCATCCTAAAACCACATAAAGAAAGATTATTAGTTTCCTGCTCCAATACAGGATGATAGGGTGCCTGGTGAATGCAACCCAAAACCACATTGACCTTTCTTCCACAGGCAGAACGTATTGGAAGCTCATGTCTAATTTGTTATTTAATATCCCTTGGGATTTTTAAAATTGGACTGGGAAAGGTACAAGGAAAAATATGAGTCTCACTTCAGCAAATGAGTGGAATTTTATTTTTAAAGATAGTTTCCTTTCTGGTTTCTCTTATCTTTTATTGTTGTTTTAAAGCAACAACTTTACATATATAAATCCACAGTGAATAACCAATTATTCTATTTCCAGTGGACTACTTTATATGACCCAAATCCTGATTGCTTTGATGATATGAGGTGAGCCTTAGAATCAAAGTTACAAGTCCAGTGCATTAAGTAACCAGGAGTTGGCTGAAGACTTGCAATAAATACAGAAGTAAAATATAAGCAGTGGGTAAATAATATTTTGGTAATCACAATTTCTATTAAGTATGTAGGGTTTTTTTAATCACAAATTAATTAAAGAGACAAGTAAGATAATGAAAGAGACTGTATTTTTTATAAATTTAGCCAGTTGAAAGCTTTTTTTCAAATGAGTGTGCATCTCTATTAACTCTTCTTGCTGAGCCCTGAGTGTTCAGGGACACAAGACTGTCCCCTTGCTTAATGTTAGGAGAGCCTGGTGCCCTAACTTTCTATCCCTAAAGGCAGTGTGTAATGCAGCTGGAATGCTAACGGGTGACATGTTGCAGGAAAAAGGAAGCAGGTTATCATATTTGGGACATTGACAACTCAAAGTGTTGGGTGATATTAAACAACAATAGTCACTTGACTAACATGATAGCATTAGAAAAGCCAAGTCCTGACCTGTAACTGAGATATGTCATGCTCAGAAAGTGGATTAAGTTCAAAATGAAATGTCCTGAATACAAAAAGAAAACCTCCCAAACAACAAGATTCAGGGTAGGTATTATAAATAGGGAATAATAACCAAACTTATCTCTGCAGTTACAAACATAGCTCTGCAATGGTCAGTCCATCTCCTCTCTTACTGGTGTCGTTGTCCATGCCTTCCTCTCAGGAAACAGAAAACAAGACACAGTTCTATACAGCACATAAAACTGCGAGGTGTTGGTTTTAAGCATCTGTGTACAGACCAAGTAGGAGAGCAGAAGCAGCTGTGAGCCCCTGTGAGCAGCACCCAGCACGGCAGGAGCGCGCTGGGACACAGGCAGGGCAGCACAGAGCAGCTGGGAAATCTCAGTGCCCATGATCCCAGAGCTGCCACCTCCCCTGGGGCAGAGATTCCCCACTGAAGGGACTAAAGAAAGCTTCCTGCATGTGGGAAGAAAATAGCTGCAGTGACCAATCTGCACCTTGTTCTGGCTGGTGACTTAGAGCTCTATGAGCATCTTCTGAAGATAGTGCCATGTACAAGAGTCTCCTAGACACACCTTAGATTGCAACTGGCTTTTTAGTACTGATCATCCGTAAAGAAACTGCACAAGTATTAGAACACAAAAGAACATTTATTTTAACAGAACAAAATTCCAATCTGAGGGTTTTCTAGTATGATCTACTTTTTTTTTTGTGAGATAATTCATTGTCCCACAGAGTCAGACTAGTGTCACTGTGTGCATGCGTGTGTGTGTGTTCCCTTATTCTTGGTTTTATTTTACTCTTCTAACTACATAATTAATATAACGAAAGGAGCAGGACACAGTTAATATGAGCAAAGCTCTGTCAAGAACCTGTGATTTCAAGGTCTGTGCTAGTCTCATATTGCCTTAAGCTTTCATGTTTGAAAAGCTAGGAACAATAGTATTTGATCACACACTTCAGAAGAGCATTTTGAGGCTTAATCCACTGCATTGCCCAATATTTTGAGAAATCTAAAAATATACATACAGAAATTCTAACTGCTCTAGGCTAATGTACTTTGTATGTATAATATGGATACAACAGTTCCTTTTTCATGAGACAGTAGTCCAGATTTTTAGTTGTTCTACAACAAAAGGTTTTACTTCATCATGGAACACACACACTCCTTTTTTGCTGCCTATGTTAGCATTGATCCAGACTTCAACCACACTAGCATCTTCTTCACGTCTGTCTCACAGTGCTGAAATGCACAACAATGACTACTCTGTACAATGACTAATTATCATTAGACCTCAGTAGTCGTTAATGGGAAAATAATAAAGCATATACTGCTTTTCCAGTAAAGTGAAAGAAGAATCACTGCTAAGTCTGATACTAATTGACATAGTCATATGCTTAAAAAAAGAAAATCAACAACGACAAAACTGTGGTGACAGCTTGGCAGTGTGATAGGTGATACTGAGGACCAGCCAGTTGCACAGTAATCCAGATGGCTTGGCAAGATCATAAAACTCAGAACTGGAAAGTTTTTCAAATTGCCTTCTAGCATGTTCCTCGCTCCCAAAACAAAATTAAGGATCCCCCTGTCACCATCATAGAAGCTTGCACAGACTGAATTTAAATATCTCCCAAGAGGGAGATTTACCAGCACGCTGGGAGAATCTCTTCCACGGTTTCACCATCCTTAGAGCTCAGAAGCTTCTTCTGAAGTCTCAGCTGAGTCTCCTGATGGACAATTGGAATGCTGATTCCTCTGCAGTGCTCCATGCATCTGCTATTTATCTTTTCTGTTGACACTTTTATCTTATTTAACAGCTGCTGGCCAAGTTTAATGCTGCATTCTTTACTTCAGGCTACCCCTCCTTGTTCAAATTTCCTTCACTGAGGACTTTTTCCAGACCTATGATCATTTCCAGTTTCGTTCTTCAGTTTTTCATTGCTCTTACGATTTCAAACTGTGCCTGCCTTCATAGTCCTCTCCTCCTCATGCCTGCTTCCATGCCCACAGACATATTCTTTTTCCCATACTCTAGGTCACTTGTAAAAATACTGAGCAGTTGTAGACACAAAGTGGACCCTGTCTGTTTTGACAGTGATATCAGCTGTAAAAATTTTTGAGCACACTTTTCCAAAGAATTTCCAAACTGCAGTTTGTCCAGAATGAGCTTTCCTATCTCAGCTGTCAGTGTATGACATGAGGCAGCAACCAACGCCACCAACTGCGGCTCATCTGTGCAAGGGATTTGTCATCATGCTGAAGAAATTTAACAAATTGCCACAAATTCCTTCTGACAAATCTGTGCTGTTTGCAACTCATTTTATTGTTCTAATAAGGGTATTCACGGGTATTGGTACCAATGGTTTTTTTTCTGTAATTCAGAAAAAAAAAGAGCCAGGCTGGGCTGTGAGGAGCTGGAGTCTGTCCTGAGCCCTGAGCAGGCTGGGAGAGCTGCAAGGGGCTGAGCAGGGGCACTCAGGGCTGGCTGTGCCCTCATGGCCCTGACAGATTCCTTACTTTGGTGAGATCAGGGAAAATCTTATCAATTAGCCACATATGTCTCTTCTCCAAGGTAAGTAACAGGACAAGACAAAACGAACTCAGATTACATCAGGGGAGGTTTAGATTGCATATCAGGGAAATTTCTTTGCTGAAAGACTTGTCAAATGCTGAAGCAGACTGCCCAGGGAAGTGGTTAAGTCACCACGACTGGAATTGCTCGAAAAACATTTGGATGAGGCACATTTTAAGTGATTTCATAATGCAGCAAGTCACTCCAGAGCAGCTAAGTACGGGAGTGAATAATTGTTTCTTTGGTGACTGCAGTAAACAGCCTTATGCTTAATAAATCTAAGATAACAGGAAAAGTCTCAGGGCTCAGTTACAGCAGGAGATTAGCTCTGCACTCCAGAGGCACCACATCCTGCCCATTCTCCCAGATCCAGCCCTGTTTCCCAGCTCAGTCAGGCTGGGCTCTGTCATTTGGTCATGATTTATTTACCCCGAGTGTTAAGTTGTCCTGGCATTTCCACAAGAACTTGTAATGGATATGTAGCTGGCAGAGGGCATGTGTACACAGCACAGCACAGAGCACTGTCAGAGATACCCATCTGGCTGGGAGGGAGCCAGCACACCTATGTGGAACAGCAGAGCTCTCTGCAAAAACTCAAACCTGAAATCCCCAGCCACATTCAAGCGCAGAAGCGAATTAGCTCAGCTCAGCACCACACATGCACAGCTTGTATCTCCCAGCCAAGCAAGATCAGGGCCAGCAAAGAGATCTGGGTGTTGCTCTCTGCTGTGCAAGGCTGGCATTCCCCACAGAGGTGGCTGTGCTGCCTTCTCTTCTCGTCCTGGTGGCAAAACCAGCTCTTCCCTCAGCCTCTTCTGTACAGCAGATGCAGAAACACCATCTGCTCTTTCCCCCCCTTCTTACTGAGCACTGGCTACAACCAAGATGACCTTTGTCAGAATATACTTACCATACTATTTATGTCTTGAATTGTTGACATACCTTGTCAAACAATGGATTTACGTCCTGCCTAGTTGATGTATGAAGTCCAAACCTGATTTATAAGTCACGCCTCTTTGCTACTGCATTCATTTAAGGGTCACTGAGCTGATTCATGCCTTGAGATTGTGAATGATAAATCACAACTGCATTCTGCATTTCCTGTAATTTATTTGTAATCCAGCAATTTTCACTTCCATTATAATCTTTACTGTACTAACTTGCCTGTACAAATAGCAAAAAGATGCCCTTTTTAACAAGCTAGACCTCTAGGGAATACTTTGCAATGCTCAGGCACCTTTAGCACCACCAGGCTCATCAGGCCAGGGAAAGTTATTCTAGTCCCTATATAACCACACAACACACAATGCCATGGACCATTCTGCAGCCTTGCAAAGGTCATTGCCTAACTCAAACCAACACCTTTGAGGCTGGTGTGGTTGGAACCATAGTTTCTATAGGTCTCTGCTTGTGTCTGACAATTCAAACTGCCAGCATCCATCATAAGGGCTCAATACACCCACTCTAAGATTTGGGATTATTAACAAAAAGGTTCTCAAACCAGGAGAGCATGGGCTGGCAGGGCAGCTTGGGCTGAGTGCTGAGAGGGAGTCCAGCAAAGCAGGCCTCACAGGGGAAGGCTACCAAGCCCAGCTGGGCACAGGGAACAAGTATTAACAGAACCCCAAAAAGATGGCAAGGTGCTAAATGCAGGAGTTTTTCACAAAAAGGGGGTCAGACAAGTAATACTGTCTATACAGCACACTTCAAACATTAGAAGTGTGAATTGCCATCTGCATATTTTGGCTGATCCTTCTGTTTATGAGTATCCCATGCTCTTAACAGAGGTGGAAGAGGTAGTAAAGTTAAAGAGAAAATAGAAAAAGGAGTGTTTACAGCCAACTCAGGTGCAATTATCTTCCCTAAATTTTCTATTTAAAACAGATGTAGAGTTCAGCATGTTACTGGAGGTGAAAATCTCTCTTCACTCTTGATAGTACAGTATCTCTTGGGAATTAGGGTAGGAAACCCAGACATGCATTTCTATATAATTATTTATAAGTTATTGCTGTATGTACTAACAGAGATTTCTTCTGCTGTTATACCATGAGTCTCTACACTGGTCAGGTATTTTCTTTCATGAAAAATAGCTTGTGTCACTAATTTGTGGCTTTGTCAACTACAATTCAGAAAAATATGGTAGATTTTAACACCTGCAGTTTTACAAAATCCAGTTCAGCTACAACAACTCACATTCATAGAAAAGGAAACCTCTCTTGGTGGTTCCAGTAACTACTGGGTGTTTCTTCATACAAAGCAACAAAAATTAAATACAGATGAGAACTGCCAAAGTCCTAAGGGTAGGTACCCACGCCCTGTTCCCTTTGCTCCCTCTGTACTTGGGACATGGCATGGCCCTCAGCTATCCTCTTACAGCAAATGTTGTGACCTATCCCTGGGGATTGACCCAGCACAGTAAGCCAAGTCAGAAACAAGTCTTTAAAGAAGAATATATATTCATCTCTTTATTTGGATCCTGTGACTAAACCAGATGTAGGGGCACTGACCAAAAAATAAGAAGAGTCAAAGGCTTCTGTTCCAAAAAGCAAAATGGTTGCTGAAAGAACATTATTGTCACCATTTGGTGACTGACATTTCCATTCCTGCTGAGCGTTTCCATGAATGCCTAATTCATGTCTTGAATATCGTAAGTTCAGAACTATGACAGGTTGTGTGTGACACACAATAGCATTCTATGTCTGCATGATGCACATAAAAAAATAAGAAAGTTGTTTCAAGAGCACTGCAGGACCAAAGGAAAAGCTGCAGAAGTTACTCCAGGGCCATACTGAAGCTTTTCAGCAGAAACCAACCAATGCATTTGAAAGTGGACAGAGAATGCAAGGGACTTCAATACACATAAAACCTGTGTGTATGGCATGTTTGCATGAGGGAGTCCTCACCTAAGGCAAACATCTTTATGGATTTAACATCTTTATGGATTATTTGGACAGGGCAATTGAGTAAGTTCACAGACGACACAAAGTTGGGTGGGAGTGTTGATACACTTGAAGGTAGAAGGTGTCCACAAACAGATCTTAACAAACTATGGATGGCCTAAGGCAAATGGCATGAGATTCAATAAGGCAAAATGCCAGGTCCTGCACTTTGGTCACAATAACCCCTTGCAATGCTACAGGCTGCAGGAGGAACATCTTGAGAACTGCTCAGCAGAAAGGGACTTGGGGGTTCTGGTTAACACTAGATGGGTATGAGCCAGATGGGTAGCCAAAAAGGCCAATGGCATCCTGGCCTGCATCAAGGATAGTGGGGCCAGCAGGACTAGGGGAAGAGATTTTGTCCCTGAACTCGACACTGATGAGGCCACATCTCAAGTACAGGGTCCAGTTTTGGCCCCTCACTTCAAAAAGGATCCTGAGGTGCTGGACTGTGTTCAGAGAAGGGCAATTGAGAGGGTGCAGGGTCTTATGAGGGAACTGAGCTGAGGGAACCAGGATTGTTTAGGCTGGACAAAAGGAGGATCAGGGAGGACCTCATTGCCCTCTATAATTACCTGAAAAGAGGTTGCAGTGAGGCAGGGGCCAAGCTCTTCTGCCATGTCTCAAGAGGAAGGATGGGAGAAAATGGCCTTCAGTTGCACCAGTGGAGGTTCAGACTATATATTTAAGAAAATGTCATGGACAGAGTGGTTAGGCATTGGAGTAGGTTACCCTGGAAGGTGGTGGAATCACTGTCTTGGGAAGTATCCAAAAGGCATCTGGATGTGGCATTTGGTGATATAGTTTATGGTGGTGCTATATTGGCAGCTGAACTAGATGATCTGGAAGATCTCTTCCAACCCTGATGATTCTGTGATTCTGTAAATGCCAAGGAGGGGATTTCCAGACTAGAGGAAGAAGATATAAAGCAGAAGAAGCACAGACTTGGGCAATCCCCTTGATTGCAGCAAACACAATATTTTATAGTTCTCTTTCTGCAACAGTGTTTGGGGATGGGTCTTGCTTTGGGGATTGTTCTGGTAGGTATTGACAAAAGGAAAATGGTTTGAATGAGAAAAGGATTTTAAAGAAATCTTCCTCTCATTTATTTTTCAGCTACCATTTCAGATTTCTTTTATTTAGGTGCAGATGGCAGTACTTGCAGATGAGGAATGGGACTGACATCAGAATAAGTGTTGTGAGAGGCTTGTAACTTACTGAAGCAGATGTTTAAGGTCTTTTAAGAGTAATTATTCTGTAAGAATAAATATATTCTTTAATAATGACATTAATAAATGTTATTATCTACTCTACATTTATACAAGCACTGTTATAGAAATCACAGTTTGAGAAGTTCCAACTAGAACTTAAGGAATTGTTGTTCCCTGGGAGCCATATACTTGAATGGATCTACGAATTTTTTTAAGAAACCATTATCCAATGTGCTGTTTGGTTACCAGCAGTTCTGAGAAGGGGCATGTGGTTGAATAAATCCAGCTGCAAACAGGTTGCAAAACAAACTTTTTCTTCTTTGGGCAGCTACCTGCAGGGACTACTTTGGGGTGTCATCCTGACACAGAGGGAAGAAATAATTTTTAGGTAATTTCCTCTGTCTCTAAAAATTCATCAGAAGGAAAGTAGGAAAGAGATGTTTAAAAACCAATAAATTGCAGCCATTAATGTTTTCAAAACCAATAATTTAAAATTACTCCTTGCATCCATTCAGGGCTACTTGCAGCTGCTATGACTACAGGCAGAACGTTAGCTAGTCTCAGATTTGTGACAACCAGCAGAGGGAAAATGGATCATCTCTATTTTTTGACACAATTTTTTTTTGCTATATAAACATGGCCCTGAAATAAAACTGTTCCAGGTGTTCTTCTGAAGATATTTAACTCTCAAAATCCAGAGACAATGACTGCTTGCATTACTGAATGTCACTGCATGGAATTTTAGGTGTTAGTCGCTAGAGCAGATAAATGGACACACACTCTGCAACACTCAGTTCATTTCCTTGGCAAACCAAGGTTAGTGTCTTTGTTTGGAGATAGTTCATCTTCTTGTGTGAATCCAGCAGGATGCAAACTGTTGGCAGTTATACTCACTCCAGTCTCCAGGCTTGCTTTTGAGTTGGCTTGCCTGCCAAAGCTGGAACATCCCAGTTAAAATATTCTTCTTCACTGCTGGCTGACAAGATCACAGCAGCCCTTCCTGTCTACTGGCTGCAGTGTGAGGTGTTAATTAAAGAAACTGAAGCACTAATATTTGCTATAGAAGTTGCATCGTTAGCTGCAATGACACTTGTACTTCCTGAGAAGGCACCTGAACCTCTGAAAGTTAGAAAACACCCTGCAGACAGCGCTGCCAGCCTGGGACTTTCTATTTTCAATGTAAGAAATGGGCAAGCACTTCGCTTTTCCTTTTTCCATGTGCAAATTCTTTTCTCTACAGGTCCCAAACTGTTTTCATTCACCTGTCCTACCCAGATGGGCAGTGTTGCTTTGCAGTTTCACTCAACACAATCTGTGGTTGTTCGGAATGCTCAGCACTGATGGTGGCACTGAATCAACCAAAACCTTGTAACAGATCTGCTCCACATAACTCTGAAGTGAGCAAACCAGAAGATACCATCTTCTTCCAGCTTTTAAAGCAGGACTTATTAGAACTCAGCATATTAGTGCAGAGTAACTTGTCAGGTAGAGAAATCTGGTTAAGCGAATAATGTAAATTCACAAATATTGAAACAGGTCTCTTGTTCCCTGAAGCCTTGTAGGTAAGATCCTTCTCTCCGCCCTGCTTCCTGCCTCACCCTGCC
Organism: Sturnus vulgaris; assembly: GCF_052056855.1. Classification (NCBI taxonomy): domain Eukaryota; kingdom Metazoa; phylum Chordata; class Aves; order Passeriformes; family Sturnidae; genus Sturnus; species Sturnus vulgaris. The sequence continues at coordinate 93,195,655 of NC_142243.1, read as the reverse complement.
CCTCTGTCCACTGCTCTGGCTCTCTGCCCTCAGAGCAGAATCCATCTTTCTTCCCTGTTTAACAGAACACCCATGGAAAGCACAGGCTGCCCCAAACTGCCCCATACTGCAGCCACACAAGCCAAACAACAAATGCTCTGAGAAGCAATGTCTTCCTCATCTCTCAGTGACACCTTACTGTTAGCTGACATTTTTATAAATAAGACCTGTCTTCTCAAAAACATAAATATCCCCAAGGCTAGATTCATGGAGGACTGAAAGCAACATTTCCAATCTTGAGCTTCCTCCTCCAGCAGTCCTGTGAGTTCACCAGGGTCTTGTCTCAGCAAAATTAATCTGCCTCAGTGAAAGTCCAAGGTGCCAGCAGCAGGACAAGAGTGAGTTTGCCTCACTGGCAAACCTGGCCAGCCTGCACAGGCTGTGCCAAACTCCTGGAGAAGCACATCTCCATGAGACTGCTCAGTGCCATACACATTTTTTTCCAACCAGATCAAAATGTTGCTTGGTTTTGCACCAAGCATAGCATCAGGATGCTTTTCTGACTTCTCAGTAGACCGCTAAAGGACATGTTCAGCACACTAAATTCTTCCATATATCAGATAGCTTATCTGCAGGTATCTCCTGTTCAGCTTCCAATTTCTTGCTCAGTGCCAGACTTAGATAAGCCTTTCCACTCATCATTATTGCTTTTAAAAAGTTAAGTCTTTAGCTCATATCAGCCTGCTGACTGCTTGCCATCTGACTTAACGTGGCCACTGACATGGGGGCTTTAAATCCACAGTCTGTCTGCAGCCTGTAAACCAGTGGTTAAGCTGACATATTGGTCTTCCAAACACCAAGAATTCATTGGGAGGAAATTCCACCATTATTTAGTATGTGTGCATATCTGTAATGACAAGTTCTGCTTTAACAAGTAACAAATAACCCAATTTTTTTTAATGTACAAATCAGAAGGGTTGTGACAGAGACTCTGTACCAAAGAATAAGGTGATAACGATGAGTCATCCCAGAGACAAATAAACCAGATTTGCTGTATGTGAGCATGTGCAACTTCTGAATGCCTTCCATGTCATGTACTGTACAGGTCAGAAGTGCAAGAGAGCTGAAAAGAAATCTAAACAGTAACTGTAAATTGGGCATTTCCTGACCTGTGCACAGCAAGCCAGAACTATACTTCTGATCTTTTTGGAATGTGAATTTATTGATTTACCCTGACGATGTGAATATCCCTGAGGAATGCAACCTACGAAAAAATATTTTTGCACCACTTTATATCTCTGCAAAGTCTTGAGTTCAATTTGGTAAGACAAAAAGAAAGCACCAAACTTCATCACTTAAGCAGTGCAGAAGTTCTCATCATGTATCTGCGCTCTGTCTGCATGACTTTGTGGTCTCACAACTGCAAGAACAGAGGCAGTGCTTGGGCATTTGCTCTGTGTTGGGAGACTGAATGAGTAGGGGTGTGTGTTTATGTGTGGTGGCCACTTGGCTGACCATCTAGGCCTGTCTGGGAAGGGAGGGAATTTTTAATGAGCTTTCTAATTAGCAAAAAAACAGAGGGATGACGTAGCTGTGTGGAAGTGTCCTTGCAATTATACAGGGTTTTCAGGGTACAAGAAGCTACAGCAAAGCCTTCCTCATTCCTGAGTGGGGATGAGTGGGGATGAATGGGGAGAATTGGTCTTCTGTAAGAGTGAAGAGGGTTGACAAAGAGGCATTGCCTCACTCCATCTTTGGCAGCAGATGGGCCTACATGGCTGGGTAGAGATGGGGGTGCTACTACTCTAGCATGTATATTCTGCATGAGCCACCAAAGAAGCAGTGCCCTGGAGCAAGCCAACTAGCAAAACATGCCAGTATAAGGAGCACTCAGTTGCTTGGGGAGCAGGAATACAGCTTCACCAATATGTGGGTCAGGACCATGGAAAAAACTCTAATGAGTAAAACAAGTGACACAGGTAAAACCACCACAACCTACATGAAGAGATTGGAGGATTTTTTTATTTCTATCACCTAGCCACAAAGCTGCAGAGTCTGTTTCATAAGAAAATATAAGACACCTCAGACAGTAAGACTCTACCTGAAACATCTGGTTTTCTCTTTCAGGGTATGAAGGATCACATGTATATTTATGGATATGAAGGATCAGGTGTATGTTTCAAATACAAGTCCTTTCTGGGGTGGGGAAGTATAGATTACAGATCACTCAAACTGTTATTTCTGTGTCTACAAAAATAACCTTACCCAAGTAAAACAAGTCTCACAAGACAGAAAATAAAAAAGGAGAGGAAAACATAACTTCAAAAGGTGGTGTATGTGGTGCTGTAAAAGAAGAGGGGAAATGTGTGGATCTGAAGGGGTCTTAGAGAGTGACTCAAAAGAAAAATTCTTTTCCTAGAAAAAGTATACACCATACAGAATTTATCTGGGAAAAGGACGTGTTTCTATCACTGTGTTGCATAATCATCTGTCTTTGTTTATTATGGTTAAGTAGTGGAGAATGAACTGGCAATTAATAATATATTCGTTGTCTGAAACTTGATCAAGCAACATAGTTAATACCAAGTTAAAATTTAATAATAACTTTTTTTTCCCAAAAAAATCTGAATAAAAGTGCTTGATCAGACTCTGAGTATGTGTAAGAGTGTATTTTCAAACAATTGTTTGGAGATCTGGGAAGCTTTGTTGCCATGCTCTTAATGCAGAGAATATAGCAGATTCATAAGGAAACCCTGGAGCAAAACAGTTAATAATGTCGTGTAAACATTTTCCATACAGAGGTCACATATAACTGACACACAGCACTGCCGATTTGATAAAACACTTTTGCAGACTAAAACAACATAAGCCAGCCTGTCACTCATTTGAGCCTTAGCCTCAAGGCTTATTTAAGATATAGAAATGAAAACGAAGTATGCTTTTCTGATACTCTCTCCTGTTTCTCTTCCACTGGTGCTGGAAGGACCAATAGGAGTTCAGTACATGTTGGAGGAAATTGTGGTACCTATTGGTGAATGACACTGCTATTTGTACTCCATGCCCTACATGACCCAATCAATTCTTTGTTGTAATAAACACCACTGCTTGACTAAAAAACTTAACCTCAGAAATCCCGAACCCAAAACAAATGTCATTTGAACTAAATTGGCTTTTTTTGTTTGTTTGTTCATTAAAATTGTTTATAAGATTCCATTTCCTGAGGCAAACAAAGGGCAATAGAAGCAGAGATACTGGTAAACATAATCCTTGATGACTTTATATTGAAACGTCAGTGCTTGGCTACACTCATACATCTTAATTGTGCTGCTCTACTCAAACATTCAAACTAAGAATTACAACCAAGAATTCATACATATCAAACTTTACTAAAAAAGCCTACCTTCTATGTTTATCTTTATTGCTACCTATCAGACACTCTACACCAGCTCAGGATTTAGAAATCAAGAGTTTGCACTTGAACTTAGAATTTTGATTGATTTGACAGTGGCTACTCCTGTCTCCTCATGTCTCTTGTAAAAAAGACCCATTCCCTGAGGGAAATACTGTGCTATTGTAGTTAGCTACCTGAGTGAAGAGTTTCCTTGCTGTGACTGTTAGAATCAGCTCCTCAGGATGCTTTTTCTGATTCAACACTATGATAAAGATAAGAATATTTAAAATATTACTAAACTTGAACGTGGCTGAGACTGAAACGAGTATTTTTCTTAGTTCTTGCTGTCATAGGAATCTAAAAAGGTTTAGAACTCTCCCCCTGATGATAATCTTGCAGATTAGTTGTCTAACCTATATCAGTGAAGAAAGCCACAGAGCTGACTGACTGATTTGTGAGAAAAATAAATGTTTTGTCAGCCTACTCCAACTGTCTGAGGGACCATGAGCCCAAAAAGACAATGTCAGGTCTCAGTTCTAGAAGGCTAAAATAGTGCCAAACCCTTCTCAGGGAGAATAAAGCATATAATGAAAACTGTTAGAAAATGATAGCTGTAGCTGGGTAATGCACAGAACCTATAATTCTGTGGGAATAATTCTGGAATAGCAGCAGTATTCCCAGGCACACAAGAGGGATGCACAAGGGCTGTCTACACTAACACCTCTAAGAAGGGAGCAATGCCTACACAGAAAAATGTTTTTATAAGGCTGCTGTAAGTTGAGTCAACTCCCTCTGCGAGGAACCCTCAGCAATATTTGTGTTGGTGAAGGAAATCCCATCATTGGACTGAAAGAAGCATGCTGAACATTTGACAATTAGTGAAAATATTAGATTACATTGATGCAGATGAAACAGTCTCTGCACAGAGAAGGTACCTGCCATAAATGACATGCATGAAGATTTTAGTTCTTTGTTGAAAGCTTCTAGAGAAAGTGTCTTTGTGTGCTATATCAGGAGACTGCTCATTCCAAATACAATTTTTTATTGTAGGTTTCAATCTGTGTAATTGTCTTGTCATCTGTTACATTACATCCTGAAGATTTTCATAATTTTTTTAATCAAAATTAGGAGCAATGAGCAAGAGGAGTCCATTGTAGGGCTCAGTGGCTCTCAGAAATTAACAGAATTAAAAAGTCTTGAAAAATGAGAAAATTGGTGTTAATGTATTTTGAAAAAGAGTAAATTTGTTGATGATGCCAGTTACTGAAAGACAAAGGCTAGACATACAACTTTTCTTTATAGGCATAATATTTTATTTCAACACAGGCACTGTATTGCTGTTATGGCTAAAGGACATTAGAATGGTAAGATCTGTAATCATCATTCTTTACTAGAGCAACTCCTATTTGAAAAAAAAGTTAGTTTTTTGGGCAGAGAGGCTCTTGTGTACATAAAACCATGTCTTTGTTTTCCATTGCTTGATAACGATTACACATTATAAAAAACACAGCAATGCAGTTTCAACTTTAGGCTCTTTGAAATCTGTATGTGAAAAGTCTCAGGCAAAAAAACAAAAAAAAAACAAAAACCAAGAAGGCAGAGGCCCTTTTTTTGGCTATCCTTATAACTTACAAACATTGTGATTGACTCCAGGTTGTCAATTCATTTTGATCTTGGGGTTAAATCCAAGTGAGTGGCCTGAATCCTCCTTGGAACAGGATTTGACATCATTGTGAAAACTTCTTATGGCAATGGATTAGCCTTCATTTTGGCATGCAGGATGAAATCATATTTGTGTTGTGCACAGAGCTGTGAGATTTTGAGTGGGGACTTTCTTACAAAAAGATAGAATCCCACACTCACAAATTTTATATCTTGGTGACTCCCTCTAGGGTGAACAAATCTGATTTCAGAGACGGATGACATTTTGTGACAAAAAGGACAGAGAAATTAGCTTTAGACTGCCATTGCAACACATTGATTTTTTTCCGTTGAATTTCATTATTTTTTTATTAGTAGTAGTGTTAAGTATAATTATAAAAACAAGCTTCGTCCCAGAAGACTTCTGTTTAGTAATGCACATAATTTTAAGAAAAAAAATCACTACAGAAATCATTATTCACATTAGACTGGTTGTAAAGTCATTAAATGATGGTTGCCCAAACATAATTACTAATGAGGACTCATTGATAATAAGCATTTTCCTAATAAACTCTCTCAGGGATCAGCTGTCAGGATAATGTTCCTCAATACTCCCATTGATGCCATGGGAGCTGGAACAGAGGCTACACACAGAGTTGAGGAGAATAAAAAGGGTATTTATTGAGAGGCCTACAAAAGCCACACCCTAGCAATATAAGTGCCACAGTTGTGGCCCCTGCCTGGATGGCTCCAAGATGGAAGCAAAGGAGGGCTTGGTCACAAAATCTCACACTTTTATAGGTTTTGGTTCATTTGCATGAACCCACCCTCCTCTTTCCACGTTGTTTATGCTTAGGGCCTGAAGTCTGGAGAAACTGTCCTTGAGTTCTCAACTGGAATAGGACTGTTTTGTCTTCATCACCCTAGCACATCAGAAAAGCACATCCAAGCAGAATAGAAAAACTTAAGGCATCACCATGTCAGTTCTGAAGGAAAATAGAGGCAGATTATAACTGGGCAGAGAGCTGAAAGATCAATCAGCAATGAAAAGGAGCAGTGATTTACACAGTGGGGACCATTGCTGGGTCAGAGGGTGGGACAAGGAGAAAAGGGCTATGCATAAACTGGCAATGTGTTTCCCAGCTCTGAGCTTGTATGTATCTCTTAGCAATCACACGTGTGGATGCTTGGAACTCTCCCAAGCAGAAGGCCAGGACAGATTTCTTGGCTTCCTCCTTCAGCAGTCACCATCATGGTCAGCCTGGAGGAATGGTTCAGGCAGCAAGGGGAAGGCTGGTAGCCTTGAGAGTGGCCCTGGGCATGCACCAAAGGGATGGGCTGAAGGGAAAAAGCTGCTGCTGAGGATGTGAAACACTGATGCCTTTTTTCTTCCCTTATTATCACTCCCATCTCAACCTCAAGGCCTAATATTTCTAAGAGGTCTAAATTTAGCAACACTTTTCCTTGCTGGGGGACTCAAATCTGAAAGGAGGATGTATGAAGAGGACAGAGACTGTTTCAACACCCTTGCAAGGGGAAGCAGAGGGGCAGGTGCTGATCTGTTCACTCTTGTGACCAGTGACAGGACTCAAGGGGACAGCATAACACTGAGTCAGGGGAGGTTTACGTTGGACATCAGGAAAATGTTCTTCACCCAGAGGGTGGTTGGGCACTGGAACAGCTCCCCAGGGAAATGGTCACAGCACCAGCCTGACAGAGATAGAAGTCTTTGGACATCACTCTCGGGCACTTGGTGTGACTCTTGGGGTGTCCTGTGCAAGGCTAAGTGTTGGATTTAATGATCCTGATGAGTCCCTTTCAACTCAGCATATTCTGTGATTTTAGTAAGATTTTAGGGCAGAGCTATCAGTAATGAAATAATGTCAAAACAGCAGCACTAAAGTGCACCTTGAAAGAATAATGAGCCTTTTAAATCCTTAGGTGGTAATATTATAGCATATTGTGGCTATATCACAGTGATTTAAAACATTAGAAATATACGTAATTATACTATACAAAGTTAACTATGTATTTCTAAAAGTTTTTAAAAAAGCAAACAAAACAAAAAACAAAAAACCAAAAAAAGAACCCCCAACATAAAAAAAAAAAAAAAAAAAAAAAAAAAAAAAAAAAAAAACAACCAAAACGTGCCAAAATGTTGCAATATTTTTAATAGGGGTTGTTTAATGAAATTTTGTATGATGTTTTGGGGAAAAAAATTAAAATTATTTTTACTCATGCAAATAATTCTACAATACATTTCCAGAAAAAGAAACCGGTAAACAAATAAAAGTTCAAAGTTAAAAGAAACAACTAAAATTTTAGGGCAAAAGTGAAATTAGATACAGTATAATTTTTTGTTTGTTGTTGATACTCAGAAAAGATGTCCACTTTGCACAAAATCATTTGATATGAGGGAATGGGGCTCTGATGAGCAGTTGAAATCAAGTATGCTTCACTAACAGCAATTAACAGCATGCAAGTTGTAGGAGCTGCTGCAGTGAAACAGGATTAAGCAAGATGAAGGAAGTCACTGCATTACTTTGAGAAAGATTCCACTTTCTTTTAAGGCTAGTGTAAATCTGCAATTACTTCTGTCACTTTTGTAAAGTCACTATGGCCTCTAAAGGCCAATGTCTTTTTTCAGAATTCGCATCTCATGTATATTAACCAAATACTCATTTTTCAGATTTACTAATATTACAATAAGCAGTAACCGACCACATACAAGAAGGTTTTGTGCTTGTGACTGTTCTATGTATTGTTTTTCCCATGTATAAATGAAAGCTAAAATCTAGAGAAAGGATGTCTTTTGCAGTCCCTTATTTACATTTGTCAATAAATGTCTCCCAGTGCTAAAACACTATTAATTTCTGAGAAAATACAAGGTTGGACATCCAACGGAACTACGTTTGCTAACAGACCACATGGAACAGAAAAAACATTTAATTATGTAATTCTGAAATTCCAAGAGAATGAGTAAAGCTGCAATTTGTCACGTTATTCTGGTTTTGAATACTTCACACTAAACTGTCTGATTATATAAATGCATGCTGATTCTTATGTTAAAGGCATTTTTTCTTTTGAGCAGAAAAGGACAGATTTTCTCTCCAGATATTGGAGGGTGGAAAATACTGTTTTAGCAAAAGCCACCACTTGACAAAACACTGCAGGAGACTCTACTGTGAACTAGTTTTGTTTATCAAAAGACTAAAGTATTTCCACCTGCCTTCAGTCAGTGAGAACTTATCCTAGGAATTATTTTATAGGAGACTGAATTGGAAATGATAGAACTGTTTGCTAAGGAACATATAACCTATAATTGATTTTACTCCCCTTAGTTTGAATAATACTTTCCTTTATCTAAAATGCATGAGCACATTTACATCTGTGGCTCATTTTGGCACAAAACTACATTAAAGCTTCTCTCTGAAAATGAGCTGAAGTCTGCCCACATTGTTTACTGTCTTATCCTCCTTCTTCAAATATTAAATCAGTACCACAATCAATTTCAAACTATTAAGTTATAGACTTTAGTATTCTTGATGGATTGTTAGGCCATCCTGCTCAAAAGTGACACACAAAACCAAAAAATAAATAGATATGATAAATAAATATGTCATGATATATTTATGCAAATACGCTGATGGGAGATGTGCTCAGTTATCCATTTTCTATAGGCTTTTTCAAGTTTGTAATCATGGCTGATATATACAAGCCATAGAAAACTCTAATGAAGACTATAATCCAAATTATATATACTAGTTTCTGCAACTTTTTTTAGCATTTTGGCTTACTGATCCAACATGTTTTTGACGTTTCACATTCAGCACATGAAAGACCCGACCTCACTATAATGGAGAACTGCTTTTTTTAGAAAAAGGAAATGTCCTAGTAACTGTGTGCAATCCCCTCGAGTTCCCAGCCTTATCCAAAAAAGAAGAAGCATGAAGTTCATTTGTTGAGAGAAGAATGATATTACTGGGTCCTGTATTCCTTGCAGATTCTGCTTCTTATGCACTGTGTCCCTACATGCAGAAGATGATTTGGGTTACCCTAACAAAGAAATGAAGAATTAATATAAGTTAATAGAATGGGGGGGGGGGGGGGGGGGAGAAAAACCAAATAAACCCACAAAAATAGACCAGAAAAATAGTTCAGAGATGATAGTAAAGAATCATAAAGACCACATTTTCTTCTAAACAAAGAAATGTAGTGAAAGTATTGTATTGTCATTTGTAGGGCATGTGCAGATGCTTCAAAGGTTCAAAAAATATTCACGAACTGCAAAAAATGCCTCTAAGAATAGAGAGAGAACAACTTTAATACCTCAATCACTTTAACATATCAAACAGAAGACTTGAGAGGCAATTACACAGTATAATGATCTCTATGAGGGAAAAATACTAATACAAGTATTAAGAAGCTTTTGAAACCAGCAGTGTAAAGTGCACAAACAACAAGGTTGAAAGCTAAAACTTGTCATCCCTATTATTAAACAGGCAGAATATTTTAAAGGGAAGGGTAGTTTACCTCTGAAAAATGGTAATAGAGGAAGTAGCTGATTATCCACCTCTCATGGTCTTCAAATTAACCATATTTTGGGCTGCATCAAAAGTAGGCCAGCAGGTAAAGAGAGATGATTTTCCCCCCTATTCAACTTTCCTGAGATCCCATCTGAAGTCCAGCTCTGGGGTCCTTAGCAGAGCAAAGACATGACCTATTGGAGTGAGTCCAAAGGAGAGTAATGAAGATGACCAGAGGGCTGGAAAACCACTGTTATGAAGTCAGGCTGAGAGTTGGGGCTATTCAGCCTGGAGCAGGGAAGGCTTTGGGGAGACCTTAAAAAAGCTTTCAGTACCTAAAGGTGGCCTGCAAGAAAGCTGGAGATGGGCTTTTTACAAGGGCAAGAACTGACAGAACAAGAAGAAATGGCTTTAAACTGAAAGGTTAAAGATTAGATATTAGGAAAAAATTCTTTAGTCTGAGGGTGGTGAGTCACTGGCACAGGTTGCCCAGGGAAGCTGTGGATGCTCCATCCCTGGAAATGTTCAGAATCAGTCTGGATGGATCTTTGAGCAATCTGTTATAGTGGAAGGAGTCCCTGCCCATGGCAGGGAGGTTGGAACTGAATGACCTTTAAGGTCCCTTCTAATCCAAACCCTTCTACAATTCTATCCTGCACTGAATCACAAAGGAAGTACAGCTTCTTAATGAAGTAATTATAAAGAAAATGTTAACAGGTACAAAACAGGCTTCTTCTTGTAATATCACTCTTGGAAGTGACCGGACTATTTCAGGTGAAAATCAAACATGAACAAACACAGATTCAGCTTGAAGCAGGATCCTTAAAGGGAAAGTTTTGTAAGGCAGTAGACAAATTAAATTAAATCTTAATTATAAGCAGTAGTAAGACCTCATTCTTTTCAAACAACTTTTGGGTCTGCCTGGTCTTCCATACAGAATGTTAGGCAAAAACAACCTTCATATCTCAGTACTATGCAAAATTATTAACAGTATCTAATAATTGCTAAAGTGATTGCTTTCAAATATACACAGTATTAGCGTAGCTTCATAGCCATACTAATAGCCTTGATTAAAATTCAAAATTAAAAAAAAAAGATTTTAGATTGAAAAAAATATTTTGTTTTTCACAAGGACACTAACCTTTTAAAAATGGAACATAGCGTTAAAAAAACTATCTGTTGTATTTCTGAGGCCAAAAGCAATCTGAAAGATAATGCAAGAGAGAAATGCAAGAAAGATTATAGAGATTGAAAGGATATTTTTAAATAGTAAAAATATTAATTTTTTATAATTGGTTTTATGGTATTGAGAGCTTTCAAGTTTTTGAAAACTCTTTTTTTAATTTTTTTCATCAGTTTAGTATAGAGGTAAAGTGCACGGTAGCCTTTACCTATAAAATACAGAAATAGTTCTTAACCATGCCAAACATACCCACACGCAGTTAGAAATGTGCGCTCATACACATGGATAACATGCGAGTAACAGAGTTTGGTTTCATGTTTGCAAATTGCATTTTTTCTTCCCTTCCCTCCCCTAAAAATCTACTGTTGTAATGAAAGCCTTATTAGATTTTTCTACTTATTATTAACCTGGAGACCCTCCAGCCTCCTCCCTACTCTCTTTCTTATTCGTTTTTAAACTTCTGACCCGATGCAATCTGCCTGCAGGGGCAAATACAGTTATCTCCTTCTAAATTAAAATTGTAACTCATTTGGTACAGTTTACACAAGGCCTCAGCTTTGACACATGCAATTACTATGAACATAGGAGGAACATGATTGCTGAGAGCCACCAGAAATAGAGTTTAATCAGAAAACATGGAGTTGCTCCAACAGATTTGTAATTTCACCACTTGCTATTCTTTTATGTTCCTGAGTGTTCAGATAATTAGATACACTATTTTTTTGCTTCCCAAGAGGCCAGTGAAAGCGAAATTCCTTATTTTACATTAACTAGATGAAATTATAATACACAAAATCTATAACTTTTCTGTTGAAATGACAAATTCATACAACATTAATTTTAGCACTTACAAAATGTTACAAATAATTCCTTCTGTAGTATTAGTGTGTATCACAAAATGTAGACTTAGGTGAATTAATCACCCATTCAGATGGATTGCCCAGTCTATCAGCTTTTACTCACATAAGAACCCCTAGGTAGCTCCCTTTGCCTATCTTAAAAGGCAGGATTTTTAAAAAGTTCTTTAAAATATAAGGTTCATATTTTGTGCCACGGTTAGGGAATGATCCTCTGGTGCAGTGGATCAGACTGCAGATCTGTTTAAAAAAATGGAGATATTAGGAAGCAGATTCATAGCTCCCCCTCATCTTTGTGCCTCCAATTCCTCTATGAAAAGGGGATTTTTAGTGTATTTGATCAAGTTTAGTGAAACATAGAGATGAATCAACAGAGACATCATGCACTGTAATTAGAAAGGAAGATGCACACTTCAACTGTATGTTGCCTTGCATGATGGCACCACATTCTTTCAAGAATAGGGGGGTTTATGACTCAATTGCTTTTACAAATAGAAGCATCTGAACAGTAAATATAAATTAATAGACAAGTGCAACATTACAGGGTTTCGAGGTCTTTTTACTGGGGTCTGAATGCATTAATCTTAATTCTATTTTAATATCAAGTTCCCCAGGCTGATGGATGGGCCTCTGGGAGGACTGTAGGTCAGGTAGGGAGTAAGGTTACAGAAAAGGGCTACAAAAATACTTTGCTTAAAGAAAATGCATGGCTGATGATGTGCTCTGTAGTACAAATGTGGTCCTGCAGCTCTGGCTGTTTTTTCAAGAGGCCACCTGCTTTCTATTTCTCCTTTTATGTTAGCCATTAATGTTGCTGCCACAGGCACAATTCATACTTACAAGGTTGGAGGCTCAGACAAAAGCAGCTGCTGTTTCAAATAGCGCTACTCCATTCCCAAGACAGCCAACTCAGCTGCGACAACATCTATGATGTGGATACACCAAATTCACCAAAAGATAGACTTTCCCATCCTTAACACACTCTTTTATGCTGCATACATAACAGCAAAGCAAACCCATAAGGCTGGAAGGAAACAAATTGCAGATAAGGCAAGTTTATGGAAAGAAGGAGTCTGGAAGAGCAACAGAGAAGCAAAGCAAAAGAAAAAAAATTAAGAAAAGGATTATACAAATATTGGTAATGTGGTTTCCAGCCTGCCTCAAGAAAACTTCTAGGTCTAGAAGCTTTTCTTGGTCAGTGAAAACCTAATTTATTTGATAGTAGCAGTTACCCAATTTATAAAGAGATGGCAAAATAGAGAAATGTTGTATCATCCTGCTTGTTTAAGTGTGGGATGTCTGAGTCCGCTGCAAAGGCAGATTTGTTTTACTTGGCCACAGGAACACGCTCTGAGCCATTGGGACACACTGTCTTTCTGGCAGCCTGTGCACCCCCCGCCCTCTCCCTAGGACCCCACACTCAGCAGGCTCTGTGGTAGAAGGCAAAGCACCTGCAGAGTTCTCTCAGGTCTTAAAGAGTTTCTGACCTGTGACACGGCCCTGGGCAACCTGTGCTTTTTTTGTTCAAAGCCCATTTGGTTTCGTCTCAGCCCATTCTGAGAAAATCCAGCCCAGGGATCCCTGCACCACACTTCCAAAGCTGAAAATGCAAGTCATGCAACTCAAAGCATCCCAATACTATCACAGGCATAGCTCTTGAATTGCATTGATATTGATATAAGGAGGCAGGAACCGGCAGCCAGGAGCAGGATCAGGGAAGAAGAGGAGAGAAAAGGACCACAGTAGCCCCAAGCAGTCTGCCTTTTGTTGCAGGTAAGAAAACACCCTCCGAGTCAGCTGGAATTTAACCATGCCCTTGTGGACCAAGGAGAGTTAGAGCTTGGGAGCAGCTCTCCACTAACATATGGGGACAGCAAGGGCTCACAGTGAATGGTTTTGCAATATCCTGAATAGAAAAGAGACTGATTGTTCCCTGTCTCGTCCAGTAGAGAAGCAAAAGCCATAAAATTAATTTAGTAGCAGCCACGGTCAAAACAAACAAAAGGAATTGGCTGTGACCACACAGCAGACAGAGAGATGAGAAACTCCTTGACTAAGAGGCTGCAGCTTCAAGAAGTGTTATGGGACAGAGTCTGCAGGAGCACTCAAAAGATCCTAAGTGTTGCAAAAGAGACCACAGCAGATTCAAGAAATACTCTCAGATGGGGAAGTTTTAAAAGGGAAGTATTTTATTGATTTGCTTTTATTGTTCCTAAGTCACAGGCTTTTGGACACTGTTGGAGTCAGGATAATGGATTAGTTAGCCTATGATCTGTACCAGTCCAGCCACTCGTCTGCTCTTAAGATTGATACTTCCTACCAGCTTCCAGTTAGCAGCAGCTGGGAGACTTCCAGGGCTGCAGCTAAACTACTGAGTTTGACAGCCACATCAGGCTTATCCTCCAAAAGTATGCTTAATCCAATTTTTTTAACCGGTTTCTGGTCTGCATATTATCTTGCAACAATAATTCTGAACTCTGTTTAGAAACTGTGCATAAAGGCACTTCATCTTTGTTACTTTTAAAAGGTCACTTGGCACCTTCATTGAAAGTGCTCTACTCACCAAGTTTGAGAAAAGAGAAAAAAATCAGGGGATATTTATAATATTCTTTTCCATACATTCATACAGCTCTTTTCTTGCCTGAAGCAGTTAATCTACTTATTTATATTATATCCCTCAGTGCAAAATTATTCTCATAAAATGTTAGAAAGGACATAGTTTAGGAGGTAACTTTGAGAGTTTAATGTCAAAATTTACTACAGAAAAAGCATAGGAATTTAAAGGATAACTGTTTATTTCTATAGATAGTTTGCAATTCCTATTTTGGTCTTCTGTTGTGCTGATTTTTCATGGAATACAGACTCTACCCTTGTACCAGGCTCTTCTGCACTCCTGCCATAGTTCAGATATTTACAGGCACATAAACTGACTCAAAGAGAACTGGTGAGGACACTGAGTACTGTAATATGAACGTGAAAACATCAAATACTAAGTAAAGCAATATTTACAGCACTTAGAAAGAAAGGACTCTCTAAAGTGATACTATATTTTTATGATGGCCACGAAAATTGATAGTATCAGTGGCTCAACAGGAATGAGGATAGAATAAAAACACTTTTGTAATTCATTTGATTTGTGATGCTAGACTTAAATTTCTCTCCTGTGCTTTTAGATAGAGACAAAAGCAAGTATACATACTTCAACATAAAGACAAAATCTGTTGTCCTGTAAGAACAGGTTTATTTGCTGGACCAGCAAAGGTTTCCACTAGATGGTGCTCCTAGCCTTGAGAAAGCCATAATCAGATTAACCTGCTGCATTTCGAGGCGAGGAACAAGGCGTTTCATGAGCCGGTGAACCAACAAACACGAAGTGGCATCTTGTGGCTTTCAATCCACATTGCTAGATCCCTAGGCTGCAGTAATTTTGCTCTTTCCTCTCACCTGCTAAGCACTCACAAACATATTTTCTATTTCATTCTCATCTTCCAGCCTTCTCATCACAGAGACTGCCCCAGTCTTCAGCCACAAAATTTCACAAAGCCTGTAAAGATGCCTCTAAAACATTTTCTGCAAAGCAGGTTCGTGCAGAAGCCCCATCTCTCAGAAAGCTGCCTTAGGAAAAAATATCTATATGCATATATTATGAAAGTTCTTTGTCTGATCATCTTCATTTTTGCTGCTATTCTTTTTATCTCCTCCACTATCTCCATAAGCGTTACAATCTTCTTAATTTTTGACAGGTAAAAAGGAAGAAAATAAAATCCAAAAGAATGCTCTTCAGCGACACTTACTTTTGCTATTCCATTGGCAGATATCGTAGTATAGATCCACATCACCTCTCCTTGCCCACCAAGAGGCATTAATTCTTTTCACTTGGGTAACATTGATACATTCTCCTATACACTCTTCCATCTGGTGGCAGAGCAGCTTTTCATCAGCCCCCTCAGAACAGCAAAATACGTAGCAGGATGTTGAAATACTGGAGACATTTCAGAGATGAGTTGCAGAAATGGTCAAAGATAGGAAAAAGTATCTCCCAGTGAGAGACCCAAAAAGTTCAAACCTGTCCACTTTAAAAGTGTTTAAGTACCATCGCTTCCCAAGATAGGAAAAGAAAGTTAAGAATTAGTACAGAATCAAAAATACAGACATGGTTCAGTCCAAGATAGCACTGGTGTGCAGCAGAGTTGGGCTCATGTGCATTATAAGATGGAAGAAGCTAAAACTGAGCAGACTATGCAGTCTTCCCAAAGAGATTTTTTTATTATTATTATTATTTTTTTTTTTTTTTTTTTTTTTTGCAAGAACTGCCTGTCTTTGGCTCAAAATAGCTTCCTCTGGTGGATGGAACAGCCCAGCAGCTGGCAGCACCATCACAATTTTAGTGTCAGAATGTCAGAAGTGTACTGCCACAGTCCACTAAAGTGAGATTTCTGTTCAGGATGTAAGATTTTCCTGTGACATCTGGAAGATCACCATTTACAATTGCTGTCACTGGAACACTGCTGATAAACCAGTTGTTGTGACAGTAGTCTACACTGCCATCATGAAGGAGCAGCCCACAGCACTGCAATGCATTTGGAAAGACCACATAGTTATGTGGGCTGCTGGTGAGATTCATTTATCCAATACACTGAGTTTCCTCGTGGAAAGAATACTTCTCTTTTGTTTGACAGAGTTACAGAAAAGTCTAGTTACAGTAAGACTGGTTTATCACTCTTAATAGAGAAAGACAGTTTATTTTCCTCTCTAGGCTTCAAACCCCTTTAAAAATTACTTTGTTAGAACAGAGGAATGGCTGACCATGGCCCTAGGCTGACCAACAGTAAAATCTATACTGACAGGCAAATGAGAAATATGAGGCTGAGTCTGACAGATCCATTTAACCTATCTTGACTGAGTAAGAAACAGAGAAGAAAGAGAGACAGAGCTGCTAAAAGTTTGAACTGCAGATGTCCCTTCTATGAAACTCTGTGACTGATGGGAGAAGCCACTTTGCCTTACCATGTTGAGCCTTGACTCCATGTTACAGACTGCACTTAGTTCCTTCAAGGGAATTATCATGGACATGGAGTGCTCAGAACATTATCCAAAATAAAAATAGCTACATGTCCTCTCCCAGATTTATCGCCCTCACTACTGAGTATCTCCTCCTTTGCCTGTCTTTTCATCTGCCCCATGACCCAGTGTTGCCTTGTAGAGCACCTGGTAGAGGAAGGAGAAGTGAAAGCAGTAGTCAGAGTGTTCCTGCTGTCCTTTCCAGCATATATCCCTCACAGAAACAGTTAGGCTGCAACCTCCTGTACAAAGGAACAGAAAAGGTACTGAAACCACTGTTACGATGGTGTGTTTCTGGTTGCAGAGATGGCAATAAAACACCTTTCATTGTGGCAAGCAGGGGTGTTTTATGTTCATCTCTTTCAAAGGGGTTTTGAGGCAACATTGGTCTCTATTCCAGAGCAGAAGTTCTTGGACTCATTCCATTACTTACAAAACCCGTCCGGCTCTCTGATGTATCCTTTTCCACCAGGCATACACTTGTTGGATTGATTCACCCGTGTTTGAAGAGCCTGTGATGAGAATATGACGCAGGCTACTACACTTCCCTGAAGTTGAAAGAGCTCTCAAGAGCCTGGCAGCCTCCTCCCATGACTACCAGGTCAATGCAGATGTGTTTTCAGCCTCTTTGATGACTGCTGCCAGCTAACTGGAATTGGCAGTTACTTGAAACCCATCAAAGAAGGACAGATATGCACTGTGCTACCCTTTCTGGAATCTCCTCCTTTCATGAGTTTCCACATGCAGATGTAGAATTCAGCTACTTCATTCATTGCTACAGAATAACGCTGCCCCAACTTAAATGGTAATGGATGAAAATCAGTTTTGATTTAGTTATCAGAAGCTGCACACTCCATGATTTAAGATTAAACGTGGCAGAATATAAAGACTGACTAAAAATATTTACCAAGAAAATAAATGCCTACGGCACAATTTGTCAATGCATCTTTACTGCAAAATACAGTGAAGTTGACCCTCTTTAGGTTCTTTTCTATGAGGAAAGAGCCTTAAGCAGCAGTCTTGAGTGGAGAGTAACATGCCAGTGCAGTAGAGGTTTGGAGATTTCACAGAAGAGCAGAAGACATTGTGGGTTAATTGTAACTTTTGAAAGGAGATATGAAACTATATGAAACTATGGTGTGTGGCAACAAATTACCTGTATGCAACCAGTTCCTATATGGTAAATGATGTGAGACCAAGAACTGAAAGTATGGTGTATGCAACTGTGTGCATGAATATATATAAATTATTATTATTACGACTACTACTACTATTTAGTACATTTTTATAAATATGATGCAGCTGCAAAGCTTCAAGATTCTGCTGAACTGAGCAGGAGGATACTGAGCTATATTTCTTGCAATCATAGAATAAGCCAGTAACTAAAAATTTGACATTCACTACAAGGGAGAGAGCTAAGCTAAGAGGGTGCTCATGGACTGTAGACTCTGGCATGGTGCAGTTTTGAAAAGCAGTATAAAAGATTCTCTTCATCACGTCAGACATCAGAAGGCAGTAGTTAATGGTTCAGAAAAGACACAAGTAGGGGCATAAACTTCTCTCAAGTTTTCTGAAAAATCCCAAAGAGTAATTAAAAAGGAGGAGAAAAAAATGTTTACACTATAGCAGAAGTGTATCTGAAGAAAGGATGTTTTCTGAGAAACCTTCTTTTAAGTCGTTGCCACTCTGAGTTTCACAGTTAATGTGACAAAAAAAATCTCACCCATGCTACAGACAGTGAACTTGAGATTTTTAGGGCAGATGAGACTTGAAATATATTTCAGCTTGGCTGTCACACTTTGCTTTTTGTCTCTGATGCTGACTGCAACCATTGCCCAAGTCCCTGGTTGCTGGTAGATTTTCTGTGCAGTTCATTAGTTTAACTCACTAGTCAAAGAGGTAAAGTCCACCTCTTCTGGAGCAATGGCCATTCAAGCAGAACACCAGATGACCACCTAAACTGATCTCTGTAACTCCTGTCCCTAAATCCCAAAGAGCAACTTTTGCATGAATTTCTAATTCCATTATGAAAGACTGAAAATACTTACTACAACAGCTCATGAGAGAAATGTAAGCATCTTAAAGGAAACCTTTGAATGTTTAATTATTTTTTTCACTAGCATTTTTCTAAATCTGCTCTTCTCCAAATTAATGTGAACCTGGATGCTTTTAGCTTCTCTTCCAGCCACTGGATCTTGTTATGATATTGTTTTCTGCAGGGTTAGAGTCATCTACCATTGGCAATCTCCTTAAGTGCCTGTAATTATGAATCCTACGAGATACATCAGACTCTAATTTTCTCACCAGTCAGGGGTTTTTTTCCAGATCACGGAATATTCTTTTGTTTTCTGGCTGAAACACCACTTAAACACCAGTGTAATTTATGATGCTGTGATCCTCTGGTAACAATCTCACTCAAGCTGCAAAGGACTGTCCCATGCTCAATCCAAACAGGAGAGCCATGTTAATGCATGCTTGCGACATGAGTTGGAGCCTGAACGTAGGGAGGATCAGTTGATTCTGGGCTGATGATCTTCTTGCTCTCTCAATAAATTAATCATCTCTGAATACTGTTTCCCTTCTCTTGGGCTCACTGTGAGGTGAGCCAGAGAGTTACAGCCCATGAATCGCAGGACACAGCTCCGCTGAGGGGTACAGCCACCACGCAGGCAATGCAACTACCTCTGCCTCCTGGGGACAGCTCTGTGTTGTTAGCAAGGCACAGGGGCAATAATCTCCCCTGCTCCCTTTGCAAATCCTCTGCCGGCTGACCTGTGATTACTGATGGTTGTGGGTGGAGTTGCGTGAAGCTCGTGTAAGGCTTTTTGTTTAACAGAGGCTGCTCTGTGGACCATCACTATGACTATTCTTCTCCGCCACTGAGTAGATTTTGTAAGATCTCTCCATCTTTATCAAAATTCCGGGAAAACTATCTGATCCAGCCAGCAATAGCACACTACATACGAATGAATCAAAAGTCACTAGCAGGGAGTGCCTGCAAACTGAAAACTGGATACTTAGTGCCATCTTTTTCCACTTTACACAACAGACATAAAAAAAAATCAATTACCTTTTGGCAAAAGCCAATGAAAAGTTTTAAAATCTAATCTATACAAGATTAGCCTAGAACAGGACTGTGCAATTTACAACTGAATCATTTCAAGTGACTATTACTACTTGAGAGGGTTTTAAACTTTCACATCAACTTAATGCACTCTGTATAGCTAACCCTATTGTTTGTCATCACAGCTCGTTGTAAAATACTTCTTTTGAAATGTTATAAACACAAAATGTTCTATTCAAAGAATCGTCTTTTTATGGACAAGATGATCTTGAATTTAAGAAAAGCTGTAGAAAAGTTAGGTACAATCAGTCATATTAACTAACCACTCCATTCTCCAGCACCAAGAAATTGTTCATAGCATGAAGAAGAGCTAAGTAATTCTGAGCTCATAGAAAAGCCTATCTAAATTTAACTGCTGTATCATGTTAATGAGAGATAAAATGCCCTGCATCCACAAACAGATGGTACTAGCCCACATTAATAAACTCACTGGAGAACTTAATATGCTTAGATTTAGATAGGTTATTCCACTGGATGACGCAGTCCATGACGCATCCTGAAGCAATGTATCTGTATTTGGCAGTTCTTTATCATCTTACTTGGTTCTCCTGGCTATACCAGCTGCTGTCCCCGTGTCCTGTCCTGCCTCTGGGCTATCCTGACTTGCAGACATACAGGTGAACCCTTTTGTGGTTCTTACTTCTGGAAGCCAAGAACACTCACTGTGGCACAGTCCTATTTTGTATTTTCACACAATTCCTGGATTTTACTGACCCCATGGAAGATCTGTGTATCCATCGGTATTTGGAGAGCAGTTAGCGTATCCCTGAACTCCCCAGCAACATCCATACACACACACACACATACACACACTCCTTTTCCCAGCAGAGTGTGAGGAGTATACAGGTATGAAAGATATGGATGCCTGTTTCTGCCTTGCCCTGTTCCATCTGAGAGCTGCAGCTGCCAGGGAGATGCCAGGGGCAGGGGCTTGAGCTGGGCATAAGGCTGCTGGCACCACTCTTACTCCCATATGGGCTTCTTTTGGCTTCAGGCTGTGATTTTGCCTCCCTAAAATCCAAGGCAACAGATTGAATTTGGACATTTTTGCCCAGGGATCTTTTGGCAGCTCATTCTATTTGCACTTCCAAAAGCATAAAATGTTTGTATACCATGCTTTGCATATTTAGCCAGTGTTACTAGCTTATAGTAAATAAATATTTAAAACATATTAAGTATCATACTATTTCAGAAAAATTGAATTAAGAATTCATGTGATTGGAAAACAGTATTAGATGCAATTGGATTGTGCTATTAATTTCATGAAGGCTGCTTCTAGTGATACAATTTATATGAATTTGATTCATCTTATTAGCAATCTCTATGACTATTTGTTATGTGAATAATGAACAAAGCTTCCTAAAATAAATCTTTGGATACCGTTTTCCTCCTCTTCTAAATAATGTTAATGTAGCACTCCTTAAATAAAGGTTGCTTAATACAAAACCTCTGTAAGGTTAATAAGTACAATAACTTAGAAATGAGAAATCATAGGAAGTGGGTGGAAGAGAACAAGTGCAAATTACAGTCCAAATGTGTTGGAACTCAAAAGATATTTTCATAAGATATTGCAATATTTGCACAAAGACACAAAGTGGAGTATCCAGAAAGCTTGAGATGTTCTTATCTACTCATATAAAGGGATCTGGAAGACGGGAAGTATTTACTCAGTGTCCTAACTTAGAGAAATTATCATGACAGTCATGGAGCTTTAGCTGCTATATACCTGGGCATGGGATTTACATGGGGGCAGAGAAATACTCCTTCTTTTGAGCGTAAGTACATCTGGAGAATTTGGTGAGCATGTATAATCTACTTGCAAACCAGAGGTATACCTGAGAAGGCAGAGAGAAGACAAGGATTTAATTCCCTACCTTCCAAGATTATCTTATGTCAGGGGAATACTTTCCTGACAGAACTAGAAATATAAAATATTTTTGGCCAAGACATTCAGACAGAAGAGAGGGAGAAGGTATTTGAACATGAGAAAGAAATGAACACATATATAGAGGGGTACAATCATAGTGAAGCACTGAAAATATTTGCTACTTTTTTTTGCACCTAGTTCCCTCTATCTGTGCTCTGTTTTCAACTTCCTACACCTTGTGTGTAGCTATTTACAAGGATGTGGTTTTCCAAGTTAAAACTGAGAGAAGTTCAGTCAAGATCTAAACTGTCCCTAAAACCCAAATATTTTTAAATGTCTCTAAGACATTACCAGATCTAGTATGGATTCATTTTTCTGTGTTTCAGTTTAAGAAAAACAAGAGAGAAATAAAATACATGGGACAAACTGGGATACTATTGATCATTGATAAAGTACGAGGCAGATCTCAAATTGCACAGCAATTTGTTCCACAGTCTTAAATCAGTCTTCGAATGAGGTGAGTAAGGCTCCTGCTGACCAAAATTTCTTTTCCTCAATAAGGATGAAATCAGCATACATTGCACCTTAAATTCACTCACTCTCATAAGGCTGGGTATTTCCAGTAGTGTGCAGGAGCAGGGTTTGTGCACCAAGGGTGGAGAGCTCAGCACCTGGCAGAGTCTGTGACACCTAAAACATCAGCCTGCTCCTGCCCCACTACTGAGAGGCCATCCATCATCAGGGGGGAACTGAAGAGTTTCTTGCTGAAGCCAAGGTCATGTGTGAACTATAATACTGTGAATCCTGAGGTGAAACATAGGTATTAAGAGAACAATAATTTCTTGAAAATTCTGAATTACGTTATACTATGTTTCCTAATGATTTCTGAATGAGGGAGGCCTCTTTCTTTTTTTTAATTATCAAAGCAAGAAACTGCTCTTCTTCCCATAGAGACCTGCAACTAACTCCATGCATTTCTTTCCTGATTCAAGAAAGTCAGATAGATTCTGTTTCTTCACAAATCACAATAAAAATGGTAGTGCATTTTCATTGCAAATATTTTCTAGCTACTAGTACTTCTAGTAATTCAACATGTACTTTTATGCCTTTTCCCATCACAAAATATTTTTTGTTAAAACATTTTTAAAACCTTTCCTAGTTTAAACACATGAAAACCATAAGGGAAAAAATAAGAAAGAAAACTAAAAAAACCCTACAGAACATGTGAAATCAACTGTAGAAAAATTGTTTTAAGGGTGGAAGTGTACCAGAAGCATGCTTGAATAGGTATCAGCTGATACTACCAAATGGCCATCAAGGTCAAGGACCATCATAAAAATCAAAGCAAGGACTTTTCCTAGGCAAGAATTTTTTTTTTTTAATTTTGAAATAAAGTTCAGGGCTGCCGTCAATATATTTGCTTTTTATGAACACTTATTTGATTTACTTTTGAGAAAACCACTTCAATTTAGCTGTTAAATACCAAATACTTTTCCTACTTCAAGGCTCACAGAAGCAGGTTTCATAATATTTGTATGCTTTTTATGCATGAGTCCTCTTATTTATACAGCTCCCTATAAATCATATAAATGAATGACAGAAAGGACCAATTAGAGCTTTTTCTGGGTAGAATGGCTCTTAGATGGTTGTGCTGTCTCGTTTTAATGGTTTCAGGTTCCACAGTTTCCCTGAGGAGATTGAGAGCTTACTGCAATTTATTCTTATGATAGTCAGCTTCAACATTTCCTTTTCCAATTGTATTACAATACACTTACATCCAAAATAATGTATCACACATTTTTCTCCTCTTGTGATGCAAGATAGATTCCATAAATCCTGCAATAAATTTGTCACCTCTTCGATGTCCTTATAAGTCCATATTAGCTGTGTTATGTAGCACATGCCAGTCTTGAAAGCAACATCAGTTATGCCTCTTTAGTGATTTGCACAAAAAAGTAGCAATCGAACCCCAATACTACAGACATACTTTATTCAAGCTCCAAATTAATTCACTAAAATGATCCATGGTTTTTAATTAATTCTATGGTTCCAGGTATTATAAAATACTGCCCCTTTTTATGCATGCTTGTAGAGTCTTAACTCCATCCTCCTAGGGTCATATAATAAAATTTCAGGAGCAAGGTTTTTATCGTGTTTCTCTGGAAGGAAGCAAATAAATTTTCCAGTTCAGTACAAAGTAAGCAGTACTGTTGTGTGTGGCTGATTCTGCCCTGCCATGTAGGCTGGTCCCTTCACCCCTCTCTTTGTCATGTGCCAAACTTGGTTGGCTTTCAGATTCCTAGCCTGCCTTTCCCATTCAAGTCCTGCCATGGGATTGCCCCTGTTCCAGGGCTCATGATCAGTTCCTTCACTGTGCAAATTTTCTTACACAAGAAACAGGGCTTACATTCATCTTTTTACAGTTTCAGATTAAAGGGACTACAGAGATAGGGAAACACATTCCTGCAAGTTTAAGACCGCTAGGTTGCACATTTTTTTTAAGTTACCTGTCTTCAGTTACACTGATCACAGCAGAAAACAAATGAGAACCAGAAACCAGGAAAGCACCCCTTAACATCCTAGTAGTTCATGTATGTACATACAGCCTCTAAAACAAGCTAGGAGATGGTTATCAAATTACAATTCATGGAATGTTATCCCTACTGAACAAATGAGTTCTATAAAACTACAAAGTCTCCTGGAAACTCTGTCAGGTGTTAATGTGCTAATTAGAAAATAATTGACTAAACCCATGAAAGCAGTAATAAAAATGTAGAATACTGCTCATTCACTCACTAACACAGAACAAGGGCTCTAACAGCAAAGGTTTAAGAGCCAAAGGACCAGGCAGGTGCCTAATGCTTCGTTAGGTTTTATAACTGAGGAAGACACTACAAATACCAAAAGCCCTGGTGCGAATAAGAAAAATAATAATAAATAATTTTTGGAAGCTGGCTTTAGAAAACAAATAAAACACAACCAGCAGAAATAAAGAAGCCTGATTACATCTCACATCTGAACCCATTCCAACACCCTTATTGTACCTTGTGTCCTACACCTACCAGATGGGGAAGGAGGGTGTGCACTGGAGCGCTCTGATGAGCCAAGTGCTGGGCAGCCAGCGGCCACCACCTCCTCCTTGCTGACCTGAAGGACAGCTTTTACTGGCTGAAGAGCCTGGAAGATCCCTGAGGGGAGCTGCAATGAATTCCTCCCTGGCTACGTGGCATGTGGGCCCTGTTAGAGAGAGTCTCTCCTTCATTCTGCAAAAAAATCTGTCATTCATTACTGAAATCAGCCCCGTATGGCTGAACTAGCAACTGGCTTGAAGTCACCGGAGGGGGAAAAAGGGTGAAGGCAGCCAAATTGTTTGGAATGCAGCTAAAATACTTCAGAGAGTTGAAGGTTAAAAGGGATCATTGGATCACATATTCTGACCAGAGGCCAGTAAGTCTTAACTACCAGTCCCGAACTAAACTAAGGAGCTTGTTTGCTGTTAAAACCATTACATTTGCATTACATTATCTCGCTCCTGACCACTGATTCTTCTTTTATGTACTTTTCTACCATTCTAAAAAGCTTTAGAATAGCAAATCTTGCAGATCTTTTTGACAAATTGATAATGTGTTCAGAACGTATAATTACAAGAGACTTCCTCCAGTACTACAATGTTCTGGCAGTTCTTTCCTGCACCACTTGATCTTTAATGTCAAGAGGCACACGCCTTGTTCTATGATCAGTTCCCATTAATACACACTGTAATGCTGGTAGTACATCCAACAGTCAGACTGGACACATTGCACTTATCTGTAACAGTTTGCTTGATGTGATTTTTAGACAACTTTTTCTAACACATAAGCTCTCATTCCAGAGGCATGACTTCTATTCCTGGAAAATTTGGGAGTAAATTTGGCCTGCACATTTGGCTGTTTGAAAGTGTTAATTTTACTAAGCCATCCAGATGATTTTGCTGTTGCTCTCACAGTAGTTTACTAAGTTATCATTTAGCACATACATAGATTTTATTAACAGTGAGTTTATTTTGGATCTCTGGTAAAAATCTTGAAAATGCTGATCCTACAGAAACTTGCACCCCAAAACCATGAAGACTAGCCTCTGAAAACTCTTCTATCTTTCAGAAGTCAAAAACTATTTCTCTATTTAACATGTTGGTTATTCAATAGCATTAGCCATTAGAAATACATATGGTATTAACCAAAGGACTCAGAAACCATTTTGCAGTTCTAAGCCTATTAGATTAAAAACAGAATCCATGATGTTTCTGCAATTACTTTTATCAATTTACCCGTGTTACTGAATAAGGCTGTTAGAATTGTTTTACAGGCCGCGGTGATTGACATTAAGGATATCTTACTTATTTCTTTATCAAACCATTTTCATATCTTTTCCTACTGTTTTGTCTGTGGTTTATGTCAAAACAGTCAAGAACAGTACAGGTCATCCAGCTTGGTCATTTGAAAATGGACAGAACACGAATGATTTTCTTTACTTCTCAATTCTTACTTTCCATTTAAAGATTTATTAAGCCCCAAACTTAGCTACTTCTTCAGACAACTCTGCCAAGATCCCACGGCGCAAATTAGCCAGACTTCATTAAAAACTGTCTAGCTTTGCTTGGAACAGCGCTTTCCCCACGGACCTCACCAATTCCCGCCACGTGATGCCAACACCACACCTGGTTTGTCGCAGGTACGGCGGCGATGCTCACCGGGCACCGCCGCGCGCTCCGTGACAGCTGCGGCCTCAGACCCATCTCCAGCCCGGAGCGACCCCCCTGGCCCTCCTCGCTCCCCTTTTTCTCTAAATCCCCCTCCGCCGCCGTACGCCCAGCGGAACCCCCGTTCGGGGGTTCCAGCGAGGTGCCAGCACCTGCAGACCTCCCCGGCCACCCCCGCCACATTCCCGCTCCTGCCGCGGGGGATGCGGCGCCGGCGCGGCCCCCGGGAGCGGGCGGGCGGCGCCCCTCATGCCGCCGGGCGGGGCCGCGCTCCCGGCATGCCCGAGGGGGACGCTTCGAGGGTGGGTAGGTGGGCGGAGGGAAGAAGGGAGGGAGGGTGCGCGCCCACCCCACGGCCGCTTCCCATTCCCAGGCGCTTCCCATTCCCACCCGACGCGGAAACCGGCGCGCAGCCGAGCCGCTGTAGCCGGCGCGCAGGGCGCATGCGCGGGCGGCCGGGAGGGCGGGGGCCGGCGTTCAGCGGGGAGCGCTCCGGCCGCCGGTGCCGCCCGCACTCCGCGCTCCCGCCCGGCGCCGCCGCTACCCGGGACCGGCGGCCGCCGCGCACAGCCCGCGCCGTCTCCCCCCGCTCCGCGTCCGCTCGGTGTCCTGCCCCGCCATGAAGTTGAGCAGCCGCGGCCGGGGATGCTGCGCGGGCGGCAGCCAGGAGCGCGGGCCGCCGCCGCGGAGCCCCTTCGTGCACCAGCTGCGCTTTAGCCCCCTGGAGAAAGCCAAGGTAGGGGCGTGCGGCCGCCGGGCCGCCCTCCCTCCCTCGCCGCCGCCTCCTTCCGTGCGTTCCCCGCGGCGCACCGGCTGCCGGGCCGCGTCCTGCGGCGGGCGGGGGCTCGGCGCCGCCGGTGCTTTGTGAGCCGGGCAGAGCCGGGCAGCGGTGCTGGGCGTGTGCGAGGCGAGGCGGCGGCCGGGGCCGGGGGGCTGGGGGCGGCCGTGATGCTGTAGTGCGGGGCGTGCGCCTCAACTTGTGTCCGATGCCTTCTCCAAAGGAAAAAAAGCTGTTGGTGGTTTCTGGGGGTTTTTTTTTTGCTTGTTTGTTTGGGGGTCTTTTATGCGTTTTGTTGGCATTTTGAGGTTTGGGAGGGTTTTTTTTTCGTTTTTCTGGTATTCTGGGGGTTTTTGTGTTGTGTGTTTGTTTTGTTTTTTTTTTTAACGGGGGCGGGGGCGCAGCCCTGCGGAGCCGCTCATTTTCAGCGTCAAGTCAAGGTAGGTATTAACCTGGGCCGAGACATCCCGGTGCAGCCGAAGTTTTGCCCCTGGGTAAATAGTCCCTGCGGCGTAATTTAGGTTTTGTGCAGGTAGCGGTGAGACTACAGGAAGCAGTATTAAAATGCAAATTTGCAGTTGCCTGGCTTTTTATTTCATTGTTTGGTTCTAGGGGCTTTTTTCCCCTCTCCGTGCCTCTGCCTCGCCTCGCACAGCGTGCAGTAGCTGGTTGGGTATTCAGAGGGCATGGCCCTTGTCTTAGGCTTTCGGTAAGATCTGGGTCACTTGCTGTAGGAAGAAATACCGTCAGAAGCTCACCTAATGAGAGGCTGGCCATTTCTGCCACTTCATCACTGTAATACTTCAGGTTTATAAAGCTGTTGTTTTGGGAGCCTGACAGCCTTCAGTACCTGTTAACATTGGAAATTATGGTTCACTAATATTGAACCTCTTGGGTAAAGGTGCTTTAGATCCAGCTTTGATTTGCTGCCTAGATGCTTAACACGAGATATGTATGGCCTGACTTAAAAAACATAAGAATGTGCCTCATGCTACATATCAGGCAGCCCAGGAATTTATGGTATACTCCAGTAGAAAAGGTTTTCACTTTTTATTAAGTTGCCCAGTATGTATTCAGTGGTTGCTCATAAATTGTTGCTTAAGCTGGAAAAGGGAGAAAAAGCTTGTGTCATCTGCTTAATTCCTCAATAAATTGCATAGTGGTAAAGGTTTTCTTTCCGTGTACTGTACTTTGTTCCTGAAGTCATGGTTAATATGCAATTAATGAGGTAGAAGTCTGTCAGGCAGCTGAGAGGAGCACATGAAGCACATGTTCATATGGACTAGGATTGTCTCCAGTTATAACAACTATTGTTGCTTTCTACTTGGTTATTTATAAGAAATTTTAAAAACACTGCTGGGAGAGGACAGCAGACTCTGTTTTATGTTTTTTGCAATAGTAAGTCTCATAGGACCTACTAACATCGCTTATCTGATGATAGTCCTGACACCTTGAGGAGCTTTGCTAGGGAAATGACTGATTGTAAAACACATCTGCTTTGTGTGTGGGCTGCCCTGCTCGTAGGTATGAGATGTGAGCCTTGCAAGTGGATTTCAAGGATTTGTTTTTCTCAGTGAAGATGAGGAGATGTGTTTAAACTGCTCTAGTTTGTCACAGTGCACAGGCCAAAGGAACAGCCTCCTCACCAAAGATTGTGTCTTGGACTCGCTTTATAAGTGAACGGCCTTTCTCTGATATACGGCAGCACAGAGTTCTTTAACCTAACCTCCCTTCAGTCTCTTACTGTTGCAATTTCACACAGGAAAAAGCCCATAAACTGGCATACAGAACTGTGGTAGATATTTTTTCTTTGCCTTAGTCATGCTTTTCCAGTCTCTTCAACCATTAAAAGTTGTGCTTGAGACAAAAGCTGCTAAAGCAGAGCTGTGGAACTGCTCCACTTGAGAAGAAATGCCCCCTAGGTGAATGACAGAAGTGTACATTCTCCTCTGTACAGCCTTGGAGAGCTACAGAGGGCTTGGTGTGAACTATTGCAGCTGAACTCACTTCCTGTTCAGCTGCAGGCGTGTGTTGTGGCACAGGCTTTTCTGTCTGTCCTGTGAATCTAACGGGGGTTTCTGGGATTGCACAGGCTATCGAGGAAGGTTAGGAATGTAGGTACGAGCAGGGGACTGGGAGACAAGGCTGCTTTGTCCCATGGTCTGGTGTCTGTTGCTGATGGTCTGCCAGATAGCTCCATTATCTTTGCTACAACCTCATCCTGCACTCTGCAAGAGGTTAGATTAGCTTTTTTGTTCATTAATGCAGCTCAATCATGCTTTTTAGCATGTTCCAGCCTGAGACTGTGGGAGTGAAAGAAAGATAGAAAGTGAGAGAGGAGAAAGCGCAACAGTAAAAAGAAATCCTTCTGACTGTCAAGGAACTGTTCACATCACCTTTCATTTACTTTATAAAAACTGGGAGATTACAAGAGTGTAAAAGCAGTAAGACTGTTCTGAACTGAGTTCCATCAGTAGAAATTATGAGAATGGCTATTTTACTGTGATCTGAGGGTGACAGTAGGGGTCATTCTTGAAGCTACCTGTTTTATTTCAGTACTATAATAAAATTCTTTTTGGGAGACAGACGTGATTTTATTAACCATGGATTTTGTTCATACTAACATCTTCTGGGCACTGTCATATAAGTCTTAAGCTCTTGATTCTTGTTACCACTGCAGAACAGGCAGAAGCATTACTGGAGCTATTACTAAGCATCTGTAGCTTTTTTCCCCTGCTACTTCAAAATACAATACAATGCCATTTTCCATTTTTCTAGTGTTTCTGGCCCTTTTATTTCACCAGTGCTGGTGTTCATTTGGTGCCTTGGTGAGCTGATTTGCCTCATTAAACCAGCATATCATTGTGTTTTTGTGTTCTGATTATTTTCTTTTGCTGGGATGGCTGTGTTTTTTCTCACTAATGAGCTATATTGGCTCATTGCTAGCTCACATAAGTGCTAGAGCTGACTCAAGGGGAGGATTGAAGAGAGAGTGAACAGGACCACTCTTTCACAGCAGAGATCTGTTAGATTGGCTTTAGCTACAGGAAAATTTCTCCTCCTGTATTTATCTCTGTGAATGTGTCTGTTGGGGAGCTTGCAGAGTGGGAAAGTGGGTAGTGAGAGAATTGTTGAGGGATGAATTCCTAGCTCCTTCACTGCTATCTTTGGTGAGTTGAGCTTTTGGGATGATAATGGTGAGGAAGTATAGGTGTGGGGTAAGATGTAATTTCTGTCTGTAAAAGAAAAATCAAAAGCTCTGTCATGTCAAATAGTATTTCCTTTCTCAGTATTGTGACTGCTACTTTGTAAGTCATGGAAATTTTGTTGCAAATAAACTGGTTTTAGTGATGTGATTACAGTATTGGTAATTTCCAAGTTGCATATTTTCAGCTTCTCTGTGCATGAGAGCTATGATAGTGGTTTTCAAGATAGGAAACAGACCTAGAGAAGTAGAAACCAGGGTACTCTGATTCTTTTGCTCAGTGCTTAGATATGTAGGACCGGATATTTTAGAGAACTTGAAACTTGAGTTCATGTTTTATACCTTCATCGTGAGGTCATACTTAAATCTGAATGCAGTCTCTGTAAATAAGGAGAACATTCGATACTTATTTAGTTTAAGTGACTTGCCTTACATCAGGTTTAAGCTCTTCTGATGGAAGAAGGCAGATCAGTTTCCCAGGGCAGCCTTCCATTACAAGCTATCCATAGGTCTTTCACAGTATACACGGCAGCTTCCAAAAAACTAAGTTGGATGCTGTAGGCCAGCAAATGTTAAATAAATGGTAATCAACCCCCTCTTGAGATTTCTTTGGTGTGAGCTGAACCCCTCAAAGCTCTGGGTGGACCTTTTAGGGGTTTTAAAATGTATATCAAAACACAGGTGTTATGTGACTTACAACTTACTGCCAAACAGAATTCCTAATTTTGATGGAAGACATGTCACTATCAACATCCCAGATATGTTGGAATGTGATCACCAAAATAGTGTCCACATAAGGGCAGAGCCAGAGTGTATGTCTCCTGCATTCTGATCTCTGACAGTCACCTGTGGGGACAGGATCACCTCCTTTTTTCTGTCTGACACTGTTGCTGTGCATAGGTTTTACAGGGTAGAAGCTTTCTTACCTGGGAAGATGTCTGAACGTAGGTATAGACTGAACTACTTTTCAAATGTTAGCACCTTTCTTGACTCCTAACTTTCTTCAGGAGGTAGACCTACTTTTCTCTCCTGCCAGATTTCTTGTGTGAACAGGTACTGAGCTACTGCCTGCTCTAAAGAGGCTGGTGTCACAGCCAGACCCTGTGCATTTGCTTCTTGCTGGCCATTACCATCCTCACTGTATCTGGAAGACCAAGAGGCTTTTTCTGCACATTTATACCATCTTTTACGGCATTATGGATGCAACTTCTATTTTCATTCTGTGACATGACACTAAAATGATCTTTGGTACAAAGGATTAGTACAGAGGAGTCAAGGGATGGAATCCCTCACTACCGGATACCTGCCATTCAGCTTTGCCCTGGAGTAGGAGAAGACTTAGAGGAGTGATAGGGAGGGAGGAGGTGTGAATCCCAAAG
The DNA here is from genome assembly GCF_052056855.1 of Sturnus vulgaris. NCBI lineage: Eukaryota > Metazoa > Chordata > Aves > Passeriformes > Sturnidae > Sturnus > Sturnus vulgaris. Next base: position 93,163,926 of record NC_142243.1, on the reverse strand, counting down.
GTCTGTGTCTTCACCTGCATTTTGTATCACTTATTTTTTAGTGGCTGTCCTTCTCATTTTACAAAATTAGAAGGTAGCTGCTCTCATCTCCAGAATGCTGGTGGGCTTGTCTGTGAATGCAGAGTTGTGTGAGCTGGTGGTAACTTTGATGTTCATCTGACCATTGTAGCGTGTGAAGATTTATTGGTTCATTTGGGAAACTAGCCTATCTAAGAAAAAAAAAATTCTTTTTTCTGTCAGTTCTGCAAACTCAAGCAGAGTCTCCATAGGGGCTGGAATCCTGTTCTGGAGAGTGGGGTCGTGGTTGTTATGAGATGATGGTGCTGGTCTGAACCATCACTGTAAAATCCAGCTGCAGTGGGCTGGTAGCTTAGGGCTTGAAAGTGGTATCTTGGGGTTTTCTCCTGTTGTGTATTCCCTGCACCTACTCTAGATTTATAGATTTGTGCACCTACAGAGTGAGTTGGTTGTTGAGCTGTTTTGGGAAGTGAGAGGAAGTGGAAAGTGACCTGCATGATGACTAGATCTGCATCAGGGAAGAGAAGAATATGAATTAATCTTTCCACAGCAGCCTGGAGATGCATCAGATTAAGCACATGAGACAGCACCTTATGGCTCATTACTCATGCTTGCCGAGCTATTGTGGTATTGAAAAGTGTGCTTTTTAACCTTATCTGCCTTATCTTTAATTGAATGATAGCTTGCTGTTTCTACCATTAGATATTTTTAAGTTAAGAAATAGTATCGGTTTCTAGGAATCACTGATCTTTTCAGTCTGAAATTGTGTTGGAATAATACTTTTAAAAATTATTTTTATTTTACAGATTGCCTTCATGACCTTGACTCTGTTTCCTATCCGACTCTTTTTTGCTGCTTTTATGATGTTGCTGGCCTGGCCTTTTGCGTTCATTGCTTCAATGGGATCTGACGAGCAAGAGCTTGAAAAGCCCCTCTCCTGGTGGCGAAAGTGAGTCACTGATACGGTGAAAATATAAAAATTATTAAACACTTTCCTCAGCTGGGTAACTAGAAATGCCTCAACTCTTTGATTTGCCAGGTGACCCAAGAATTGCACTTGTAATCTCTGGCTTCTTACCTTTTTTGGGGATATAGTGTGAAGCTTTGTTGTGGCATATTCAATTGCATTGATTCCTGTAATGTCAACTTCTGATTCTGAAGATTGACTTTATGGAATGTGCTCAGATTTCATATTCTAAATTTTTGTTGTAAGCTGCTTCAACCCTGTGATGAACTGACAAAACCTGTGTTGATTCCCTGAGGGCTTGCCCCATACTTTAGTGCTTATTAAAAGTCTGTGGTTGCTTTGATATTGCAATGCTAATTAAGGTATAATATAAGACTCTGTCCTCCCATCCATGAAAACTGCTATTTGAGGAGCAGGAATGGAGGGGTGTATCACCTCTTCTATTGACAACTTTAAAATTAGGAGCTGGCACTAGCATGAAGGAAGCTGATTGTGCTTTGCATCACAGGAGGGAAGGAGGTTGAGAACCACAGAGGTATATCACTTTACATTTCATTTGGAGCAATATCAATGCAATAACTAATGGAATAATTGGCTGCCTTCAGTCTTGCATACAGTTATTTTGAACCCTTTTAGATTCTCCCTTCCCCATTTAATCCAATTTTCTGTGTTACCCTGCTCTCTCTCCTCTAATCTCTATAAGTGTTACAATTTGTGGTGTTTGATTTTTGTGCTCTGTTCAAAGTTTCTCTTTTCATGACTGTGAGACAGTTGAAAAAGACAGACAAACAAAACTCCACAAAAAACCCACAAATAATCCCCACCCCACCAAAAAAAAAAAAAAATCCACATGAAACAAAAATCCAAATCACTTTAGGAGAAGATGGGGAAAGGGAAGAAAATAAAATATTTCCAGAGCTCTTATATGTATTCTGTAGGCCTTCCTATATTTGAGAATCTCTGCCCTACATATGCCCCCTGTTTTGTTAGGGTAAACTTGAAACCAAGAATCAGGATAAGTGCATTCTGACAATATCCTAATAGTATATTTCAGGACTCAATTTATTAGAGCTTTTTAGGTGTTACTTGAAAGCCTTATTAGGCATTGTGTAGAAGATACTTAACAGTCATAGTCTGAATTAAAATAAATGATGAACGAAATGCTAGTCTTGGAGACTAGAATAAATTAGTGTTCAGGTATAAAATGAAGTTTAACAGCATATTACCTTGAAAGTGGTTTTAAATCAGCTGAGAAAGAGAAGAACAAAGTGTGTGCAGTGTTCCAGCTGTGTTTTAAGCATTATATTTTTTCTGAACTTTTGTCATGGATGTAATTTTTCATTTCATTATTTTAAGGTGTTCCTGTGGCAACATAACCTCTTTCCCAACTCTTTACAGGATAGTGGATATTTTGCTGAAAGCAATAATGAGAATGATGTGGCTTGCTGGTGGATTCCACTGGATAAATGTCAAAGGCAGACGGGCATTGCCAGCAGAAGCAGCAATATTAACGGTGGCTCCCCATTCTTCCTACTTTGATGCCATTCCAGTAACTATGACCTTCGCCTCCATTGTGATGAAAGCAGAAAGCAAAGATATTCCTGTTTGGGGAAGTAAGTCGGTAGATACTTCATTTTTCAAGAACAATTAAAAAAGATTACTTAGGAAGTTCACTGAGTGTGTGTGGGAGGGACTGAAACAGGAAATTTTGCTTTAATATATGGTGAGAATTTTTTTTTACTGGTCTACTCTGAATGTCAATACAAAAAGTTGGGGCAGGGGGGAGAGGGGAATGTTCTTTTTCCACTTTCTCAAAGTTGAATGAAGTCAAAGCAGAACTCATGGTTTAATTTGCAGTGAACTTGTAGCATTTTAAAGCCTGCCAGATGGAAAAGCAAATTAGAATGGGGCTATGGAAGCAAAGACTAATGCTAGGGAGAAAGTCTACTAAGACGGTGCTAGTTGGGGTGCCCTGCCAGAAATGTCTTTTAGGAATGTGGTCTGCTCTGAATGCTACCTTGCCTTGAGGGAGTGCTGCTAATCCTTCACACATCAATAGGTTAGTTTCAGGCAGAGTGTGAAAGATGAGCAGAAGAGCAGATTGTTGTGCACTGGGTTTAGTCATGAGAAAAGCAGATTCCTGAGTCAGTAGTGCTTTAATACTATCTTTGGAATTATTCCTGTAAGCTCTCACAAATGTTTGAGAGACACCTGTTGTGACAGACAAAAAGTTGTGTAAGCTTTTGGGCTTTTAGACTTCTAACCAAAGTCTGTGTGGAAGCATTTTGGAGAAACCCATCATCTTGTGTCTAGCGACCTGCAAAGTTCAAAGAATGTTCCTGTGTGTCATTATGTAGATTTTTATGGGTAGTATAAAAGTGACAAAAGATTTTACTTTGACCATGGGTAGGACTCTAAAATTTAAAAGTTTAAACAAAAGCTTTGAGTTCCTTTGCAAGTAAGTGGAATCAGGCTGTTGGTTCTGACATACTTCTAAAATTTAATTAGACAGTGTGTTTTTAAGGTCACATTCAAAACCAGAAGCTAAGAAAGGCCCACAAAGAGTGAGTGATTAGATATGTAAGTTTCATTTAAGGAATCTTGTCATGTAAGGGTCTGCCTGTATGAGGTAAAATTCAGGCCAGATATGTAATTGTATCTTAATTCCATTGAATATCTTACTAATGGTGTTGAGAAATTTGTGGCAGTGGAAAATCTATGTAAAAATTAATAGATCCTTTGAAAAGAAAGAAAAAGTGCACAGGCAGGCATGTGTTTTCGTAAACAAGTGTATGCAAACAAGCATAGTGTGAAAACAAAAGGAAATTGAACTCCCTTGTTCAGTACTGAAAGGAGATACTCTTGTGTATGTTGGCATTCCTGTACAGCATAGGTGTTTCCAGGCCAACTTGGGCTTTAGGAGCAGTCCAGACATAGAAGCAGGGGCTGATTTATCTTCTTTCTCAGGTGACTCAGTTGACTGTTTAATGATTGCTGTCCAGCAAAATAAAAGTATTCTGTGTGGAACTCCCTTTGGCTTGAAGGTGGTCTGTCTGGACAACCCAAGTTAAATGAGGTAACTCCAGCCCATGTTGTGCTACTGCAATGTGATGAAATGGCAGAATGGCATTTGACAAGCCAGGAGAATTTGTAGGGATATGGAGATTGTAGTTTCCCTGAATGTAACTCAAGTTCTGTGTATCAAGTAGATCAAACTATTTTCTAAATATCTAATTTAATTTTGAGGTGACTTTTACAGGATTTCATTGAAAGTCTAGACTTTTTACAATGCATTTAAACAATTATTCACTTCATTTAGTTCATATGTGAGTAAAACCAGTTACAGAAAAAGAGAACATGTAGTGATTTGATATAACTGGAATGTACAGTGCAGTCAAATAAATGAATGTTTTGTCTTGTATAGCTGCATTTGCATTATGCTGTGCAGCCACAAAAGTTATGTAGTCACTTGTGAAGGGTTCACAAAAATGTCACAGAAGTGAGGCATACCAAAGGTCATAACTGGGACTGAGAGTTCAAAACCCATTTTTGTTTTTAGGGGTGGACTTTTATGTAACATTAATTGCAGCAGTTTGTGTTATTTAAGTAAATGGACCTTAACAGAGAGGTAGTAATCACTGCATTGATTAGTTTGGCTTAAAAATTAGTGAGAACTTTCCAGTACAACTGTGATTCATTTATCCTTCCACCTTTAAGAAAAGTTTTCTGTGAAGCAGACAGTGCTGAGTATCCTCTCCTTTGATGCAATACTTTAATCCCAATGTAACTTACACCTTTCTGCATGCACACACATAAAAAAATCCATTTCATGTTATTGGACCACTGATATTTCTCTTATGCTTATGTGATAGTGTGCTCATGTTTTTATTGGGTTCCCTGGTGAATTGTTAACACTCCAGACCTTCATAAAGAATTTATCCCAGAGGTCAGAATTGTGTTGTGTTCATCGGTTTTGTAGGTCTTGCAGGCTTGGTATACCATCTTCAGTAAGGTTTTGGAGCCAGTCACTGATAATCCTAACTTTGTTATCTCTTGAGTCTTGTTAATGGTTATTCTGAATCTTCTGGGAAGCTTTGAATAAAGTACATTCATTTAACTATCTGATCAGGTTTAAACATCTAAAAAATGAAGTGGGAGAGGAAATGTAATTTCCAAGGATGAGGACTTTGGGTGAAGAGTACTTCCTCATCCGATATATTCAAGTATGATATAAATAAATTGGCTTTTTAATGACTATGTTTATTGAGACATTGTACATTGTATACCAGAGGGATCAGGTGCTTTAGCAGGCACAAAATTATCTGATTGCTACATGGTTACTAAGATTGCTTCTGCAAGTACTTTAATAGGTTTCTAGAACAGCTGCCTGTATTATTGTACCCTTCGTTTGCCAGTCATGGAATATTAAGCTTCTGATCCACTTGAAAGCCCAGATGATTAAAAGCCTGTTCTTTATGGGATTGGTAGTACCCTGCAACTGTGTTTGTGTGTGAGAGTTTTATTGCTTTCTAAATTGAAGACAGCTCTCCTGGTTTGCAAAGTCCAATTTCGGAAGCAGACTTGAGTCTTGTGACTCTTACAGATATCTTCATCCTTTTTCAGAAAACCAGATTTTTAAAATGCTCTTTGGTTCTGGGAGAAGAGTTATGAACTCTTCAGTCAATGGCCAGTAGTGTAAAAAATTATCCATTTGGCACACACACAAGGTTAACAAACTCTGGGGAGGAACTGCTTGCCCAAATATAAACTATTTCAATGATCATTTAAAAAAAAAATCAGTATCCAGAAAGTAGAGATTGCCAAACAGATGGAATATGTCATGATGCTGAAGGAAGATGTGTGTTTCTACATGATGACTTTCTAGGGTTTTGCTCAATTGGACATGTGAACTTTGCTGGACCACTTAAGTCTTACAGTGGGAAAATGACTTGTAGGAGTCTGTTACACCTTACATGGTCTGAAGAAGTCAGATCCATTTATCAGTACAGACCCTTAAACTTTCCTGTTTTGCCTACTGAATCCCACTTCAAGTCAAGGACAAGGTTTGTGCATAAATTCTGGATAGTTACACTTCCCTGTCTTATTTTTGACTGTTGAAGCACCCTGGATAAAAGTAGTTTTTCACTGCTGAAATGATTGGTCCTGCTGCAGAAATGCTTCAGTAAGAAAGAAAAGGGATTTATCCCTATATATGAATTGATGGGGACTTGAGACCATTTTTATGATTTGAACTTTTTCAGTCGTCTGAACTTTTAGAAACGAAATATAAGTGAAAAGTTAGTTTCAACTTTATGCAACTTCTCAACATCTCTTAACACCACTCTCTGAAAAGGAGAGGGAGTTGATACCTGTGAAATGTACAGGATGGTATGTTATCTTAAGTTTATAAAGGGGAAAGAAGTAATTTGTGTTTGGTGGAACACAGCAGACCTACAGAGAAAGGGAGACTCATACAGTGCTATTAAACGATCAGTTCTCTTGTAGGTGTTTTTTTTTCCACATCTAGTAAACTCGTGAATTTTTGTTCAAGCTCAGTTTTTGAAAGTGCATTATGGGCCTTTCTCAAGCATCATGACTAAAAGATGAGAATAAGTAATTCAGGGGAAAGTATTTATGCTTGGGTAGCTGAGTATATTTTCATCTCAGAACTTAAAAGGTGCCAGATTACCTACCAGCTCTGTTGTGGAACCTAATCCTTTAGTCCTGCATCCCAGGTACCTCCCCCACCTCTTCCAAAGCACACAAGAAGAAAATTGTGGTAGACTCATGGTTCTTCTGTGACAATCTCGCATGTAAACACTTCTGAGATTGACTAAAACAATTGACTAGTCCTTAAACTCCTTGTGGAAAAACCTGTTCTGAGGTGAAGACATTACAAATTTCTTCTTTTATACACTGTAAATCAGGGGCTTAAACACAGAGGTCACTGGTAGGAATGCCAAAATCCTATGCTATGTCAGCATTGTAGCTTGCCTTGAGTACACACTTGAGCTCCCCATTTCTGAGGAGCATCTTGAAGTTGTTGCCAAGCTTATCCATTTTATCTTCTCCTTTAAAACCCTCTGTTTCAAAATTCAATGTTTCCTTCATACTGTGGGCACCCAGATGATCCTGCAAGATTTCAGTCTTCCAGAAGCGCTCTCAGAGAGACTTAAAATACTTGTATTGTCACATGTGTATTATATGTATGTGTTTATCATTTGGCTTGGAGTCCTGGAAAATTCTGTAAAAAATTACTTCTCATTTAAACTGCTGCTGGAATGAACCACCATCACTAGTTAATATATATCATTTATTGAAGTTACAAACTGCAGTATATAGGAAACCTTCAGATCAACAATTCTGCCTGCCTTAAATACTTTTTAGATTGTCAGCAGAAAGCTAAAACATAAAACCATGTCCTCATACAGGTATTGCAGGTGTGAGAGCAAGCAGCAATCTCTGAGATTAAAAGAAGTCTTTGTCTCTCAAGAAGTCCTTAGAGGAAATAGGTCACATTTTGAAAGACCAACACAAATACCACAGAATTTACTTCTGTTAAAACGACAGAGGACACCGATTATTTACTTCCCACTACTGACTTTTCCTTGTCCTATAGGCTTCATTTTTTTTCTCACCTTTCTCTTTGGAAATAGCCTCTATCCCATGAATAATTAGCGTGCCTTCAGTCAGGTGGTCCATCTGGTGAGCATTTAGTCAAACTTGGAGAAATTGTTCTTGACATACATTTGTCTTTAGTGGTTGATTCAGATTTGAGTCAAGTAAGTATATATATTATATATGTGTTTTTATAATAAGATACTACCACCAGCTTTACAAATCTCTTCTAGAGTATCATGATGTATCATGACTGTGATAACACTTCTTCTGTAAGAGCAATGTAATTCCAAGGGCAAAATATCCTAATTTTGTTTAAATTTTGTGCATTGATACAACTTGGTGTATTTAGTGTGTGTGTGTTCTTGAGTTTTTCCATTTTTAAGGTCTGTCCATATATGCAGGAAGTAACTGTAATCTAGAACTTTAATGGTTTTCTTCCCCTATAATTTTCAGAAGACTTTTGAGCCTCTTGCAGATTTATTTTCTTCTTTTCTCTGCAGTAAAGAGCAGTTTTCATATTAGATGTTACCTCATTAGAAAAATTTTGAGTTCAGAACCTTGTAAGCATGTACATTTCAGTAAGGCAATTCTTGAAAACTAAGCCCAAGATGGTGTTTTTCAACCTTTATCCTTCGTGGGTTTTGTACCCCTAAATACAGAACACACAACATGGCAACTGCTATTAGAAAAATAATTGTATTTTTTCCATACTAGAAAAAAGCTGTGGAGTAAATACTGTAAATGGATATCCCACTGCATACTACTTGTACAGCTTATCTCCACGTTAAAGGCAAGCAGAGCCGGTTGTGCTGCCTCTGTAGGATTCCCTTAGAATGTCAGGGGAATGTAGTGATGGGGCTGTGTGTTGTTTGGGGGAGAGGCCAAAAAAGCCTCAAATTCAGCATTCTCTACTTTTGCAGCTGTCACTTTGTTTGTTGCTGATTCTACAGTGGTGAAAATGTAACTGCCCACTCAAAAATGTGTGTATGGATACATTTCAGAAGATTTGTATGTAGTGCCACGTTGCTGTTCCATAGCATTTTGTGTTCTCCCGTGCCTTGTGGAACCAGTGGTGATGTTGTCAGTATAAATGGTTTGCTACAATACTTTCTGCTGTTGCGTATTATGCAGCACTTTGTGTCTTGAATTGAAACAAGGTTTCCTCACATGCACACTTGCCTGCAAAGAGAGAGGGGAAATAATTTTTTCCCTGCTGTTGTCCTAAGAATCTTAAAGACACCAGCTGTATGTGTTCAGCTTATCAGGAAAAAAACCTGGGGTTTGCTTATGCATTGAGCTGGTGCTAAAATTAATTGCCTGGGAGTTATGATTCTGAAACCAGTTGGAGCTGCCACCCTGCTATTAATTAAAGTAATACTGAGTTTTTGCAGTCTTTCTTTAAAGAGGCTGTTTTGAACAACTTTCAATTGGTTAGAGTTTCTGTATGTGGCATCTGGCTGATTTGAGAGGCAGAAATTTTAATGTTTTACTGGCAGCACCATTTAAATTGCAGGCACCTGCCTAATAAGATAGAATATAGCATGTCAGTTGTCCTCAGGACACCTTATATGATCTGAAACTGAGGATGAGAGTGACTAGATGAAATAGAGCTGACACTGATAGAGAAAAAGCTGGAATAATGACGCTCACAAGATCAGTTTTGTGAACTGATGGATGTGTCTGTCATTGCCCACTAGATTTGATAATTCAAGGGTAGTTTTAATGGAGTGAGAGGAGCTGGGCAAGATATTTTTCAGAATCTCTGAACACTTGAGCTGTGGTTTTCACTACCTGGTTACAGCCAGTCTTGGACCATTGAATTGCTGAGCAGAGAAGGATATGATTATGTTCTGTTTATTGTACATGTTACAGAGTTCTACTTGTTTCCTTTGGTTGCTCAGTATGCCAGCTGTTTGGAGCATTTTATACATTCACTTCTAGCCTTACATTTCCCTAGTCCTGCCTATTCCTTGCATCACGCACTATCTTAGGTACTGTCCCCCTGTGTTTCAACTTGACTTGTGACCACAGTCTCATCTTGGCTGCTAATTTGGTGTGTTTCTCAGCTTCTCTTTTTTTCACAGACCTTTGGCCTTGGTCCTGACTTGCACAGATCGAGTTGGTAGAGCCTTTGAATTTTCAAATTTGTGTTTACTGAACATGAAAATATGTGATGAGAGTAAAAGGTCTGTGTAGCCTTCTGCTCTGTTGTCAGAAGTGGTTAAGAAAAGACTACAGAGTTAGCCTTCTCTTCGTGTGTATTTTCAGCTTTTTACTGATGACTGAGAGTTTCAAATTCACTTAAATTGTTGGACTTAACCACTAAGGGCCTGGTAGCTGGTGTCTCACAGGATCTTCAGTTGCTGTTTAATATTAAAACAAGAATTCTGTCAGTTTTTTAGTCCAATGTCTAAGGAAGTAAGGCTTTAAATAACCACCCTAATAGGCTAATTCAACAGGCAGGACAAATCCATAGGAAGCTAAGATGTCAGTTACCTCTGTCTTTCAGCATACCACAGTAATTTTTCTTTATATGGAGGTGTGGTGCTGGTCATTTATAAGATAACTCACCTTGTGTTCCTCTGGAGCTTAGTAATGTTACAGTAGCTTGCTTTTGGGAAGGTTGTGACAGTAAAGCTCCCAAGTTCTCACATCTTGCCTGTACAGTTTTCAGATACAGATGACATCAGTGTAGTCTGATGTTTTCTGTTGCACTGCCTGAAGAAAAATCTGTCTGCTTTGTCTGCTTGCTTAATTTCATGTGTTATAAATAAGACCCTGCTTGCAGCATGTCCTCAGAAAAGAGCCTGGGAGTTCTGGAATTATCTTATTCATTCCTTGGCCTGAAGTAACCTAAATTCTGTCACTTGGGCCTAATGTAAAAGAAATTCCAAGTGAATGCTGGGGATGTTGTATCTTTTGCCTTCCTTTACTTTATAATGTTTTTGGTATGGAACAGTAATTTGCAACAGTTGGGCAAACTCAGGAGTAGGAGCACTAAGAAGAAAACAAGTATGGTTTCCCTTGTTACATTTATTACTTGTTCTGTGTTTGTGGGATTTTTTCCCCTGTTCTTTGCGTGTTAGTCTTTTAGTGATTTGTTTTGGGGCTTTTTTGTTTTTTACATTGCCTTGGTTTTTTTACCTTTGCCTTGCCCAGCTGGCAAAAGATGATCTTTACTCCCCTGACAGGCGTTGTTCTGTAGATATTGTCTTAAGAGCAGGCATATAGGAAAAAGTACAAGAGTAAGGTAACTTTTCTGAGTTCTGAGAGGAGCAGTTTGTCTCCTGAGCTGTGGCAACTTGTAATAGATCAGAGACTTGTCTGGAAACATGCTGTAAGGTTTGACAGATTTGTTTCTCAGAACCTAGAGAATTGAAGGATTTTGGTGAGTTGGTGGCTCAACTTCTAGTGGGATACCATAACCAGCAGCTTTTGCCGAGTACAGAGCTGTAATTCCTTACCCTGCTTTTTCTTCACACTTTAAGCACTGGCTGATCTGTTAACGTAGCACGTTTGTCCTTGACAAAAGCAGATTATACAGAGTCAGTGAACTCCTCTCACAGTGGCTGGAAAAATGAAAACTGTATTTGGGGCAAGTAGAATAGCTAATGTTTTAGAACCTTCTTTTAGAACCTTGGAACCTTCAAGTAAGATTACGTGATACAAAAATTATTAAAAGGTTTTTGAAGACAACCTGCTTAAGTGAAGGCATGACGCACACTCTATTTGAAGATACTTCTCTGGTAGTGCTTTTGGGCACTGCAAATGAGCTGTATGGGCTTCTTATTATTTTGTAAGTTATCTTTGGTGTCCTTGTGACAGACATGCGTGGAGAGTATCTTGTGGATTGATTTCTGATTTTTACTTATGTTCATTTTGTGTCTGGCTATGTACAAGAGGTTTCCCACTGAGCCAGGAAGAGGATGTCTGAGATCTAATTCATCTGGTATAAGGAACAGGCAAACAAGTGACAGCTGAGAAAATGAGCATGCCTTTTCTGTTGACACTGATTCTTCACAAAAAATAACATCAGTGTATATAATATCTTTGGTGTACCTTTAGTGGAGCTGAGCTGTTACAAAAGACAAAAGCTCTAAAGTCAGAAACAATTTGACTGACGGGATGTCTTTTGCAAACACTTAAGTAGCAGGGAGATTCCTGCTGCTTTGCTTGGTTGGGAGTGGCTATACATTTTGTGATTTCTGTGGAAGGAGGAAATGGCCTATAGACAGCCACAGCTGCACTGTTGCAGAAAACTGCATAGTATGTCCCATCATGTTTTATATTATCTGTGTTGTATGTATTGGTCTATTAAAAACTGAAAAAGTGCAAAATGCCAAAATTGTGAAAACTGTTTTCCTCACAGAAACTTACAAAAATATTTCAATAAAGGTGCAATAATTCAGCTGAGTATTTGATTTTGCAGTGTAATATAGTAGTTACGTTCTTCCAACAAAAAATTTTTGTCCGGAGTACTAAAGTGGGGGGGAGGTGCTAGTACAGGGATGTATGGAGGGAGTGGGGGATCTTTTTTAAACCAAGGGTAGGTAAAGGCTGGTCCTTGTTTTTGTTTTCCCTTCTCTTCAGCTCTGATCAAATATATCCGACCAGTATTTGTGTCTCGGTCAGACCAGGATTCTCGCAGGAAAACTGTTGAAGAGATAAAGAGGCGTGCCCAGTCTAATGGTAAATGGCCACAGGTACTGTATTCTGCCACTCTGTAAGAGATGGTATTTGGCATTTCCAGGCTTTGGATATGCAGTTTACTTTTTTCATTGTGGGTGGCTTTAGGTGGTTTGGGGTGTTGGGTGGGTGTGTGAAATTTCCCCCACCCTCTCTTTCTAGAAGATAAAATGTATGATTCTCATCTGCCTCTCATTGCATTGTGTTTCAAGGGAAACTGGGTAAGTACATGGGTAGGCAGCTCTTAAGTGGTATGAAATGGACAGACCACAGCAGGTGAGAAATTCCTTTAAGGAGAAAAAAAAAAAGAAGTGCTTACCAGAATACCTGGGGAAGTACGTTGTGTTCTCTCCCTTTGTGATATTTTGGCACTGCCATTGTTGGAGAGGTGATACTGGGCAAGGCAGCCCAAAAAATTGGGGCATTCCAATAACCATCTATATTAAAACACGTGATAAAAGCATGGATAAAATAAGTGGGTCTGGGTTTTTTTTCTACAGCTAAAATGTGTCTGTTTATAATGTGCCTTGAAAGAGAGTAATGGGAAGGAAAGGATGGCTATTTAAGATCTCAGATTCCTAGAAGCATGTGATTATTTTGCAAATTTGAAGCATTCCAGTGGTTTGTTTGAGATAAAGATGCTGTATATATTTTCTGGGATTATTGCTGCTAACAGTGGGTATGCCTCTGCATACTGGACTACAAAAACGTTATAAACAGCTATAAACAATGTGACAGGTGATATATAGCTTTTGCATCATGACTTTCATCATTAGATTTTTAAAGCAAGCTGGGACAGAGTGGGCAATAAAACTGGTGATGTTACTTCTAGTCCATTGCTTTTTTCCCTTTTGATATGGATCTGGGGGGACTTTGTTTCTGTACAGTCTACCCTCTTCTGCTGAATTGGTTCAACTTAAGCATTTTTTGCTTTTTTTTTTATTAGAATCCTGTTCAGATATTTTTAGTCTCTGTCATTTGGGCATCTGTGCACATGCCAAGTAATAGCAAAGAGAAAATAACTGTCTTTTCTTAGCCTGTAAACAGGTAGCCTGGGAGAAGGAATTTTGTTCTAGTATAAAACAGACTATGATACTTTTGCCAGCACCAAAATCTTCAGTGAAAATACTCATACTTAACAAGTGTTTCTAGTCAGTGTTCCAATAAATAGAATTATTATTGGAGGGCAAGAAAGAGGCAAAATCACAGATAAATAAAAATACTTTTTCTTTTAAGGTAGAACTTTGACATCTTTAGCACCTTTTTTTTTTTACTCTAGCTGAACTGTTTGAGAACATTTTTGCTGTTATCCGTTAATAAAAGCTTTGAAGAGATGTGTTTATAAATAAATTCACATTGAAATAGGTCTTAAAAGTCAACTTTTTTTTTTACTTCAAGATAATGATATTCCCGGAGGGCACTTGCACAAACCGATCCTGTCTAATTACATTCAAACCTGGTAGGTATTATGCTCATTTCTCTGTTCTCTACAGAATGTCCTTGTATCTTCATTTTCTGAAGTACTCCTTGTGTTTTAATTTGCTTGCTGTTGCAGAAGTTGAGTTAAAAACCTGCAGTAGGGTGAAATTGGAATATAAATTTTTCTGATGGTACAGGAAGATTGTAATTCTACCATTGAACAAAGCAGTTTCAATAATTTGGTTTTTTTCTTGGCTTCTGAGATGCATATGAGCTGGAGGAGTAATGTTTCTTCCTGGGGCTTTGTTTGTGGTTGTATCTTTTTGCTTTTTTTGCTTTCTTGCTGCCTTCATTTCCTATTTGGGTCTGCCATGCAGCATTTAGATACTCACTGCTACCTTAAGCTTTATAGTGTATCAATTTCAGGCTGCCCAGCATTTGTTGCTGTATCTGGCTGGTTGCTCTCTAACTCTTCTGTGGAGTTGCATTCTGGTGAAGGTGACATGAAAATGTTTCCCATGTAACACTGTTACAGAGGCTGCCATTTTTTACAATTTTGACGTAACATCCAGGTTCTAAGCTCTTTTCAGTAGTACCGCCCTTATAGTTTATCAGATTAGTAGAGAGTGTAACAGGGAACATTGCTGCAGCTGTAAACTGCATTTCCAGTAGGGAGAAATGCCACTACTGTAGTAAACTATTAATCTTTAATGTAATCTTGCCTTTTTCCTGTAGTAAGGAGATCGTCACTGAAGAAGCTTCAGTGAGCAAGACAGTTGCGAATGTGTTTTTTGACTTCCTAGTTTTCTGCCTAGTTTCTGGTCTTACTGTGTGTCTTGTATTTTGTTAGGCTTGCAATTTAAATATCAGTCTTACAGTATCATGCAGTGAGTCAGCATTGTGGTTCCTTGCACTGATTCATTTGGCTGAAGGAATCTCAGACTTTTCTCTCAGATCTTACCTTTCTAGATGAAGAATGGTGATTAGGGAAAAATTCACTTCTGCAGCTCTTAGCTCTCCTTCTCTCTCCACCTGAATCCTGACCATGCTTTGAAGGCTAGCCTGAATCCTTCATGTGAAGCCCTGATTGCCTGCATTCCCTCTGTGCAATAGACATTCTAGGCACCATGTATTTCATCTTTACATTCTCACTCTGTTTTCCTCTGCTCTGGTCTAGTACATGTTGCTGTCTGCCTCTTGACTGTCTCACTTTTCCTACTGAAACCTGCTTCTGATCCATCCAGCCTTTCAGAAATCCTTTGCCTCAAAATTCCTCGCTTATATCACATGACTTTAGGTCTTTATTCAAGTTTGTTCTATCAGGATGCCTTCCCCTATTCTACTAACATGGCCTGTACTCCTTGCTCTTACTACATATTTTCTTGGTTTTGTGTTTGTGTATAAATGGTAGTGTTATCTACCACTCAGCTTTTGTCAGCTTTAGATTATTTCAAAAGTTGCTTAGACTGTTCTTTGAGACTGAGCAGAAGGTACCACTGGTCTCCAAATCTCTTAAGGATTCTATACAGACCACCTTCATTTAGAGATGTTTATACTCCATAAACAATTATTCCTTTTATGTCTCAACAGTTACTTCGTAAAGCAAATGTTATGCTAGGAATAGAGTGTACTTCAATTATTTGGTTCTTAATTGGAATATTAGGGAGACCTTAGTAAATTGTCAAGAATAGCATACATTGAGTGAAAGTCTTAATTTATTCATGAGAGAAAGAGATGTTAAGAGAAGTCTTGAACAAGATAGTTATCATGCTTACCCAATCTTTGCATTAGAAACCAAGAAAATGTTTAGCAAATGAAATCGAACTTGTGCTCATTTATCAGAGCTGTAATTTTCCCATGAAGTGAAGCAATGCTTCTGAATAATAGCTCTAGTTCAATATAGCTCTAGATCAATTTATAACTATTAGTTTTCCCATACAGAAGTGACATTAATTCTGTTATTTCAGAGATTATAAATTGCCCGTAAATTGTTGTTGTTCAGATAAAAATAGAAAGCTTCTTTTACATAAGAAAGCCTAAGGTCTTCACCAAAAATATTGTTAACTGCAGGGAATAAAGTAATCATCTTGTGCATGCTCTTTTTTTTATTCATTTATTGAACTGAATTTGGTACTAAGCTTTGACTTGAGTTAATGACAATATATGTAAGTGGTAGATGATAATTTAGATAATGTAAGCAAACACTTTTAATTACCTATCTGCTGAAAAGGAGGCTATATAAACATTGTCATTCTCCAGTGCTTACTGTTTTGATTACTTTTGAGGCTGCTTTCAGATCCTATTTTTTCACCATCTACTTCCCATCAGTCTGTTAGTTGTATATTTTTTTCTTGTTACAGTAAATTTATTCTCTACCAAAATGCACTATAAATTAATTATGTATCATATGTGCCTTCTAGGAGCGTTTATTCCTGGGGTTCCTGTACAGCCAGTGGTTTTACGTTATCCAAACAAACCGGTAAGTTCAACTTGCAGTGTTGTTGGAAATTCAGGGCATTTTCCTTTAAGTGCATTGGCCCTTGTGTAACCTTTTAGGTTTAAAAATTCAAAAATCATTGCTAAGTTATTGTTAGTTAAGTATTTATTCCTTAAGCCTCAAGCAGTATAGGGAGGCTTAACTGAGACAGTTTAAATGTTTCTGCTCTGAAAGTTGTTCAGGTTGTTACAAGAAATATTCTACAAATGATGAGACAAATGGCAATTTCTGTCCAGGATCTGTGTTCCTAAGTGCTCCCTGTTCCTGCAGTGTGTGCTGGAGAGTTTTCTTAATGTCATTTATTGCTGGAAGATGTTTCTGCATCTCCTGCCTTTGGGATGTTAGTCACGAATTACTGTGACTGGCTGAATGGTATAGGATAATGTGTTGAGGACCTCTGCACCTTTATAAAGTGTCATCTTGTCTTACATTCACCATGCCCTTGGCTAAGGAATTAGCTAATTAGCTAATTAACTAGCCCTCCAATGTAAGTTATATTCAGGTAAAATGCAGATTATAATGTTTATTTACAATAGCCAAAGTTTCTTTTTGAGCCCACTGGGGCTATTTTCATGTCCAGTCTGTGCCCTTCTGAAGTAGAAGTTCCTTAGGGAGGGTGTGAAGAGCGTCAGAAATAAAATAAAGACCACCTGATCTCTTTTACTGATGCATGTCACATCAGAAGATCTCTGACTAGCCCATTAACAACTCCTTGTCCTCAGGAAGGATTTTGGTTCTTCTTGGTACCTGAGTAGCTTACAAATATTTCCATCCACTGTTCTTTTTGTCGTTTACAGGTTTGTCATTTACATAAAACATATGCCTGATTAAAAAAGAAAAGGATCCAAGCAAAGTTAATATACACAGGCCACCATTCACTCTTGGCTGAGACAAGGTGTAATGGCAATCAAATAATTTGCAGTAACTAAACCCAAAAATTAACTTCGGAGATGCTGTGACAAGAATAGCAGCCTGATATGCTTACATAGTGCATTGAAGCAGGCTGCCTGGGACTTTTCATTACATAACTTATATTTCCAGGCAGAAAGATTGTTTTCTAAAAATAGTTTGAAGTTTTGATGGCACTGCCATTTAAAATGGCAGACATACTCATGGCTTGTGTCATACTTAGTATGCCTTGTAACTTTGTTAATGTTAAGCCCATAGCAATATAGAGCTATCAAATGTTATTTTGTAAATATCTTCAAAATCCAGGTGCATACTGAAATGTCATTATTGCCTGTAGTACATAATATGCAGTATTTGTAAACCAATAGTAAATGTTCCTAACACTTTGTTAATAGAAATTTCTGAGCTTTTAATGTTGGAGTAAAACAATACAAGTGTAAATGATAATTTTGATAATTTTTATGTTACTGCAAAAATATCATAAAAAATTGTAACTAGTCATATAGATAGCCATTGTGAGCTGGCATGAGTTTGTGTATGGGCCTTTACTTTTTCCTACTACTTTCAATTGCTGTAAAACACTTAGTTTTCAGTGCCTTACTGAGTCATTTAACCTCCTATGATCTACTTCCTAGAGACCTTGCAAAGGTCTAAGCATTAATGACACAGGCAATAATTGCTACTATTGCTTTATTTTCACATGAGCTCAGGGGTTGCAGAAGAGTTGCATCAGAGTTAGGAGAAGAGGCAGAAGGAATATAATGTGGTACACAGAAGTGAGATTTTTGTTACAATACGGAGTTAGATTATTTTGCTCCAATTATAGAGGTATTCTTATTTCAACCTACAAGGCAAGGTTTATCTTTTCTTTCTGATTCTTCTGCCCATCCTGGGGGAGGAGTGAGCGAGCAAGCAGCTGTATAGTACTTTAGTTGCCAGCTGGGATTAAACCACAACACATGTAAGAACAGAGTAGGGAATGAATGAGTAGTTCTTACACACTAAGATACCAATTTTAGCAAACTTTAAATGTCTCTGACTTTCTATTTGCTGTCTTGTTTGATTGATGCATATTATAATTTTAGGTTTAGAAAGGAACTTCTTAAGATCTTTGCTTAGCCAGCGAACTCCAGATATACATTGTGTGCAGTCACGCCACTGTGTTTTGCTTGAAGTGCCTGCTCTGTTCTATGTTCAGAGCTTTGAGTTGCACAGTACAGATGAGAACAGTCTTGGATTTGAGTGCACCTGGCTGTTTTGAGAGGCTTTTTGAGATTAGAGCCTGGGGTGAAGGTAGTAGGTGTGTGCACTCTGGCATGTTTATTTCATTGTAGTCTATCCAAGAGCTAAGGAAAGCACTACTGTTCTGCAGTGAACTGAAACATGGCAAAAGTGAGGAAGTAAATTCAGGGTTTTTTCTAACAAATAAATCTAGCTCTGGTTGCTGTGAAGAACTATTTATATTTTTTATAGAGTTGCTCCGTGAATAGCAGTCATCTTGGGGCTTGTGACTATTTGTATTAGATGACATCCTGTATCAGTGCTTTTTTGTAGTAATATTTTAGTATATTGCTCTTATCGATGCATGAGCAGAAAGAAATTTTAAGGCTTAAAATGTTGTTTAGACCTGATATTCAAAATTTGCTACTGGTTGTCTAGATTGGCAACACTTTAGGTATTGGATGCCTGAGAGCTATTGCCTATATTATAATTAGAATAAATGCTCTAATGTCTTCACCCATAGGGATCTCTACTGTAATCCTTTCTGTAGTCTTTTACTCTTCTTTTTCTTCATTTGAGTTTTATGTCAGAGTGCTGTTACTTATGAAATTATGAAAATACATGAACTGTATACCTGTTTAAATATCACAGAGCCGTTTAAAATGTGTTTTATGTCCAAATGTCTTCCACAAGTAGCTGTGCTATTTGATAAGAGGTTTGGCAGCAGCTCTTGTACAGTTTTGGTATATTAGGCTTAACTGAACCTGTGAGAACACAACCAATCTCCTGTTTGAAGGTTGGCATATGATTCTCAGTATCTTCTTGTGTCAAATGTAAATTCTATGGAAGATGGTTCTTCTCCCTTTTTCCTCCCATGCCTAGGGGAAATAACAGAGAGGCTAACATTCAAGGTCAGGTTGGATGGAGCTCTGGACAGCAGGATCTAGTTGAAGATGTGCCTGCTCATTGCAGGGGAGTTGGAATAGATGGCCTTAAAAGGTCCCTTCCAACCAAGCTATTGTATCATTTTATGTATTTCCACACAATTTGAAGTATTCATTACTTAGATACAATAGTTTCAAAGTGTACTCAGAATGCTGTAGAAGAGAATGTTGTCAAGAAGCATAAGCTGGTAGCTGTGATAAATAAAAAAGGTCAACTTAGTTACCTAAGGAAAATCCTACTTCCCTTTGTCTTTTTGTTGTTTTTATCATAAAGATACTGGCTACGCTGGTAGGAATCTCCTATAACATGAATCTGCCTGTTGTAGATCAGAATCCTGTTTTCCATTGAACAGCATTTCTGGCCACTATCCTTGATGCATCCTAAAGTTTTGATGAGAAGAAGCATGCCTGTCTACTATGACATTCACATTGGGAATTTGTTGCAGCATTTTTGGTAGATAACATGACTTACTTGAGTTTGTCTTGCCAGCTAGCCAGCATGAGGCAGGATTCTAAAAATACCTATGCACTGTTCAGTGATCCAGACACTTTTGTGGAGAACATATTTTTATCTCCCTCTGCCCTGTTGCAATTTAGAGAGTTGAGTTGGAGAGGTGTAGTACTTGGTGTTCTATAAGGCAGATCTAGTCTCTAGATAAGTTATCAGCTATCTACACTGGTTTCTCACAGTTTGTAATGAAAGTTTCTTGTGGGAAAGACAAACCTCATGATGTGTTTACTTGCAATGTTATCAGAGACATCAAAATAGCCAGAAACTATCCACATTATAGTTCTAAAATGGATGGAGATGGAGTTTTTTTAATGCAGATAAATTGATTCCGATAGACTGCATCATATTTTGATTAACAATAATTGTTAAATGTCAAGTTTTAAATTTTTATTGGATCTTTATGACATATTGACCTTACTCTCCAAGCTGTTGATCTATCATTGTGTTTTTCACCTTTTATGGATGTGTTTGCTTTATTTTTACTTTTGGTGGCCTTTTGCTCTAAATAGTAATTAAAACTTGAGTTGAACTTGATTTTTTCATGGCCATGACATATGTAATCGCCTGAAATCTCTAGAATGGGTTTGGATGGTAGCATAGAACGGAACTGGAACATATTCAGTAGGTTGAAAAAATGTCTTTCAGAAGCCTGATTTTAATGAGTCCTGTTGTCTTACACTTATGAACTCTTTCTCAGTTAGAACTAATTTCCAGATTTTTAGATTCTTTCTTGTATGCTTAAATCACATCTCCAAGCAGTGCAGTTTTGTTCCTGTGCTGTTTTGTAGTATTAGTTAAAAATGGCTTGACTTTTATTGTCATATTCCTATCTTTTATATATTCCTTTACAGGTCTTTTTTCCCTTTTCACTATTTGTGTCTTGTTCACTTCTTTTACTGCTGTTTGTCCTCTCTTAGTGTTTCATTTTGGCCATATAGCTGTGTGAAAGATGGGCTGATTCCTAATAGGGTTAAGAACTTTTGCAAAGAGAGCATAGAAGTTTCCATGAAAATTTCTTAGTCATGTATTGTCAGTTATGCTGTGTACAATGTAAGAAGTTGAAAGCACAATAATTAATTGCAAATATCACACTTCTTTTCTTAGGACACAATCACATGGACATGGCAAGGGCCAGGAGCGTAAGTGGTTGATGTTTTATTGTTTTTATCATTGCTTTCTTCAATTAGTTTTTATTTATATTACTTATATGCTTATATAGTCAACCAGTTGCTTGTTATTTGATTATTCTTTGGGATTAATTTCTCTTTTATCTGTTATTCTCTAATTATACTAATAGTCAGTAAGAGGAATCTAAGTGTAAACAATGTGCCTGAAGTAAAACAACTTGCTTCTGCTCTATATATTCTATTGCCTGCAAGTTGGTTTGGTATCTTACTGTATAAAATCTAGGGCTGTTGCTTGAAATTGATCAAATCTCATGAAAATAGTCGACCCACTCAATGAATTTGGAGATACTGTTTCCATTATCTTGTCTGAATATAATTTCCACCCTTTTTTTAAACAAAATATTATTCTAGAGGTTCTTTAGCAAATTCATGAAATATAAAATATTAGATAAAGCAGTTCTTGCTTGTTTAAAAAAAAATTTACGCATTATTTTCTCATTGAGATTTGAGTAGAAATTCCAGAATGTCTAGGTGAAGATTAAAACAACAAATTTTGAACCCTAAATGAAAAGGAGTTGCCTTCTGTGTTTTATACTTTGTATTGTTTTGAACATCCCACTTGAGAGCCTATATTTTAGTAGTAATGAGGAAACCATGGGGATTAGCCAAGATTCAAGTAATTTAGAATTTTGTCAATTAAGTTTTGCACTTAGGAACCAGGTCTAATTAAGGGCAGGATTTGGAGACTTGAGGAAATCATTGATCACTTCCAAAGGTTTCAGCTTACAATTAATTTGTCACTTTGGAAATAGAGGAGTCTGTAGTTGTGTATAATGTAAACAGACACTGCAGCATTTGCTGCATAAAGGGGTTTGTGTTCTTGTGAGCTCTTACCTCTTCCTTTGCATTTGCACTGCAATTTGTGTTAAAAAGTAACTCAGCCATAGAGGAGAAAGGTGAGTAATTACTTCCACTTTGGTGTCCTAACTGAGGACTCAAAAACACGGAGGAGGGAAGTAGATGTGTTGCCTCAGATCACTGTAATGTGTACAAAACCCTTATTCTGAAGTTTTGACTTCTGCTAATAAAGTTAAATTAAATTAAAGCTGAATCAGAATCTGCAGCAGCATGTGACATTATACAAATTGACTGGGTCAGTTTAAATTACAGCTTGGCTTAATTAGGATTAATTCTCCTGGGTGACCTAAAATGTATTTGTGATGTCTTAGCAGAAAATACTATTAAGACTTCAGGCTTCCTTTTCTCAGTAAACATATTTAGTGTTAAACATAAATCTGGAAATATTTCTGTATCTAGGAGTATTCAGTTTATTTAAGGTGCTGTAGCCTATCAGATGGTTTGACAACTTGTCATATACAAACTTAAACACTCTCTTACACTCATTGAAAGTAACGTTTTTACTACTTGGACAGTATTCAGAGCAGATCAACTGAGTCTACCTTGAAAACAAAGAATGACCGTCATTGAGTTAGATACAGGTTCTATTAGTTTTAAATCTTTATTTAAATTCAGGGTTCAATCTTTGAAGATTACAGCAATGGCAGAGAGAAAAGTTTTCTTGTAACTTACTGGGGGTTTTTAATGCTCTTGAAGAAGGACCTAGAAACCAAACTTCTGTGTTTCTGTCAGGGGTGTAAACTTCAAATCACAGGCTCCATTGTTGTTACTGATTCTTTACTTTGCTCTAATGTGTTGGAAGCTCAATAAGAAGGAAGGGGGTAAAAATGTTTTGCAGCCCTACGTGGGTGTATAAGAAAATGAGGAGGGTTTTGCTTCTAGGAACTGCACTTTCTGTGTAAGAGGATTTTGACCAGTTGTCCCCTCACGATGATTGACTGCTGTAACTACCTAGATGCTGTATGAAAACGTGGCTACTTGACACTGCTCCCTAATTTAGCTTTACTAAATCCTTTCCTGGATTTGAATCTTAATGCTTTCTAAGGTCAAGTTGATTCCAGTTATCTTGTGTCTTAGGCTATTAAAACACAGGTACTGCATTTCATTAACAGACTTTGGAAGTATAATGAACTTTGATTCCAAAGTGAGGTAATGATAAAATCTGAGTGGTTGCATAATTAATCTTGCCAACTCTGTGCTGAATACAGCATTTTTCTGAAACGGACTTAGTCTTCCTTTAACACATTATGCATATATTACCTTTCACTGCGTGTCTTCCTGTTTATGACTATTTTTTAAGATGCCAATTCAGTGTAAACTACTTCTGTTCCACCTTACAGAATGTAATGTGTGGAAGTACTTTCAAAGGCCTTTTCTGTTAATTTTTATCTGAATATGATCATACCTACAAGTAGGATGCTATGTGAAGACTTTGGAGCATAATGTATTATAGTTTCATTAAATTTTTTTTTCCTCCATCCTTCCCTATCTTGTTCCCCTTTCAGGTTTGAAATTCTGTGGCTTACTTTATGTCAATTTCACAATTCCGTGGAAATCGAGGTCAGTAAAAATAACCTCCAGTGTATTGGAGCAGTTGCAGAATACATAATATTGTACTTAATTCTGTGGTAAAAGTTTGCGTTCAAAACTTGTATGTATGTCTGTAAAAACAAGTTAAGATACCACATATATTTTAGACAAATGGCTTCTGCATCTGAAAATATAGTTTAGAAATGGAATAGCAAAATATTTTTCCAGTTGGCATAAGACTTTTTTACTGATTTGAATTTAGATAAATTTCTGGCTCAGTTTAAAGAGTCTTTTCTGAACAAATTTCTTGTCTCCTAATGGCCTGATTGCCGTTTCAAGTAGTGTACCAACTTTGTATGTTAGACATTCAACTGTGTGAGTGCTGATGTACAAACTAAGGACTGTCTTGTAGAGAAAAATTTTAGATGGTTTCTTATAGGCCACGTAAGTTATTTAATGTCTGGCTAATATTTTTATTAGGCTGCACTGTTCAGAATGTGAAATTGGAAAACACAAAGAAAACCCATCTATAGTCTTAACTTTGTTTTGAGGAGAATATTGTACTTTTAAGGCTGAAAACTATTGTAGTGAAAACATGGAAACAATTAAAGCCTTTCCTTTCAATTTGTTGTCCTTACGCATTTTAGAGTCCACATTTTTGTGGACAATTACAGTATTTGAAAAGTGTTACATAGGATATTTGACAGATGTTCTGCAATTCTTTTCTTTTTTGAATAATGAAACAGCTATTTAGCTCTGACAGATGGAACTGATGGCAGGGTAAATCAGTAGGAAGAACTATTGCGTGTTTACATACATTGTGTTACAATAGTAACATATATTGCATGCTAATCACTGTACTGTCAGTGCTCTGTGTTTGCTTATTTTTGCAATCAGTTATTCTCAAAATTGATGGGTGTGCAAAATACCAGCCACTCAATAGTCGTATGTGTTGTAGAAATTTGTGGTTTGTGTTATCAATTTAGTTGGATGAAAAACAAATGTGATTTCCAGAATAGTGGTGGCCTGTGTTTTGCAGAAAGGCCAGGGAGTGACTGCCTCACGCAGGGCTAAGGCAAACCAGCTGGCTGGCAGGATTTTTACCCTTTCTCAGGAGCATAGTTTTCTGCCCTAGGCAAGTAAAATGGGTTCTTTCACACAGGAGTGAGCACTGCTGAGCTTTCTTAATTTTTGAGGCAGCAGCTGCTAGCAGATGTTGAGTTTCTATAGCTTTACAGATCTTGCATAACAAGCTATGATCTGTGGTAGTTCTTAGGGGGAAAAAACCAAACTGACTGCTGACCTTCCAGAATATTCCATTCTAAAGTAGGAGTTGACAGAGGATAGAGGAGCAGACCTATCTGCAAGGTTGCTCTCAAGTATTAGGCAGAGTATTTCAGAGCTACTTGTTGACTTACTTTTGTAAGGAAGTGCAGTGAGGACTAGTAACATATAGGAAAAATTAGTTATTCTGTGTTCAAAGTCATGTTTTTCACCTGGTCTCTGAAGCTTGTTGGTTGATATTCCTCTGTTCCATCAGCACAGAGATACTGGCAAAATATTTATCAGGCTGGATACCACAGTTAGTGCTGATGATCCAATAACTCACAAAACAACACAACTTCAGTGTTTTTTTTGATTAAATGATAGCCAGTAAGATTTAACAGCCAGCAATCAGGATCCAAAGTTAGCTAATCTGGGCTTCTCTGCATATATGTTCTGGCATATGGTGTGTGTTCTCCAGTTTGTGTATTGAGAAGTGAGCATCTACGTAGGTTTTATAATGGCTTTTTGTAAATATTGGCCCATCCACCCATCATGTTCTTATAACTGGTATGCTGGCAACGTTGTGAAGAAGAAAGGATATATGGTTATCTGCACATGTAGTTTGTTTTGGCTCGTGTCTGTTTTACTGACCTGTCAACTTCGGTGTTCATATATCTACCACAGTCTGCAGCAGCTGAGAGTTCTTCTCTTAGTTTTGTTAGTGATGCTGAAATGATTATGCTATTTATGTCAAGTTAGGCACAGACATGTAGAACACCTCTGAAATCACCTCATATTCAAACTTCTGTATTTGGACAAATTACTTAATAGTCGTTTGCAATACAAATAAATGGACTGAGGTTTGGAAGTTGAAGGAACAGCTTTCCATCTCTGTTAGCTTCACAGTCTTTGTGGTTTTGTGTGTTACATGAGGCTGGTGTACCTGCTTGTAATGTAAACCTAGAAGACAGGAGTCCTGTTTTCGGCTGCAGTGGCGCATATACGGAAAACTCCAGCAAAACTCAAAATAAATTCAGTATTTGTCCATTACAGGAAACAGATTAATATCTAATGGCAGTGTTTGGGTACTGTTAATCATACTGCTACGTGATTTTGAAAACACAGCTAGCTTCAGGGTTATTGAGAAGTATTGGATGAACTTATCAACTTTAAAATAGAGACTAACAACTTCACCCAGTTGTTAGTTTCTGTTTTAAAGACCAGTGTGAAATTTCTGGGTCATAATTCCCATTTTCACTGCCCATAGGTAATTATATGTGCTACAACTGAACTTCTTGCAGCTTTTTTCTAACTCAGAGGCCTTATGAGGATTGTAAACATTTTGCTCACTTAGTGCATAAATGATCTTATTGTGCTGCGCTACTAAGAGAGTTGTCTGTCTGGTACTGAGTAGGAGTGGTGATCAGAGTGATCCCCTCTTGTTCCTCCCATCTGAGAAGTAAGTTAGTTACTTGGCAGAACGAAATGTTTTGAAGGTTTTTATTGGTGAGACTGGCCATGATCTTGGGGCTTTTGTAATTTTTCAATGGACACTTAAAAACAGCTTAAAACACTGGAAGATATTTTAATGTTGGCGTGGCCAACATTCTGAAAGCTGCCCTTTCTGTTGCGGGTCTCCAGCAGTTCTGGTTTAATTTTCTACTTTCCAACATCAACTGTTCTGTGGTTCTCTGGTCATCTGCATTCATTTAGATTTCTTCTTTCTTAGTGGAGTGTTAATGGCTGATGTCCAATTCGAAGGGAAAAAAATTTCAAAACATCCAATAACAGAAAATAAAAACACTTCTCCTATGCACAGTAGGCAGTTGTACATGATTTCAAAATGTGCAGGAGGAACAGTAAATACCTGATGTCTTTAAATTTGGATTCTTAATATTTTAGCTATAGAGCAATATTCCTTTAACATGTGCTTTTTTGGTTATCTGGAAAGAGTTTAATAATACAGGATGTAAGTGAGGTTTGTGCAAGAGAGTGCTAATATTTCTAAAGTATTTAAAAATTCTGAGTTCCACTTAAGAAATTAACATAAAACTCTGCATAGGTTCCATGAGGTAAGAAATGAGCAGACTCAATGTTATATGAATCTCTAGAACTATGACGTATACTTAAGCATTTAAACATTTAATTTTTAATATTTTCTGCAGTCTTATTATAATTTTGTGAGTAACGACAAACTCTATACAATTTTCACCATAGTGCTGTGAGAGATTTGTTTGAAATGTTAAATATTTTTGGTATAATTCAGTTCTCTGTATGCAGTTTCTACCCGTGTATACTCCTTCAGAAGAAGAAAGAAAAAATCCAGTGTTATACGCCAATAACGTCAGACGGGTAATGGCAGAGTAAGTATGTTTCGATTCTGTATAAAAATAGATGATTTTAAGTTTAGACTGAAGAAAAGATCACAAAATCCAGTTAGTATGGTTGTCTGCCTACAAAGAACCTTGTGGTCCGCAGGAGTGTCTGCAAGACCTCTTACATAGCAGTTACTTTCCTCTTTGAGAAGGCCAGGGAGTCACTGCAGCAAGAACTGTAGGACTTGATAGGTTTGAATTTTTCTTTTCTGGTTGGTTGTTTTGGGGATTTTTTAACATGCCTTCATATAACAAGCCAGTTCTGCTTGCTTCAGTGGGTATTTAGTATTCTGGGGGAAGGGTATGGTTGAATTTTAGGAAAGTTAATGTACCTGAATTTTGTGCTATTGGGGTTGCATTTTAAGCTGTGACTGTTTTAATGAGGTTAAGAATAGTTTCATGTAATTATTGTTAGCCTGTGGCTATTTTAAACAGTAAAGCACAGTGAAGTGGCTTTACTTCCATTGGATGCAGAAGACTGATACAATGCAAATTAATTGAAGTTAATGTGGTGACAGTTGAAACACTTGTCTGTAGGGTATAATAAAGGCAACATTTAATACTTTCACTCTTTTGTTGCATTTTTATTAATAGCTTTTTCATTTATTTTTTGTCCTTTCAGTAAATCTTCCATTAGTCAGTAGATAACTCTTTTCCACATTTACATTGAACCCTCGGGCCTATGGTTGCTATTAACTTTTGAGAGGTTTATGTATCTTCCTTATCCTGATTTTGAAAGAACTTGTGAAATCATAATTTCCTTTGTGTAACTTCTCTTCCGTTTCCAAGTTTCCGATTTAAACCAAAGGCCAGTTTGTAGGTAGTAACTGAGAATTCTTGTCTGGTTGAGCCCAGGTCTGTCAGTTTCTTTAAGGATGTTGGCACAATAATATAACAATAGATTCATCCTGCAAAAGGATATTGCTCACAGGAGAAAAGAACAGAAGGACCTTTTGGAATCATCTTGTCTTGGAGTCAAAAATCTTTGAGGCATTGGCTTCAAAGACTTCTGTTGTTAATTAAAGACCATCACCTGGCAAGTGTTGTCCTCAGACTTTGTGTAGAAGGCCAGGGTACTAAATCTTCTTTCTGAACTCTACTCCAATCAGGTAACAGGGATTGTGTGCTCTAAGGAAAAATTTTGGAAGGCTACAAAAGTTAATAACTGGCATGTTGCAATCCTTCCCTTCTAAGTGCGCTTAGGAGGAAAGAAATTATGTTTCTCCCTCCCTGCCTTGAAGAATTAAGCATGTGTGGTCAAAGAAGAGGAACGCAGATCTAATGGGAAGACTGTCAGAATGAGTGACGTCAAAAAAGACTTACTTTGGGATGAAGCAGGGGCTGTAGATGCTGTGTTCATGTGAACGAGAAAATAAATGTGTTTGGATATCAAAGTTTTGAAGTTAAAATGCAGATGGGAATGAAACAGAATGTTGATGCCTGAGTACCACAGATAACTGTAGACCAGTTAACATAGTTAAAAATTACTTACTTCTGACCACTTCCAGGTGCTGCCTTCTTGTGTCAGTTCTCCAGACTTTCCTAGTTTATTCATGCAGCTTTTGGTACAGGAGATTTCAGCTCAAATGCTGTCAAGGCTGTTGTGGAGCTGTAGCAGTTGCAACTCAAGTACCTCGGGTGCTGTTTGGTGCTAGCATTGCACTCTGCATTTCTGGACAATGTTACTGCTTTATCTAGATTTGTCCTGCTTTTCTTGAGGATTGAGTCAGTGGTGATGTGGCATCTTGTTTTCAGAAGGTCCTTTTGAGATCTGTTTAGATATCTGCTTACTCCCCCCCCCGTCATATTTCTCTGGCAGAAGAGTCTAGTTCTGCTGGATATTTTACAGCATCAAAGGTGACACTCCCAAGTAATAAAGTATTTGTGACTCTAGAACCAGTGTTGTGGAAACCTTGTGTCTTGCTCTTGATTTCAGAGGGAGTTGATAGAAGTGCAGCAATAGATACAGTTTCTGCTCTTGAAATGGTTTGCCTTCACAATAATCTTGATTTGTGGACAACTTCTATTTAGCACTGAACAAAGCATTTGACAAGACGTCTGTATCTTATGCTGCTTCTGCTTGTTGACTCTCTGAAGAATTTTTTTATTACCCATATTTGATTAGCTTTTCTGTGGGTGGCCACAGATGTGAGTGATAGTGGTTTCTAGATGCTCAATTTATATATGTAGAGTGAACACAAGCTGTTTTGCTAAGGGGATGCTGTCATTTGCAGAGGTTTGCTTCTTTAGGACATTAATTTCTTGTACATTGGATGAATTTACTTGCCCAAAAAGTGAAATTCAAAGTGTGCCTGTGTTATCAGAACTGGAATTACTCCTACAGGATAGCAATTGCTGCTGAACGTGCTTGCCATCCTTTGGGTCATGTTGTTAATTTACACAAAAGGTATGTGTGGAATAGATTAATCTGATTTTTAAAACATGGTCCCTATTTATACATTAATGATATGTTTCACATTTAATTTTCTCATAGAGCCTGTTTTTGAATGAGTCTTTCTTGTTTCGTCTTTCTGGCCTTGTTCTGACACCTGCTCAGTTTAGTCAATGACTGTGTCACCCACAACATGATGATAGGAGCTGTGTTTAGAGTCACTTTCAAAGCACTGAAAATGTTGAGTACTTTTAAATACGGCAACAGTCCCGACCAGTTCTCTTTAAAATCAATAAAATGTGGTGCTGTTCTGAGCTTTAATTCACTTCTTGTGTTCTTTATTGCTCTAACAAAATTTTGAAACCACCCTACTAGTAAATCAAGCCACGCTAATAAATATTATGTTGCCATACTGTTGTATTACTTGAGCAAAATCATCATTTTGGTGTTCATGTGCATAAGCTATTATCATCTTATGTTGATGATAGTCAACATGGGTTGTTTTGGTCTGCTACTTTATTGAGTTCCACAGTCTCTCCTATATATTTTATACTTGGGTGTCAAGCTTATTGGCCCGTGTTGTTTTTTGGAGTTTTTTTTATCTTTGAATTAGTAAGAATTTATTGAACTATGTTAAATGGTAAAATTGTCAGTCACTTGATATTTCAATCTCAGCTTTTCCAGAATTATTAGGAACAAATCACTTGACCTTGCCATCACATGTATTTATTTCTAAAAATTTCTCAGTGGTAGAGGAAATATCTTTACCTCTCTTAGAGCATTGGGAAATACTTACTTTTATTCATAAGATACATTGTCTTGTTAACCGATGTAAAGTATTGAACATGACAGAGATTTTTATTGCCTAATGATGATTTTGCTATCCTTAGCTAGTAGTTAGTTGTGTTATTTTTTGTATTTTTTCTTATGCTTTAAAAAGTGTTCTTCTTAGCTGCATCAGTTGCAAGTTTTTATCTAGTTTTATCTTTCTTTGTTGTTTTGCTGCATCATAGTTCCTAATTTACTGATAGCTATTTATAGAATGATGTGTTTTGTGGTTTGTTTGGAGTATGTTCCCCAGAAGAAATATATTAGTTGCCTCTTTTCTTTGTGGGGTTGTACCCCATTTGCTAGTGCTCTTAAATGCCTAATTTTCATTAGGAACTGTATTCTGAAAGATATCTCTTAGTTGTAATTAAAGTACTCTTTAGGGTATAGAAATTCCATTTGAAGGAAAAAGTAGATAACTTTTACTCCCACTTTGGGGTGAAAAAAAAGTTTGTTACCCTACTGTTCTTTAGGACTCAAAAGATGTTTGAAAGAAGTATGTCAGGAGCTTAGTTTTTAGTTAGTTGCAAAAATTCATTTATTTCACTGCATTCACTGGCTGCAATATCAGCCAGTGGTAGTGCAGGCAGGTGATGGTGAAAATCTGCACTGCAGGCTCTTTGTGCAAGTCTAAAGTAACCTCACCTGTAATTACAAATACAAGCTGACTAGATGATGATACACATACCCACAGGTCACCTATTAACATGCAAATATAATTTGTTTTCCTTTAGTTTTAGTTTCTCTTAAAGACTATCTTCAAAATAGAGAAGAATATGGTTAGATGGTACAAAATATTGCAAATTTGTTAATTTTTTTTTTTTTTTTGCATGTGGTAGATGTTGAGACTGAAACTTGATGGAAACCAGACACCTTTGCCCCTTTGTTTTTCAAAACTGTAAGCACCTCAGAACCGAAGTTCTTTCAATACTCCTGATATGAGCATTTTGTTTTCCTAGGTCTTTTGAGTGTTAAACTCAGCATTGTAATAACATGTGTGATACTGTCCAGGAGTTGTGAAGTTTCATTTTTGATGAGCCCGGAAAGGCAGCCTTCCTGTAGAAATAGCAAAATGTCATAGTCCAGTTTGCATTTTTTCAATAATTTTTTCTTCCTCCCTCACAGAAACATTTAAAGACATGTTTTTATATTTGCAGTAGATGTTGATTAAAGTGCAGCATGTTAGACATTGAACTTGAAACATCTGTCTTCCTGATGTTTTCTGTCAAGTGCTTGCCAGGATCACTTTCCCCGTGTTGGAGCATGTCATACAGTTAAAGCATTGACTTACCAGATTGACATATGAGCATTACATTTTGCTTTTGAGAAATGAGTACTTTTATCCAGCATGCTGGTGAAGGCAAAAAATATTACAGGTAGTCTTCTGTGTCCATCTTCCCTTTTCTTATCTTCTACCCAGTCAAAATCAGGGTGGTTTTTTTTTTCTTGTAGGCACTGACAGCATCAGAATGTGATCTTTGCCAGTATATGTGATAATGTTAGTTGCTGAAGAGTAGTTTTGAGGATGATGAAGATTACAGTTGCTTACTCGTCTGACTCGTGGCTATTTGTTGTATTCAGTGGCCTGCTGAATCTAACTTTGGAAAAACTTCTGTGCCTGTGCTGTCTGAAGTTCTGTGTGTGAATCTGCACAGGTACTGTTGGATGCTCAGCATTCAGCTTCGAAATCCAAACTGGTTTTTGGCATTTTTATCCCATCAAAGGCATAAGCATCAGTATAAGGGGAATTACTGTAGTGCTGAAGTTAACAAGCATCCATTTGAAGCTTTGATGGTGAAGGGTCTAGAGAGTAAATCATGTGAGAAGTGGCTGAGGGAGCTGGGGCTGTTTAGTCTGGAGAGGGGGAGGCTCAGGGGGGACCTTATTGCTCTCTATAATTGCCTGAAAGGAGCTTGTTCCAAGCTGTGGGTTGGCCTCTTGTCCAACACAGCCAGTGATGAGAAGAAATGGCCTCAAGTTGCTCCAGGGGAGGTTCAGGTTGAACATTAAGAAGAAATTATTCATGGAAAGTGTTGTTAAATATTGGAATGGGCTGCCCAGGGAGATGTTCAGGAAACAACTGGATGTGCCACCATGGTCTAGTTGAAAAGACAGTGATGAGTCAAAGGCTGGACTTGATGATCTCATAGGTATTTTCCTACCTAAAAGATTCTGCGCATTGTTTGGGTTTCAGTACATATACAAAAATGGAGATGAGAAATACATTGTGCACTCTGTTCATTTCTGTGAATACTGTGAGTGTTGCGGGTGGAGAGCATAGTCACAGAACAGGGTTAACTGTGCAGCTTCTTGCTACATTTATTTTCTCAAGGAAGAAATTAATTTTTTTAAAGTTAAGTAATACTTTGCAACAGTCTGGTTTGAACTGGTTTTTGGATGCTGACAACACAAGGAGAACCTCCTTTTTTTTTTTTACCCCTTGAAGATTTGTGATGTGCAAGTCTACAAGACCAACAATTACAGGACCCATTTTCAAACAACACCAGGCAAAAATACAGCTGTTGGCAGCTTCTTTTTCTGTCTAAAAATTAAATCATTATGAGATAATAGATTCCTTATGTGAACTTCAGACTCATGACTGGACCTTCTTTTGCTTGGAGAATGTCACAAAGCAGCGGTCTGAGGAGAGAAAAAGGACTATCTACTCTGGCCTTCCAAAACTAGTTGGCAGCTCTTCATCTTGGGAAAGGATGGGGAGGAAAAGAGTGGAGGATTGTTTTGAAGGTCAGGAGAATAATCAGTGTTCTGGAAAAGCATACTAAAGAAAGTCTTACTTTTCATAGCAGAAGTTATGGAAAGCACTCAACGATTGATTGGCTGAAAGCAAATGGAGTAACTCTTTAAAATGTACAAAATTGTGGCATTCATTGCCAGATAGCTAAAATTACTTCATCAGAGCTGAGATGTACTGTAAAAAATATGTGGTTAATTAGTGATTCTAAAACATAGTGGTACAAAAGGTCTCTGGTTCAGGGAGCTTGTGTACAGATGACTACTAATAATTAGAGTTACTTGTCCACTGTTTTGTATGTCTTTTTGCTGAACATCTGATAATGAAGAAAAATACCAAATTAGATAGAATCTTAATGTTTTCAGCACCCAATATAGATTATAGTTGATTTAAAGGGGCTTTTTTTGAGCAGCCTGTGGAATAGTGTCTTGATAGTTCACAGTTCTGCTTATGAACAATGTAAAATATTTTGAGAATGTTTTTGTTGAAATGTAGATTCTGAATGTCACAATATTGCCTGTACTAGTTTCTCTCACTTTACATAATATTCCAGCAGTCACATTCTGTTTTATGTTTGGCATTTTGCATGCATAGTGGACTGGTATGCAGAAAATGAGGATGTTAATAATTCATCTTGTCTTATGACTGCACAAATGTTAGACATAGGGAGCTGTTTGGTGTAAGACACCAGGATATAACAAGTACACTTGTGTTTAACAGATTGAGTTTGCAGGAAAGCTTTTGGGGTTTTGTTTCATTTGAGTTTTTTATTTTCAAGCGACTTGCTGACTTTGAAACTTCATGTAGTGTGATATAATGATGGGTAAATAGCCAGCATCTTGTAGAGGGCAGAGAAGGAAAAAGTCTCAAGGAATGTCAGGCCAGACATTTATGTCAGGTCATATGAATCTGCTGGACTTTTTAAAAGGCTAGGCTCACATTAACTGAGTGTGCAAGCAGAGGTAGTTTAAAGAAAAGCGGGGGGAAAGTGCTTTTAAATGAAGAGATGGGAAAAGTCTCTTTTAGCTCATTAAAAATATGAGATTGTCCTTGTGATTTGCATCTCAAATTGAAATTATCTTTTTTCCCCAATTGAAGTAGAAACGGATTGTCCTGGAGGATAAGTTAGAAAAGTTTGATAGCTGGTTCTGTAGAAAATCTTGTGAGTTGCAGTTGTACCGAGGCCTTACAGTGAACTCTAATATACCAGGTTTAATCCTAAGAAATTTTAAAAATTCACTAGTCTTAGAAATAATGAATTTTATATGTTCCCCAGCTTCAGTTTCTTCAGCATTCTGAGCTGAAATCAAAGTCCTTTGTACGTACTTTAAACTGCTAGCCCTATATAGTTTGTGATTTTTCTTCTGAGCTCAAGAGCCCCTTGAACTCTATCTGGCCTTGGCTGATTCTGTGATTGAACTTTGCTTTGAGCAAAAGTGTTTTTCCTTCCTTGCTTCTGATCTTTGTTATTGTGAAAGTCTGGATGTATATCTACCCTGTTTAAGTTCATTTGTTTGGCTGGGGTTTTTATTAAGTCCAGCAGCTTGAAAATTGCAACAGGTGAATGAGAGAAGCTGCTTTTGTCTTTCTGAATCCTATTTTGTGTATGTGTGGACATTGAACATGTGTGTAGGTATTAATTGTAGTGGGGATTTTCCTTTACTGATAGCAATATAAGTCTGACCCAACTACGACCTCTTTAATAAGGGGTGCACAAAGCTATAAAAAGATGCAGATTGTGTTTTCCCCTTGTGGTTTGGCTGAGTCTGAAATGATCCTCGATTTTGTTTGGAATTTATTTTGTATCATAAGTTTGGTTTTGATTTTTTTGTTGATTGTATGTTCTGGAGTTTTTTTTAATTCCTTTTTGGCTGGGCTTCTTCAACATATTCAGGGACCATTATTTAGCAGTTATTTAAATTTGGCATTGCTGCTGGGCTGGCAGTCAGTCAGGCTTCAACCCTCCCATCAGGTTGAGTGCCCTGATCTTTCTTAGTCATCTTTCTTTTGATGTGTTGGAAAAGTATCTTGCTTTTGGTTTTAACAAGCTATTGTTTCTTGTTTTGGCTTGCCACCTTATGTGGTTATGTTTTAACTTGTCCATCTCCTCTGTTTCCCTTGAGAGAATACTTGGGTTTCTTTTGTTTCTTTAAAGTCTCTTTATTTGAATTGCCACATTTAATCAGTTTTAATGACACTATTTTTTTTTTGTCCTTTCAGAATTTAAGTGCCTTACCACTTCTTTTGGTTCCTTAATATGTCTAACAGAGGAACACTTTCAGTTTCCTAACTTACTTTTAGCAAACTTCCCCTATTGCATGTAGGTCCCCTGTGCTTCAGCTGATCACCTGTACATTCCTGTGTTTCTCTTGCATGGTATATCTGGCATGGCCTGGAGAACTGATGAATTTTGGTGTAATGTGCTTGGTTGGGCTAGATCTTTGTTTATTGCCTCATTCTTTTATGGAACTGCTCTGGGTAGTACTGCCTGTAGCAGGCTGGAGAGAGTTGGCATGGATGTCTGTAGGGATGATCGAGAGCACAGATGATACAAAAGAGGGAAGTAATCTCAGCTGGCTGGATAGACTCTACTTCTTTCATCCACTCCTTTTTCTTCTTTTGAGGAAAATTGATTTTGGATTGTAAAATACCAGTGATTTCATCTTCATCTTGTATAATACAACACTATATTGAATACTATAATGCAAAAGTCTTGACATGCTCACAATACCTGATCTCTGAGTCAGTTTGAACTTGGAAATGGATTTAAATCCACATGGCATGGGGGAGTTCTTCTTCTGTGTTTTACACACTTGTTGCTATGTTAACTGTAAGTCTGTGGGGTGAGGTAGGGTATCACAAGAACCTGGTCCATTCCATTAAGGTGGTTTACTGATTTAGAAGTACTGCTGGAACACTTCATAGGAGGAGTGGACTGATGAAACAAGAACAGATGAAGCAAGAAAATTTTGGAGGAACTGGATTTAATTGCTTAGATCAACAGTATGAGGCAATTTAATCTTCAACACTCTGCTTTTAAGATGATTTTTCTAAGTACCTAAATCACTTGGTTTAGTTGGCTTTGTCCTTTTTTCCTTTCTCTCTGTTGTTCCTTCTTAGGAAGGGGAAGGCTATTCAGCCAAGATCACTACCTTCTAATTCCTTGTTTTGTACATAAATAGCTTATAAATACGATCTATTTTTTTACCGTATTTGGCACTTTTGAACTTGAATATTTATTAGTGAGGTGTTCTTTCTGAATGTTTGAATTTCTCAGCCTTAAAGAGAGAAACCCTGGTCAATACCTTTTAAGGTTTAGTACATGTCCTATATATCAGAATTCCTGAAGTTTGATAATTAACTGGTGGACAGAAGAGAACTGGCTTGTTATTTACCTTGGTATTCAAAGGCCTTAGAGATTCTGAGGAAGAGACTGTTTGACAGAAATTTTTTGCATAAGAGGTAACTGCCATACAGATCAAATTGTTTATAATAAAGCATAGAATTGAATGCAGTTTTCATCAAAGCCAAAATTAATGTGGCAGGCCTCAGGGTTTTGCATCAATCTTTCCATTAGTGTACATTAACTTCACATATGAAAAAGGTGGTTAGCAGTAAGGTAGACAAACTGTAGATGAAAAGAATGAAGATAAGTAAATTTTAAAAAATTGTCAAGATTTCATCAAACTACAAAAGGCGACATAAAGGAGATAATGCTCCTTACTACAATAAGTAAAATCAAGTATAATAAAAAATGTAGCAGGTGAGTAGCTTATATGGAGCTGTGTTGGCTTTCTAAATTGCATCTCATGTTTGTATGCTGGATTCTTAAAGGCCTCTTTCACTCCTCAGTGTCTTTCTCTCAACTTTGCCACAGCAAATGCAGGGCAGCTACAATATCAGGATTTCCATCAATTACCTTTTGGTGCTACAATTACAACAGAGCATCAAGTTAGAAGTGAAGCAAAAACCAATACTGAATTGTTTGGTGTATAAAGGCTTGGGAGCATTTTTTTCCTACCTTTCTTATGTCGTACATTTAAAAATAACTTGTTTGCTTTGAGTTTAACTCCACTTGTTTTTGTATGTTGTGTTCTAGCTGTTCTTTAATGAGAAATGTTGCCTTTTGTATAATATTAATATTAGCTGAAGGTAATAGCTGTTCTGCTCAGGTGATTGCACTAACACATTAATAAATCAATAATGAAAATGTTGGACACAGTTGTTAATAAATATATATTTGTGTTCTAAATTGAAAATTTTCAAACCCTAGTTATTCATTTATATGAAATTTATGTCTGTGAAAGTCCATGCAATACCTAATTTTGCCTTGTGTTCTTGCATATTTTCATGGATTCAGTCAAAGGAGATGCTCTGCAACAGATCATTCTCTCTATGTAAACTTACTTTTATGGGCTCTTCCGTATAATTTTTCAGGATGGAGAGCATAATTGTTGCAGGATTTCTTGCTGTGAAAAAAGTGATTTTTCTGGTCAGTTTTCTTAAAGTGTCTTATTTACAGTGTTTCTTTGGTTTATTCAAGGGCATTGGGAGTTCCAGTGACAGACTACACATTTGAAGACTGTCAGCTGGCTTTGGCTGAAGGACAGCTTCGTCTGCCTTCAGATACGTGTCTTCTAGAATTGGCAAAGCTTGTGAGAAGCCTTGGGTGAGCATATACAATATTTATCTGTAAGGTGCATCTTTATTATATATGTTTATACAGTTTTCCCATCATATAATAATATTGCATTCATGAGTATGTATGGAATATTGTAATCATACAATCAGGAAAACACCAGTATAAAATTAAAACAGTATTGTACTTCATTGCAAGCAGCACCTCTGAATCTTAGTGAGTAGACTAGGTTGAAAAGTTATTTTCCATCTGAAAAGTGAGAAGAGTGAGTCTGAAGCCTTCATTCCTGAGCTAGAAGACACTTTCTGAAGAGGATCAGGAATACTGTGGGATTCCTACTATTTGATACAGTTAAGAGTCAATTGGCTTTTCCTGTGACATCTGTGGAGGGGAAACAAGTGCTGCCAATAGCAATCTTGTGACTGGATTAACCTTGTAATAGTGAGGACAGAGGGGTCACCCTTTCCCAAGAAGGACAAGGTAGTAGTTGATCTTTTGAGCAGGTCACTGCCACAGATGGATTTTCTAATGCAGCTGTAGGTCAGTGCATGCAGTGTGGTCCTCTCTTCTTTCTTCCCATAGTGCCATTTCCTGCTGGCTTTTCAAAGCCAGCAAACTTGAAACATTTGCATAAACCATGTAGTAGAATTTGCTGCTGTCTTCCAATTTTTCTTCTACTTCTCCAGTGATCTTATTGAGCGACCATTAAATA
Source organism: Sturnus vulgaris (assembly GCF_052056855.1). Lineage (NCBI taxonomy): Eukaryota > Metazoa > Chordata > Aves > Passeriformes > Sturnidae > Sturnus > Sturnus vulgaris. Next base: position 93,125,594 of record NC_142243.1, on the reverse strand, counting down.
AATGTATGGCCTCATCCTATTAACTCTCAATATGCAAACACCCTTTTTCATTTGCTTGTCTCATCACCTCAAAGTACAGAGCATAGTCTAATGTTTCCATTGTGTATTTTATTTTCTTTCACTAATTTTTCCTTCATCTTCAGCTTTTGTGTGCATAAATGAAAGCAAAGAAGAAAAGCTCTGTTGGAGAATAAGGAATGTAGGACAGCACACATCATGAATTCAGATGACAAGCATATGTTAATCTATTGTCAGGACTTCTATCTGAAAGACTTCCATTAGGATAGAAAAGACTTCTAAGGGAAAAGAAAGATTCTCACTTTTTTTAAAAGGCTCTGAATTTACAGTACTAAGGAAGAAAAACAAGCAAAACAAAACAAAACAACCACGTCTCTTATTATGCAGTTGATAATCCCAGGATTCAGTTTAATCCTCTTGTTGTCTGGCTTCTGTCTGCTCAATATAAAGCTGTTCCTTCAAACTATGCTTTTCTAGGGTTTTGTTTTTGGTCTCTGAAACAATTACATGCATTTGTGAGTGAGGTTCACAGCAGCCCAGAACCTCTCTCTCTGGTATGAGCATTATTGGTGAAATATAATCCTCTCTGAATTTGGGCATGTGCCAATAAGAAGGATATTATGATGGTATTTTTCTGGCACAATTGGATGAAGATTGTAATATGACTTCATCTCTAATGCATGTTTGATAATAATGTAGTCATTTTGCTGTTTATTCAAAGGTTTTGAGGCCAGGGAGGCATTAAGATCATCCACTAGCATCCCTAAATAACTGGAACAACAAATTTTATCCAATGGATTTTTCATCCAGTCTTAATACTTGTTTTTGAGCAGTGACATACTTCAGAGGTAACATCCAGTTTTAAGATTCCTATAGTAAGGCAAATTCAGATGTAGATTTTTTGAAATCAACTTATACCTCTGTTTGCTATACTGAAGAATTACTTCTGTGCACATTATGTGTTTACAGGATTCATTATCACTGTCTGTAAAATTTGCTTATCCTGTGTTCAGCTGGATGGGATCCTGTCCAGAATCCATGCAGACACAGCAGTGAGTTCTCATGCTTCATCTAAGAGCTCAAGCTCTGTTAACAGAGCTGTGCAGCTGGCTTGTACTCAACTCTGTGATAAAATGGCTGCTTTATCAATGAGATCAATTGATCATAGACTTAACTTTGCAAATTGTGCATTCATTACCCTTCAAAGAGTCATGTTTCTCTTCAGTCTGATAATTTGTCTGACCAACGAGCTAATTGCTAAACTATGTGCAGTCTATATTATAGCTTTCATATTTTTGTCGTGTGTTTTAAATTCTCTGCTTCATTTGATGATTTATTCTGTAATTCATTATGCCACTGTTGAAAGTGAATCTCTATTTTTACTTGAACTGGATCTATTGCCACGTTCTGGACACTGAATCTTGTTTGGATTTTGCACCTTACTAAAGACCTCTTTGGATATCTTCTCCTTCAGGAAGCATTAATACAGTTAATTAAGTCTAGTCTCTGTCTTTTTATGAGATACTTCTTAAGAGCTGCTTTAGGGTAGTTACTTGAGTTCTGATTTGAATTTATTTGCTCCTATTGTTTCAAGCTTCTGTTTGTTCTAATTCTCAATATTACTTCATTAAATTGACCATGAGGATCCTTTTAGTCAATGCAGCTGTAGGCTACCAAGATTTGCAAGGACCTCAGGCCTGGTGCCTGTCTATTCTTGCTCAACAGTCTCTACTATCCAGACTACAGTGCAGACTTCTGCTCTCCATGTGTGCCTGAAATGGTGGTCCGGACTGTAGGGGTAGAACTTTGTGTCCCCAGAGTAATTACCCTCACAGCCACCTACCTGTGCTGTGACTTAAGAGTGCTCAGAGATATCATCTATAACAAGGAAAAAACCTCTGGAGAATGTTTACCATCTGCATTTGTGATAAAAGCAATGCTCTCCACTATAGGAGGTGATCATGGATCAGGCATGGCAGTAAATGCAAACCATGGTAGCCTCTGCTTTTGTGGATCAAGGCAGGGTGTGCCAAAAGTATTCAAGAAGATCAGTTTTGCAGTTTTTCAGTATACTTGCTCTATGATGGCAAGAAGTTGCAGAGAAATACATCAGCAGACATAAAACTCAATGTATAGTGCTTTTCTGGCTTAAGGCATGGTTCTCTCTGTGCTTTCAGTTTACAGTAGCTGGCTGCAAGAGCCAGCTGTTTTTCCAGCTGTCTGAGACACTGGAAGGTTTTTTGCAGGTTCCCAGCATGCAAGAAATAAGCTTGTTATCAAATAGTCAAATATAGCTAAGACTAGCTTACTTGCTAAAAATAGTGATAATTATTCTGTAAAATATTCTACCTTCAGGGATCTGGTTTTCCTTGTGAAGTCTGCTGTGAAGAATTTTATGTTCAGAACTGTTAATCTTGAAAAATGTCCTTTTCATCTTCATGGACTTAGGAATACTTCTTGTTCTCTTTAGTGTGCACTGACCTAAAAAATGAAGCAATGCACCACAACAGCAAAAAATTTTATTTATCATAAAGCCTAGATCCTGCATGGAAGCTTATTAAGACAACAAGCATGATTTCATGAGGGAAGACATTTGCTGTTGGCTTTCTATAATTTATTGCCTCCACGGGGGATAAAAGTAACAGTCGTCAAGGAATTGGGACATTGAAACCTTTTCACATTGGTTCAAAACCTATTATGAGATTGGCATTTGGCTTCTGAAGATTTTAGTTTAGCAGTTTATGAACATGAACATATTAATTACTTTCTGGTTTTGAAGAGCTAGAGGGAAGTGAGCCCACCTTGGATTACCAGAAGTACAATGCAGTCATACTCAAGTGGAAGCAGTTTGCCTCACTGATCCACGTACTGCTTTTGAGATTGCCTCACATCTTTCTATATTTACAAAACATAAACCACAAGATGCCTGTAAGGTTTATTGTGAGCTGTGTTACTTCCTGTACAATATTTTGCCTTCAAACTTCTATAGCTTTTCAGGCTTAATTACTGGTGAAGAAGGGATCTTGTAAGTCTTAGTGTTGCTCACCAAATGAGTGCTCTCTCAGTTCTAGAAGGTGAATTTTGAGACAATTCATTGCAAACAAAATCTCTCTGATTTTGAGACAAATGTTGCAGTACATATTGTGTGTCAGTGGGGGCTTATCTCAAGGGAGGATTTAGATGCCAGCTGTCCTTGTGGTAGAGTTAAAATCCATTTCAGCTACTACTCTGGGATGCATTATCAGCAGCCACTTTTTGCATGTAATCCTGCATGTGAGAAGATGAGTTGTGTGCATCTCAAATCCTCCGGATTTTTTTGGTTATTGTTCATTTTACTTTTCTACTTGATCATGGAAAATGAATATTTGCAGAAGGGCGTCTATTCTTTTATACTGTCTAGGACCAAATCTTAAGATAGGTTCTTTAATGCTAGGATGGAGACCTTGTGAATGTTCTATAGGAGCCATGGGTTTCTGGAAGAATTATTGCATCTTCAAGTCTTATAATTCAGAAATACAGGTCTTGACATGGGTTTAGTTAGTGTATATTGGTAAGTCAGTGTAGTTCATGACAGACAACATGGGAGCTGTATTTTTATTTAAAAGTTGCAGTGTTTAGAAGGGGTCACTACAACAAGTGATCAAGTTCTGAGGCTGATGTATCAGATCATCTTCCTAGCAGAAATGCTCTTATCTTTTTTCAGAAGCTCCTCATAATGCTGATATTAAGCATTTTATTCATTCTTGTTACTGAGAGGAAGCTGCTGAGGAGTCCCAGCTGCAGTCGGGAACAGTTCTGGTGTAAGCTTCTGAGTTGTGTGAATAGCTGCTTTTCCTTGTCTGCAGCAGCAAGCAGCAAAACAGGCAACTGCAGAAGGACATTGTAGGAGACTTTACTGGTATTTTTTTGTCTTCTGAGTGGAAAGATGCCCAAGTTACCCTAAATCAGTTCAGAGGAAACCTGATCTGGATCTGCTTGATGTTGTATTACAAGAGAAAGCTGCTTTTATTTGCATCGTACCTGCAGCACCATTTATTTTATTCATAGTAAGATTATTCAGCAGGGCTTTTTTGTTTGTTTTTTTTTTGTTCTTGGGGGGTGGGGGGGGGTGGGTTTGTTGGGGTTTTTTGTGGAGTTTTTTTTGAGTGGTTTTTTTTGTTTTGTTTTTATTTTGGTTTTTTTGTTTGTTTTTTTGGATTTGTTTTTTTTGCAAAGCCAAAACAGGAAGCTTGACTGAGGTAAAAAACTAACCAACAGCCATGCAGTAGATATCTAGATAAGATTAAAGTTGTTCATTCATCAGTCAAAGTCTGGTTTTGCAATGGAGAAGGACTGAGGAAATTCTGTAGCTGTAGGAACTGTTAGAATTTTGTTTGGATTACATCATAATGGTGTCCAGCTCAAGACTGAATGTGAAAAATGAGGACTGATAAACAGGATTAACAGTATAATCACTGTTATGTAATATCTTGATTTTTTTTTTTTTCTTTTTTTTTTTAAGATGCATCATGTCCTTCCTGTTCAGTGACATTAGTAAATTTGGAAACATAATTGGTTTATGTTACTGTCCTACAATACAGCCATATTTGGGTGACCTAAATTCCACCTAGTTCTCCACTCTTGGAATATATTAGCCAGTTCTAGGCTGTGTTTCTTCCTGTTGAACTGCTTACATGACTTGTGATCAAGGTAGACTAAAGGACTTGAGTTTGCCCAGCATTCTTAAGCCCTTGCAGTAATTCCTTATACAGCTTGAGAACTAATGGGAGCTTTAAAATACAGAAATACATTATTATAAAATAAAGTTGTGTAATAATTCTGAAACCAGACTTAGGAATGCTTTACACCATAATTATCCATTTTTTCATTTGATATTTTGAAATAATTGTTGAAATATTGTTAAAACTAGGTTGAATTTTAAAATATGCTTTATAGGCTGAAGCCAGAAACACTTGAAGATGATCTTGATAAATATGCTGCAAGTGCCATGAAAATGAAGAAAGAAAAGGTTAATCTCAAAGAATTTTCAGCCTACTTGGAGTTTCCAGTTTCTCAGACATTAGAAAGTATGTTTGCACTTTTTGATGAGGTAAGAAGCAACATTAAGTTTAAAACATTTACTACCCAAATGAAGTTTTGGTAAACTCCACTTTAGTCTAATTCTGTTTTAATTGAATTCCCTGAGGTCTGATTTCTGAGCACTTCACCTTAAAATTTGCTTACTGCACTTCCTTTTCAGAGAGGTAAAGGCACCTATCATCAGCTAAATAAAGCATTTCTTCAAGTAGAACTTAAAAGCATCATCAGCTGGACAAAAACTATCTCTTTTCTAGATGCAAAGTATGAAGAGGAAGAAAGGCAGAGTAAGGCTACACCTCTGCTGCTGTTCATTGCAGCTGAATGCAGTGTCTGTTAGCTGATATTTCTTTTACCTTGTAAATAAATGACTTGTTCTTCTATGAGCCTGAAACATGAAGGATCTTTGCAAATGAGCCAGTTTTTCGTTCCTCTGGCAATCAGTCAGAATGGGGAAACGACCATTATCTTTGTGTGGATGAGGTGCTGTCTGGACCAAGAGATGGATATGTCCTCAGTGCTCTCCCTTGGAGCAGATGTCATGTATTCAGGGCTTAAATTAGGATGCATTGTTCTCTGGTTTTAATTTCAGCCCAGTGATTCAGATTGTTTAATGGAAAAATCTTAAATACACGAGTGAAGGGTGACAGTACAGCACTGTCTTCCAGGAATATTTAAACTGTGACTTTTGACTGAGACTGTGAAAAGAATCTGCAGAGATTTCCTCCAGGTTCTTGTCCTCATGTGATTTCATTTCAGTGAGACTTTTTTTTTTTTTTGATGTGGCACATATAACAATCTTTCTGAATATTCTGCATTTTTAGCAACTGTTAGTTATTTATGAAAATTCTCAGACAAACTGCACTATTTTGAGAGGAGGTTTTCCTTCACAGAAGGAAGATGGTGTAATTGACATTCGGGAATTTGTCATTGCTCTGTCAGTTGTCTGTAAGCCATCCAAAACTCTGGAAACAATTCAGTTGGCATTTCAGGTAAGCTGCATTTTCTTGTTCCATGTAGTTTACTTATTTTTAGAAATTTTTAATACTGGCATTAGACTCAGTAGAAGTTTCCACATTTCCTTTTAAGACTTAATTACATTTTGAAACAATATTAATGGAAAGTTAGATTAAGAGTTCGTGTTAACAGAATGCATTCCAAGTGTAAGTTGTGTAAAATTATGGAAACTTGCTGTTTGAAATTGTTCTTTGTAGAACTGTGGTAGAATCCTTTTTAGCAAATTACGTCTCAAACCTTAAGTCATTTGTATTGATGCATCTAAGCAAACAGTCTGTAGAGCTATACTTACTACTCTTAGAATGTTTCAATCAAATCTAATTTTTCAAGTTAATAAAGTATTTTTTAAAATTTCCTGCATGTTAATAGAGAGATTTTTTTATCTCCTTTTTTCTTCTTGTTAAAATTTTCTTCCCTCTTAGTCTTACCATGTATGTGTGGTGGTCCTGCAGTCTTTGTCCAGACTTGATGCTTCCCAGAAGTGCTCCTGATCTTGCTCTAGCCTCAGTGGTTTGTTGTAGCATCACCATAAATTGTTAATGCAAGCTTTTTGGGAAAGTGACAGCAGCAATGCTTAACCAATGGATTTCTGACACCTTGATTTATTACTTTTAAATTAATTTTTTTAATATTCTCGTTTCAACATGTGAACTCTGCATCCTGTGTCATCTTTTCCCTTTGCCTTGAATTCACATGGTCTTCAGTGTTACTGAAACTGAGAAATGCTAAGTCTTGATGCTGTCTTCACTAGTGAATGCATGGAGCTCAGAGCATTCAGTTGCATGGTGCTACATTGCAGCCTTATTTTCTGTGTAGTTGTATTCAGGTTCTTCAGCATGACGACTTTAACTACGTTTTGCTGAAGAAATGAGGCTCCTGTGAATGCTTAGTGTTCACATGATCATTCTTACCCTTCGGCCAGAATCCAATACATTTGGCAAAGGAGGAAGGAGCAAAATATTTAGTTCCTAGAAATATTGTGGGAAATCTGCCATTAGTAGCTGCTGTTATTTATTGCTGCTTCTGAGGGAAAAGCAGAAAGAAAGGTCTCTGTCCTGACTCAGTCTGTTTCAGCTATAAAATGGCATAGAAAACAGTCAGGTGCTGTTTGGTCAGCTCTGTGTCTTCATACTAAAATGAACAAATTTGAAGTAAATGTAAAGGGGGCTTTGTAGAAATATTTTTTTAAATTTAGCTGTCATGTTTCATAGTGTGCTATATAATTTTATCATTTGAGAGGAAAAAAAGCTCAGTCTGGATGGTTATTTTCTTTCTGGAAGCACTTGAAGTTAATTAAACTGTTTCTTAGGAAAATTTCTCTTCTTCATTATCTCCTTCACTCTCCAACTCATAATACATAATTTTGATTCACTTTGTTAATTACAAAATATAATAAAGTTAGCTGTAAAACTTCAAAGAAGCTTCATGCATGTATTAAGGGGAAATACTCAGCGAGGGGAAGCAGGTATGGCTCATTTTATCCTGCTAGTGATGACTGGAAGGGTTAAGAAAAGTCTCAAGCTGAGGAAATTTTGCTTATTCTAGGATTAAAGAAAAAAGGAAGGAGAACCAAGAGAACCTTTTTTAATCCTTTCCCACCTCTTGTCCTGACTTCACATACCATAAGATATTCACACAGCTTAGCTGGCGCCATTGAAGGACCTAGCCAGTTCATGAGTGTATGACTTCGAGCAGGTGTTGTCCTCTGCCATGGGCTACTTCATTCAGGAAAAGTGCAACACTTCACATAGCTACAAATTTTCAAAGTGTTTAGTATTTGACTGTAGAACTTGAAAAATAGTATCATTATATGGAGTTGATAGAAAAATGAGGGGAGTGGGCTTCACCCATGTGAAGGCTGTGTTGCCATTCAGTGGGACCTCCCTAGGCTGGAGAGTTGGGTGAGGAGAAACCCAATGAGGTTCAGCAAGGACCAGGGCAGGGTCCTGCACCTGGGGAGGAAAAACCCCAAGTCCCAGCCCAGGCTGGGGTTGGACAGACTGGAGAGCAGCTCTGCAGAGAAGGACCTGGGAGTCTTGGTGGGTGACAAGCTGACAATGAGCCAGCAGTGCCCTGGTGGCCAGGAGGGCCAGTGGGATCCTGGGGTGCATTGGGAAGAGCGTGGCCAGCAGGTGGAGGGAGCTGATCCTGCCCTTTGCTCGGCCCTGGTGAGGCCACATCTGGAGTGCTGTGTCCAGTCCCCAGCTCAGGGAAGACAAGGAGGTAATGGAGAGGGTCCAGTGGAGGCCACAAAGGTGATGAGGGGTCTGGAGCATCTCTCTAATGAGATGAGACTGAGGGAGCTGAGGATGTTTTAGTCTGAGAAGACTGAGAGGGGATCTCATTAATGCCTCATACCTCAAAGCTGGATGTCAGGACAATGGTGCCAAACTCTTTACAGTGATGCCCAGTGACAGAATGAGGAGCAATGGCCATATACTCAATTACAAGAAGTTCCACCTCAAGATGAAGAACTTATTTATGCTGAGGGTGGCAGAGCACTGAAACAGGCTTCCCAGGGAGGTTGTGGAGTCTCCCTTTCTGGAGACATTCCAAACACACCTGGATGCACTCCTGTGTACCCTGCTCTAGGTGTACTCTGTACCTCTTGGCAGGGGGTTTGTACTAAGAGCAGCACTCTGATGTAAGTGCTACGCCTTCCCTTCCAAACTGCTAAAGAAACTAAAGGCTGCTGTAAATCTTGTCAATATGGTGTTTATATTGACCACCTAATATTACCTGACTATTTGTTCTGTGAAAATGTAGCGGGTTTTATTAAAGAAATGTCTTGTTCTTTGCTCTATTCCTGTGAAACAGTGTGCAGATCAGGTGCCAGGGGGCAAAAGGCAAGATTCCTGATTTGAGAATATGTTTTCTGCCATGGAACTTCAATATTTTTATTCTGCTGAGGTGTACTGTCTCATGGCAACAGCTTCTGCCTGTGTGAAAAATACATACTTATGCTTGTTTTGTTCAATCTTATCAGTTCCCACCTTCTTAGTGATGTAGAGAAATTAAAAGGAAGTTCCCAAAACAGCACTTTTTACATGGTTTGATATTTTCAGTGTTGTCATACTTGAAAAGGAGTCAGAAATATTTCAAAAACTCTTTCTCACTTTACATTGTACAGGCAAATTGAGTTGTTTTAAGGAAGCGTAATGAAGCTGTATTTATTTGGTACAGATGTTTTGAACTATTTAGGTCCATTTTTCAGGGTAAAACATTGTATATATGCAAAGATGGAATGAGACTATGAGCACTTATTCTTAGTTATCAATCTATCAATCTGTCACTAGTCAAGTTAACTCTTTCTGTGAGGTAACTCTTTAGGATGTAAGATTATGCAAATGATTGTTTTCTAGAATAAATACTTGTGTAAAATTATATGCCCATCACTGGTGTATGGGTTAGGATTCTCCTGATTAATAATTCTCCTGATTAGATACAGGCATTTTATGCAAGCTGGCATTTGGATTTTGGTCAAAGGAATCTTGAGTTTTACACCTGACCAAGTGGAAATGGTATCTGATTTATCCTGACCTAAATATCACAGACTGTCTTGGAGTTTAGACACGTAGCTGAATGGACTTAATATTATTCTCAGTTACATGTTTGCAAAACATGTTAATGTTTGACAGTCTTGTAACTGAATATCACAGTAATTCCAGTGGTTAGGCGTGTAAATGTAGGACTTTTTTTCTGATTATAGCAAGCTTTACTTCCTAAGCATATACAGATGAACTGATGATGATATTTTTTTTACCCAGACTAATCTAAAATAGTCCTTAATATACCACATCAGTCTGAGAATGATTAGAATTTCTAATACCAAATTTTTATTTTGCTTTACTTCAATGTAGTGCTGTTTATAGGAGTTGGCATTCAGCTTTGCAATGATTTTCTTGCTGTCTTGATTCATAGCTGTACCAGTCAGAAGGAGGAACTGTAACAGAAGAGGATTTAGGTTGTATTCTGAAGACTGCGATGGGTGTGTCACAAATTGATGTTACACATCTTTTTAGAGCTGTAGATGAAGAAGAAAAAGGAAAGATTACATATGGTAAGTATTCTGACTGCATCTGAACTGTCACAAAGTGTCATGTTGACAAACAAAACAGTTTCTTTTTTATTAAGCTTTACCTTTTTTAGTTGGCTTGACTTCAGTACTGATACCAACACGGCAAACAAAGTAAATTTACATTTAAAAAAAAAAAGAGTTTCACCTTTGGTATCAAATGCCATGTTTGCATATTTTCAGTTTTCCTTTCCACATCAAGTCACAAAATACAAGGATTAGCTTCTTCAGCATATTCTGTTCTGTGACTCCCATGTATGTGAATGTGTGTTTTAAAGAAAGCTGCTTTAACTCTTTTTTTTTTTTTTTTTTTGGTCTCTTGTGTCTGGGAGCAGAAAAGGAGGGGTTAACCAGGCTGCCTATTCTGTAGTCTGCAATGTAGGTAGAATGGAGGTGAGAAAGTTACATTTGAAAAATTGAGACCTGGGTGAATAGATTCTGCTAGGAGTCAGAGTACTTATATGTTACTTGAGATTTTGTTTTGTGCAGTAAGGGTCCAAATTTAGTTGTATCATTTTGAGTATGAACTGAGTTGTTGATAGCCAACATACTAAGTATCTCCAGTAGAGAACATACCCTCTTCTAATTTTCCCTCAAGATAACCACTATATATTTAATTTGTAAAAATCTTACAAAATAATATATCAGTGTTAGTAAATCATAATTTCTACACTAGTAATTCTTCTGTTTGAATCATACAATATCTATGTAAAACTTCCAATAATCAAATATTTTAGAGTTACTGAAATCTCTGTCTTTGCCACTGTCCTTTCCTTTCTTCCTTACTGTCTTCTCTCCTTGCTTCCTGCTGTGCTACCCCTTTCCTTTCTGTGCCTCTCATCTGTCACATCCCAGCATTTGCACATCCATCCCGCCCATTGCTTTTTTCCTGCCTATCACTGTTGCTCCTCCAGCTCATAATATGCAGTGACTCAGCTCTTCCCCCACCTCCCAGTCAGCAGCTTCAAAAATACCAGCACAAATCTTAAGCTGGTAAGCACAGAATTTTAATTTTGGCACATTTCATTGTTTGAGAATAGCTAAATTTGTAGTCATGTAAAAGTGAACTCAGACCAGGTCATGTGAGTTATCAAAGAATTAATATTTTAATATTCATCTTTAATAGTTGCCTTTAATCTGCTCTTTTTCCCTAAGTGGTCGTCATATGTTCCCATCACAAGAAAATCTGGACCATTGAGCCACAGCAGTGGCCACTGGAGTGCTTGGCTCTCATTTTCACTATTTTATATCCTGTAGCCAAAACCAGTTTTTTGTGATGCAACACAAAGAAGGTAGTAGGGTAGTGTTTACACAATTTCTTTGAAACTTTTCTTAGGGCTTTTTCTGAGAAAAGTGCACATTTTATAATAGAAACATGTCATTTTAACATATCTGAAAGTTGATTAGTGAGAGTAAATGTCCAAGTTACTAGATTAGAGAATTAGAAGTTGCAAATAAATTTCTGGTATTGCATTTCTGTCTTGAAAGTTCCTGCCATAAACATTCAACTTCTTGCCTTTCCTGAGAATATGTGGAACTTCACACATGCTCAATTTGTTGCACTTACTTACTAGAAAGGAGAGATGAAAAAACTTGCAGACCACATGGTTCTGAAGATACTGTCCAGACAGGTTCTGAGAAATCAAAACATTGTATCTGGTGGAACTAACGTTACTTTGGATATTCTCAGCAGTGGTCTACTGACAATCTCCTTTCTAGAGTTCTGGAATTTAAAGCAGGAATATTAAGTTGAGTCATACTTGTGAGAACAAAAGACAAAATACCTAAAGTATCAAAGTTGAATTGCAGCACACACGGCAGAGTCCTTGAAGCCTAAAGGAAAAGCTCAGGTTGCAGGTAAACAGAATAATCAAGAGCAAAATCAAGATTGTGTAACTAGATTGGTAATTGTGAATCTGAGTTATTGGAAATCTGGATTTTTGTTGCATGGTTGAAAGCACACCGGTTGCCAAAGATCTGTGTGTCAGTTCTCTCAAGCTGTGTGCAGTTGTCTTAGTTGTTCTGGTGTACTTTGGTAGCAAAGCATATCCTAATTTAGTCTAATACAGATCAAGGAAAGATTTATCAGTCTTAAAACATGGTTCTGGAGAGTTTGAATAGGTTCTCTAGGAGAGCATGTCAAATTCTAGGAAACTCCACCAGCTCTTGATAGACAATTCAGACTGTGAAAGTGTTCTGAAGATTGCATGGCTTGCTGTAGCCAGAAAAAAGGGGGAATTGGCCATATTCGGATTATTTCTATGGATGAAGAATCAGGAAAGGAAGATTTATTTGCTTAAAATAATTATATATTAACCACAGGATTATCCTATGATTTAGCTTAGTGGAAACAAAAACTAGGGAAGATTAATGAACACAGAGCTTCCAGGAAGAGCGTCAAGTAGTTAGGAGTTTCAAGAGTGGGGGAAAACTTCAAGTAGTATATACGCATACTTAATGTAAAGATGTAGGCATGAGTCTTAATTCCACTTTGGGTTCTTTCTTCCTTTGTCTCTGTTTTTAGTGGAGGTGGGAAGCAAAGTCACATTTTTTCCCCAAGTAAATGACTGAGGCGATCTTTTCCTTCAGTCAAATGCTTCACAGTTGCTTTCAGTTTGAACTCCAAGATGAGACCTGTGATTAGAAGTAATGCTGGAATAGTTGGTTCTTTCTACATCACCTTGTTTCACATTTCTGATGAATAAGGCAAATGGAATTTCAAGCACTTTTCATTGCACTCTGCTGAATACCACTTCAATTAATATTCCTTAATACTTTCAGGACTTATTTCAGCAGGACCCAAAATGTCAGGTTACTGAGATCCATCCAAAAGGTTACTCTGTTCAATTTGGATTCCCCTTTCCTCATGAAGACTTTTATCATTTATATGATCCATCAGCCTGTTGTACATAGTTTTTCACCATAGATGATAATGTTGTTTTTCATGACTTAAACTTGATCAACTTTATTGAAGTTACAGGTCCAGAATGCTCTAGATCTGTATAAACTGAGAATAAATGATATCCACATTTTTGTGAGTGGAAGGATAAAGTAATGTTTACTGCCTTCTCCTCGCCTATCCCTTTGCAACAGTTCAGAGGCAGGATTGCCCTACAACTTCAGTGCCCTCATGAGCCATATGGCATTCCCTTGCTCCCTTGCCTTTGCAGTATTGAAAAATGATGTCATCTTAAAGAGTGGCAGAGAGGGAAAGCTGTAGTGTTTCCCTTCTTCCATACCTGCCCAGTTGTAGGAGGCACTCCTTTGAAAGGCTTTTTCAGGTGTCATCTGCTCTGTTCTCCAGGGAATTCACATCATCATCTAATCATGAGCTCTTCTGGGATAACACAGTGAATTTGAGTGGGAGGTGTGTGATACACTGTAGGTGCCTGAATTAGTGAAAACATTTGCATCCAGATTTTTCTAGTGTCAGTTTACATTATAGGAATAGCTTCTTGTTGCTTGGATTCTGTACAGTATCTTGTGTTCAAATCCTGTCTGAATAAAGTCTTGGGCAAATTGAGACCAAGTTTCAGTGTCTGATTTTCAACACAAAATGTTACTTGATGTTAAGAATTCCCCATGCCTCCAAGAACTAATCTGGCTTTTTGTATTTTCCAGTTATTATCCAACATTAAAATCAGGAGTTTTTTCCTATGTTATGAATTATCTCCTCAGTATTATTCTCTAAAATGTTAAAATGCTGAAATCTTGAAAGCAGAAGGCAGCAATGACAGTTGGTGTTAGGTTGAGACAAACTGAGTGCAAAGCATTAAAGGGCATGTTTGCAAAAGAGTTTTGAGAATTTAAGAAATGACTGTTCTTGATGTTTAGCGATCTTCAGCTGGAGGGCTTCTATACTTCCCTAGTGAATAATGAAATGCTATGTCAGGGCATGTGGTACTCATCACGCATTTTAATGCAAATCTGAGCCTGTTTACCCCTTCATACAGCTAAGCTCTGGCCTGAAGTGTTTTCAGAGGGCTTAGATAACTCTTTGCAGCATCTCAGCTCTGTGGATGTGGTAAACTTATGCTGAGAAGCTAAAACAAGCACTGGGGATAGCATTATGTTAACTGCTGCTATTTTTCTCCAAAGAAATCATGTGATTATATATGTGTAACTATTCAAATTTAGCATCCTTCTGTTTCAAAGAGCTGATTCTGTGCAACAATTTTTTTTAGATGACTTCTACACATTTGCGGTGTTGCACCCACACTTTGCAGAAGAATATCTCTATGCTGATCAGATGGGAGCTGAGAGTGGCTTGGAGACTTCATCTCTTTCTGCTCCTAATGGTATCTGTACTGACTTCAGCCCTGACAGCAGTGGAGACAGAAGGAAGCCCTTGCAGAAGAAACTGAATTAACACTACAACTGTTACCTTCCTCTCCTGGTGAGAGGGTTGTATTTTCTTGGGATTTTCATAAGTCATTCCAATTATACAGCAAATACCAGTTTTGTGTGTGAAAATTCTACCTGAATACCATCCTTTGAATCATATGTGCTATATTTAACAACATGTTCCAGGTTACTTTGGGAAAGGTGTTTTTATTTTTTTTGGAAAGGTCTTTGAAAGGCAAAAATGTGAATGTGCTTCATTATTGATGTTCATATTTAAAAGGAAGCGGCACAACTTATTTATATTCCATTGGCTAGTTCCATGTACAAAGTGTCGCACAAACTGTGCATGTATAAAGAAACTGTAGCTACTATGGTGTAAAGTGCACTTTGGTGATTAGTGTTTTCCCTAGTTATGGGGATGTTTATTTGGGGCCAAACTTTGCTGTCCATATCTGAATAGCCAGTCTTGTTGATTTCGATGGGATTATTCTCTTGAGCAAGGCAAGCATACCTTTGGCCCTTTGTTTTGGTTTCAGTGAACAGTTTGGAAACTAATACAAAAACTTGCTAAGGATTACTTTTTATTTTTATTGCTGAATGACAAAATTGTTTCTCTTTCCATGGTAGAATGAAAAGGAAAGGCTTATTATCCCTCACCCCACACTTTTCTACTGTAATCTTCCGGATGCAATTAAACGTGAATTCTTTCCAAACTGACATGCCACATACTGTTTGAAAATACATAATTGAACTGTTTGTGCTTTTCTCTTACAACCAATTCAAATCAGGTCCATACAGCATTTTATGGGAGATGTTTACGGAGCTATATTTGATTTAGATGTATCAGGAATCACAAGTTCCTTTTGTAGCAGGCCTGTACAAATAACATACATGAAAGTTTTCATGATATATTCCATGCTATCAGCACAAGTTGGAAAAGGTTGCAGTCACTTCAGGGGCCAATCCAGCAACAAGTTGCAGAACATCCTGAAGAAATGCTAGTTAAATCTCTATAGCAACATTACATGTACTTCATAGAACATATAAAATAGAACTGTTAAAAAAAAAAAAAAACACCACACTTGTATTAGTAATATTTATGGTTCCTTTTGTAAAGCCAGATGCCTTAACTGCTACTGGGGGTCTCAGAGAAAAATCTAGATTATTATAAAGCCACAGAGATTCATTGATTAGGAAATGGGACAAAAGCCTCAGAGTAGGAAGGAGGACTCTCACAGCATAACTGTGATGGCAGCTCTGCTTCCAAACAAAAAAATCTTTTGAGTCATTTCTGACTAGTTTTGTAGGGTTTTGTGCATGGAAAACTATTTAGATTTGAGTCTTCCACAAAGGAATTAAAAACTAGATTTGAAAGGGAAGAATTTTGGTAAAGGACATCTGTTTGTACAAAATGCTTTTATAACTATTTTTTAAATAGCAGGAGGTGTTTTAAAGCTCATTAGGGCATTGGAATGTGTCCTTAGAAACCCCGAACTGTATGTGGCACATCTCCAAACCAGAACTGGCTTTAATGAAGAGGGAAAGAGGAAAAAATGTAAGAAAATATGCTTTATGGAGGTATGTGGAGGTAATAACTAAATTTTTGATTTATCTAGGTAAAAAAAGCAAAGCTCACAGGGCAGCAGCAGACTGGCTAGCAAGATTTGAATTAAAACTGATCATGAAAAATAGGAGAAATTGATTGAATAAATAAGGCATATGAGAAACTACACTTAAGTAGGAAGAGTCAGATGCACAGGGGGGAGTAAGTATTACTGTGCTATATCTTGAGATGGGGATTGCACAGAATATGTCAAACTGAGCACTGTTAACTCTTTGCTACAGAAAAGATACTCATGATGGAGGGAGGCATCAGCATGTGGCCTGTGAGAAGCAGGGTGGTATTTCTGTGTTACCAAGATGTGATCAGGTCTTACCTGAGGTACCTGTTCATATGGGGACACCTGAGAGAGATGAGGTGTAACTGAATAAAGTCTGGAGGATAGAAAGCACTCGAAAAGAGATCAAAAGTATCCTTTAATCCAAAGAAGAAGAGGCTGAAGGAAGATGTGAACAGTCTTCAAATAAGGAAAAAGTTGCTATAGGGAAAATAGGAGCATTCTTCTCCACAAGGATGGTAGATGGTGGCTATTAATTGAAAAGGCAAGTTAAACGTTAGTCTCTTACAATACACCTTGTTAAGCTAAGGAGAAGGGTTATTTCCGGTGCAGTGAAAAGCCTGCCTTCCTTCACTGGAGCTTTTGAAAACAGAAAAGACAGCTCCAATAGAGACACTTGATTTTGTTGATCATGCTCCAGGGTTACAGCGAGATGTCCCTGAGGTTTGTTTTCTGTAATTATACAGTATGTAAGGGAAGGCAGGTGTAGTCTGGACATCTTGTAGAGACAAGACTATGGCACTTGGCTCAAGCTAGCTGTATAAGATAGTTATCTTTTGCTTTGGATGTGAGCTTGGGAATTTGAGAATTTCAGAATGCAGGGAAGGAAAGAGAGCTCCCCAACACATACCTGAAAAGAAGAAACAGGTAAGCTTAGAATCTCGTGGACAACTCTGAAGTGAGAGAAGCTCCAGAGGAAGAGATAACATTGATCACATCTGTGAAAGAGCAAGGAAAGCTGATTGAAGTTTGCTGAATACAAGTGTGTCTAATTTGCACGTATGGTGTGAGTAACTTGGGGGGGTCTGTCTCGTAAAAGTTCATGGGTTCATTGACTTCTTTTTTTTTAATTTGTATTTGTGAGGTGTTTTGTAATTGTGGTGAGTGTAACAGCTGTACTTTGTGTG
The DNA here is from genome assembly GCF_052056855.1 of Sturnus vulgaris. Classification (NCBI taxonomy): domain Eukaryota; kingdom Metazoa; phylum Chordata; class Aves; order Passeriformes; family Sturnidae; genus Sturnus; species Sturnus vulgaris. The sequence goes on along the minus strand of NC_142243.1, from coordinate 93,108,258 downwards.
CACCTAAGCTGTGCAGAGTGCATTGAAGGGCGCTGCAGCCTCTAGTAGGGCTTTAAGGGCTAGTCCCTTAAACAGGCACCAGCCACACTGTGTGGTGAAGAGGCACTGAAAGTCTTGTGCACCAGTGAGCTCAGTCCAGAGCTGCTGCTGGAGAAGGCCGGTGACCAACACAAGTCACAAGCAAGTACTCTTGGTGGATTAAAACTAATTTAAAAATTGGTGGATTAAATAACTAAAATTTAAAAAAACCAAAAAAAAAACAGATTCTGGAAGGAAATGTGATTCTCTCTCTTTTGAGAAATTACTGAATGAGATAAAGACATAATAGGAGGAATGATAAGATGAAGGATCAGCCTGCATGGAAGCATTGTTAATCACACACCATGTCATGAAAGTTGAGATTAATTAATATAATTCCATTAATTTTAGCATTTGTAGTATATAATACTAGACTGCCTCATAGCGAGAGAGAAGCCACATTACCACAGGGTGGTGAACTCAGGCTCCTGAGGGCTGAGGCCTGGAACACATCCTATGACTGTAGCAATACTCCTTAAAACTCATCCATCAAACCCCACCTGCAGAAGTGTTTCAGTAGTTGCAGATGAGAAGCCTTTCTAGAGGCATCTGACTGTGGAGCAGCTGGGTTGTGACAGTCAAGTTTCAGTGACTTGATGCAAAATCAGAGTAGAAGTGAAAACTTCCTTCCCTCTTCACCAATATTGAAATGTAAATGCTTTCAATTAAAATATTACTGATTTTATAGGCAGATTGTTATATTTTAACAGGTAGTATCAAAACCCCCTAAATTTACAAGGAGACATATGCAGAAATTATTTTGGTCCTTTGCAACTATTTAACTTATGCTTACACAAAAAATGCAGGGGTGTGAAGGCATTTGACATTTCTGATGAGCATTTTTGTACTCTTATGTAACACTGCCATCCCTTGCCAGTAGAGTTCTTGCATCAACCTGAATTTTTACATATTGTATGAGATACCCAGCCAAGGCTGCTTCTCTTCTGCTGGGTATCTCTTCTCATATGCCTAAACAAGTATTTAAAGTTACCTAGAAAACCACAAAATGCAAAATATTTGAAGTTTAGGGAAGATTGATTTGGGGGTTTTTTTTGAGTTACATTTTTTCAAACATAATGAAACCCCACTAAAACTAAATAAATGTTTAGTAGGTGCAAAGCATATTTAAACCACTGTCTCTGGAACAGTATGGTGTTATTACAGATTTTTTGGGGAGTCTGTTGCAAACACTGTATAGGAAATTTATAAGCCTTATGGAGAAATTAGGCTGTACACTTAGTTTTATTAATTACACTATATGTTTTGATGCATTTATTGTAGCTAGAATGATCGAGGTGTGATAAATAGCAACCAGATGTGTGTGTGTTTGCTAATCCCATTTTCAAAGTATAAATCCTTAGGTCACAGGGGTTGAAAAGGACACGTGTGCAGTAGGGAAGTGATGCGATGTCTTTAGTGGCACAGCTGCCAGAAGTAAATAGCTACGTGTCACACAGAGCTCTTTATTAATATCTTCATACAAGCTGAATACCTTTGTTAGCTAGTTAAGGCATTGGGGTGATTGGAGTATTTCTGTATTCATAAAATGCAGTAAACACTTTCCTGGAAGTCTTTGTTGCACTTTAACATCTGATAAATTCTTAAAGCAGGTGTGGTTTTATTTATGAGTTCCCTGATATGGCAATACCAAAGACGAACATTAAATTATTCTTCCTACTTTTATATTACCATGTGGTACCTATAGCTTCTCATATTAACTGCTCTCTGCTCCTTCAAAAATAGCATTCTCATTGAAGGACAAATAAAAAAAGACTTGAAAAATTTTAAAAAAACAAAACCTGCCCCGACTTAAAAAATACTAATTGCAGAACTCTGGTAGCATGTGCTGTAGATTCTGATCTCAGAAAAAGAAAACCTGTAAGCACAGCTTTGCATATGTTACAGGACTAAGCTAGGCTGGAGAAAAAACAAAATTCTGATTAAAGTTCTGACCAACTGAGTTCAATGTTTCTTTAGGTCATTGTGGGTCATAAGACTTTATGAAATGTTGCATTTTTCTTAATGTGAAGTCTCTGGTTTTTCCTCTAGCAGAGCTTTCATGAGTGCTCTAGAAATAGGAAATGACAAATATGCTGGCCAAGAGTTCTACATGAGGAATTCAAATTTGGCTCCTAAAACCATATCGAGGCATGAAAGTCCCCTGTGAACCAGACACTTCAAAGAGTTTGCTACTTTTTAGGTATCTGAACTTCAGCTGGTTAGGAAAACTTAAATTAACAAATTATTCTGAATAGATCATTACCTAAAAAAAGGAAGAATGCAAAACAGAAAGTAAGAGTTATCATCAGTGCTGTTGATAATTAATTACTAATTAATTAAATTATTAATTGATCAGTCCAGCAAAACTGCAAGGTCTGTTTCACATATGAGCAGAAAGGCTGACATGTTCATTCAGGTAATTTTGCTATCCTGACTAGGTAGAATTTAAGCCAGGTGGTCTTCACTCAGAGGGTGATATCTTGAAGGTACTGCCAGTAATATCTTCGTCACTGGCAATGTAGACAGATTTCATCTCACCCTGCCTTTTTTCTTTGAGTTATCGAGAAAAACCATTGAAACCATGACAGGAACCCTGTAAGATCTTAAGAGGTAAAAACTCTCTAACACCACCTCGGAGGCACAAAGGTGATCATTCTGTGGAATAGTTATGGTGGTGAACTGAGTATACAATGCTGGTCAACACCTTGTGGTCAAACCACGTATAAGTGGTTAATGCTGAGGTAAAACTACTAAGAGAACTCAGCAGCAAACAGGGCATTCTTTAGGTGTGCTTGGACTTGGGTCTCTGAGTATTTCCTGCATCTCATAGTGCTCAAGTCAAGACAGTTTCTTTCTCTAGGAAACATTTCAGGTTTCTTTCAAGATAATAGTAACTTTGACTTCTTCAAGTGGAGGAATGATTTGTTTTGTAGAAAGCAGCTTCTTTTTTCCCAGATGGTGTGATGTGCTTTATCATGTGTAATGTGATTAAACTGAAACGGGTGATACCAAGAGAGCAGAGGATATAAGAGGCTTATAAAATAGAGGGTTTATGTTTCTGTGAGATATGCTGAGACATTTCTATACAGTGGTTGACATTGCCTAGATTGTTTTGCAAGCTCATTATGCAAAATCATTTTAGTAGTTGTGTGGTGGCAGTGGCTGTTTATTCCACTTTCCTTAGCAGGGTAGCAGAGCAGAGTACTCCTTTGCAGGCCAGCTTTGGGGTATAGATGTATTTGCAGTTTTCAAATGATCAATGTCTGGGAACAGAAACAGTAGAATCGCCTTGGCACTGATTGCACCTCAGTAAGTTATTCCTGTTATGTAACTTAGCTCTTTGAGGTATTTTTTTATGAACACAGTTATGCTTTATTCTGAGCTAAGTTGCACAGAGCCATATGAACATCAGAGCTCACTTGAGACAGCTTGGGGATCTCAAAAAAGGTGCTGTATGATAATCTGTTGGTAGTGTTACATTTCAGTTTTTTCACTTTGACCAAAAATGTCAGAAGCAAGAGGAAAATGTCATTACTTCTGTAATACTCTATACTATCAATGGAGTGTTATTTAAGAGTGCCAGTTCTGAGCCAAAGTCAGCTAAGAAAAATCAGGCTGAACTTCTGATCCCGAACCAGCAAGTAGAAAATCCCATCCATGCCCAGCATGGCAGCAAAGCTTTCACTCTGCAGCTGGCCTCTTCCAACAGTAAAGAAGGATCTTTTCTGTCCCTTGGGTTGGTGAATTCAGTTTACTGTATCCCTGGTTCTTGCTTGTGCTGTCTGTTCTTTGTAGGTTTGTTGCAGCCAGAGGGATACCTTGCTGCCTCAAGCTGAAGTGACATTCATGGACTTTTCTCCCTGAGCAGAGAGCAGCAGGTGAATATTCGAGTCCTGGTCTGGTCATGCTACCCAAAACTAAAAGCCCGCATACTATTTTAGCTTGTGCCTGCCATTCGGTATGGAACTGCTTTTTCTTTTCATACACTTCAATCATTGCAGGTGTGTCCAGGTGGCAGCAGGTCTGAAAGAGCTTACGAGATTCTCCTTGTTCCTGTGAGCAACAAGAAATTAAATTTAGAAGTATTAGAAGTTTACAGTGAAACCTTAAATTGGATTGACTCCTGACTTGCTATATATATATATATATCACTTTCAGTGTGAGCCTGTTCACTTCCATGTTCCAAATGCAGGATCTATAAATGTGATTGCAAACAAAGTCTCCTCATGGATACTGAAGAAAGCTGACACTCAGACACTTTTCATCCTACCATGGTACTGGAAATGAAATTCATCTGGCAGTAGGTTGTTTCTAAGTCTATGAATGTATACGGGGAAAACCCAAATACATGTCTTTTATTCACTCTCCAGCATGAAGACAGTTTTGTACTTTAAATGCTAAAGAAATAAGCTTTGAAAGATCTTTTATGGCCTAAGTATATATTTTTTGTCCTATGTTTTCTTTTATAATGAACTTCAAGCAAAATATTTCTTATATTTCAAAAAGGAAATTTAGGTTAGCCAGTGCTGTATTTTCCAGACAACAAAAGCAGTTTTAAACTAAACATCTATAAATGAATTTGTATTTTTAAATATGTGAATTAGAATTCCTTTAAGTTAAACATGTCTCCTTAGCAACTGTATATACTTAGACATAAAGCAAACCCATTGCAGCTGCTTGTCTCTAGTTGTGTTTGGTGATTTGTTTATATTGCTTTTTCAGATTGCTGTAAGGGTATTAAGAGTCCATGTAAATCAGCAATGTTAGAAATAGAAGTCAGAAGTAAATTTCTTTAGAAGTGATAGAATTTGTTTCCTGGAAGAGGACCAAGAGTCAGCATCAGCTAACCTTGTACTATGTACTATACTACTTAAATGTTGCAGCGTTGTGCTGAAAGTATTTGACATCTGCTAAATGGGACCACTTTCTAAACCTTTTTGTAATTCCCAGCATCTCTCCAGGTTTGTGAGAGATTTCTAATTTGATCACAGGTACTAGTTCATCTTTTTTGGAAAAATAAAATTGAGTAATCAACAAGCTGAGAAATAATTCAGAAAAAAAGTAGTTTTCATCTCCATTCTTGAACTTGCATTGAGGGATATCATTTTTATATTTTGGGGGAAAAAAAGGTTGCTATGGTTTTGAACACACTTGAAACTTTAAATGCAAAACCAAAAAAGTTAAGACTGAAATGATCACATTTTGGAATTTTCTTGTACTGCTACTGAATCCAAGTTAGGCACTGCCATGAAAAGGATGCTTTTAGCTGGAAACCTGTGTTGACAGAGCAGGAAGCTGTTTTGTAGGGACTCACTTGTGAGGTATCACGTGGTTGTTCCATCAGTGGTACAACTTCTGTTGCTGACTTTGAGGCTGCTCAAACAGACCTGGTGTGTTTAAAGAAGAGGTTTTTATTGTAAGAGCCCTTGGATGTGCAGTGTAAATCTGTAACAATATATAGTGCTACTGGATAATAATGATCTAAATGCATATTTTCTGCTGTAAATTTCCCTCATGTGGCTCCAATGATATGTGTACATAGACTATTACCTTTGCACTGAACTGACTATACTTCATAAAATGAAGAGCAAAATCAAGTATTGTACTAAAGATGACCATACCTTGTGGCTCCAATTGTGGAAATACTTTTGCAGAATGAAAGGTATAGCTTCAGTGTTATAAATTTGATTTTTATATTTTTTATTAACATGCATGGAAGACTAAGGATAATATTTTTTAAAAATGAACTTGTTTTTTGTACATTTTTTCAATGTTTAAAACTACATGATTTAACATTACCTCTGAATGCCAGTGATCAGTAAATTTTTAAAGGAAATACCTCAATTCAAGCATTCTTCTCTTGTTATTTGTCTGATAGGTTAAAATGGACTACAGGGTGTGATGAAGTGAGCATATGATGTAGGTGCTTAAACTGTGCTATAGCAGGTGTATGATGATTTACTGAAAGGGACCTAAATGATACACTACAAGTGTTGAGTGCAGTTACACAATCATGGCTCATTCTGCCCAACTGGTCATTTTCCTCATGAATAGCTTGTAAATTAAATTTTCAGCGTGAAGCCAAATTAAAAAATGAAACAAAAAATACTTGGTTTCCTCTGGATTTTTTTTTCCATTTTTTTTTTTTTTTAACAACAGGGTTTACAATAAGGAAAAGGATACAAACCATAATTGTAAAACTGATATGTTTAGGCATATATGTTGATGTGTGTTCTCTGTGTCAGTGTGTGTAGAAAAACAGCTTGTGTTTACCTGACACTTGGGAGGATGAAATACAGGGGTTTAAAGGGCAGGGAGGGATGGAAACAGAAAAAAAGAGAAAAAACAATATTCCTCTGAATTAGCTCTGGATACCTTTCTTTATCCGGGAAACAGACAAGAAGGGTTCCAACACTCCAGACACCTATATACCTGAAAAATTGATAATGAAGGGTGGACAAAAAGGCATCCTCTGAGGTCCAGTGGGTGTAAGCTGAACCATTAATATGAACAGTGTAAAAAGTAAAAGTGAAACACTTGGGACATTCAGGATGATACGAAGATTTCAAGGCAAGGCTTGGTAGTGCTTTACTTAATGTTATTCTCTAATTTAAAGTGATGGAGTTGTTGTGGTTAACCTTAGCTGGCAACTAAGGATCACGCATCTGATTGCTCACTCTCCCCCCACCCCTGGTGGGAAGAGGAGGAGATCTGGGGAAAAAAAAAGGAAAAACCTGAGGACTGAGATAAGAACAATTTAACAGTTGAAATAAGATAAAATAATAATGAAAAAGGTGACAACAAAGAGAGGGCTAAAACCCAAGAGAAACAAGTTATGCACAACATAACTTACCACTCTGACCAATGCTCAGCCCCTCTCAGTTTATATACTGGGCATGACGTTTTATGTAAATATCTCTTTGGACAGTTCTGGTCAGCTGCCCTGGACATGCTCCCTTCCAGCTTATTGTGCACCTCCTCATTGGCAGAGCATGGAATTCATCCCACAAATGGGTTTGCCTTAGCCCGAGGCAGGAGTAATCCAGACTGCTTTCCTCAGCATATTTTTTACATGCATTACAGGAACTTTATCACCTTCCACATGAAAGTACATAAACGTTTTGATTGGGTAGGGCCAGCCAAATTGGCTGATTGCCTGGTCTTGATTAACCACGTGGCTGTTGCTAAATGTGTATCCTTATGTTGGAAGATCCCATCTTGTTCTGTTTCTTCCTCATGTTTTTGTGGTGATTTCACTTTGTTCTCCTTTACTAAGCAAGGTGACTTTTGCATCCATGTCTTCTTGTGTACAGGGTCAGCCAATATCAGCATGGGTTTGTGCTGTGCCTGTCTGAGTAGCTGTAGTGCCTGTTTTCTTGTCATCAGATCCAGAGACCTTCTTCTCTCCTTGACGGTAATGAATAAAGTTGAAGAGGACCCAGTAGGCCTGGACCAGATCCCAGCATGTTGCAATCATTTGTGTCTCTGTGGAATAGCCAGGGCACCAGCATACTTTTTCCAGATTTTACTAGTTTTTCTATCGTCTGTGCTTGTTCAAAGGGTGAAGTTCAAGTATGCTGTAGGTGGCCACTGTCCTAGGCACCTGCCCATGCTGTCCCACTGTAGTGGGTTGGCCTGGATGGATTCCAGGCGCCCACCGAAGCCTTTCTCTCACTCCCCTCCACAACTGGACAGTAACAAATGGTTCATGAGTTAAGAACTGGGAGAGATCACTCTTGGAATACTGCTACGGACAAAACAGGCTAGAATTACAGATATTAATTAAATTTATCACTAACAAAGAGCAGTATAAGAGATAAAATAAAACCTTAAAAACACCTCCCCCCCACCTCTCCCTCCCTCTCAGCTCTACCTCCTCCCCCAGTGGTGCAAGGAAACAGGGAATGGGAGTGATGGTCAGTTTGTCACCTGTCATTTCTCCCACTGGAGAGCAGCCCTTCCTTTGCTCTGCCATGGGATCCCTCCCAGGAGACAGTTCTCCATTGACTTCTCCAGCATGAGTCAATCCCATGGGCAACAATCCTCCCAAAACTGCTGCAGCATGGGTCACTCTTCCACAAGGTGCAGTCCTTCCAGGACAGGCTGCTCCAGCATGGGCTCCTCTCTCCATGGACCTCCCCTGGAGTCACAGCCTCCTCTCAGGCATCCATCTGCACAGGCTGCAGGTGGATCTCTTTTTTTTTTTCTTATACATGTTGTCATAGAGGCATTACCATTTCTATTTGGCCCTGCCTTGACCAGCAGCATGTCCAGCTTTGGGACTACCAGGGATTGGCTCTGCTGGACATGGAGGAAGCTTCTGGCAGCTTCTCACAGAAGCCACCCCTGCAGCCCCCCTCCTGCTACCAAATGTTTGGACATGCAGATCCAATACACTCCCACACCCTGCCACTTAGGAAGTATCCTGTCCCAGGGCAGGTCTCTGGGTAGGATTCTTAAATAGCTGTTTGACCTTAGACCAGACCTGGAACACATGCAGGAGTCATAGCAATAGGAACAGGCTGGTTTGAACAACCAATTCAAAATTTTCAAAAGGTGTCTCCTCCATGGATTGGTTCTCCAAGCAGAAAAGGTAAAAGGCATAATTATTAATAATTTTCCACAGATGGCTCCCAAAGTGCAGAGCTGACAGCAGTGCTGAGTAGAAACAACAGGTTAGTTCCAAGGCCAGCCATTCCATCATATCATAAGCCAGAGTTGTAAAGTACAACCAAATTATAACCTTAGTTCTGTCCCCATGGGTGATAAACAGCACAACAGGGAACACATACCACAAGTAAGGTAACGCATAATGTAACATTAAGAAAAAGCACACCAATTCTGAGAGCAAATAAATCAACATTGTGACCAGCAACTTTGAAACTAACATAATGAATACTTGTATTTATTCTAATGCATTCTAGTCAGATTTATCATTATTGCTGGGCCCCATATCAGGTGCCAAAAAGAAGCGCTGCATGATAGAGTTACTCACCACATGCTGACTGATGCCAGACTCTGTTCCTGAGCAGTGATCAGCCCCTTCCAGTAAGCCCCCCCAGTTTATATACTAGGCGTGACATTTTGTGGTATGGAATATCCCTTGTATAGTTTGGGCCAGCTGTTCCAGCTGTGCTACCTCCCAGCACCTCCTCACTGGCAGACCATGGAATGCTGAAAGTCCTTGACTTGAGGTAAACACTGCTGAGCAACAACCAAACCATCAGTGTGCTACCATTAGTCTCATGCTAAACCCAAAACACAGCTGTGTACCAGCTACTAGGAAAAAAATTAACTCTATCCCAGCTGAAACCAGGACAGCCTGAATGCCCTTCACCCTCCCAAGTGACTGTTTTCTCATCTGTGTTGCAAGGAAACTCCTGGTTGTGCCATTTCACTGAGCTGCTGGGGCACTGAGCTGTAATTCGTGCTTGTGCCTCTTCTGCCCCTGCGCTCCTTCTGCCCAAGCCTCTCAGCTGAGGAGAACTTGAGGTGAGTACACACATCATCGCTTTCTTCTGGCTGGCCCACACAAAAGCACACATGCAAGGACTACAGGAAATGCTTTTATTTTTCAATCCAAGCACAGGGCCAGGAAGAGCCTTCCCAGCTCCCTTGATGGACAATGTTTGAGGCTCGGGCCTAGGAGAGAAGAGTGACTGATGGTAATAATGGTGATGGTAATCATAGAGTTACTCAGAATCCATTCAGCTGGAACAGCCCTCTGAGATCATCGAGTCCAACCTATGCCATCAGTCAGACCATGGAGGTTCAGTCTTTCCTTGAACACCTCACAGGGATCCATCATCCAACTTCATCTCCCTGGGCAGCCCATTCCAACATCTAATCACCCTTTCTGTGAGGAAATTCCTCCTGACGTGCAACCTAAACTCCCACGTGCAGCTTAAGGCTTTGTCCTCTCATCCTGTTACCTGGGAGAAGAGGCCGACCCTCAGCTGGCCATACTCAAGAGTTGTAGAGTAATAAGGTCCCCCCAAGCCTCTTCTTCTCCAGGCTGAACACCCCCAGCTCCCTCAGCTGCTCCGCACGGGACTCATGCTCCAGACCCTTCCCCATCTTCAGTGCCCTTCTCCGGACTGGCTCCAGCCCCTCAGTGTCCCTGCTCCAGCCCTGAGCGCGGCTCCCCCTGCTCGGAGCCCGGAGCGCTCCCGGGGCCAGGCCGCGCACACAGCGCCCCCTAGCGGCCGCCGCGAGGGGCCGTTCCGTCCCCGCAGGGCGCGCGCGGTCCCCGCGCCGGCGGCCGGGCGGGGGCGGGGCCGGGGAAGGAGGGGGCGGGGCCGAAGTGGAGGGGGCGCCGCGGGGCCTCCCGCGCCCGCCGGAAGTGGCGTAGAGGCCGGTGGGCGGGGCGGGGTGGGCGGTGCGTGGGGGATGCGCGAGCGGCGGCGGCGGATCCCGAGCGGGGCTGCGGCGGGGGGCGGGGGCGGCCGCCGCCATCGCCATCGGCGCTGTCACCATGCTGAGCCGCAGCTCCTTCACCAGCCTGGTGGTGGGCGTGTTCGCCGTGTACGTGGCGCACACCTGCTGGGTCATGTACGGCATCGTCTACACTCGGCCCTGCCCGGCGGCTGCGGACGGCGCGGCCGGGGGATGCGTCTGGCCCTACTTGGCTCGGAGGCCTAAGCTTCAGGTGAGCGGGGCGGGCACGGCCCTCGGCGCCACCGCTGTCCCTGCCCTCTGTCCCTGTCCGTGTCCTCTGACCCCACTGCTGGCCCCTGTCCCCGCTCCCTTCCGGGCGAGCCGCTCCCACGCTCTCTCAGTAGCGCTGGGCCTTGTGGAGAGCTCCCTTGGCTGGTGCACGGGTAGGACTTGGGTTGGTGTTTTTTACTGATTTCGTGTATCTGCTGTCACACACGTACTGGTTAGAGCAGCGTTGCGGACGAAACGCTGGGCCTGTTTAGTCTAGAGAAGACTGAGAAAATGTGTCATTAATTCGTATAAATATCTCAAAGGATGGGTGCCAAGGGGATGGTGCCAGACTCTTCTAAGTGGTGCCTGGCGACAGGATGAGGAGTAATGGCAATAAACTAAAACACAAGAACTTCTCACTTCGATGTGAGAAAGAACTTTATTCTGTTGAGGGTTGCAGAGCCCTGGAACAGGCTGCCCAGGGAGATGGTGGAGCCTCCCTGTCTGGAGGCATTCCAAACCCATCTAAATGTGTTCCTGTGTTACCTGTTATAGGTCACCGTGCCTTGGCAGTGGGGTTAGACAAGGTGATCTCCAGAGGTCCTTTCTAGCCCTGACAGAGACCCTTTCCTTTACTGATAAGGTCTCTGGTTCTGTGAAATGGCTCCACTTCCTTCAACTTCCAGAGCAGGTCATCCCATTAAAATGTATTTAGTGGCTGTGTTTCTGCCCCCAAAAAGAGCTGAAAGACTTTTTTTTGAGTACACTTTTCTTTCCCTGTGTGTGCAACCTTCCTGCAACAGGGAGAATTAGTGAAGCTGAAAGACAGACCTGTACTCTAAATGTAGTTATGCATGAATTTATTTCCATACTCTTAATTTCTCTGTGCTGTGTTCTGATTTCAGTTAAGCGTGTACACTACCACACGGTCAAGCATTGGTGCTGAGAGTAACATAGATCTCGTTTTGAATGTGGAGGATTTTGATATTGAGTCCAAATTTGAAAGGTAAGGGTCTGGACCAGTAGTATCCAAGGTATCAGAGTTCTTTGTGGAATTCTGAAATGTGCATCCTAACTAGGAGTTACATGGATGGAAGTATGCAATGATGCCAAGACAGATTTCACTATTGGTTAGCTTGGATCAGCGTGCTATTCTCAGCCATATAAGCAAACATTTTGCAGAAATGTGCCTTGCTTATAATAGTAAAAATTATTTTCCATTAAGAAAATTTAAAGAAAAATGTGCCTGGAAAAGCTTCAGATTTGTCTCTAATCACGTAGGTAGGACACTGGCTATGTGTTTTGTTTTGTTCTTAATTGCTGTTGCTTCAGACTAGAAACAGCACTTGGGCATCAAACTATGTTCTCCTGTCCTGTTTTAGCAACACACTCTTCCATAACTATTTCTCTGCTAAAAATCACACAAGAAAAGAATCACTTTTTTTTTCTGATAGTCGGGGTTTGGGGATCTTGAGAAGCCACATTGGTGCCAAGACTGTGCCCTTAGAGAAATTTTTTAGTAGAATACTGCACTCTACATATGCCTCTGAACAATTAAAATGGCTAGAACTACTTGTTTTGTTCTTCATATTTGCTGTCTCACTTTCGTTTTGTTTGTTTGTTTAAAATAATTGCCCATTCTTGACTCTCTTATCATAGTCTCCAAGGTTATTTTACTGTCTTGATTTTCTATGATTTAAAGAACTTGTTGGTTGCAGTTTAGGTCATATTGAACTTCATCTCTGACAGGCCTTGTAAGAATTGTTTTACTGACAGGGTCTGCTAAGCTATTGAAAGTATTCAGAGCAGAATAAGCTGAGCAAGACTGCAGGAATAGAGGAGGAATTATGCAAGAGTGCAAGTAGGATGATTTCTTGGCTAGTACAAGGGGAGTGACCTCATGGTTTGGGGCTCCAGTTTAGAGTTCTGCGTTTGGCATGCCATAGCTGAGGAGATATTTTATTAATGCAAAGTGCATGGCAAGACGTTGTGATTTTCTTTTTAAACTTTGTGTCATGTATATGATCTGTGATGCCTCTTCAGCACATAAAGGCTGTTTTTTTACAAGTGCTGTCATAATTTTGGCCCTGTGACGTATCAGTAGAGGAAAGCAACAAAAGAATTGATGATGCAATTCTGTGCTATCTAGGGCAATAAAGTAGGAAGTGGACAAATGTTAAATTATCTTAATATAATAGTGAAACTTTGGAAATGCATATATTGTGATATGTACTGGAGTATAAAAAATTATCCCATCCAGCCATGGAACATGTTAGCCAGATATAATTGTTGTGTTCCAGGCAACCCAAATGTTTAGTAACAGATAAATATTTCAGCATGTGCTATGTCATCTCATAATATATTTATTTTGTATTTCAGGACAGTGAATGTCTCTGTACCAAAGAAAACCCGAAATAATGGCACATTATATGCATTTGTATTTCTTCATCATGCTGGCATTTTGCCTTGGCATGATGGCAAGCAGGTGCATATAGTAAGCCCTCTGACCACATACATGGTCCCCAAACCAGAAGAGATTAATTTGCTCACTGGTGAATCAGCCACACAGGTAGGTGTGTTCCACCTCTACTAAAAAATCTGCAAAATAAGTAATTTGTTTTATAGATACTTCTGGTGTTAGTATCTGCTGTGCTTGCATCTTTAAACTAATGATGATTCAACAGAAAAAAAAGTCAAAATCCTCTTCTTGATTATCATGCTGATAGCAGACCGCTCAGCAGAGCAGAGGCAGAGCTCTTTAAAACACTGGTTAGTTATTAAAACACTTCCCTAGTTAGCAATAATTGTTTCACTGATTCATTGCTTTTGGTAAAAATACTGTATTGCTCTGTAACAGCATGGTGCTGCTTTCTATAGTGAATTGAATTCACGTGAAATAATACACTTTGCTGTTGTAAAATAGCAGAATAAGATATGAAGAGAAACAGATAATGTTTAGTTGATCATCCACATCCTTTTGCCTGTTTTGAAGTAACATCTGATTACTGTTAAACCCTGACTTCAAAGGGATTTTTTTTCTTATTAGTATCCTAAGGCATGAAGGTTAATTAGATGAATATTCCTTCTTGATGAACAAGGCTGTGAATAGACTGATGTTTTTCAGTGTCAGATTGTGGTGAGCCTTTAAAATCCATTCTGTTGTATTTGAGTAAAATAGTTGATCTGATCAAAATTGAGGTAAATTATTTCCTTGTGGACTTCTGGTTTTTGATATAGTTGACTCCCTGGATTCTGTGAGTTAGATTATTACCCTATTCAAAATTTGGGGTTGGTTGGCAGTATGTATTTTTATTCTTTTTTAAAAGCAAATTGAAGCAGAAAAACAGACCAATGCCTTGGATGAACCTGTCTCTCACTGGAGGTCAAGACTAACCTTAAATGTCATGGTGGAAGATTTTGTGTTTGATGGATCATCCCTCCCTGCTGATGTTCACCGTTACATGAAAATGTAAGTTGATGATTTAATTTTGTCAGATACATTGTTGTAAACTTATGCCACACTCCTTCCAAAATCCTCCTTGACCTTCTTTAGTATTTATGTTTAAATGGGCACCTAGAGACAAGAGCAGATGGACTTAATGCTTGTGTTTTGTTAAGTTAAAAACTGCTGCTGAGATATTATGTACTAGAAAGCCTTATTGGAGAAACCTGGTTCCAGGGCAGCTCAGAGTTTAGAAAATTTTTTCTGTGTGGAATTAACTTAGTAAGGCAAAGAAGGACTAAAAAGACACAGGTAAAATGCTACAAGAGACCTCAAACCTATTTGTTCTCCAGTTGTCCTTCTGGCCTTCAGAGCAATTGCCATCTCTTGACCCTTTCCAATTATCCTTCACCTGCAAGTTACAAATTGTACAAACTAAAGTGCTGAAGAGGCACAGTTGATGTCCTAGGATATAGTTTTTTCCTTTATGATTTGCTTTATTTTTCTTCCTACGTTATGTTATTTTCCTCAAGAAAATCCTAACTGACAGGGATGGGTTTTTAGGCCTTTAGGTGCAGGCAGTAGCTTCTGCTCACAGCTTGCTTCAATCATTTCCAGTATGAAGGGTATAAGTAGACTTATGCTGCTGTATGTTGATGCCGTTCTTTATAAATACCTTCTTAAATCCAGAAGTAGTTGGTTAAGCAGCAGACCCTAGGGTTCTGGGATAGCTTTCCAGCCAGAATAGATACACCCATAACACAAAGGGGTTGATGAACGAGGAAGTTTCTGTTATTGCATTGTACAGGAAAATAGTTTGTATATAAAATAACCTGCTGCAATTTCACTAACTTCACTAATAGCTTTAATCGTAGTTATTACATAGAAATCTAAATCACTTCAGTTAAATAACCAAGCACTATTTCTGAGCCTCAATTTAATACTTTTCTATGTTACTGTTGGAAATTCTATGTTTAGTATGCAGTCTTTCTTAGCATGCACAGAGACTTCTTTCTTTTGTCGACAGCTAAAATTCAACTTTCAGCCTTTAAAAATATACATAATGCTACTTCCATAGATTTTTACCGAGACCATCACAGTGTAGATAACTCTCTTTCTAGTCAAGACTTTAAGAATTTGTCTCTGTTAGGGTATTGGGCTAAATACTTTTCTAAGACGCTGACAAAGCAACTGCATGTAGATCATAATTTGCTGAATAACTTTACAGTAACCAATTTGTTAAGAGGGCTTGAAGGCTGGAAAGTTTTTATTGGATTCATGCAGGTTGGTGAGGTGGTATAGCAATCCAAATGGGAGCTTCTGTAGATGGAAGAGAAGATTTCTGCTCCTTGTACAGTCCCTGCAGTAGAATCTGACCTTCCCATTTGTGCATCAGCCATCATGTTCTTGGTTGCATGTTGGCCAGAGCATGGCTGATGTCCTGCCAGGCACCGATGAGGGGGGAGATGGTGGAGGAATGTCATGGTCACAGTAGGAGGGGGATACTAGAAACAAAGGATACAAATATATGGCAGTAAACTTCAGCATGTTTCTCTTCCACAGACTTTTAAATTTGCCTTGGTCATGCAAAAGCTTCAGCATCATCACAATCAATTTAGTTTGTATTTTTATTTGCTTATTCTGTCTTTCTGCAGATGAGAAAAAACAAACAAAATTTTTCAATACCAGTATCTTTCAATTAAAGATTGATTCTAGGCTAGTGGCTAATTTCTTGTTGTGTGTTAAAAGAAAACGTGCTTGAAAAGATGGTGGGAAATTTCTACATGGGTAGATCTGAAAGTGATGAATGAATGCTAATTTGAATAAAAGTAGGTTTTTTTAAAATCACTACAGTCATAAAATCCATGTTTAAACATCCTAGGGTTCAGTTGGGGAAGACAGTGCATTACCTTCCGATATTATTTATTGATCAGCTGAGCAACAGAGTGAAAGATTTGATGGTGAGTAATAAAGTACTTTTAATTACATTTAACAGTTTTAACAGTAATCTTCAATGTTGTTTTATTTAAGATTTTTTTCATAGTTTGTTTGCTGTAATGAAAAAGTATAAATGTACAAAAGGACTCAATGACCATTTAACTTAATGTGTCCTACTGTGATAACTGCAGAAGCTGGATCTGGATTTTGAGACTTCTCTCTGGCAGAAGTATCTGTCAATCACTGTCTTCTATTCCACCAAAGATGTTTGGACTCCATTGCTTCTGCCTTTTGGTGCATATGGACGACGTCACTGTAGCACCAGAAGTGGCAGGAGCAGTCTCCTCAGCAGTTTGACTTCCTAATATGAAGAAATTGTGTTAGCATCCCAAACAGAGTAGCTTCTCAAACCTTCTAGGCATATTGACAATATCCACAGCTGATAGTGGAGCTACACTTGAGATAAGTCAGTAGCTATTTTCTATTCTCCTCGAAATTCACTTGTGGTCAAATTTCTTGGTGCTGCTCTCTATCACGTTAGACAAACTTGCGCGCCGTGAAGTTTGGTGTTACAATACGTCCAATGATTTTGTGCACTCAAATAAATCAGGACTTTGAAACTTCAGTAATGGAATTACAGAAGGATGAAGTTTGATGAGATTTCTGGAGATAGCTAGTCCAGTGCCCCTTCTCAGAGTAAGATCGCATGGAGTGAGTTTTTCATGACCTTTTCCAGTTGAATTTTGGTTATATCCAAAGACGGAGAGGCCACAGCCTCTATGGGCAACCTGCCCATAGAGTATTCAGTCACTCCAGCAGTAAAAAAAAAAAAAATATATATATATATATATAAATTTCTGTATTCGGTTTCTGCCCAGCTCTTCTCTTGTAGGAAATCATGCAGTTCCTTTGCTACAGCTTACACATGGCAGTCCCATGCATCTAAATCATGTTGATTTTAGCAGTTCTTAGTTAAGCCTTGCAGTTTCTTTTCAGTTGCACTGACTGGAATTTGGTAATTGGCATTACTAAGAACAGCAGTCTTGGGGAATGTCTCAAAACTGTTAAATGAACATGTCTGGATTAATGCATCTTCTAGTTGGAAACCTTTGTAGATGTAAACTTCCCATAAACCTTCTGAACTGTCTCTCCAATTCATTACTTTAGCTCAGGCAAAGGATTTTGTTACTTAGCGTTCAGGAGAATCTTTACGAATTTGCGTCCCTTCCACCCTAAATTTGTACAGCAAAATAAATTCCTGAGCATTTGTTACAGGTCTGAACAACAGATTGTTTCGTCCAGTGTTTCTTTAGATATACATTTGTAATGTCTTTATTGTTGTCCTTTGTTTTATCACAGCTCATCCAGTCCAGTTCAGTTTCACATTCATGTGAGCTTTTAACTGGTCAAGTCATGTACTCTGTTTACAAATAAATTCAGCATTCTCTTGTTACTAATGACATTCCTGCAGTTGTCATGCATGCCACAATTAATGCTCTTGCAACTCACTGCCTTAGAAAGTCATTAAAGATCCTGGGAAGTGCTGCAAAGACTATTCCACTAGAAACTTCAACTGCAAACTTCCCCTTCAGCACTGGCTTATGTGATGTCTCAGTAGTGACTGGCCAAACTGCTCTCAAGCTCTGCAGAAAGAGTGGTCTTGTAGTAAACATTCTGTGAGAGAATGAGGGGTAAGTGAAGAGCAGGAAAGAATAAGGAGAGGAGGTGGTACAGTTTCTGTGAAGCTAGGTTAATATTTGACTGTAAATAGGGGCACAGACAATATCTGTTTTCTATGCCTAACCTAAAAGCATGGAACTGAAGACGCATTTTTCCTTCTTCTGCTGGGCTGTATAGATTGTCAACTGACTCATTTTGATCAAGATGTAGGTCTTCTGTGGTGAGTACTGCAGTCTAGAGATTGTGTTCCTCATGTTCTTAAATGTGCTTAAATGCTGGGGTTTTGGGGATTGCACGGACTTTATTAAAGACATAATTTAAAAATTCATACCACTGAACTTATTTGCAGTGCTTGCACACTGTTTTGTAATATTGATTAAGTAGAAGTAATGTGTGATGCTCTGATGCCATACTGCAAGAACAGGTTGTATTGCAGGGATTTGGTCATTGCTAGCTTTCAAAGGCTTAGCAACCATCAACTCACATCAAGGTTGCGAGGCACCACTTGTGGGCTTTAAGTTTGTTGAGAAGGAATTAATTCTTCTAATCTTACCTTTATTTTAGCTTTTAGTGTTGGAGAATTCCCATCTGTATCTTCTACTATAATCCAGTTTTCTTCCCTACACTACCCCTAATTCCTGCATAGTAATTCTTTGTCTGTGGAGTGTTCATTTGCTACATTCTGCTTACCCAGGAATTTGCAAAATTTTTGTTTCTTGTCCATCCTCTGCAGATGAAATTTCTTTTCCCTTTCTCCTATAAAGGTTAATGCTGTCTTTGACACACTGAGAAATTGAAATGAGACTAATTGAATTACGGGAATCCTTTGAAAAGGCAAAGCAGTCTGGAAGATGTTTATATAGTTTGGTAAACAGCTGTAGAATCTTGCCAATATTCTCCACAGTCAGCTGTAACCACACTTGATTTTTTTGTTCCATTCAGTTCAGAGATCCTTGACACTGTTCTAGTTTCTCAAGCTTTTCTCTCTGCTGTATTCATAAAACTTCTCAGCTTCCCTTCTTCTCCCTCATGTGCCTGGATGTGCTCCCCCTGTCTGAAAAGCTTGCACGGTCATGGGAGAGTGGTGAAATTGAGATTTGTTTGTACTCACTGGAGGAAAGAGTGAATGGGAGAATGAATGTAGCCCTCAGTTCACATTTGAGTGATAAGTGGGGAGTCTAAAACAGTGTTCTGTGTCACAAGAACCAGAAGAAGCCCATTCACTTCAGTTAGGTGTCAGCTAACTAATTACTGTAGAAACAGATGCAGTGTGGAGTAGCAGGTCTGAGATGAGAATTATGATTGGGAGTAATTAGGAGCCTGGAGCAGTAGGTCTTGAACTCTTGCAAGGCATGCCTGCCGAACTGTCATCTTGAGCTGTCCTTGGAAATGTAAAACAGAGTGCCTGAACTTGTTCTAAGATAGCTGCTGAGTATTCTAACATCTGAGAGGACAACGTGGGGTTTGTTGTTTTTTTTAAATCTGTTTGAAAGGTGGACATGTGCGGCTATCATGCAGAAGGATTTGAGGCAATTTAAGACTTTTTTTTTTCCAGCTGAAGTAACCACATACATGATACAGTAGGATTAGCAGAGATGTATTTTTTGGAGTGCAGGAAGAAAGTTTTTGTGACACCCCAGATCCCAAAGTTATATTACTTAGCTTTAGCTGTGGTATTTTCATTAGTCTGAACTAGGGGCATCATCTTGCTTCCCCACCCTTTGAATTTCTCTCAAAATCAGCCTCAAGTAAATTTCTGACTATGGCCTTTGGGATACAATTTGTTTGTTGGTTGAGTTTTTTGGGATTTTTGTATAATATTCTAGTTTAGATAATCTTCGCATATACATTCCGAGAAGAACTGTCAAAAGAGTTATCTTAAGCACACTTTTCCCACTTTATGCTGCCATCTCAGAGGCATTTGTATACAGGAACAGTGAGGTTGCTATAGGAACTTGAACAGATCAAACTCCTAATTTAACATTTCCTGGAAAAAACACAAAGACTTCAAGCATGGTGTAGAAATCTAAGATCTTATTCCCTTTAAAAAACAAACTGAATTCTTAAAATTGTGTGATCAAATTATAGTGTGATACAATCACTTCATTTTAAAAAATTAATGGAAGTAATTGTTGCCATTTTTCTGCTATTAAAAATGCAACATATCTTTTTGAAATGCAGGTTATAAATCGTTCAACAACAGAGCTACCTCTTACAGTGTCGTATGACAAAATATCTCTTGGGAAACTCCGATTTTGGATCCACATGCAGGATGCCGTGTACTCCCTCCAGCAGTTTGGTATGCTTACCTTTAATGACTTTAGGCCAAGAAGCCACAACTAACCCTTAATTTGTTGCTTTTGTGTACATAGATGACACTTTTTTCTGGATAGCTGGTGAAGAGATTTAATGCTACAAATCTTGTGTTGTTTCACCTTAAGCTAAAGATAAAAATATATGTTGACATATGGTAGGGAACAAGAATACGGAGGTGAATTAACCATTTTTTGTGAGCCTCCTCAGAATTTAAATTTTCATATTCTCTGCCTCAGTTGCCATATGATAGATACAGGATATCAGGACCTCTCATCCCAAGAGTACCTCCTCTGGCTGGAAAAAAGGCCTGTGTAAGATGCTGCATGTTCCCCCCAAGTGTGTCGATAGTGAAACATAAAATTTGAAATTTTCCTATTAGAGTAGTTTCTGGAGTTAGTCAGATTAGTAGCAAAACTCCAAAGTCACTTGAGAATGGCCACGATCCTGCTGTGATGGCAAAGTAAATTGGTTCTGAACTCAAGCACTATTGCCATAAATGCAGCATTGTGTAAGTACACACGTATGAGAACTGTGGACTTCAATCATAGTGTTGCATCTGTGACCATGTTTCTCACTGACTTTTGTTGTCCTTTACAGTGTAGTCCTTTTCTCATTTTTCAGCTTTTGATGTGAGGCTCACTCTTCTATGTATCAAACTAAAGGTCAGAGGCCAATTTGTAAAACTTTTTTTTTTTTTACTTCCTGCTCAGGCCAAAACGATTTAATGTGTCTTGCCATTTGTCTGTCAGATGGTCAGCTTAGGTTGTAATTACACAACATGTTAAAGGCACATGACAAAACACATTGTAATTACATAAGTTAAAGCCTTGTAACTGATGGCTTTTGGTTTTGGGCAAGCTAAATAATATATAATATTATTTAGCCAAAATATAGGTAGATTAGGATTTTACCAATAAAGCTTCCATCATGTTTTGTATTTATGATTCCTTAACAAAACATGTGCAGATGACATAAGATTCTTTTCATACTGGAACTTGAGCATAACAGCAACGAACTGTCTGGTACTGTTTGCACAGTGACTTTTTCTTTTTTGTAGGTTTTTCAGAAAAGGACGCAGATGAAGTAAAAGGAATTTTTGTTGATACTAACTTGTACTTTTTGGCTTTGACATTCTTCGTAGCAGCATTCCATGTAAGTAGTTTAGTTTTTAGGAAGTACATAATATGAAAGAAAAAAAGGGGAGGGTGTGTCTGACTTTTGGGTGTTTCATTTATTAAGAATTATTCTTGAAATAGTAATTGCAGTAGAGCAGTGGAAGCATTATCTGGTACAAGTCAGCTATATTTCCAGTACAGAATTAATATAAAACCCTTAAATAAGGCAGAAGTTTGAGATAATTATACAGAAATTACCAGTCTTGACTGAAATATGAAATATTACCTTCATTATCACTTTTTTTACATTGTAGTTGAACCAAAGCCCCTAGAATTAATATGCCTGTCAACAGTAGTTTAAATTTTGTAGACTTCTCACAAGGTTTACCACTGCAGTGACATAGCTGGGGCACCTGTACTAGGGTTTGAGTTTCTGACTTCTAGTCCCTGGAGAAATTTAGATCAGCTGATGTAAATTGCTTCCAGAAATGTTCCTGTGAAGTGTGGAGCACTCATGGTTATTTTTTTTTGTTGTTGTTTGTCCCTTTCTTAGCACTGGCTTAAATCTGAGTCTTGGTTTTAATGAACAACTTTTTTAGACACTTGGAACATTTTTGTTACCTACCATTATACTCAACACAGTTCACATGCTCTGGGAGAGATAAGAACTTGCCTGGAATGTTATGTTTCTTTATACTTACATTACATACAGTTAACTTGTTTGGAAAGTCTTTGACTTCCATGACATATTAATTTAATTTTTTTCACTCTGTTTGTCAGGTTACAAGGTATCTGTAGACTGGGACAAGCTTTTCTGATTTTCTTTTTTATTTTGTGTATCATTTTCCCAAATAATAATTTTTAAATAACAAACAAAAAACCAACCCCCTCCCATAAACAAACAAGCCCCACAAAAACAACTGAAAATTTCCTCATTAGAGTCCACTGACCCAAGAATTTCTGGAATCTGTTCGATATTTTTAAACACTGAAGGCTTAAAGGAAATACCAAAAACTATACTGAATGAAAATACTGAAGAAAATAAAAAAGCTTCCTACAAATAAATTGAATTTTTAAATGACCTGGAAGTTTAGGTCCAGTTAGTGACAAAATACAGAGGAAACCTGGCTTGCTGTATTGTAGGATATTTTTTCCTGAAGTTTTTATATTATCCAAATATAAATTTACTGTCAATGCAATACGGAGCATTTTTGGTTTAATTTACTATGCTTTTCCCTGGTCTCTCAAGGATGTCTTTGGTTCCTCAGGGTCCTCTTTCTTCACCCTCTATGATGAGTTACCCTGTATTGGGTCTCTGACTTTCTTTACAGGACACTGATTTGTGCAGCATTGCAATGGTAGTATTTGAAATTGATCCTGTCATTTTGCACTGCTTTTAGAGCTTGGGCTTCTACAACAACTTTTCTTTTTGGCTTTTATTTGTAAGTCTTAATTTTCCTTTCTGAAGCCTCTAAAACTTTTTTTTTAAAAAAATGTTGAATGCATTGCTAACATTTTCAGTCTCTAATTAGTGCATGTTTCAAACAAATGAGTGTGTTTCTTCCTATTTGCAGCTTCTCTTTGATTTCCTTGCATTTAAAAATGACATCAGTTTTTGGAAGAAAAAGAGGAGCATGATTGGGATGTCTACAAAAGCAGGTATGGATTAGAATGCATGTGTGCTGTCTATTTTACGGTGTTCGTTTTCAGTCTTGCTCTAAGTTGACGTTCTGTAGAGATAGTGAAGGGAGATGGTTTGTGTAGGAAGAAGAGATGGCTCGCAGCCTACACAGATGGTTCTAACTTTGTTAGTTCTGTGCTCAGGTGTCACTTGAGTTCAAGCACTTGCATCGCTACTGAGGTTTAACTGTCTTGAAATTGGGAATTAGATTAATATTGAGTCAATTACCATGTTTTCCCTGCTGAAGGAACACAGAAGTACTTTGAGAAAAGAATGAAGAGCAGAAAAAGTTCTGTGGGTGGAAAGAATGTTGCTTTCATGGGTAATGCTGTTCTGCAAGTCCCTTGTGTTCCTTCTAGATAACTACAGGTTCCAAAATATTTGTGGGTGGAAAGTTCTGTATTGTAATGCTCTTGCTTGATCTGGGCTTTGATGTAAACAGGAGCAATAGAGGGATGGGAGGAGGGGGAAAGCATGGGAGGGTTAAGTTGATTTGTATATAGGAAAGATAAGAGGAGCAGTGATCTGACATCTTGCCAAGCCTTCGTAGAAACAGATGAAGGTTTTTCCAATAACTTTTTTCCAATTTTGATTATGAAGCAAAATTGTAGACCTGGAGTCATTTGACCTCTGAATTATCCTTAATTCTATCATATTTACAGATGGATTAAAACATCTAAGGAGTATCAATACCAGGGGAAAAAAAAGTCATTTTAATTTATGGTGAACAACATGTTTTTATCCTGCGGAGAATCCATGTATCATTTTTATGAGAGTGCATTTGTATTTCAAAGCAGTTGTACTGCTGTTGGCATGTGTATGCCAAAAAGTTCATAAAAATTCAAAACAGTCCATGGAATTTCAGAAATAAGAGTAATTTGCCAGTTTCAAAACTCAGTCAAGTCAAATTCAAAAGACTTAACATTTACAAACAATAAATGAGTTTCAAATACTGACATTATATTATCTCACAGCCTTTCAGCTTCCTGGAGACAAGAATCATGAATGTAGTTCCTAATTGTACTCATATGTTGCTGAATTGCTTCAGTACAGAAATGTTCACTAAATGTTCCAATTTTCTTTCATCTCCTGTGATAAGGATTGCATAAAATGTTCTTGTTACCTATTTGCCCAGAGATCACTGGCTGTTTCTAGGACTACTAGAGATATCAAAATGTACACAGAAGAAATTTATGCTTAAATTGTGTAAGACAGAATTGCACTAAATAGGCCATCAGTCTCCTGTCATCTCAGCTGTTCATTTAAATATTAAAAGCCTTCCATTTTCATTTTTTCTGTCTAGTGCTTTGGCGGTGCTTTAGTACTGTGGTAATATTTCTTTTCCTTTTGGATGAACAAACAAGTTTATTGGTACTGATCCCAGCAGGCATTGGTGCAGTGATTGAGGTGAGTTCTTAAAGCTGTAGCACCAGATACCAATATTTGCAGCAACATCCATAGTTTATAGCAGAAAAAGCATGCTAAACTAGTTAATGGAAAACTCTGCTGTAGCTTGCATGTCCTTGGCTTTCAGTGACAGATGAGATTGTCCCTTGGTCAAATAACTAAACTGAAAGTATCAGTTTTTTCTGGGATGGTCCAGCTGAAATTATAGAAACCAAACACCAGGTGGAACCTCAGAATCATTCTATCACATCACCCAGTAGGCCTCACTCCTGGCCAAGCAATAACCATGTCAACAAGCCTGCATGGATGGAAGCATTGTCAAAGAGCAGGCTGTGTGCCCACAGCCAGTGCCAGGACTGAGGTGACTGGGGAAGGAGGAAAAGGAGGAGATTGCTACTTGTGTGCATGATTCTGAAAGTCTGCATCTAGTCAGTGGGTTGCAGGTAGCACAGCTATCTCAAAGTGACCGCAATCCTATGGACAGTACATCTCAGAGGAATTTGTCTGCTAGGAAGAACTTTTTCACAACTTGGACTTAACTCCTGTTTCTCATGCAGTACTAATAGTGACATTGAATCTGTAAGAAATAATTTTCTCACTTGTATCAAAGATAACAGTAAAGGATCATCTTTACCCTATTCCCCTTTTTTGGATTTGGAATATATGGTGGATGACAAGAGAATATTGGTGTATCTGAAGTTAAACAAATGAATCTTGTCCACAGAAAGCTTCAGGAAGTGTAGCTCTCCTGGGGAGCTGCATTGGCTAAGCTGTCAACTCTGTATAGCAGTGTGGGTACATGAGTAAATTTTCAGGTGAACTGAAACTTCTGGTTTACATTAGGGTCAGGCTGTTAGAGCTGCAAAGTAACCAAATTCAGCAGATTCACTGATTTTTGCTTGTAGTCCAGTCCAGAAATGTAATGACCTTGTAAGTGCCAGCTTAATCACTGTTAGGAGTTCTGAGGCACCTTCATCAAAAGCACGTAAAAACTTGGTTGGCAGGTGACTGCTGGAATTTTCTAAATGCCCAGCCTAGGATGCATGTTCGTGCTAACCCCACTTAGGCACTGCAATTCAGATATCCTGAAATTACTACAGTACTTCATTTAAACTACATCATCTGATAAAGAGACTTAATAGTGCAGGCTCACAACATTGTACTTTTGATGACATGGCATTTGGTTTGTGTAGACACAAGCAGTGTGTACTGCAATCAGGCTGCTACTGCTTTATGCAATGGGTGATTAAAATAGGTATTCTGGAATCTTGAGTCTAATTATCTGAATCCTTCATAAGATGTTCCTTTGAGTAATAATCTTTCATGTTTTTGCTGATCACAGCTCTGGAAGGTGAAGAAGGCTTTGAAAATGACAATCAGGTGGCAAGGTTTGAGACCCAAATTTCAGGTATAGTATACGTTGCCCTGTAGATGATTACTCTTTCATCATCCATCTGTTTCTAGGTTACTGTTGCAAGTTGACTTCTAGTAAAATGAAGAATTTTTTTAAATTATCAAAGTTTCCTGTGTACAGCCCTCTGAATGGCTTAATCCAGTAGCAGGATGAGCATTTGCAAACCTGTTTCTTTCTTTGAGTTCTTTGGAAGAAGCAGCTATTTGTATGTATTTATGGTGCAAGAAACTTCAGAACTTCTTTGTCAGCCCTGCTAAATCTTTATAGGTGGGACTGTGCTGCTGCCACTGTGTTGGAAAGGCACTCTTAAGTGACAGCATGTTTTGAAATGAAGAAACTGGCTTTTGAAATAAAGAAACTGAACCTGTAGGTTTAACTTCTGCATTGTGGAACTGACAGGAGATATGGCATGTTCAAGGGACAGCACACTCTTAGATGATTTTTCTGGGTAAAATGAAGTACCGAGACTGCAGAACATGCAGTGGCAAAGTGCAGTTGACACTGAAAGTTTATCTTGTTGGTAGAAGAAACCGTTGTCTTATATTCAGTGTTTCTTCACAAGAAGTGCTGGGGGTTTTGTGCTGCTTGAAGTCTGTGTCTGGAGTGACTGGTGGCTCTGCTTGTTCCTGTGTCAGTAATCAAGGAACTGTGTTTATGCAGACAGAATTTCTGCACATGTGGAGATAATCCATAACTGACCTCTTCATGGTTTTGGCTTTTCATAAATGCTTCCTGTATCTGACTGATTTTTGGCTACTTTGCTTTTGCTTTGTGAATTCTGCTGTCTCAACAGCATTTTTCTAAGCAAAGAAGTCTTGGAAGTTCGGTATAAAATGAGGTTAAAGGTTAATCTTTTTGCCTACCCTATATTTAGTGGGCTGCACAGGACAAATATGACTCTCCTGTGTAGAAGCTTTTAAAATCTTTGTTACCTGCTTAATGTAGAGAGTTGGACAGCAAGTGCCTTCCCTCTGTGTTCTGATGTGACTGTGGTTTTCATGTGTCTTGCAGTTTGGTGCATACAATGACTCTGAAAAGAAAACTGAGGAATATGATGCCCAGGTAAGAGGGAATCCTATGACTTCCAATCTACAAGGTCTGTCTGTGTCACCTGTTGACTTGTTTTGCTCTTTTTTTCTACAAGTGTATTTTCCACATCCTCACAATTGTCAAGTGGCTCATCATTGTGTAGAGGATCAGATAGTGAAGATTCTTTCTGATAATTTTTGAGAGGAAACAGTGAAATAGTTCTTTTGGTTGTTGAATCTGGTTGAGGCAGAATTGCAAATGACTTACATGAAGAGAGATCTGAAACAGTTATCACTCACAATTTTGAAAGCTGATATTTATACTTGTTTTTTGTACTTGTTATTTTTACTGAAGGAAAGTTCACGTGGTTCCTGATTTCTGAAAGGAGTTGAGCATAGTTGACAACACTGGTGTTAAGTAGGGAGCTACTTTTAGACACTGATCTTTGTGCTGTCTCTTGGTGCCTGCGCTCCAAGGTGATTGCTTGTCTGAACCGGGCTTTTCACCAGCATCACCACTAGAAGTGGAAGCATAATGGAAATTATAAAAGACATTTGGGAATAGAAAAAGATTTTCAGGAAAAATTTATGTGTCTGTCTTCTATTTAATGCCATGAAAAAACTGTTCATACAGAATGTGAACTAACAAACTATTTTCCTTGTCTACTAGGCTATGAAATACTTGTCATATTTGCTCTATCCACTGTGTATTGGAGGTGCAGGTTACTCCTTGCTGAATGTCAAATACAAAAGGTACTGTAACTCTAAAAATGATCTTACATGGAATTGAAACTTTCCCCATTTTTTTTCTACATGGTTATGGAAATCGGTTGTAGTTTGATACATAAGCCAAGAACTGGAAAATTCCTTGTCTTGTCTCTAAAGCTGAAGAATCTAGATGGTTTTTAGCATCCTGTAAGCAACAAGCTGTTGTATTTTACAAGTAACCTGATATTTACTTTAGCATATAATTCAATAGCTTGCATACATGTCAATCAGAAGAGGAGGAAGAAAGTGGCCATTGTTGTTCAGAGGACCAGTTGGTGATAGGAGACATGCAAGGAATTCAGTAGTTGAACCTGTCCAATAGCAGAGAGGAGCAAAAACCTTCACAAAATTATTTGCTTTGAACAAGAGGCTTCTCTGTTCCTAAGTATTATAGTTACCATGGCAAGTAACCAAAAGCATTTTTGAGAAAGGGCTCTTTATTCCTTAGAGCTATGGACTTCCTGCAACATAGTAATACTTCAGCAAGAGCTGGACACTCAGTATTTCATGGACAGATGAAAACCTTGTCGCCTTTCACTCAAAATAGCTGGTTCACTTTATGTTAGAGAGATGCAAGCAAGTGTGCAGCCATGAGACTTTGTTGTAGGAAAAAATTGCAAACACAAGCATGGTGATTGCCATGTAGGCATTTTTTTATAGTCCTTAGGCCCAGATGGGATGGGAGAAAGCAAGCAGTACAAGCAGTAATAGCTTTTCCTAATGTTATTTTAAGCTGTTGCTCCATATATAAGCTGTATCACTCATACTAGAAACTGGGGCAATTTCTGATCTATTAGAAAAGCAATTTTTTCAAAAGGTTTCTGCTTTTCTGACAAAATTCTTGAATTTGTTTTGTATTCCAAAGTATTATATTCCAGGTATTTATGAGCTGCAGCTTAAGGAAGTGAAAACAATTACTATAATAGAATTCTTGCCATTCTTAAATTGGTAAGGAAATGTGACAGAACAAGTAATCGTAGCCATGGACTATCCTTTAATCTTGGAGGATTTTTTTTTATTAATTCTTTAAATGCTTGTGGATTACTGAAATGCTACTACAACTGTAATGTTGCTATAAGCATATCAGTAATCCAAGGAAGATGTGAGGTATTTAGTTCTTGCATGGAGTGATTTGTAACGTAGCCATTTCTTGGAGTAGTCAGCATACAGTGGTGTATAGGATGTGTTATAAATTTGGCTGAAGAGAAATAACTGTACTCTCTTCTTTGTTTGTAGCTGGTACTCCTGGTTGATTAACAGTTTTGTCAATGGTGAGTCCTTTCTGTTCTTTTTTCTATTCGTATTTCTTCAAATAA
The DNA here is from genome assembly GCF_052056855.1 of Sturnus vulgaris. Taxonomy (NCBI): domain Eukaryota; kingdom Metazoa; phylum Chordata; class Aves; order Passeriformes; family Sturnidae; genus Sturnus; species Sturnus vulgaris. The sequence continues at coordinate 93,079,428 of NC_142243.1, read as the reverse complement.
AGGCCAGGACTCACAAGTAGAATATTAACTGCTGTCATTTGGATCGGTGTAGTACAGAGCAATAACTTAGTATTAAATTATCACAGTGATTGAAAAAGGGAGAAGAATCAACCTAAAGTGAACAAAATAATTAGATGCATTTTCACTCTTCAGAAAAAATGAGTGCAAGTTACTAATTATGAAAGTACAGTCGTGTGATGAACATCTGTGCATTTGTTTTCCATATTTCATCTTCAGGAGTGTATGCTTTTGGATTCCTGTTTATGCTGCCCCAACTATTTGTAAACTACAAGGTAAGATTGAAAAGTGATGAAAGTCTACCTTTCTAGTCTCTTCTTCCAGACTTTATTACAATTTGATATTTTTTATTTTTAGATGAAATCTGTTGCACACTTACCATGGAAGGCTTTCACATACAAAGTAAGTAAAGCTCTAACTTAAAGTTGGGTGCAGTCATTTTGAAAATTATTTTCTGTAAGAAACAGCCAAAGAATAATTAGCTTAAGGATGGTACTTTTTTTTGTTTTAAGAACTAAACTTGTTTGCAACTGTCCTTAAAAAAAAAACACACACCGATTTTCATTTTTCATAATGACTTCCATATGATGAGAATAGAATACTTGCATCCTAGTTTTCATGATAATACTGCTTTTTGTACTGTCAGCTGTCTTGTGTGAGTGCAGATGTTGGTCCTGCAGATAAATTTATCAGTCTCAGTTAAAGACATTATTTCAAGAAGATGTCAGTGAATCACTGACAAGGATAGTTCTCAAGAAACAGTTCGGTATGCTAAAAGACCTTATTTTGGCAGGCTTCAGGAGCTACCAGAGGATGAAGTAACGTAGACAGTTCTCTGCCAGGGTGGTAATTGTGAGCTTCTGGGCAAATGTGACTGGGATTGTTCCATGGGGGAAGAGAGGCTGCACTGTGGTGTCCCCACTGCCTGGAGTGCTCTGGTAGGAAATAATGCAGTGCTGCAGCCAAATTCAATAGCAGACATTGGAGGGGAGGGTGAGTTTATTTAAATCAAAATCAGCTCACTGACCCTTTGATAGCTGTATATCCACAAGCACCCACTTGTGTATCCAAGGTTTGTATAGTATTCAAACACTGTACCCAGGTATCCCAGTCAGGATTCCATGTGCTGATATGGGATAACAAGGGACACCCACTGCTGGGTTCCCATGTCTCCTACGTTCTCCCTCAATTAGCCAACTATATGCTAGTTTTGTTCTTGTACCCTTAAAGAGCTGACAGTGTTTTGACTATCATTTCCCACCAATCCCAACCATTAGGATTTTTGTACTGTGCTTTGTTTTCCTGATTTTTGTGTCCTGAGAAACCCTGGCTGGATGTGCTGGGATCAAGACCCTGATGCCATCACCATGTACTCTTTTTACTTGTGCTTCCATTCATAAATGCTTTCATTTTTCCTTTGTGCTGATATATTACAATTCTCCAGAACATCTGTACTTTAAATGGAACAGTGTTAAAAACTGCTTAATAAGTGGTGTCCAATTCTGAACAGAAGATTTGGGACAAAAGAACTAAAACGTATACATCTAAAGAGACTTCAAAGGCTTTTCCATTTCTGTGAGCTTATAGCAATTGTCCAACTCCCTTCTGCCTTACTGTTTTTAAGGAAATAGGGTGCATTCTAGGAAAACAGATTGAAATGTAGCTGATAGCAGAATAGCAAATAAGCAGTGTTTGATGTGGAAATAGAGAAAAAAGTAACAATAAACACAGTATTTCAGGTATATACTAAGAAATCAGCATGTTTCTTAGAGGAGGGAGCAAAAGGTGTATCAGTGAAGTAATTTAACAATTTTACTTCACCAAAGAAAATAACTGAGCAGAGACATCAGCAGTTAAATAAACAACAGAGGGAGGTTATTCAAGCAAATAACCTTTAAATCAGTACAACCTTGCTGAACAGCCTTTTCTTACAGAGTGTTTATCGTTCCTGTTTAGATGCCATAGGCTACCCACAACAAAGGCTTGTGTGTGTGGAGAAAGAAGTCTTATTTTTGTTTTCAATTATGCTTAATTTAGAGAGCTTTGGAGGGAGTATTTTACTTCTTTAAATGGATATTTAAAGTTGCTTACTCTCTTCTTCACTTGAAATGGAAAGAAGAGTCTGAGGGTTCACCTGTGATCATGTTTTAGAGAGCTTTGTTGGGTTTTTGCCTTAATTTGAACTCTGACTTTCCATTTTCTGTGGGTTTATTGTTTTTGCCCTTCATCATTAATAAAGAGTTCCTTCAAGTGACGTAATCTCAAAAGACAGTTATGTAGTCTGAACACTATTGGATTGGCTGCCTTGGTGCATTCACTTGCAGGGGCTTATGAGGACTGCCTGTGTGCCTGAAGGATGGAGCATTTAGGTTTTTCTTCCCATTGTCTTTGTAGGATCACTCTCTTGAGTGTTGACTTGTTAAGGGTGTATTTTCCAGCTTGCCAAGGTTTTTATTTTTGAAAAACCTTTGCACAGGCTTGAGAAGTGCCAGCCATATTCCTCAGTCACTTCAGATTGATAGATTTGTTTTGACCTGACAGAAAGAGCTCTCCTGTTGAAACTAACCAGAACTCTTTCCTGTCCAACACCCCCATTTTCTGCTGATATTTTCTTCCATCTCATGAACAAATGTTGGGTCATTTTGTAGAGTGAGTTTTGTGCTTATACCACTTGACCCCTTCTTATGGTATGGATTAGCATACAGCTTGCTAAACTGAAAGGAGCCACATTAGTGACTCAGTCTATTAACCCAACAGTTAATATTCTTTGCTGGGTTTGTTTCCTGATGTTTTTAGGGCAGTTTATTGCAATGTCAGTATTAGAGCTGGTGCACTGTAAGAGTTGATGTGTGCAGCCTCCCTGTAGCCAAGAGCCAAATCCAGAGGAGTTGGCTTTTGGTTAAATTACCTTTCATTATTGCTGCAGAAATAGAGCCTATACTATGCCTAGTTGATTTGAAACGGTGTAGAAAATTATCCATCCCTTATTCAAGGCATGGTTACTTCCATGAAAGCACTGAAAATATTTTAAAGTCTTTCCAAGGTTATCAAGTTAATCTTCTTAAGAGTAATAAATTAACAAATTTTTACACAGATTTCTACAGAAAACGAAAGTGAAGTGACATTTTGTAAATCTTGTCATTTGAGTAATGAATGAACAAAAAATGTGGGGGTTTTTCCAGTTTCTTTTGAAGTTTTCTCTGAAATTGAGTTTGTGTTTTTCCCCTCCCATGACAATACTCTCACTTACCCGAAACAGTCCTACTTCCTTTTTACTTGTAACTTTGGTCTGTAGAAGACAGTATGGCCTTCATTAAAAGAAGGCATTTTAAAGTTTGCATTAATTAGTTTTGCAGCATAACCTTTAAGTGTTTTTATAAATATGGAGGAAGTCTGTGTTCCCACAGAAAAACATAAGAAGCTTCTAACTTTGTATGACTAATGACTTCCTTTCTTCACAGTCAACTAACGTATACTTTTCTTTTATTTGTAGGCATTCAACACCTTTATTGATGATATATTTGCTTTTATCATCACTATGCCAACATCTCATAGGCTGGCATGCTTTAGAGATGATGTTGTGTTCCTGGTCTATCTCTACCAAAGATGGTACAACTTCCTTTAATATTGGTTACAGTTCTTACAATGCTATAGATGGTTGTAGTCTTGTTGCTATAAAGAACTATAGATTGGGATAGACTTGGAGCAGAAGTTTTATACTATAATAATCTATAGTATAATATAGTCTGGATAATGTTAGTTATGTAGTATGTTATGGTATGTTAGTGAAGGGAAGGGTGAGCAGGGCACCTTGCAAGGGAGATCTCAATACAAATAGGAGAAACAAGAACATTTTCACGTAACTTACAGTATACCCCTTTTCCCTCCCCACAAAATCCTTCTTTGCACCAGATTTGGAAGTCGCAAACTCCCCTACCACCAAAAAAAACAAACAAACCCAAAACCAAGCAAAAACTACAGAAAAGAAAACACAAAAACAAAATTAAAAGCCCCCACAAATCAAATATGAGACGTAAATATCTGAAGTAAGGGGAAGGAGGTAAATTCCTAAGTTTGTATTCACAAACTCACTTGGGAGTTCTGGGCTTCTAACTCTTCCTGAGGGCCCTATCTTCATGTGCTCAATATCTGAGGCATGCTCTGCAAGGCAGTAGTGAAGGGTGTTGTCTGATAGGGACTGCCCTTCTCTGCTTTTCTATTTATCTGGTTTACAAAAGCAAGTTATCAGATTCTCTTGTAAGTTGAGTACCTGTTGAATTTCGGATTCTATAAGTAATTAAAATCAGATGGGGAAGAAAGCTGTATGCACTACTGTTCATAGTGAAGTTACAGAAAGTGTATTCTTGTTCCCAAGAATGAATATTTTTGTTTATTGTTATTTTTGTAGAAATTAAGCAGTCAGCAGCTTCTGATAGGGATTGGGCACCGGTTTCAAGTTTGAGAGGTATCCTGGATTGCTTGAGAAAAGACTCCAGCCAAGCTTTAGGGAGTTAATACGTGTCTTAAGAGGTTCTGTTATGACAAAGTGGTTGAGTCATATTGTGAAGAAGCTGATTTGTCTGTACAAATTTTTAAAGATGTTGGGTTTTGCCACAAATGGGAATAGAGAATACGATGACAAAGAAATTCACTTTTAAAATTAAGCATCACAGAACTACTTAATTCCTTTAGATAGGAGACTGTAATGTAACTAAAGATTTGGTTTCTTTCTGCCAGGCTTTATCCTGTGGATAAGAGCAGAGTAAATGAGTATGGAGAATCTTACGAAGAAAAGTCAAAAAAAAAAAGCTCATAGAGAATAACTAAGAACTGAAGAACATTCTGACCCCTGGACTCTTACTTGCTTTGTGTATTACCTTGTCTTAAGGAATGAAAAACTTATTTAATAAGAGTATTTTTAAAGCTTATAACAGAACTACATGGACAATACATCTTCTATATTGCCAAAATCTAGTTTTGATACCCTCCTCTTTCAAGACCCTCTTCTGTTCTCACAAGGTCTGCAGTCTGCCAGATGACATTAGATAAACTTCCCGCATTTCAGCTTCTCTTCAGTGAAAACCTGAGCATCCTGACCATTGTAATTAAGATCCAAATCTGTGTTTCTAAGACAACTCATGAACTGAAACTGTGGTGCCTGTGCCACTAGGCTATGAAAACTGAAAAAACAAGACACTGTGTTACAGCAGAATCAAGGATTATTGCCAAACTGGCAGCTATCAAAAATAAAAGGCATAATATTGGATTGTATTCTACTTACAAATCATTCTCATTTCATAATGGAGATAATGGAAATTGTATAAATCATTAATTCCTAGCTAAAAAAAAATTGTTGGAAATATAGGATAAGCTAGGTGGTGGTGTTAGACTTCAAATTCTGCCATGTTCTTGGCCCACAATATGGCAGAGGGTTTCAGTTTCCTTAAGATGAATGAAGGTGTGAAAAAACTGTAACATGATTTCTTTCAATATGTATGCAAGTTTATAGAAATCTTTCTGCATTGTTGACAAACCTGATTTCTTGGCATAGCAGGTAATTGTGTAATGCAGATCATTGTTATGTACTGGGAAAGTCTCTTAACGCTTCTTAAATTCTTCATCATTTGGTACCACAGTGACCAACTAGGCCAATTTTGTCATGTTTCAAAGGGAATAATTCCTCAGTCTTCTCCCCTCTCCCTCCATGCCCCATCCTGATTTTTAGATTAAATACACCTCATTTAATGGAACTATTTTGCTGAAGTACAACTTCAACAAACTACACAGATACAGAGAAAAAAAAACCAGCCTGATAAAGAACAATTCATACCCTTCATACAATTTAAAATCTATTCCATGGGAATGGAATTCTTTAAGGGAGGTATTTTGATCTGTTTCTTTCAAATTTGTAAAATATAATCAGGATGAATTATTACACCAAAATCCAAACTCCACAGCTGTATCTAGAAACCACTTTTAATAATGGTTAGAAAAATTTTAAATTTAAAATATTCAAAGATTTTTAAAAGCAAGGTTCTTAGTAATAGTAAGGGATATACAGAGTGCATTCCTTTCAGCAGCAAATAAAATACAATTTAAAACATCCAAAAGGCAGAACTCTTAGTTTCCAATTCTAGTTCTGCTTTGGTCAGTAAGTTTACAAATAAACCATAATGATTCTTAAGTTTATTAAATTGCATGCTGTTTGTAAAAGACTGTTTGACCTCAACTTGTCATGAATTAAAAATAATTATTGACTAACCTTGAAAAACACAGGTTAGCTCCTGTGGTCTGTAACAACTTTGTGAAGTGGATTTTATCCATTTCTGATACTGCAAAAGTCTGAACGTATAAACATTTGGGTCCTGAAAAGATAAAGAAATGTGTCTGCCTATTGTGCTTTGCTACAGACTAGTCTTTCCTATACTGAAGTCCTCCTTACACACTGCTGGCAATGGAAAGGAGTCTTGAAGTGAATATTTATCTCCTATTAATGTTAAAGGCTCTTTATGCTGTTAATTGTAACTACAGATTATTGATTTTAGCATTAAACACACCTAAGTAAGTCTATGCAAAACTGGGGTTGCATTTGCTGTATCTTGTACCTGTTTTGAATTTGTTTGGAATGAGCTCTTTGCTGTTAAGCAAACTAATACTTCACATTAAGTTAAATGTGTGTGAAAAGTTTTCCTGATATAAAGAATGCATATAGCACATTCCCTTTTTGTGCCATTTCAAAACAACCGAGTCATTGTTCCTTCTAGAGTAGCTTCTCAAAGTCCAGAATACCATATTTGGGTACTTCTGATGTTTCATTGCTCGTTTTTGTACACAGCTGTTGAAAAATTGCTCTTGCACCTTTACATACTGTGAGGTACATACTTCTGTCTTGCATTTCTTGACACTGACCTCATGATGTCCTATAAAATAGTCATAAAGCATATAAAATTAGAACATTTTAAGTCTTTAAAATGATCAAGACTTTCCTGTTCAAGTCATTGTTTTATGCATTCCATTTCCAAATAAAAGACTTGGCATACGGGATAAAGAGTTACCTTTTGTTACTGGAAAGAAAGGTGGTAAAAAAACTGTAAGTAGTAGCTTTGGAGATACTGCATTATATGTTTTAACTGTCTAGTTGTGGTAATGACATCAGCTAAAAATGTGGTTCTGTATGTGAACCAGCTCATGCTGGATAATCAATATCTAGAATCTGTTGATGTGTCCAAGAGTAACTTAAAAACTTCCTCATTTTTAATGGAATTTACTGTTGCAAACAGCTGGGTGACCATCTCACATTCTCATCTTCATTAGGCTTGTAATGTCTTTGGAAATGAAAAGATTACTGTGATTTGGGGTTGGGGCTGTTTTAGAATTAATTAAGAAAACTATCATATGCTTCTGGAAGCTGCTCTTGCCCAGGACTTAGCACTGCAGTCCTGATTCTCTAAGGACGTGAGTGACAAAAGGCAGCTGGCTGGACTCTGGGTGTGGACTCTGGACTCTGCCTGTGGCACAGTGCCTCCGAGCTGTGACAAAGACTGTGTTCTATTCCTGCACAGCTCTTCACTTCCATACCCTGCTGTTTCCTGCTCATCATTTCCTACTGCTGTTCTCCAGGAGGTGACCTTCCACCCTTTGGGCTTTTTCCCCAGGAGACACAGGACAAACAGATTTAGGAAACAGCAGCAGCATAGACAGGTTTTTCTAACCAGCAGAGCTCAAGCAGTCTGCTCTGCTGTGGTTCTGTCCTGGAGCAGGGGCTGTGAATGCTGGTAAGCTGTAGCCTTGGCACCAGTACATGTTCCCTTTTAACATGACACTCCAATAACTCAGCTACAGCACCTACAGCTCAGTAACACAAGCCTTAAGATACATAATTCTGTAGTTTGTCTGCAAACACCACGCTTTCCAGTTTTTTCAATCAGAAGATAAATCTCATCTTGAAGAAGTGAAATGTGGCAATTTCTTGGTAATGCTTGTACCCTTTATGTTACTGCTTACAACTTTTCCTTATAGTACGATTTAAAACAGGTGGGAAAGGACTTGAGGAGGCTGCCCACTACCAGCACTTCCTCTTATCTGTCTTACAATGCTAATTATGCTTTCCTGATAGTCCTGTGTAAGACCCTCTTGAGTGAATAAATATAACGATAGGTATTGAGAAAGGGAGCCAGAAAAAGCGCAGCCTTCGCAGATGCCGAATGATAGTCTCTGACCCCCTCTCCCACTGAGAGAAGTTTGGCCCTGTGTGAGGATCGATGCACTTTTCCAGTGGTTACAGAAATATAAAAAAAAGACATTAAGTTGTTAGAGAGCATCAAAGGAGGGCAATGAGGATGGTGAAGAGCTTGGAGAGGAAGCTTTATGAGGAGCAGTTTGAGGTCACTTGGTCTGTTCAGCCTGGAGAAAAGGAGACTGAGGGGATACTGCATCGCAGACCAAAACTTCCTTGTGAGGGGAAATAAAGGGGAACGTTCTGATTACCTCACTCTCTTGACCAGTGAAAGGACTTGAGTAAACAGCATGAAGCTGAGTCAGGGGAGGTTTAGGTTGGCTGTTAGGAAAAAGTGTTTCACCCAGAGGATGGCTGGGAAAGGTAATATGCTCCCCAGGGAAGTGGTCACAGTACCAGCCTAACAGAGTTCAAGAAGCATTTGGACAGTGCTCTCAGACACATAGGGTCAGTCTTAGGAATGGTTCTGGGTAGGGCCAGGAGTTGGATTTGATCATCCTGATGGGTCCCTTCCAACTCAACATGTTCTATTATTTTATGTAAGAATTTTCTCTTAGTATAAAGGGAGAACTGTGATGTCTTCTTTTTAAGGATATCTGGAGCTAATCAGTTTGCTTCATTTTTTTCTTTAAACCATCCTATTTCTTACTGCTCCTTTTAATAGTGGGTCCCTAAAAATCCTGGTTTTTATTGGTTTTTTTCTAATTATTCTTTTTAGAACCCCTCCTCCTTCATCAGAAGGAAAAAATAATTCAAAAGTTACTTTTAACACTGGAGCATTGTAGCTTATGCCTGCCTGTGTTTGGTTAAAAGAGTAGGATAGCTTCTCACCTGGTGCCTCCAGCTTTCTGTTTAGTGGTACTCTGTCCTTTTAGTCCTTGCCATGTGGTACCCGTAAAATGTCTTGCAAGCTGTTTTGAGTCTATGTATGTATTTGGGTATAGTTGTGTCTCAGTTTCTGTCCCTTAAGGTTCTTTTTTTTCATCTACAGCTCCATAATCCATATTAAGAGAGAGCTCTGATGGTTGCCTTCATTATGATTTGTCTTTCTATTTCTTGCACATCTGCAAAGACTATCTTACTCTTATTTTGGACTTTGAAAAGTTGACTGTGAACATTTTTACCAGGCACTATTTGCCTGTAGCAGTCTCTAGCCCCCGGTTAGTCTGTGTCAAGCAGCTGAAAGCCAGGCATTTCATTAGTGTGGTTCGTCTGTGTGCTTTGGCCCTGCTAATCACAAGCCAAATGTGACCAGGGAGCAACTGGGAATGAAAAATGCCAGTTTCTCCACTCATGAGATACTAGAGAAGAAGAGGTTAGAATGGGTTGCAGGTCAGTGAAAAAAAGAAAAGAAAAAAGGAAAGAAAAAAGGAAAGAAAAAAGGGGGAAAAAAGAAGAAAAGAAAAAATAAAAGAGAGAAAAGAAAAGAAAAGAAAAGAAAAGAAAAGAAAAGAAAAGAAAAGAAAAGAAAAGAAAAGAAAAGAAAAGAAAAGAAAAGAAAAGAGAGGAAAAGAAGAAAAGAAAACCCAAAAAGAAAAATGATGCAAATTTAAGCAATTACGCCACCAACCAACAGATGCACAGCCTCTCCCGGAGCATCTTCTCTCCCCTGCCCCCTAATCTCCCCTCACTTTTTATGCATATGTTATGGAATGTCCCTTGGATCAGTTGGAGTCAGCTTTCCCATCCGTGTCATCTCCCAAATTCCTGTGCACCCCCAGCCTCCTCACTGGTGGAGTGGTGAAGGGAGCAGAATAGGCTCTGTAAACATTGCTCAGCAATAACAAAAACATCTCTGTGTTATCCAGACTCTTTCTGGCACAAATTCAAAATATAGCTCTGTAATAACTAGTATGAAGATATTTAACTCTACCCCAGTCAAAACCAGCACATGGAAAATTAATTTCCCCTCAAACTCCTTTATTGAAAGGCAGTGTGAAATCTGAGGAAGAATATGCCTGAGAAAGAGCAAAGTGATACATTTGGGCATAGCTGGCTGCCAGCCAAGAGGCTGAGATAAGGATCAAAGAACTTGGGGAGGAAATACTGGAACTGATGTGTGTAAAGTAGCACTGAGCATTTGTTAAACAGAATAGAAAAGTTCAGTGTTTGATGGGCACAAAGTATGTCTGATGCAATTAAGACCTGACTTCAAGGAGGCAAATGTGGGAGGAAAGGAAGGGCTGAAAATCTGTTTCAAGGAGCAATAAGCAAGTAAGGAGAAGCTGAATCAAACAGTAAGTCTGGGGCTGGTGTTAGAAGAGTGATGCTATTCAGGAACCATCACACAGTGTGAGAGGCACAGTGGCCTGGGAAAAGCATTTAGGAGGTGAAGGGACCGCCACAGCTTTGAGGGAGAGTCCCAATCCAGAGGATTGTGGTGGACAGACATGAGAAGAGCCAGACCCATGTAAGTCTGGTATCTGTGATAATAGTGCAAGAAAGGGCTTGTTTCCCCACACCACATGCCCTCTGCACAGGTCGAGCCAGGAAACCAAATCACTCCTCCTTTACCAAGACTATTGTAAAGAAAACAAATACTGCAGATGCAAGCCAACGAAGAGCAAATTACTATCACAACAGGCTTCATTCCACAGCAGATAAAAGTAATGACATGTGACAGATGCTCTAAAAAGGGATTACACCTAGCAGCTGGTTAAGATGAAAAGATGTCCTTGATTAAAGGCACATGACTGTATGATCTGTCTCAAGCATTAGCCTCAGGTGAGATGGGCACCAAGATCAGCCACACTAGCTGAAGATCCCCTAGTCAGTGATGATTCAGACTGGTTGATATGATGGGCCAAAAAGGAGTGTTACTCTGACAAATTATACTGGGTCTGGCAAGGATAGAGTTACCTTTCTTCAAAGCAGTCTGTTTGTGTTCTGCTTTGGGTCTGTGACTAACAGACAACACACTCGTGTCTTGGTATTGCTAAGCAGCACTTGGACAGCATCAGGATTTCTTTTTTCCCACTTTGCCTCCACCATGAGCAGACTGGGGTCGGCAAGAAACTGAGAGTGGGCAAAGCTGGGACAACTGACCTGAAATGACCAAAGGAATGTCCCCTTGTATCATATAACGTCATCCTCAGCAAATGCAATGTTAACTCCTCCAATGTGCCATAGTTATCCACTTGTCCACTGAATCCATTCTCTACAGTCAATTTTCACAGCTGAGTCCTCAGATTTACTGCTAGGTAGTCGTCATGATATCCTTTGGGATCCTTGATGTCAGGTTGCGTATTTTCATAGTGACGCATTCATAGAAACATTCTGGCTTGACATGTGCAATCACTGAGTTCCTTTAAACTCACTGGTAATTACCATCTAATTATAGAGACTAACTGATTTTTGAAATTTTTTTCCTCTTTCTTGAACAACATAATTCACTCAACTTGAGCCTGAGACTGTTCATACTCTGTGTAAAGATTTGACACGGGAGCCTCCCTCAAGTTCCTCAGTATTGCCACGATTGTCCTAAGTGTTCCTTCTCTATTTTTGCATTATAGACTTCCAGGCAAGCTGTTCCACTTCTGATGTTTTACGTTTCTTTCAACTTTGAGAAGTTATTCATCAAACTAATCTGATATTTTTTGATTTGTTTTTCACTTTTCTATTTTAACACATCTTCAAATTTTTGAAAGACACCTTACTTCTTCATCTTATGACATTTCTTGTTAGTTTCCTTTAGCCTTTTCAAATGGAGCTTTGAAAATAGAGACACATTTGCAGAAAGCCTGCCTCTTTAAGTGGCCATTCCTGAAGCTGGACCCAAACATAACATCTCATTTCCTTTCACTTTGTTGCTTGACCATAAAAAACCTTTATTTTTATCATTCCATTATCATCATCCATTCCCAGGATAACTCCCTTTCACAGAAACTGGTTGTAAAGCAGGATATGGATAAGGTTAAGTATGCCTTGAAGCATAAATTTTGTTGAGGAGAACTGTGACCCCATTATTTGTCCAGATCTGGGTTCTCAGTAAAAGAGTAATATATTGTAGTGAGCACAGAGAACTTTTCACTAAGGGTCACTAAGGTGATTAGGGAGCAGAACAATCTGACATATGAGGAGATTGTGTGACAGCTGGGATTATTTAGCTCAAGGAGGAAAGGCTCAGTGGGGATCATATCAAAGTGAATAAATACAAGATGGGTCCATACTCTTCTCAGTGGTATCCAATATCAGGATAAGAGGCAGTGGGCACAAATTAAAAGAGAAGAAATCCCATTTAAACACGATTTTTTAAAAAAAGTGTGATAAAGCACTGGAGCAGGTTGCCTAGTGAGAGGTTGTGGAGTCTCCATCCTTGAGGGTATTAAAGCCTGATTTGACATGGCACTTGGCGATTTGCTCTAAGTGAACCTGCTTTGGGCAGCAGGGTGGAATAGACACTTCTATAGAGCTCTTTCAGCCTCAGCTATTCTATGTCTCTGTGATTCTATTATTTTCCTTATTCATCCTGCCACCCCTCTAAAAAAAACCCCAAAAGCAAAATAATTAAACTTACTCTTTTTCCATGTTACTTGATTGCCCCTCTCCCTCCTGAATTCTCTCCCCAGCTCAATGGTCGACACACAGAAAAACACCTGTGAAAAGAAAGAGGAAAGACCCTCCCTTAGCTTGGCTGCAGCAGTCCTCCCCCCCTCCACCACTGCTGTGCTCATTGCCACCAAGCAGGCATCAGGAAGAGGCACAGGCATAAACCTGCCAGCAGCTGGCAGAGATTAATTAACCCCTTTTTCTTCCTTTTCCTCTTACTTTCTTCCTGAACATGTTTCTCACAGGAAATGGTGAACCTTGTGTTTGCCACAGGCAACATTCTACCTTAAGAGTGCTGTCACCTTTGGAGCAATGGAGACATTGGGGGAAATACATGTGAAATAGATCCTTCAGAGGTCAGACCAAGGATATCAGCTTTATCCCTACCCGAGGTGCAGATGCTGATGGATTCAGACTGTCTACAAATCCCCTGCCCCTCAGTATGCAGTGGCAGTGCAGTATTTCAGTTACAGCCCCTCTGAGGTCCCATGAAGCCTGGTGTTACTGCTCTCCCTCCCTTGGGAATGCCAGCTGGTGCCTATCTCTGTTAAGGGCTAAAAGCTACTGGCAAGCAGGCAGTGCTGAACTGAAACTGATGTAGGAATGCCTCAACTTGTAGGTCACAAGGTGCCAGAGAGGTGACTCCTCAGCCATGCTGATATTAGGAGAGCTGCTTTGCTCCCAGGAAGAAATTAATTGTTTGAGTAGGAAAGGAGGCCAGTCGTCCATGAGTGGTGGAATGCTGACCTCACTCCCTAGTCTGTAAAGGCTTCCCTTCGCTTGAGGAAGGGAAGGTACACATTGCTCTGCCTCAGTAGACCCACAACTTCTACATGTCAGTCCCTGCCACTGGTGAGAATTACTCATTGCATGGCACCACCAGTACCAGGGACAAGACTGTCCACGGGGACACTAACATCTCCTTTCACCCAGTAACACACCTTCTCTACGATGGGATCTGTTGGATGATTCCTCTCAAAGATGAGGTACTCTCTAATCTTTGGGAAGAAGAGAACTCATATTTCTGCAGGATACTCACAACAACCTAACTATGAAGCCTGGGTAGAAGATGGTCACCTCACAGTCCATGGTAGAGTGCCTACTCCATCTTGCCTATTTACTCAAAAGTCCTGGGATTGTTGAATTTATGTGATGTGTCATGTCACATCTCCTTGCAAAGGTTTTTGGAAATTCAAGTAGCATAAATCAACCAGATGACCATAATTTTCATGTCTTTCCAACACTTGACAGAACGCAAGAGCAGGACTCATTATGGGAGCAATTTTGGCTGAGCAATTTGTATTTCTTCCAGCATCCCCTAATTCTGTTATCGCACAGATATTTCACATATATTGTCTTTGCACATGGCAAGAGGGTTGGAAACAAATGAACTTTGAAGTCCCTTCCAACCCAAATCATGCTATAATTCTAGGATTTCTACTAATTCACTTGGAACATAAATAGGTCCTAGAGACCTGCATTTCCCCAGGACTCTACTGCAATCCCTTTCATAGTCTGGCATCAAGTTTTCTATCATGAAGTCTTCAGATACCAAGGCAAGTTTGGAGCAGGAGGTTACACATTACCGCAAGCGATTTGGCTTCTTCATTCATGAGTTTGATGAAAGAAAAAACAAAAAACCAAAAAACAGGGGGAGCCACTTCGGTATTTTTATGGTTTAGTGTGTTTAACTCCACCATAATCTCTCTTGGAGTTGCTCTTATTTCAGATAGATCCTCAATGGAGCGCTGATCCTGAGGAAAAGAAGCGCTCCTCGGAGAGGACTCCTCCCGCGGCGCGCCCTCCGGGGAGCTGGACAGCGGCCCCCGGCCCCGCCCGGCCCGCCCCGGCCCCGCCCGGCCCGGCCCGGCCCCGCCCCGTCACCGCCTCCCCGCCGCCACGCGGAGGGTACCGGCACGCCGCGGCTTTAAAAGGATGGTTTGCCTGCCTTCTTATTCTCCCGCCTCTGCAGCTAATGCCTTGATGTGTTCGTTCGTTCACCGCTAAGCAGCTGCTCCGCGATGCCCGGCGGGCGAGCGGCACCGTCGGAGGGGCGCCGCGGCGGCCCCAGGTGGCCCCATGCCTTCTTTGGCCGCGGCATGGCGGGCTGGGAGCCTTTCACGGCCGTGGTCTCCGCGCTGCGCCGCTGCTACGCCGAGGCCGTCCCGCTGGAGACCTTCGTCCGGCGGCTGGGGGACGGCGGCGCCGGGGACGCCGAGGTGCTGCGGGCCGACGACGGCTCCGGCTACCGCACCTTCGTGGGGCAGTGCCTCGTGTGCGTCCCCCGCGGCGCCCGCCCCATCCCGCGGCCCTTCACCTTCCAGCAGGTAGGAAGGGGCCCGGGGGCGAGGGGCTTCCGCCCTCGCCGAGCAGCGAGAGCCTTGCCGGGGCTTCCCGGGGACGGCGCTTCCCGCGCCCCGTGTGTGCGGGGGCGGCGCGGCGGCCCTTGGCCCCTCACGGCTGCTGCCGGCCGAGCCCGGCCCGCTCCCACAGCCATCCGCCCCTCATCCCGGCCCCAGCGCCAGCGGGAAACGCTCGGAACCAGCCCCTGCCTCTCCTTGGGGCTGGGAGAGCAAGGCCCAGGTGCCGGCCCGGGGCGAGCGGGTAGCGCTGCGGGTCTGTGTGCGTGGGGCTCCCTGACTGCCCGCCTGCCCATGTGCAGAGGGATGAACTAGCCGAATGTGGCCCGGGAGCGACTGGGGATGGAGAGTGCCCCACTCTTGAGAGATTGGAGAAGAGGCGGGTGGAACGGGCTGCTGGTCGGGGTTTAAGCGGAGGAAAAGCTTTTCAGAGAGGGGAAGACCACTTTTTTCTTAGCGCCGTATGAGCAAAAATGTGCTGTGGTAGGAAGCAGATATTGCAAGCCCAGGACGACTTGTTAAATGGGTTTTGGAATTGTGTGCCGAGTCGTTTAGTTGAGTTTTCCTTCACATGAAAGGAAATGGAGGCCTCAAGAAAATTAGCGTTAGTTCCCTGGAGGTTGGAGCCTGCGCGAGCACGTATGTACGGATGTGTGCCTGCAAACGTGGATCTGCGAACACGGATTCACGGGAGGCAGTGGAGTCTGAACTGCTGAGGGACTCAAGGGGAATAGTGTAGGGCGTTTCCTGGACATAAAAGCCAGGATCAAAAGGGCAGATGGTAAAAAGACTTCCTTCAAGTCATCGGCTTACGTTGCTGCGTGTTAACATCGTTAACATCTTACATTACGATTGGAAAATCTGAATTTTTGAGTATGATGCTTGTGAATCATTAATACTGTTTTGGAAGCTGATGGCTAGGGCTGTGTATCTTTGCACGTGTTTTTATTTGAAGTGTATATTGTGGTTTATGGAGGAGTAAGTGAAGAAAGCTAATTTTCTTTTTTCTTTGTTTCCTCAGTTATCTAGTCAGAGTGAAGTTACCTCAAGAGTCGTTCAGAGACTGTGTGAAAAAAAGAAGAAGAATGTCCTCGCATATGGATACTCCTTACCAGATGAAAACAGTTCTCAATTCCCAGTCGTGCCACTGTCAAAGATACACAGCTACCTGCCCAATACTGCCACAGAAACTCTTTGTATCAGCGGCTTCTGGGAGACACTGTTGAGCCGGATAGGGGATGATGTGATGATGTATTTACTGGAACACTGCGCCGTCTTTATGCTGGTTCCCCCTAGTAATTGTTACCAAGTTTGTGGGCAACCGGTTTATGAACTTATTTCATATAATGTAGACTCACCCCTGGTGTTTTTTAGACAAAGGTTCTCAAAGTATAAATGTACTAGCTTGCTTAAATATGTGCGAAAAAGGCTTATGTTTCATAGAAAGTATCTTTTAAAGTCATATGAATGGAAGTACAGACAAGGATGTGAAGATAATGTCTCCATGAGAATGAGAAATGAAGGCAAAAACAAGAGACAAAACTTAGTACCCACTGACCAGTGTTCTGCAAAAGCTGTTTCTAAAGCAGGCAAACAGATCAGAATGGTTACTGAACATCAGGAAAAACAGAGTAGCTCCGGTTCATGTGTTTCAGCTACAGCTCCATCTCAAAAAAGGAAGATTCATAGAGAGCAACCTGAAATTCCAGCCAAGAGGGCAAAAATAGGGGAGAAAGTGAGAGAGGAAAAGGCTTGTAATCTTGTTCCTGATCTAAACCAAAATAGTTCCGAGACACCTGAAACTGAATATGTAGCACCACGTTCTGAAAGTGTCATTAAAACCCCCCATATTTCTGAAAGAAGTAATAGTGCTGTGTCTGGTCCTTCTTTAGTTCACACGTCTCGCGGCAGGGGGAAGTTTTTGGCAGGTAAAAGCTATCTTCTGCAGAGACTTCAGCGTAACAAACCTTTAGGCTCCAACACTGAAATGCAAGCAGAAACGCACAGGAAAAGAGTAGAGATGCATACCTATGAATCTCAGTTGCCTTCGGGAGAAACCGAACCCATGGAGGGTACCTCAAAATGCAGAGGGCGGGAAAGTCCCCAACCTCATTTATCAAAGAAGTTACCAAATAGACTTCTGAGTTCTGCAGTATACATTGAGAGGAAGTCTCTTCTGTATTCTTGCAGGAGTTTCCATGAATGTTTTCCTAAATCATTTCTATTGAATCGCTTGCAGGACTCTCAGGCAGGTGGAAGACGGCTTATAGAAGCTATATTCTTAAGCCAAAATCAGGTGCAGCAAAGGCATAACCAAAGTCTGCCAAAACGCCGCAAGCGGAGAAAGAAGGCGTTGCCCAAACGCTACCGGCAAATGAGGCATACATTTCAGCAATTGCTAAAGAACCATGGAAAGTGTGCTTACTTAGCTCTCTTGAGAAAAAATTGCCCCGTTCGGATATCTGAAATCAGTATGAGAAAAATCAATCTATCTTGTCAGGCAGCCTTGCCTGGGGAAGCAGAGGTTCAGAAGCAAGCAGAACAGTTTGGGAAAGAGCCTACTAAGTGTGTGTCAAGCAGCAGATGTGAATCTGGTCATACTAATGTGCCAGACAACTTAGGTGCTCCCGTTGCAGAATCTCTGCGCGGGGAGTTGTTGCCGAGTGAGGAGCAAAACCCGGGAGAGGCACGAGATGCAGCCCTCAGGGAGCTCCTCAAGCAGCACAGCAGCTACTGGCAGGTGTACATGTTTGTGAGGGATTGCCTGGAGAAGGTCATCCCTGCTGAGCTTTGGGGTTCATACCACAACAAGTGCCGGTTCCTAAAAAATGTCAAAATGTTCATTTCCAGGGGGAGGTTTGCTAAGGTTTCATTGCAGGAGTTGATGTGGAGGATGAGAGTGAATGACTGCATGTGGCTTCGTCTAGGCAAAGGTACTTCTTATATTAACGAATTAAATGGTGAGACTGTTAGATGATTGATGTTCATGTTTAAGGTGGGAAGGGGAGGATATTGAATCTGGACTCAGAATTGCTGAGTTCATTGGTAATAACCATAGCTGAGAGAGCAAACATAGTAGTGTTTGTAACTGATGGTAGAAGGACACTTAAGCTTGTCTTCCTTCCAAAACTTGTTTGAATTCATGATGTTTGTGTTTAAAAGAATGACATTTTCATAAACATGAATTCAGAACCTGGGCTGAACAAAAAACCAACACTCTTTCCTATCCACTCCTACTATCCAAATTGCAGTAACTCTGAAAATCCATTAAGGTATGACCTAAGCATGTTAGGAATAAACTGCCTGTTTGTTACTGTAAGAGTTCAGAAATAGCTAAAAGCAAATTAAGACTCTTGCAGTAGCATGTGTTCCTCTGCTATGGGAGTGAATAAAACCAGGTTTTTTTTATTCCTCACATCAACCCTATGAGAAAGATGTGAATATGAGACCTATTCAATACAGGGATTGCCTACTATAGAATCACAGAATGGTTTGGATTGGAAGTGACCTGAAAGACCTAGTTCCAGCCTCCCTCCAATGGGCAGGAACACCTTCCACTAGACCAGGTTGCTCAGAACCCCATTCAACCTGTCCTTGAACACTTCCAGGGCTAGGACATGCACAACCACCTGGAGCAATCTGTTCCAGTGCCTTACCAGCCTCACAGTAAAGAATTTCTTCCTAATATCTAATCTAAACCTACTTTGTTTCGGTTTAAAACCTTTCCCCCTTGTCCTGTTACTACATATCAGTGTAAAAATAGCTGTCATCATCTGTCACCTTTTCTAGAGCCCTTCTCTAGGATCAAGAGAGCCTTACTGAGCACTGCTTCAGCCTGGCTAATTGGTGATGCAGAAGTCTCCAGGCCAAGCGTTCCCTAGCTAAAAAGCTTTCATTAGGGCAACAGCTGATTGCTCCAGATTGTGTATTAATCCATTTCTGTTTAATCTTCTTTTCAAATGGCAGGTGAATCTTCCTTTCCTTGAGTTTGTTCTTCAGACACTATCCTAGGATTTAAATCTAGGCTGAAGCTGTGGTTCTGGGGTTGGTTGCTGTAGGATCTAGTGCATATTTTCATTTTTCTATGCTTCTGTTCTTCATCTATTCAATATGGATTGCACTCTCTTAGCTGGTATACTTACAGTGTTTATTCTTACCTGGTATTGTACTTGGATCCTACAGTAATGTGAGCTGGAAATGTTATTCTTTTGTTAAAAGGTGCGGTAAATTCTGGAACTGTTACAGGTTCTTTCAAGTGTAGGAGGGAAATCAAAAGTCTGATGTTTGAGAACTGATGTCAAAAATAAGGGAGGTTACACTTTCATAAGAAACTCTTAATTCTAGGAAACAGTATTTCTTTATTCAGAAATGGTGGTTCAAAACCACACTTTCCAAAATGCTGAGGAGTTAAATATTTAAAAAGACTTTACTGTAAAATATGTGTTTGATTCATAGTAATTTGAAGCATGTTATCTTTGGAAAATATAATGCCTTCTTCTTCTCTGGCCATATTCCAGGTAAAGCAATATATAGGCTTATTTTAATTTTCATGGAAGTACTCTCATGTGCTTGATGTTTAAACATGCTCTAAATTGCTTTGCTGCACTGTAAGTGGTGTTGTTTTTTCCTCCAAAAGTAGTAGTGGTCTTTTTGACAATTTCCTGAATTGTAGTAATTGTTTACATCTGTTGTCAAGAACTTAGAAAAGAAATAATCTATTTCCAGAGCAGCTACCTATCAGCATCCTGATTCAACTGCATATTGCAACTCTTCAGTTAGAGAGTTTTCCAACTCTGAAATTTTTCCCTGATGTTAACTGGCTTCCGTTGAAGTAGTAGTAGTCTCTTTTTAAGTTCTGTAAATACATGAAAATGTCTCTGCCCTGGAGCATGCAAAAACCAAACAGATTAGAAAACTGAAAAATTATTTCCATTTGATAAATTTTACTGTCAGGTCTGTTGCATCAAAATTAAGCTGTTTTTAACACACTCATGCCATAACCATGATTTGTACTAAGCAAGCTAGCTAAACTAGTATTTCTGTGTAGTTTGTTTTAGAATCTTGTTTAGCATTTGGGCTAAATTCTACTCTTTAAATGTAATTAGAAAAATTATTATTGGAAGTTGGCCAAAACTATTGTAGCTCAGGGTCGTATTCATTGTTCATCTGTATTTAGACATAATTACAGATCTATGTGACCTTAAATTTGACAGTAGTTAGGAATGCTCTGTGTTCCTAATTGTTGTCCCATCTAAATATTGGAAGTACTGATGGACTTTGGGTGATCTGAATTTTTTCTTTGTTTTACTTTGACTGCAGTAATAAGTTTTATATAGGATGTCTGAAATAAATTCTAACCCTGGAATTAATTCGTTTTCACATAATTGGGAAATCTCAATATCATTCTTATCCCCAAATCATCCCAGTTTAATTTTGTTAATTTTTATAGTCTACCTAAGTTATTTTCAGTCTTTTGCTTCCTTTTTTTAGAAGTTTTATATTGTAGTAGGTTTCTTTCTTTTTATTTTATCTCTCATTTCACAATAATCTTGCCTTTGTGCATTAAAGGATATTGCACAATCAATATTGGGGGAAGAAAGTAAGTTTTTGGGCTACTATGGCATGTATTTGTATCTTCTATGTCAGTTTGTCACTGCAGATTAGTTCCTGTGTTTATACTTTAAGCTTGGGTCAGTTGCATTATAAAATGCCCCGAAAATCTGGAGTGGCATCTGTGTAGTTGTTTGTACTTACCTTTTTTCTTTCTAACGACCTCAAGCTAAGTCAAGAATTTTGTGCAAGTTTCTTGTTTGTGTGTTCTGTTTCTTTAATCATGCTAAGAATTGATAGTTGCTATAACTACCTTTGAATTGTTTATTGAAGGTGATTACTTTGTTCCTGCCGATGAACATTGTTTCCGTGAAGAACTTTTGGCCAAATTCCTATACTGGTTGATGGGTACCTATGTGGTTGAGTTGCTCAGATCATTTTTCTATATCACCGAGACGATGTTCCAGAAAAACATGCTCTTCTACTACCGAAAGTTTATCTGGGGCAAGTTACAGAACATTGGAATTAGGTAACACTAGAAAACTAATTAAACATTAATGGATATATAGAAATCATGTGTTTTGTAGTGTAAAGGTATATCTCTGCTTTATTACCCATTTATCTTCATTTTATTTGCTTCACTTCCCAGAGGAAAATTCAACCTGTGATTTTTAGCATGCAGAGTTTGTAATTTCAGAAATGTTTTGTGTAACAAAACTAATTCAAATTTAGATTTCTTTATTAGAAGAAAAATCTTTGGAATAATAATGTATGAAGAGGATTTAGTTATGATAAATCCATTTTTTATACCTTTTAACAATGAGTAAAGCATAGTGATAGAATCCCAAAGTAGCTTTGTGAAAGTTCATTTTAAAAATACTCAATTTGCTTTAACTACTTTAATTTAGAAACAGCAAAACCAAGACTATGCTGAAATGCTGTACTACTCTATTAATAAAAATCAGGCAGTATCCTAGTCGGTTTAGGATTTTGTTTGTTTGGTTTTTTGGTTTTTTTTTGAAGGCTAAGGGATTTAGAATCTGCAGCTCCTTTTTTTAGTATGGCTGGAATTCCGTGCTGGTTTTTTGGTCTTAAAAATGCATGCATTTAAGTTAGGGCATTATTTAAGGTAAAATTTTAAACAATTAAGTAAGAAAATAGGAAAGGCAATTCTAATGAACAGTGTTGTTCACCCATCTCCATAGTTCACATCTTTCAGGTTTTCATTATAAATCGCTGGTGTCTGAGAGAGCTTTGGAACTGTGAAAAATTAGCATACTTTGTCTTGTGTTTTAGTGGCTGTTTTGTATGATGAACCTTTTGCTTTTGCTCTTATTTCTTGGTCCAAAATGTTACATGTGTGATTTTTCCCCTCCTGCCCCATCACTCCCTGATTTCAGCATTTGTATCTTCAGTGCCACTCCTTGCATTAAATTTTTGTTTAACAAGTGTTTGCACTTAATGGGCTTTCTATCTTGTTTTGCAGTTGTAGCACAGAAAATAGCGCTTTAAATAGCAGTAGAATGTAATCTCCAGTCCCACATATTGTTTGTCTTGTCTTCAAACTAACAGCTGTAGTGTTGCAATTAGTGTTTTATGCAGTTTTAATGTACCTAAAGACTATTTTTGGCACAAAATATGATCAAGTACTGACTCTTACGTAGTAGAGATACAATAAAAAATAATAGAAGTAGCGAATAATAGATTTTTGTGAAGTTTGTGATTAAAAGAAAACAAATAACTTGGGATTTAGCTCTTTTGTTCATGTTCCCAGTTTCTCAGAAAAGGACAAGGTGCTCTGAACTCAAAGGACCTTAAGCTATGGTTTTATTTCTTATGATTCCCTCCCCTTTACTTCTGATTTCCTTACTATGCAGGAAGCCCCTTCTCGCCTTTGGCTTGGAAGATTCCTAAAACTGCAAGTAGTTGGAAACTGGAGAAACATTCCAAGGAAGTGCTGCCGCATGCTTGGCAAAGGCGTGTTCTAAGAACAGGATGTTTGCTCTTGGCTACAGCAGTCAGTTTATGTAGTTTAGGACTTTGAGTCTGATACCAGCAGCTGCAGTTAAGCTTCACTGACAGGGCTTTCAGTGCTGCTCTTTGAAGTGTGATGTGTTACATGAGGTCTGCCACGAGTCCAGCTTCCTGCATTCATACAGGTGGCCAGCTGCCAATTTCACATAGGAGGAAAGAAATTGGGGTACTGGAATATACGGGTGCTTCTGGCAGCCTTAAGCCATTTTGAGGCTGTTCAGACATTGTCTGCTCTTAATCAGCCAGGCACTGCTGGTGAAGCAGTGCCAAAGGCTGTTGGACTGTTTCTGTCTTCTCTGGAGGAAGAGTTTCTGGTGACCTCCGTTGTTGTTGTATTGCATGTTCTGTGGTTGTTCTGGTTCTGCTCAGCTGAAGCTGCTCAAGGCGGTTGCTCTGAGCTGGTTCAGCAGGAGGCATTGGTAGCCACTGATTCCTGTTGAGTTCCTTTGCATCCTCCTTTGGAGGAAGAGAGTGGATGGAACAGGCTGGACTGGAGTGCACCTGGACTTTACTTGTGAGCTTACCTTTGCAGAGACTGTGTTGTCATTAGGGAGTAAATGCTCATCTTGAAGGACTGTCCTTTTAAGTAGATCATCCTGGGCAGAATCCCACTCAAGGATATGAAGCAGGGTTCTGAGAGGGGTCCTGGATCTCTATATTAGCCTTGCTGTATTGGTAGAGATCAGAGTCATTGTACACAGACAACTTTATTAATTTTTGAAACAATACCAAACTTTATTCCCCAAATTAAAAGCAGAATTTACTAAGAAAAAATGAGTATTTTGTGACAGTTGCTTCAAGTTAAATAGCCTGCAGAATGTGAAGTTGTGTTTTAAAAATAATGAACCTGGTGTTATGGTGAGAGCACCTGTTTTCCTAAAACTTGTGCCCTCCTTGCCCTTGTCACACACAGTGGCTGCTGAGGATTAGAAACACTGCAGAAATTCTGAATCTTCACCATCAGATTGAGGTGAGATGTCAAAAGACAGCAGGACCATCCAGTCAAGTTCTTTCAAGTTTCAGTGCTTAACAGCATTGTGAGTGCCAGTGAGGGCAGCATCGTTCAGTGGCTGCTAGATTAATGCACATTCAAAATGATCAGTGCTGCTATAAATGCCATAAAATAAGCAATGAATATTGCTGCAGGCAAAATGACATCCAGTTCTCCAGCTGGCCAGAGGTAGTAGTGAAGATCTGCCAATAACTGGCCTTTGTCTCTACTTTCAAAGGAAGCCATATTTTTTAATATAGTGATAGGGATTAATTGGGTTTTTTTCCCTCTGGTCTTGAATGTGAGCTGTAAAGGGATGGAAATTTGATCATTGTTTCTTCTGTTGAACTGGAGTTACTTGTTTTGTCCTGGTTATCTGTCTAATAGTGTAGTAGATGATGTGTTCAGCAAAGAATGTAGTTCTATAAAGAACAGTGATCCCTCACTGTGGAAAAGCAATCCTTTCTGCTTTCCTTTGGGCAGCATCTGTACCAGGAGTTTAATTTGAAATGTTGAATATAAATCCTCAAAACTTTTCTCAGTAACTCAACTCACTGGCTCTGCATGCCACTATACCTTCTAGGTGTCATGCACTGTATCTCTCAGACCCCAAGCATCCCAAGCAGCTGGATCATGAGCTTGTGTTTGAGTTGTGTAGGTATACAAAAGAAGTGTTTGTGTGCCTCTCTTACCTGCATTCTTGGCTTCTCAGGTGTCTCCTAGAGCGTCTTTACCAGGTTTCTGCCATTGACCCACTGCCTTTTGTAATTAGTGTAGCCTCCTTTTGCTAAACCAGCTTGTTGGATTGTGTGGGATATAAAAAGTCTTTATGCAGATTTAGATTGACGTTCCTTCTTTTGTAAGGACTTGAATTGCCTCACTTACTTCCTGGGGTAATATTATAACTATTAGTCTGTAGGGCACATTTTGTCCATCTGAACAATGCAGGCAGTGCAGGAGATTGATCCAGGTTTTTTATATTGCAGGTAGGGTACTTTAACTCTTCATCTTAGATAAAAATGGGCTTTTGCTCCACCACCATTTCCTGATCTATTGTATGGAAAAGTATTGATTTTGATGAAGCCTCGTGGAACTGTAAATCCTGAAGGGAGGGATCTGAGAAGAAAACATATTTCCCATTAAGGTGAACTTGGGAAGCTCAGAGCCTGTGACTTAGGTGCCTTTGGTTTTTCATTATTTTCTGCTGTTTGCTTCAACTGATACCTGCTTGTCAAAGTCCTGGATACCTAAAGCCCTTATGTTGTTTGTTTATCCCAGTACGTGAATTACCTATAACTCCTAATAAGTGGTAGATCCTCCAACTGTTGGGAGTAAAACAGCCATTACAGTTTGTAAGTTCTTCCCAGGAGCTCTCATAGAATAGTTTTCAGAAGGTTCTTTTCAACTTTGTTAATGTATTTTAAACTTCTGAAACATGAGCAATATCCAACTTCCTGTTTCTTGTATAAAACATATTTCATAATGTTCATATGCATTCCACGATCTTAAATTTTAATTTGTGTTAAGAGGAGTTTTTATTTGCATCAAGCAGAAATGTGTGGTCTCTTATTGTATTACATTGTCATTAAGATACTGTGATATTGTTCTGAAATTCACAATTTCATGTCACTTTCTGTAGAGGTTAGTATTTGTACTATCTTAGAAAAATATTTGGCTTTAGTTTAGCTTTTCCTATTGCTTACACTAAGTGTGTATTTGTATTTTAGAAACCATTTTGTCAAAGTACAGCTACGGCCTCTGTCTTCAGAGGACATGGAAACTATCCGTCAAAAGAAATTTGTTCCTATGGCATCAAAGCTCCGGTTTATTCCCAAACCAAATGGATTGAGACCCATAGTAAAAGTGGATGGTGTTGTTGAACCACAAGCACTCAGCAAGGAAAGCAGAGAAAAGAAGGTTTTTATTTACTTCATTATTTTATGTGCATTTGATATAGGTAATTAATAGATGGAGTAAGGATTTTTGTTACATAAAGCTAGTTTCAACATGGTGGACTGTAACATTCTGATCAGAATGGCTGAATGGGTCTGTTGTAGCTTAGCTTCTCCCTTTCCAATGGTTAATTACCACAAGCCTCCAGTTCCAGAATCACAGACTTCTGTTTGCAAACCTCCCTTAAGGAAACGAGCCCAATAGAAAGGCACAGCTTCTAAGGTAATTTTGTTATTTTGATATGGGTGAGTCTGGCCTATTGGGATTTGCCTGAATAGTGATGGTGCATGTTGATCTGTGAAGCTGCCTGTGGAGCCAGTGAGCAGTGGTGAGCTGGGTATGTTACAGAAGAGGGTCTAAGGAAGGGCAAGGAAGCTGGAGCAAGCACAGTAGAGAGATAGGAAGGAAGCTGAAAGTAATTGCAGTGTGGGAACAGAGACAGAACACTCAGTGCACAGAATAATGTATTTAACAGGGCAGTTAACCAGAAGACATAGTGGCAACCCAGTTTCACTATCTTGCATGGCTGCATTAATTGATTTTCCTTAAGGCTGAGTCTCATTCACAAGATTGAATGTTCCCCAAATGGGTGAGATGTCAACAGCTTCTTAGCACTAACTTCATACCGTGTGATCCCAGACCAGATGAAAAGAGCATCAGCTAAAAGCACTTCTGAACTGTGGAGTGTTACTTCACATAATATTCCACATTATCGTATTTACAGAGCTAATCAACCTGCAGGACTTCAGTGCTGCTCTGATGTACTTGACTGCTCCCACAGCTGAGTTAAATCTTTGCTCCATTACTTGGATAAAGTACCTCCAGAGGCACAGTTGGTGGTGCAGCTGGGGTTAGCATAAAATCTCAGAGCACACCTTCTCTTTGCTGTTCTTGTTGCTGTCAGTATCTCTAACAGAGAGAATGAATGATATTTATTAAGTTATTTTCAGATCAGTGGTGGTTTTATTTGCTGGCATTCATCTATTTATCACTGTAACTATTACACTCTGATTTCCAAGAGTCAAGGATAGGCGCTAAAATATTTTCAATAGGATTTAACTGTAAAAAAAAAACAAAACTGAGACTGTTTTGTCACTTTGAAGTAGTTACTGCAGTGATATTCAGGCTTTCTGAAAGCTTCAGTTGAATAAAATAATAGAGTAAATGCATAAATATAATCCCAAACTTCATGTAAATTTGTAATCTATGTATTACAAAGAATTTAATGTGTTGCAGCATAACTTAAGGTGCTTCTCTTTGATCTCTTTAGATGAGTCATTACAACACTCAACTAAAAAATCTGTTTAGTGCGTTAAATTATGAACGGACTATAAACACCAGTTTTATAGGCTCCTCAGTGTTTGGGAAAGATGATATCTACAAGACATGGAAGCAGTTTGTTATAAAGATTCTTGAATCTGGCGGTGAAATTCCTCATTTCTACTGTGTAAAGGTATGTATTTTTTATTGCATGTTCAAACCAGCTTTTCAAAATCAGGGTGTGCAGATACTTTTATACCTGTACTAACTGTAATCTAACTACATAATTTTTTTCTTTCCTTAATAAAATTTTGTGCATACCTTACAGACTGGTTAGTTTTTTGATGGGGGTGGTTGATTGCTGTTTGTAGATAAGTGTCCTTGCAGTAGAGCTTTCTTTACTTGGGTGTTTTCTGTCTGTCTTTTGTGCAGGAGCTCCTGCTTCTATGCATGCACTGAATTTTTTGGAGTTAGATTTAGCTAGGTATAAAAGTGAGAGAAAGATAGATAGAAGCTCAGCCTTTTGAGCCATATGAAAACCAGAAAAAAATGTTCTATGTGCATTTGAATAAATTAAATGTCTCTTAAAAAATTGGTCCCTTCTATCAGTATCGTTAGTTTCTGTTGAAAATGAACATACAACTTCTGGTTGGTGTTTTTCCAATAAGTTTCTTCTCCCACTAGGAAAAAATCAATGCTTGTGGTAACCTACTATTTAAAGGAGTTTGCTCTTCATCTTCACACTTTTGTCAGTTCTGTCTAGTAAGCAACATTTTGTGTTTAATTTCAAGTCATAGCTTTGAATTGGGGCAATGTAAACAGAAATACATAAGTTACACAGATTTGTGTGTATTATAGGGGGGCTCTGGTCTCATCTCTCATGTTGCTTGTCATCCTGCCCTGAAATAACTTCCATAGTTTTGTCTTGTTATCTTTTGAGGCAAAGGGTCATGTCATTGACATAATTCGTGTTATAATAATCCAAAGATTGTTGTTTTTACAGAAAGTTTTCTGTTTTTATTATGACAAGTAAAAGCAGACGTAGGTTTCCAATATGAAAAGGAAAGGAAGGGAAAGGTAAAATATGTAGGTTTGCAGCTTTCCAAAAATCTAAGATGTCATCTCCCTGGCTGTATGGTGAGGCAAGTTCCTTAAAATATTTAAACATGAGAATACCAGCTACTAAGTTAAATTAGGGGTTCAGTGTTAGATTTAAGGTTGCATATGGTATAATCTTCTGTCAATAATAAGAATTGTGTTAAAACATGATTTGGATATTCCTTTCTAAGGGATTGATGAGCAGGGAAATTTTTTTCAGATAAGCAGTGAGTTTTTATTTTGTCACAGATTTGGCTGAATGATGCAATGTATTTACTCCCATATGATCTGTCCTTCAGCCTTGCTTACACACTACAGCAATACTTCTTCTATAGTACCATAGTGTTTGCAGCAATATTGTTGAATATGTGGTGGAAGATATTTCTTCTATTTCAGGCTGATTTGTCCAGGGCTTTTGATAACATTCCTCACAATAAACTTGTGGAAGTGATTTCGCGGGTCCTGAAGCCTGAGAAGAGAACCGTGTACTGCATACGGCGCTATGCTGTGATTATGATTACCCCGAGTGGAAAAGCCAGGAGGCTCTATAGGAGACATGTATGACTTCCTGATTGCTTCTGTTTGCTGTAGTAAACATATTTTGGTCCCAGTCACAATTTGAATTGACTAAGTACTTAATAAACTCTTTTTTAATACTCTTAGATATTTTCCAGGGGTAAAAAAGCTTGTTTTTAGTCTGTACCTTTTTAAGTTTTTACTTGCTCTTAGTAAAAATGAAGGTAAATGTGTTGTGGAAATATAGATTTGTGGGTGAGACATTTCAATTTAACAGTAGAGGAGCTGTTGGATTAAAGTAATGCAATAAGGCTGGTCCTTTGACCTCCACTGAATAGAAAAGTCAGTTATTGAATTTTCTATTGCTTTTGTTATTTGTTTCTTTACAATTTAAACAATTATACAGGTTTCTACTTTCAAGGACTTTATGCCAGACATGAAGCAGTTTGTGTCCCAGCTTCAGGAGAATGCCTCATTACAAAATGCAATAGTAGTTGAACAGGTAAGTATTGTGAGGTTTCTTTTCAACTGTAAAAGAAAACTACAGAAGAATTAGGGCAAGCTTGGGGTTTTTACTTGTATGTACATATTATATGGTGACATTACTTCTCATCTAGGTAACCAACACCTTCTGCAGAAAGACTTTCATCATCTCTTCTTTGATGTTTGTAACAGACTTGAGTGTTTAGTGGGAGGAGTGCACCAGGCAAGAAATCTGGAAAAAATCCTTCTAGACTTTTCCTAGACTTTCTCATTATTTTATAAAACTTTTATTTTAATCAGTGTTTTTTTCTTCCTTTCCTAATTTCACTGTTTCTTGCAACAGTCCTCAAATGAGAAATTATCTAGTATAAGCGGGCATCAACACTTCCTATTTCCAAAACATACGGAAGAAAGAATGACCAAAATGTATTGCAAGACAAGTAACTAAGGATATGGGATCTTGACTAGCAAACTGCACGACTTTGTTTGTTTTGTTTTAAGATCTTATTTTGTGCCTAGTTAAAAATAAAAAAAACCTGTTTTTAAGAATTACCTGTCAAGGTTGATGAGAATGAACTCTTCTTTAGGGGAGTTAAGTGCAACACAAATCAAATGCAAACAAAATCAACTCTTTAAGTTGTTGTTTAAAGTGATTTCTTGCTTTCAGTGAATTAAAGTATAGTTTAAAATTACATGTATTTTCAATTTACTCCAACTGATGCTTTTTTGCAAGAAGCAAGCATCATTCTGTTTTAATTTTTGTGATACAAGTGTTCTCAAGATTTCCTTTTGTGCAAGGAACGTGACAAAGGCATAGAAATAAGTGATAGACTCGGACAATTTCTTCATGCATTTCCTTGCTTGGAATCATGGTGTTCCATAATAACAACCTCCAAGATTTCCCAAGCGTCAAATGAGCAGACAGTTATGCTCTTTCAGGCTAGTAATTCCTCTTTAAATTTTTCTTCTCTAAACCTGGCAGTGGAAAATGACAAAGTTGCCAGAAGGTGATTTGTAACATCCAAGTGAAATGATCTTGTGTATCTGTGGATATAAGAGTAGAATGTATGGTGTGGCTGGTGTACAATTCCAGGATCTTACAAAAATAAGAAAGTCTAATGAATACCTGGATGAAAATGGAAACTATCTGGATCTCTCGTGTCTAAGTACATTTTGTTACCTTTTTCAAACTGATTTAGAGAACTATGAGAGAACTGGAGAACTATGTGAGATATTGCATGAGTAGCAGCGTACTATTTTAAAATATTTTATGTTTGAAAACTATTTGTGTGTTATTATCTTAAAAGAACAAAATATTTTGAGAAAAGTGTCATGTCAGGCTGGGTGTTGTACCATTGGTACATCACATTGTCTTTTCAATGCAAGTAATCGTGATCTTGCATGGCTCTTTCAAAAGCTGGGTGCATTTGTCTGCTGTCTGATCTATGCAAGTAGTAAGTAATTTATTTTAATTTGAATTAAGTCATTGTTAAGGGTATTTAAATTGTTATAAATGGATTTTTTGTCTTATAATTTTTAACAAAATGTTCCATAAATATTGGGTGGACAGCAGTGCATGGAAGTGTTGGTAATAGCTGGAGAAGTGTGTGTTTTGCAGCAGAATGGGCAAGTGAGTGTATCAAGACTTTGAAAATCATAGATATTGTGACATAAAGAAATTGTCCTACAGAATAGAAAGTAGCCAAAAGAGCAAAGTCTTATATGTTGTAATATGCCAGCACTTAAAGTGGCCTTAGATGTTGTATTTGATTTCTCCTAACGCAAAAAAAAACCCAAAAAACCCAAAAACCAACATCCAACAAAAATTAGCTTGTTGGATGTGAGCAGCTTTTTAGCATGTATGCTCAGATCTTGGCTTTAGGGTTTGTCTTTTCACTTACTTAGGGGTCTGAGCTGCTACAATCTATTTTTTTTAAATACTTGTGTATCTTCAAAGTTATAGTGTATTTTTAATTTCAAATCTTGTTTTGTTTTGTCACCTTTCTAGAGTTTAACTTTCCAAGAGACAAGTTCCAGCCTGTTTAATTTTTTCCTTCAAATGATACATAACAGCATCCTGAAGATTAGGAACAGGTAAAAAGAAACTAGTTATTCTGTATATAGCATGCTTGGTTGATTTGTTTGTTTTCTGTTAAGAGGATGCCCTTATTTGACTCTTTGATAGCTATATTTTAAAGATTTTTTTATTTCATATTAATGAGAAAATTGTGTATTGGTTTAAGCTCTAAAAAAGCATGAAGAGTCAACTTTATATTCAATAAAATTTCTCTTCCTTACCTGGATGACGTTAACTATTTACAATGCATTATTCTGTAGAATATGGAATAACCTTCATAATGTATTATTTCATAGAATGTGGAATAACCTTCATTTAAAACTGCAAGTGTAATTCCAAAGAAATATACCTCAAAATGATGAGCTCCATAGTGGTGAGCAAAATCAAGAATAACATCCAAGCAATCATGCAAAAGCCTTGTCAGTCGTTTCCCTGTAGTGCAATTGTTTTGCTATTTGGCAAGTTGCAATAAAAATAAAAGGTAGTATCAATAGGAATTTAAATTATTGACAACTCCAAAATTAAGATTGAGATGTTACAAAAGGTAGTGATGCAGATTTCTTCTTGTGTTAGTAGAGATACTAACTTAAT
Source organism: Sturnus vulgaris (assembly GCF_052056855.1). Taxonomy (NCBI): domain Eukaryota; kingdom Metazoa; phylum Chordata; class Aves; order Passeriformes; family Sturnidae; genus Sturnus; species Sturnus vulgaris. The sequence continues at coordinate 93,047,713 of NC_142243.1, read as the reverse complement.
ACTTATATTTTGCCTCTAGGTGGCAAATATGTACTATGTCTAAAAAAGGAAGTACTTACATGATCATTATTTGTAAATTCAGAGTGATTTATATTAGATTGAATAGCTTCTTGCTCTGGAAAAATACCTTTGTTTTAGAATATTTATTTTAGAATCTCATAGGAGTGAGGGAGACTGAGAAATGCTCTCAAGGAGTCACATGGAAGTATGTTTATATTTTTTTCTATCATTGGTGCTTACGCTCCCTTTGGCAGGATCGTAAGAATGCTCTTGTGGCATACTTTAATAATGACTAACCAACATGAGTATATTTAATGGAATTTTAATGGTTTCAGATAAAGCACACCCTGACAAAACCAGCTTCACGCTTCCAAGTTCAGTCCCAACTTGACTGGAAAAATACTGTTGGTCCTGAAATTAACTTATCCCTTTTAAGTAGCTTGTTCTTCTTTGTCCAAAAAAAACCCCATATGTTCAGTAAATAAATAGACTCTTTCTCATTAAAAAAACACAGTCAACATTAACTTGGTGTTTTGAGAAAAATGCAGATTATTGAGCTGGGGACCTCTAAGGAATCTTATAATATCATTTGATACATTTAACAAAAATAAAATTGCAGCAAGGAGTATTTTCAGATGGCTGAAAATACAGGTAGGATCAGTGCTCAAAAGTAGTATGTAGTCTGAATTTATTCTCTTCAGCTTCACCAAGTCATTCATGTAATAGTGGTGAAAAGGACATTATAGTATCTCACTGCTTCAAAGAAAATAATGTGAAAATAATTCTCTTGGGTTTTGTGAGCCATACCCATTTGGTTGATGCCAGCATAGAAAATTCTCCCAGTGCACTTCGTTTTATGTGTAAGAATACTTCTCTTGAAGCTGTCATGGTAAGATGTAACATAAAGAATTAAAAAACTTCAATGAAGTATTATTCTGTGGCAGAAGGAGGCCTTGTGATTTGAGATCAGTTACACAAGTTCTTTCATTTAATGGCAGTTATCTCCTGGAGTTTAATACGGAAGGAGTGTGTGTATTAATGAGGTTTTTTTCACTATTAAAGTTAAAACTAGATCTCTGTAGATTCTTGGAAAAAAGAACAGAAAAATTTAAGACTAACTGGAAAACATAAAGTATATTTCTTATGTTATACTTGGAAAAAATATTTAACAGCTATTGTGATCTTGTTGCATGTTTTGAGTGTTTTTTTTTCCTTTTCTTTGGTAGGTACTACCTGCAGTGCTGTGGAATTCCACAGGGCTCCATTTTGTCAACCTTACTTTGCAGCTTATTCTATGGAGATATGGAAAACAAATTGCTCTCTGGAATAAAGCAGGATGGGTAGGGGTGCTTTGTTCTGTGCTCTGTTATAGTAATTCATAATATGTAGTATATGTATTAGTCATTTTCTGACATTTAGTTTTGAATTTCAAGGATTTCCAACTTCATTAGGAGTGTGGTGCACACAAACATCTCTGCAGCTTCAGTGAAATAGTGGTTGTTTTTTCTGGAGAATTTCCTTATTACAAGATTGAGAAGAAAATGCAGAGAGGCTTTCCTATATCTTTGGTAGGAGATTTATTCTTAGAGCACTGTATTTAGGGATGCTGTAAGGAGTCTTACAAGCTGCTCTTGTACTTCTCAGAAGTTTATGGCTATGCCTCACTCATTCCCACATCATCTATGGTCTTTTTTCACCCTAGACAAGACAAGATGTTTGTTACAGACTTTCTGATACTTCAGACTTCTGCCTGAGGGCTTTTCAATCCATTGTTAGTAAATCTTAACATTTTATCAAGGTCAGAGCTTTATAGCAGATTTTTTATGGGGTATGTTGGTTCTTGTTTGAAGCCCTGTGTGTTTTTTGGTAAATTTTCTCTCAGTCTTTGTGCCCTGCATGTGCTTGGTCCTTAGGAGCTTGACAGAAAGCTAGCCTGATAAAAGCTTTACCTCTTTATTAGCTGTAAAAATTTTGAAAGTTCCTTTTACCTTTGTATGAACAGATCCCCAATTGAATCCTAGATTATTTAGTCATGAGCTGGACCCTGAAACGTCTGTTCAGACATGTCCCTTTATTGCTGTGAGTTCTTCCCCAAAAGAATGAAAGAGACTGTGGGAATACTCCAGATAAGTGCATCTGTCTGATGTCTCTTCTTGGGAAGCTTGCTGGGTGTCAGAATTTTAAACATTTCCCTACAAAAGTAGTAGTTCTTACAGACTTTTGAGGATGTTCTGATGTGAGTCTGAAAAGCTGTCTGTTGCTTTCAAAGGGTGTTGTCTACAAAATGGAGATTATGAAACTGAAGAAGTTCAGAAGAATGCACTCTTTAATACAGCAGCTGTCTTTATATAGAGCAGATTTTAGAATGTTGCTTAGGTGTCTGTTGAATGATCTTGATAATTTAATTTTTTCTTTAAGTCAGAAGAATAAGGTGGTTATTGACTGGGCTGGGCCAAGGTGCAGCTGATCTGACCATAGTGATGGCAGTACTCTTGCTTTGAAGATGAGGCTGTAAGTCATCATCTCCAGAGCTACTTCTCTGTGATCTGCTAGGCAAGATTTACCAGAAAGATATGGACATGCTTGGGGTCTGAATTTCAGCCTTTACAGTGGTAGATAGTATTCTGTTTTACATTCAAGCTATAGCTTCATAAACAAGTTATTACGTGGTAAACAAAGATAGACTTGGAGCCCATCAAGAATCTACTTGTGTACCTGGTCTAGCACCTCTTTACTTTGTCCTCTAGAGAAAGAGACTGGAAATTGTCTCTTGGAAAAACATAAACCCCTGGGAAGCCACTGTGGAATAGTTTGTGTGTTTTAAGTTCCTTCATGTTTCATCTAGCCAGTCTCATTGCTTTTTAATTTACTTTTTTCCTTTTTGTTTAGGAAAGAAGCAAAACTGAGAATTTCTTCATGAGTCTCAATTTGGAGTTCATATCAGCCTCTACCATATTGTGAATTAAAATAGGCAGGCAAATTGTTGCTCTCAAGTGTATGAAAAAACTTTGAAAAGATTATGTACTGAAAAATCTAACATTCATTTCTTCTTGATTACAGCGTTCTCATACGTCTCATTGATGATTTTTTGCTGCTTACACCACATATAATGAAGGCAAGAACTTTTCTAAGGTATGCTATTAGAGTCATAGTCTTCAAAGCAGTAAGCATTATTGCCTTTTACGTAATTCTTTTTCATCTTTATGCACATCGGTGGGCTGTTTTGGAGTCCTTGGTAGTAGCCTGTGCTTGGGAAGAATCCTAAAACTGCCTTCTTGATAGCCAGTTAACAGTCTGTTGCAGTTTACATACTGGGCTATTCCTGCTTAAGTTTGAATTAGGGACCTACCTACTAACCTTGATGGAGCTTCAAGCAAAAATTAGTATTGCAGCCTAACCAAGGCAGCTAACAGTTGTCTATCAAAACCATTTTCTCTTAAATTTTTGAGATGTCTTATTTGCATTCTCAAAATATTTTTTATTGGGCTCTCGTGGTACTGCTTTCTGTTCCCAGGGAAGAAATGTAGCTCTTGTCTGATCCAATATTGCTAAGAATTTTCTGGTTATTAATATTCCATGATGCCTATCTGAAGATACCGGTAGCATGGTATTATGTAGGTCACACAGAAGTTTTAAAACAGTAATTCTTATTGTGCTTCAGAACTACCTTTTCTTTAAAATTTGAGTCTCAGAAGAGGCTCCTGGTTACTGTGGATAGGAGTGTACAGTCAGTTCTAAGGGAGTTCTGCTGGTGCCAAAATCAATTTAAAGGATCCAGAGGACAGGTCTTGAAGAAAAGTGTAGTGTGTGCAGTGTAGTCAGTTGCATCATGCTTTTCAGTTGTCAGAAAGATGCAGTCAGAAAGTTGTGAGCCTGAAAGGCAATGGAGCAATCAATTAAGTACAGTTTGAAGTATAAGTGGATAGTATATTTTGAAGACTTTATTTGTCCTCATTTCCTTATCAGAACAGAAGGAAATTTCTAGAGATCTCTGGGTTTACAGTTCTGGGAACAATAAACTAACAGTGAAGGCCTCAAGCCATTAATCTCTGTAACATCTTTTCAGCACCATGTCACTTGAGTAGCAGTGCAGATACTGTCCTTCTTGCCCTTTGAAGTTGTCTGCATCTTTGTTCTGTATCAACTTCTGTACCAGCTATGTTGATTTTCTGTAGAGAAGTAGCGTTTTTGGTGAGAGATTTCCAGAACTGTTTACAGATCAGATCCTATGAGCTCTCTGCCACAAATGCAGTAGTACCAGTGTTTCCTTATGTAGTATTAGAACTGGGAAACTCAATAACTTAGTTTTGAGGAGATAGCATTAAGACTATAACTTCCCAAGAAGAAGAGCATACCTCTTCCTCTCTTTAAAAGGATGAAGCCTGCACTTAAGTACATTGCCAAATAAGACAAACTGCTCCTTGTCCATGACACTGCTGATACAGTATGTATCAGGTAATCAGCAGGCAGTGCTGAAATCTGGCAGTGAAAACTTTCTTAGGGAAAATGTTCACCTCAAAGTTCAAAACTTTCCATCGGATAAGTGAGGTTCCTGTTATATAGATTCTCCTTGGTTTTGTTAACCTCCAAAACCAATAACTTGTCATCTGTCTTTTTCCAGTGATTTTTGTTTCAGAGGTTTCTGTGAGTGTGGTGCATACAGCTTGTCTCAAGTATTGCGTGGCTGATGTGCTTAATTTGCATTAATCTGTAAATGTTTTCCATAATCCTCAAGTTTATTTATTTTATGTTTTTATTTATCTCAAATATCTTCACTTTCTTTATTTCTAGCTGTGTTCCTTAACATGAAGAATTGGCTGTGATTCCCTTTATTCTTTGATTTCTGCCCTTTTATTCAAGATCTTGTGTCTTGCAGCATGGTGCCAGTTTTTGTCTGCTTTGCTTGCAGGGGCTTAGCCTAACTGTTTATATCTGTTTTAGGACTTTAACATCAGGTATTCCTGAGTACGGCCTTTTAATAAACCCAAATAAGACAGTGGTGAATTTTCCTGTTGATGATATCCCAGGATGTTCCCAATTTAAACAGCTGCCAGATTGTCGTTTGATCCCGTGGTGTGGTTTGTTATTAGATATAAAAACACTTGAGGTTTACTGCGATTACTCCAGGTAAATAAAGTTGTACACACCAGTGTCAGCTTTCTAGTATCTTGTGCATAGTGGGAGAAGCACAAGGGTGTTGGGAATGGTCTAGTTGAATTAAATGCAAAAGAGATTGGGATTAATTTGATATAGAGTAGAGGGACTAGCAATCTTTTTGACATCCGAGGTGTTCCCTCTGGTACATTTCAGATGGAAAAGAATGTGTGGGGAAGAGAACTTCTCTTTAAACTGGCAACCTTGACAGTTTAGACAAAACAATCTGAAGTGGCATAGAACTCAGGACAGGATAATGTATCCTACTGAAAAACTGTGTAGATCCTTTACATGGACTATTAGAGATGGCATTAGACATTTACTAAAGTTTGAAAAGAAAGGACTGTTTAAACTCAAGGATAATATTGCTGCATTATTGACCATTTTTGGTATAAGCAGCCCCTAAGTATTTAAGTGGAAAATTAGGAGGAGGTTTTCCACTGATAGGGTGGTAAAGTTCTTCAGTAGTTTTCCTAAACAGAAAAGTTTGGTCATTTTAGGAAAGGAATTTATATGACATGGTTTCCCATAGCAAAGGACCAAAAATCAACAGCCAAAGATATTTATTTGCTTGCTGAGTTCTTGAAAGAAACAATTTATGTTGAAAAGGGTACTGATGCTGCTGGTCTGGGAGACACTAATCAGAATCATAAAATCATAGAATTGTTTATGTTGGAGAAGACCCTTAAGATAGTCCAACCAGTAACCCAGCACTGCTAAGCCCACCACAGTGTTTCAAACCTTTGCTTTTGCTAATCTTGATTTAAGTAGCTGGGACATCAGGGTTGTTCCAGTAACTAAGGTGGCTTCAAGCCTAAGCTCCTTCATTCATGGATCATAGATATAGATAAGATGATTGTCACTGGAGCAATTAATAATGTTCTGGGTAGACAATGTGTTTAAGAAATATATTTAGTTTGTTTTTAAAGTTATTGCATTGGCTTTTTTAGCAGGGTCAAATTTTCAGCCCTGAGGAATTGAAGTCAGCCCTTAGCTAATACCCTTAATACCACAGGGCCTAGTCTCTTTCAATATTGAATTTAATTATGGTCATCTTTTAGCTACTGGCTCATTAATTAGCAGGAAGTCTCTGTAACATGGGAAGTTAAATGAGGCTCACTTTACAGAATTTAATTTAGTCTATTAGCCCATCGAGTTTAATTACTTTTTTACTTTTTTTTTTCTAGTTACACCTGTACTTCCATCAGATCAAGTCTTTCCTTCAATTCAAATATAACAGCTGGGAAAAACATGAAATACAAACTGAGTGCAGTCCTTAAACTGAAATGTCATAGTTTATTTCTTGATTTACAGGTGGGAATATGAAAATGAATGTTTGGCAATATTGTAATACGTGATGAAGACCATTAAAACTGCTTTGAGTTCTAACATGAAAGTTTATTTTGAGAGGAAATCCACATAATCGGGAAATGACATCAAATACAATGTTGGGTTCCAGAAGTGATCCTTCACAACATTGTTAACTTAGTTGCACAAAAGAAGTCTTTAAAGTTTACAATAAAATGCTTTTTGTCTAGATCTTCAACAAATCCTGTTATGACACTAAAATATTCTTATGGCTCTGTTTCTGTTCTAGATCAACAGCCTTAGAACAGTTCTCATTAACATCTACAAGATATTTTTACTCCAGGCTTACAGGTAGGTCACTGTCTTCTGAAGAAGGTGTTAGTATTTCATTACTCTTTCTTGACACATGGAGGAGCTATGAATTAGAAAAAAGTATGCTATGTAAGTGTGCAGTGTCTATATATGTGTGTGTGATGTATGCAGTAGTAAATGTCAGTAGTAGGTCAAATTATTCTTGTTTCAACACTGTTCTTAAGTAATACGGTTAGGTTTAGGATACAGGAATATATTTGATGTGTGTGTTTAAGTGATACTTCAAATGGATGTTCAGTGTCTTGGTTTTGACAGCTGACCTCAAAATAACCAGTCTGTTTTGCTTCAGGAGTATTACAAGAAGCCTTATTAGCCATTTTATATTTAGATCAGTTAGAACTTTGTATCTGTTAAGTCATATAGAACTTTGACCAGTATAACTTTAGGTAAAGTGAGGTTTCATTCTACCAAGTTAATTGCAGTTTCTTATTGCTGATAATGTTTTAATTACTCCTTAGCTGGTAATATCTTGGTATTTGTGAGCTGGGCTTGATCAGCAGAGGAAGTGAATGTTTTAAACAAAGATAAGGGAAAGAAATCAAAATTAATAAGTAAGTTGCAAGAAAAGACTCAACTATGAATATTGGAAACTTTGAATGATTGGCAGCAGCAAGTAATTGGGGTTTTATTGCTTTAACACAGAAAATATGCTAGAAGTTCTTCACTCTTCACAGAAATCAGATGTCGCTCTTTTGCTATGCTCACACTTGTTACAAAGGGACATTTTGATTTTGTTCTTAAATTCGTCTTGGTCCACATTCAAGCTATATTCTTTGTCCAAGAAGTGTAATTGGGTTTGTCTAGTACAGCACTGATGTGTCCAGCTCTTAAACTTTTGTGTTGTGGGTGATTTTTAAAATTTTTCTCTGATAGATGTGATCACTTAGTTACTTCTGTTTGGTTTTATGGTAACATTCTAACAGTGGCCTTTATAGGTTATTTAAATGACTGTCCACCCTAATAACTGCATATCAGGTTAATTCAGCCCAAGACCTGTTATGCAGCAGGTACTTGGGTCTATCCTATAAATATTGAAAGTGTCACAGTTTCTTTAAGTGATGGCAATATGCTGAGTTAATTTAATAAACAAGTATATACATTGTTGATTAATTAAAAATCAACATTGTAATTGGCTATATTTAGCATAAGCAGGATTATAATGTCAGAGTCTGAAGGTAAAAAAAGTCAGCAGTTTTAAAATATTTTCACAGGCGTAAGGAAGCAAACAATACAAATAATTTCTATGGAGTTGGCTTCCAAATAGGCAAAGGACTGACTATCTTGGTCTGTGAAATCATTTGGAAGTCTGTTTTATTTGTCTACATTTATTGTGGGGTTTTGCTTTGTTTTGTCTTCCTCTCACACTCTCTCATGTGGGTGTTCTCTGCTGGCGTGGTCTGTGAATTGGTGACTATGGGTATTTTAATTTTCCCTGCACACAGCACAGTTGTGCTGTCCTCAGAGGAGAATTCTGTTACCAAGGCAGATTGCTTCAAGATCATCTTTCAGCATAAAATTTAGAAACAAACATCATATATGTCTGACATTCCAGGAATGTGTATATATGGGAGAGGTGTCATGCAGTAACAGTGTTGATACAGCTAAATACTGATGTTTGCTTTTAAATGTTGTGTAGTGCCTAAGCTATTTAGTCATAGGTTCACTTGAAATTGCAGATGGCTTGTGATTAAATAGGCTGTTTTTGTGAACAGGTTCCATGCCTGTGTTCTCCAAATTCCATTCAACCAGCAAGTTAGAAAAAATCCTCATTTCTTCCTAAGGATTATCTCTCAGACTGCATCATGCTGCTATGCTGTCCTGAAAACAATAAATGCAGGTATAGGATGTTAATGGCAATGAAGTAGTGGGTTTGGATTTGTTTGGGGTGTTTTTTAGACAAATAGAACATCTTGAATGTGCAGTCTGATGGTGTGATTTTGGGATAAAGATCAGGATTTAATATTGTGAAGTGCCTGCTAAGAATCACAGTGCATTTTTCTTAAACTCAGTTTTCTGAAGATTGAGTCTCAGGCACTAGTTCTGCTGATGTACAAGACTTCACTGACTGCACAGGTTTCTAGTAAAAAATCCTGGGGTGGTTTTATAGAAGGAGAGGAGAGATCAGACATACTTCTTAATGCTCATCATTTTCAGTTACATTATTTTCCTTTTCTATCTCTAGGGATTGCTGCAGGTAACAAAGATGTATCTGGCATATTCCCTATTCATGTAGCAGAATGGCTCTGCTACCATGCCTTCACTGTCAAACTGTCAAATCATGAAGCTGTTTACAAATGTCTGCTTACATCTTTAAAAGTCTGTAAGTATTCAGCTATTTTTGCAGTTTTGTCTATGGTTAATTGTAACAAAACTTAGAAACTAAGGGATTTTTAAAGTTTTCTAATCCTAAAATGTTGTTCTCAGATGTACCTTAACAATCTTTCTGATTTTATTCGAATTTACTAAGAATAAGTAGGCAGACTAAAATGTCTTTTAGCACTGCATTTTCTAGAGCCTTATTCTCACAGGACAGCTGACTTTTGGCACTCAGTAAGCTTGTACACTTCAGAAGGCTTAATAAGACTGTGTTAATCATGTAAGTATTCTCAGCAGGTTTAACTAAATGAAATACAAATGCTCAAGCTTCTGTTTTAAAAAAATGTAGATTAACTGGCAATTAAATAAACTCCTCCTACATTTAAACTCTTACCCAAAAAAAGTGTCACCAGGGTCACTTGGAAACAGAAGCACTGGCTCTACTGCATGTGTATTCTTGAAGAGTTGTGGTGTTGGTGTATCTGACACTTCCATTTGGTGAAGGAAACTGTGTCCCTTGCCCCTGGGGAGCTCTTTCCTTAAACAGTTGTGCAGTCTGCCTGTAGGACAGCCCCATAAGTAATAGAATTTTCAGTTTTAAGATATTAAAAGTCGGCAGCAAGAGAAGCAGCCAGTACTGTTAATGAATTTAGCTGCAGTGATGCCCGGACTCTCAACCTGACTCTCTAATTTGCACTCTGAATGAGTCATTGCTTCGGCAGTTTTCTTATACAAGACTAAGAAATTCTTGGGTCACATTCCAGAGTAACACCTATTTGATTTGAAACGTATCCTAAGCTTCCTTTGATAGCTGCACTGAGGTCGAGTGCCCCAAAAAGAAAGCAGCTCTCCTTTTGAAAGGAAGCATTTCCTTCCCATATCAAAGGCTTCTAGCAACACCGGAGTGCAGTGCCTGATTCTTGGTGGTGCAGTGTGAATGTATCAAAACGACACACTTTTACAGGAAACAAACTGATGGTTTGGATTTTGCCAGCCACATTCTTGCGAGCTATGGACTTTCTGTATGGAGCAGAGTTCCAACAGCCTTTCCCAGAGGAACTCCTTCTGAGTTACTCACTGACACCAAAACCAGAGGTCCTAAGTCTGCTCACTGCTGCTGAGAAACCAGGGCAGGAGTGGAGGGGACAGCGACTGAAGAACGAAGCAGAGAATGCAATAGACATAACCAGGACAGTGGGTTCTCTGGGAGCTGCCTCACTTCTCTAAGATCCATTTGAGTTTTCATCAATAATGCTGAAGGTTTTGCTCTTGGGATCTTTGACTGGCAGACCACAATCCAAGCCAAAGCTCCTTCATCCTTCTCTGTGCTTTGCTGTTTAATCTGACAATACTTTCAGGGTGGAGGCACAGCCCCAGGAAACTTTATTGCTCAGCAGAATCTCACCTTCCATGGCTGTGTGCATCAGCTGTAAAAGTGGTCTCTGCTGTCCACAAAGGCACATCACCACAGATGTCAGGGAAGATTGGCTGGGAAGTAGAGGCAAAGTTTTCCCAGTTTGAAGAGCAATTGTCAGTAGGTTCCTTCTGCTGTACCCATAGAGCTGCTTGCCTAACTGCAATACTGACCTGAAGCTTGCATGTGGTCCAGGCCTAACTCTGTGCAGTTTCTAACCCAGGAAGGGAAAGCTGACCAACTGTCAGTTGGCTGCTCTGGCAGTGAGAATTGCCCTTGAGAAAGGGAATAATCTTTCTTCCTAAATTCCTGGGGAAACCTATTAATATTGTACTTCCTGAGTATTGCAGTGGTGGAGCAGGAAAAGTCCAAAGGTCTGTAGAAAGTCGGTGACAATGTTCTCTTGAAAAGAGTAATTTTCAGCTATTCTTTCATAAATCTTAACTTCTGTGAGGCAGAATCTATTCTTCACATCCATAGTGTTAAGACAACTTACTCTTTATCTACAGAGTCCAGTTTCTTTTGGAAATGTGAGACTTCAAGCACATTACTGAGAGATTAAGGCTTCAGAAATCTTTTCTTAACATCTGCCTCAACAATTAGCAGACTGTGACTTGTAACTTATGACTTGTGACTTTACTATGAAACTTTTAGGATGGAAACTTCCACTGTGATTGGTTGACAGATTGCTGGGGTCCAAGTAATTCAAATGCTATCTCTCCATTTGCTTATAGACACCTGAAATCTTACCTGTACTTCCACTAGCCCTGTTCCACCAGTACAGCAAGGGTTGATACAATAATTGGTGGAGCTGCACAACGATATCTTGAGATGATGAGTCGCATGCATACCCTTGGTGCAAAGGGGCGTGATTATCTCTGTATCCCCAAGGTCTCTGGCATAGGTGAAGGCTGTTTTTCAGTCCCTGATTGTACATGGTGTTTATATTTGTATTTTCTTCTGAATTTAGTACAATCCTAAGTGTCCTGATCCTTTGGGCATACACTAAAATCCATTTACAGAGATATTGATAGTTTTCTATGCAGTTACAAGTTCGTTTTGTTTGCCCTGCACCAGACTAGTCCTGGGTAATGTTATTGTAATCAGAACATCATTTTGTAGAGAAGGTTACTAGAGAACTAAACATTATGTAGAGATATTAGAACTAATTCTAAACATGGTATTTTAAGTTTTGACTTCTGGATATCAGGTAGCATGTGCAGATGTCAGTAGTCGTGATGGGAAAGTCACTGACTTTCAGGTGGGATCCTGTGAAGTTAGCTCAGTATTTCTGTATGTTGCAGTAATCTGCAGCATAGAGATAAACAAGGTAAAAGCCCTTGTGTTGACTTATCAGCTGCAATTTTTGTTGTCATTTTGGAGTTTGTGTTGGCTGCATAAAGTCTATTACCTTTGTAAGATCATGTTATTGACAGGAATTGATATAAATTTGGTTTTCTCTTGTATCCATTCACATACCTTTCCATTACACTCCATGGCAATCAATATCAAGCTCATAGGTTTTGGGGAGGAGGTACTTCCCGCTATTCCCAAACCTATTAAATATCAACATCAGGCTTGTCATGAGTTGTCATCATTCTTCAGAGTTAAGTATTTAAAACAGAGTTATTGTTTAACATCCCTCCCGTTATTACCAGTGGGGAAAGGAGCAAGAGTCTTTCCTTATCATGATAAGATATAAATACATCATCTGTCTCCTTTCCAGATACAGGGCAAATGTTTATTGAGTACTTTTGGCTTTCTGCACCATTGACAATTTTGCCGACTCTGTTTAGTGATGGACTTAAACTGTTGCTAGGATTTTACATGTTCTTCCTAATCTGTAAAAAGTCCTTTTTACTGTCTGTATTTCTATTGATGGGACATTCAGTCTTTCAAAGTAACTGTGGTTTAATGGAAGGCCTTATTTGGTGGGTAAAGTTGTTGAACTTTCAAAATTTACTTTTTAAAATTTAATGAAGTTCTCAAATCCGAACAAAAAAAAGTTAGAAAAACAGAAAGTAGGAGGAATTTGCTCCTTGATTTTCTTTGTTAATATTTTCACATACAATTTTGAATCTTTTTATTTTTTAGCCTGATTTAAGTGTGGAAGAACAGTAGCATAATTTATTGTAGCTTTTTTTTGTCCCCATTTTCCAGATGTTTCAACTTTTTAGTTGGTTTTAGCTAGTATTGATTTCATTGCTTCATTAGCATTTCTCTAAACCAGAATTAATAGTTATTTGCAGTTGTAATGAATTGTTTCTGATATTTTGGTAGGTAAGAGACGGGTAATTGGGAAGATCCCGGAGGATACTGTGGCACTACTGCAGGCAGTGACAGAACCATCTCTTTGTCAAGATTTCAAAGCTATCCTGGACTAACTGATTGAGGTTTATTTCATAGTTTTCTCAGGTTTGAAAATAAATACTATGTCTTTAGGTGACTTCTCTGTAATTTATTTTGGTCAAGTGGGCAAAAGCAAGTTAATTCAGAAATTTTATATGTCTGTTTCTCAGGTACCATACAAGGACATTAAAAGAGCAGATAGTTTTGTTAGTACCTTCTTGTTTGGGTTTTTTGTTTGTTGGGGTTTTTTGTAAATCCGTAGGCTGTTTGAAGTAATTTACTTGGTTATGTTCCATCACTCCCATCTTCTTGATGAAAGAATCATTAAATTATGTTCTGTACAAAATTATTTACTTTCTTGGCTCAATGAGTTGTCTTGAAGGTTTTATTTTTTTTACTTCTCTGTGTTGCAGACTATTTTATAATAAATTGGTTGGTTAATTGCAATAACACATATTTGTTTCCAGGGCCTTTATTTTATAGTAATCTTTAATATGCTAGTTTATGTTTCCAAAAGCAGTTACCTGCACAGGACAACTGCATTTCCTGGCCAGATGCAGAGGCTAGAAATTTTACGCTTTGTAGATCACAACTAATATATGCCAGAATTTCACTGTCCGAGCTGATTGTTTGATATATGTTTTACTTATTTTGAATACTTAGTGATATTTTTACTGCAGTGTTGTACAGAATGATGCTGGTCCATTTATAGCTACAAAACAAAAGATCTCAATTAGATAATATACCAAGTATATTGCTTTTCTTTTTGCATATCTTTGGCTCTGTAAAATCAAATTTTTTACGAGGACTTATTGTGATAGAAAAAGGGAGAATGGCTCCCAAAACTGGGAGTTGGTTTACATTCAATATAAGGAAGAAATTACTTACTTTGAGGGTGTTGAGATGCTGGAAGAGGTTGCCCAGAGAAGTCATAGTTGCCTCATCCCTGGCAAATCTCCACCACAGAGGGACTGCTGATTGATTTGCAGTATTGCAGTCTGTCCATTAACATCATAACTCAATTCAAAATGTACAGTCAGTCATACAGATTTGGGTTTTTTTCTGTCTGCAGAGTGGCACTCTTAAAATGCATTTTTAAAAAAGTCAGAGTAGTTGTTCCTACTAGAGATGAAGAACAGCACTCTTGCTCTCCGGCTAGCAGCTCAAACATTTAAACACCCCCATGCCCCTCAGTGGTCTGCAGTGATACTGGATGAGGGAGGACTATCAGTGACAGCACTGCATGAGAGAGGTCTGGCAGGGCAGAAAGCTTTATTTTATGGGATCGTGTGGCAGGAAGAGACAGCAAGATGGTCTAACATGAAGAAGAGAGGGAATGTAAACTTCACCAATGGCTTGGATTAGCCCAGTTTTCTCTGTGAGAAAATAAACTTTTGATGTGGTCTCAGCTGAAGGTGTAATTTTATAAAAATGAATACTGTGTAATGCTTGCAATTCTCTGAGATGATACTTGTATTTCCCAATAATTACTGGCTGAGTCATCAGTTTTAAAGAGTAGCTGTTTGTAAACTGATACAAATACAGTGTAAAAATCACAAGAGAAGATTATTTCATTTCGATTATCCTTCCCTCAGAAAGGCAAGTGAAAGTAAAGCTGAAACAGGTACATGTTTTAGCAAGTGGAGAATTTGGAGATTTGAAGAAGAGCTGGAAATCTGTACTGAAAACTTGAAGTTGCTGCTGTGGCTTATGGTAACTGGAGAGAAAATACTATTAATATATGTGTAAGAAATAGATTAACTATGGTGGGGGCATACAGTTTTTGCTCTAAAAACAGATGTTTATAGTGTTGGGAAGGTAGAAATTTTCCATAAAGCTATTCTGGCACAGAACTTTTCTAAAAGAAATAGTGTGCTCCATTACGGTGGCAAAATATATTCTCCTTAATTGGTAGCAAGGCAGTGTGTTAAACAGCAACTGCTGACAGGAGACGTTGGGGTAGAGTGAATAACTTGAATTTAGAAATATTAAATTAATTACCTTAGGAGCATTCTGAATCTGTAATGTGGATTTTCAACAATCATTGTACAGCTGGGAAAACTTCAAAAGATTTGAGAGGTTGCGGTGAAGGTTAAGGTCTCAGTATTTAAGAGAGGGCAAGTAGAGGGACTGAGAGCTGAACCACTGAACGTAACTCCCTGCTCAACCTGCCCTGCAAGTGTTGCAAACCACTCAGGAAGTTGAGCTTGCTGGAGGATTTAAATGGAGAGAGGGAGAAGTAGGGCTGAACATAGGTTTTAGTGTGTCTGCAGAGCTTAAGGAAGGAATTTGACGGAAGCCCTTCTGGGGGAGATCGCAGTATCTTCGATGCTTACATCAAACACGTCCTGCTCTCCCCACTGTTTCCTTTTGGGAAGGAAATATGGACTGGGAATCTCAGGTTGAGGTTGGTATCAAATTTCACAATGTAGGAAACTGCCTGTGTTCCAGAAGGATTGTGCATTTCTTCCCTGCATCTGTTTTCTGTTTATTGTATTATGATAATTTGGATTTGTCTTTATTTATAGTGCTGTTCCAATGCTCCTTCTGAGGTGTTTTCATTTAATAGGCAATTGATGTCCTTGTTTTAGGGCTGTGGATTCTGGTTAAGGCTGAACATCACCATGGCTGCATTTATGTCTTTTACTGATTTACCCCCAGAGAACCCATGTGGTTCTCGCAGCCTAGACAATTCTAGGAAAGTCAGAATGTTACAAGTTCACCACAGCATATTAGAACAAAGAAGATTTGATGGAATATGGAGATAAAAGATTGGGAAAAGAGTGAGCAGAAGGTATTTGCATACACATGCTCCCTCAAGTAACACAATTGAGTTATTCAGGAGAAAAATGTACCTATAGGATATCATCTTATTCTTCATGAAAAAGAAGGGGAACTTTATTGGAATAAGGCTAGAGTTTTGGTACAGGAATCTTCGTAGAAGTTACATCAGAAATGCATTGACAACAGAAAAACAGTGTTCATGCAAGTGTTGCCAAAGACATTTTTTTGCATGCCTACTTGAGCTAAATAATAACTTCAGCTTGTGTTTCCCAGCCATCATTTGTAGTTACTGGAGCTAAAAATTGTCCTCCCTCAGAGTCCTGTCCTGGGCTGAACTGTGTGTCTGGTGATCCATAAAGTCTCACCTCTGGTGAATGGAAGGGACAGCTCAAAAGTCACGTCTGGATACCGTGACAGTAACTCAAGATGGATTTTATAGACTTGGAAGTCTTCTAGATCTAGTTTAATTATTTTCTTAGCTTCTGTCTGTATTAGCCGGATGTGTTTTTATTTAAAAACAGAACTCTGGCTACTTAAACCTGGTCAATATAGTTGCCTATAGGATTATAATGAATATTTAATTAACTGTAGTTAGAAACGTGAATGTCAAATGTATGCTTTAGTTAGTTAAAAATTCTTATTTATGTATTTACAGATTTATAACCCTTTCCTTTCTCTTCCTTGACTCAGCCTGAAGGCACTGTCATACTTACTCCTCACATACTTTCCCCACATTTTTTCAGAGGCTGCTGGTTCCTCAAGTATCTTGACAAGAGGAAGCCTCATCTCCCAGCACTAGAGAGTGGCCAGGATCTGCAGCCAAGTACAGGAAATCCTGTTTTTCAATAAAGATTAATTTCATGTCCTGTAAGGTTGCAGCTCACTGAAAGGCTGCTATACATCTGCATTTTTGTTATGCTATTCAGCTATTGTGTTCAGCTTTAGAAATAAAGGGGAAAAAATGGGGAATTTTTTTACAGTATTTTCCACTACAATAAATTCTGGACTGTGCTAAGATAAGAGATTTGTGCACAATTCATTACTCAAATTTACTTAACACATTGTTTTATCTGCTGATGCTTTATATTTGCTTCTTGCAATGCTTGAGAATATGAAAAAATCACAAAATGACTGCTGTTTTACGTGGGTATAGGGATTTACAAAAATTAGAGTGTAGTGGAAAAGAGCAGTCCTTATTCTTAAAGAGTTCCCATTTTGCATCTCTTGGAGCAGGGGGGCAGGGCAGTGAATGAAACTGAAGATGCTTGTGTTCCAGTTTATGTTGTTGATCCTTAGGAACAGATGGGTTTTTTAAAAGTGAAGAAAGACAGAAGCCAGCAGCAATACTTAACAGGCTCTCCAAGTTTAAATTCTGGCTGCAGAGATACATGAAGCTGTGAAATTGGTTGAAATTAAAGGAAACACAAAGGCATTCTTTACAGAGTGTAGTGATTGCTGTGAGCATATGAACTGTGTATACCAGGTTGGTTGGATGATACCAAATGACAGCTAATAATGTCTAACAAAGGCTGTCTTATTTTTGCTGACAGATAGGTACAATGGATATTTATTCTTTTGGATGAGAAAAGTTGATGTTAGCCCCCTGACAGGAGAAGACTTCTGGGGGTACAAAGCTTGGGTCCTTGCTCCTGCGCTTTTTTTTGACCAGGTGGAAGAGCGCAACCAGAGGTAGGCACACGCAAGGAAGGGCAGCCAACAGCACACAAATGGCCTGTACCCAAGGTGGATAAACCTTCTCTTCTTTCATGGGGAAGCCTTCCTGTGGAGATAAAAAAGCAAGCAAATGAAATAATTTGTAGCTACACTTAGATTTTACTATGATTTCTATTTTTATTACGCTGTTTCAGTAAGGATAGTGAAAGTTTTACTCTGTCTGCAGTAGTATTCAGTGGCTGTGTCCTCTGCAAACCCTTCTTGTGGGTCTAGAGACAGCTGTAAATGTTTTACAGTTTCAAAGATGTATAGCTGGAATTGTGACACATTCCTAGTTATATAGGGATTGCCCAAAGTGTTATCAGACCTTCACCCTCTCTTGGTTTATACTATGTTCATTCTTGTATTCAAAGCTTACCTGGTTTCAGCAATTACTGAGCATGTTCTTTGTCAAATAGGGAAGATGTGTATTAGAGATTTTGAGGGAATGATGATTAAGCAATTTCTGCAAGTCTATGACTATGAGTTTTATTTGGAATGATAGATACTTGATGGCATTTGAGGGAGACACTGCTGGTGTGTAATTCTCATAGTTTAAGACCAGAATTGATCTTCAAGCCCCTACACAGGTGTATTTGAGACAGCTTAAAGAAACTGCAATTGATGTGTGACAGGTACATCTAGATCAGATGTTTTCAGCATGGACATGTCTGTTCCTGAATTAGCCACCGCTATTCTCAGACCATTGCCTTCCTGTCTGTCTGTCAAAAGTACACATTCATACATTGACCAGGGCCCCAGTAATACTGGTAGTTCTTGCTGAGAAATGCCTTCATCCCTGATGTCTGTTATGCAGCTCTAAACTCTGCTCAGGCATTTGTTCTACCTCTGGAATGTCTGTGACATGTTTCACTTCAACTTCTGAGCATTACCTACATCCATAAGAAATATGGAGCATGAAATAAGCAGGACACTCAAGAAGAGACACTTGCTAGTATGTGTAACCTCTCTGCACACTGGAGACTTCTCATTTTGAGCACTGTATCACTTCAGGCTATATTACATGGATAAGCAGTAGATAAGAATGATCTTAAAGGACCTGGTAAGGGAGGAAGATAATTGTTCCTTTCATTAGAAGTTCTGAAAATATTTGAGAACATACGTATTTAGGGTTCCAGGCTGTGTAGCTTGGTGGCTTCTGCATCTGGAGAGTAACAAAGGCCACGAAGACAATTAGCAGGAGCAGAGGGCTCATAAACCTCCATGTGATCTGCCAGTAGAGATTGAGTTTTCGTCCGGTCATCCATTCCACATCTTTACTGAACCTTGTAAAAGAAGGCAAGTTTATGATGATGTCAGATCTAGAGTGGTAATAGTTTTCCTTTTTTATAGTTTCCTATAAGTTGGAAAGACAGAGTACAGCACTGTAAATCTTTTCTATTCCACACCATTCTTTAATAACGCACTACTTGCTTGAGTAAATAATAATATCATTCAAGTAGATCTTTATTGATCCATACCAGGGCTGAATGACCAATTTACATTGTCAGTTTAATTACCTGAGTACCTAGTGTAAGGTTTCTAAGCGTAAATAAAATGATGATAATATTGCAGCAGTTCTGCAAACTATTCAGATATTTAAAATAAAAAGATGAAATTGCCAAGGGAACAAACACAGCATGCTAGGAAGAAGTCTCAGTTAACCAGCACCAAATCAAATCAGGTCAGGGCCAATGTTACTGCAACCTGAGCTACATTTATGTCTTACAAGAAAAATAATCCATCTCTTTCCTGTTGCAATCTAAGTCAAGAGTCTCTCTGCATTCTTCAGAGAGAAGTCAAAGTGCAGAAATTTAATTAAAACCTTTGAATAAATTAAAGTATGTTAAGGCACTCACACATAAAGTAAAGATGTAAATTTAAGCTTTAAAATAAGTAAGCAAGTAAATAAGTAAGTTTTAAGTGCTTTTAGTAAATAAAAGGTCTCAAATACTAAAGTAAAAGTGCAAGTTCTAGTAAAGGTTAAAAGG
Organism: Sturnus vulgaris; assembly: GCF_052056855.1. NCBI lineage: Eukaryota > Metazoa > Chordata > Aves > Passeriformes > Sturnidae > Sturnus > Sturnus vulgaris. The sequence continues at coordinate 93,028,312 of NC_142243.1, read as the reverse complement.
CATAGTCCTAAATACTAATGTTGCCATAGAAGCTCCAAGAACATAATTTTAAATATAATAAAACTATAGTAAAAATGTTGCTTACATTTTTCATATAAAACAAAATGAACCGTGTTTGTATGTAACCTGGCGTACTAAACTAAAATTCTTGTAAGTTAGAAAATAGTAGTTCAAATTTGTGTCTTTATCTTGTTAAGAAGTTCCTATAGAAAAATCCATGTATTAAAAAAAGCTTCACTTTTTCACTTTGCTTTGCCTTTTGCTTTTGTTCCTACTCTCTCGCCACCGTCATCATTGCCCAAAAAAATAGGAGTTGCAGCAATGTCAGCCCTACTAAAATCCTTGAGAGCAGCTTCTACTTCTATTTAAAATTCTATACCAAAACTTAACAAGGACTTTAATGCTTGTAACTCTGCCTTTCAAAACTAATGTGCTTTTACAATAAACAACTTTGTAACAACTATTAACTGCTTAACTTTTTTAAAAAAACAACCACCAAATAATACCTAAAACAACAAAAAATAAACCAACGCTTTCCAACATACCTTTTAATTTTATAGATGTACACAACTCCAATCACTTCAAAGAAAGCGATGACTAGAAGAGGCACTGAGCCTGCATATCTGTCAAAAATGTCAATCCAGTAACTCCCTGAACCCAGTGTAAAACACAGAGCAATGAGGAAGCTAATTAGACATATTATACCTGAAGAAAAAAAGATATCTTTGTTACTGGAGTACTAAACTTGGTAGGTTTATTTTTGTTCTTGTTCTAAGAATTTTTATTCTCCCTCTATGGAGATGCAAGCTGTTTTTTCCTTAGGGGAGCTAATCCCACTTTCCAGACTCAGTTTTCCCATGTGTTGGCCAAGAGCACCACTGTTACAGGAGGATTGCATTCATGTGACTCAGAGCATCCTCCAGTCGTTGGAACTTCCTTCCATCAGACAGCCTGGGCTGTGCTGTGACTCAGTGTTAATTTTTGACTGCTGTAGTGAGTTTCAAGTGCCTCATTTCCATGCAGCAATAAGCTTAAACTGCAGGCAGGTGGCATCTTGGAAGTGTAAGGACTCCCTGGATTTCTGCCCCTATTTCCTCAGAGAGCACAGAGCTACAAATGTGTGTGTCCCTTGTGTTCCAGCATGTATCATTTGGGTTTCAGCATACTTCCGTGCAACTAAGAAAGCAGAGGTTATAAATATTGATGAGATTGGAAAATGAGTGGTTCTTGGTGTTTGATACCCATTCTTCAGTGCTGAGTACAGAAAGAGAAAATGGCCCAAAGGACTCTTACCTCAGTAAAGATGCTCATTGTCTAAAATCTAGGAGAGCCCTCAGGCTTTCTGGATAGCAGCACACGTTGCTACATGTGCACAAAATGCCTGGCTTAGATATTTTATTTAGCTTAGTTTGTTTTCTAGTTTCCATTCAGGCCTTGGAACTGGCCTGTGCACTTCAGCACACTTCTGTACAATTCCCCTTTAGCCAAGATTAGATTTGGGATAATTGAGAGAGAAAGTGGGAAAGAAAGGAGGGAATAAAGGTATTGCTGGACACAGACAATCAGTCTGGGCTACTAATCAGATTGTGTGTCTTGCTAACGTGTTGCTAATTGCTTCTAACTCTGAGATGGCCTTTGGTTCACCTCAGTAAAATGCTGCCTTCAGACTTTATTTTTTAAAAAAAGTTCGCAATTAGAAAATCAATTTTAAAATAATATTGTTAACTCATCAAGTTGGGAATAAATTTGTTTCTACATGAAAAATTGTAAAATTAGATTAGATACAGTTTAGATGCCACAGGAATACTCTACAAAAGGCATGACAGCAATATTTCCTATAAGAATTTAAAAGGGCACATTGCAAAAATATTAGTCCATTTTTTGCAACTGCCATAGATTTTTCTGACCAGTTTCACAGTAGGATCTCAGACTCTCATCAAGTCTGGTTCTTAAGGAGCAGGTCTCATTCAGTTACCATCTCTGGTTAAAAAGATTCCAGTTTTGGTGCCAAAACAGGATCACACACCTTCATTCCTCATTTTTCAAGTGGCAATTTTCTACTCTGACACGTTCACAGTAAATGTGAAACAATCTATAGCAGCATAAACCTGGGTGAAATAGGAGTGAATGACCTCTCTTACAGTGGTAAGTAGTGCAGGTGATTATGGCAGACCAGCTGATGTCACTGAGTGCTTTAAAGTGATTTGTATCTGTGCCAAAGGCTTAAGGGAAGACAAGGCTCCTCCTGACTACTGCAGCAGCTCAGAGTGAACTTGACTCTAGGAACAACAATTTTACAAGCTTTCTCTAAGTGGAACAGCTTGACTTGCAAGCTAAGAAAAAACTGGCGAAGACAATATAATATTGTCACCTGACATCTTCTGCCATAACTGCTACCTCATCTCTCTGCTTATCTTCTGCAAACATAACCCACTGCCCTTACTTACACTGTGGGATTCAGCTAAATTAATACCACAAATTATTAATTCTTCTGTGACATTAATTAAGCAGTTGATATTTTGTGCATCTCTAAGGAAGCCACCTTCTTTGAACAAAGCAAATACCTTACCAGATAATAGCTCCTTCGGTGCTGATTTAGGTATAATATGAAGCTCTAGAAGAGGAGTGAAGACACCCTCAATGTTTCCAAACATCGAAGAAAGTCCCAAGCTGAACAGCATTATGAAAAACAGGATGGCCCAGGCTTGGGAGCCCGGCATGAGGATGATAGCTTGAGTGAAAACGATGAAAGCCAAGCCAGTTCCTGAGACACTCTGCAGAATTCAAAAACAGACAAAAATCCACCCTACAATGTCATTTCTCATGCATAAAGTAATTATAACACACTGCTGTCCTTCTCTGGAGTCAAGGTTGCTGATCAGTCTGTGCCCTCTGTGGCTGCCAGCAGTTGAGAAAATGGGCAGTGCAGAGTTTAATTTTAAATGTTCTACTAACGACATCTAGACAGTCATGGAGCAGAATTTTAGTCTGCAGAGAGATGGGTTCAGGGTAAAGCCAATTAGAGAATTGTAATTGTAATAGCAATTGTTTTGCTAATACCATCTTAAATGAACATACTTCTGCAAAGAAAGATTACCACTCTTAACACCTAGAGAATTGGTGAATCATTGGTCACAAAATCCCCTATAATGGCCAGGGCAGAAAAAACTAATAGGGAAAAAGCCAATTTCAACCAAATTTCTTTTAATTTATCTCTCAAGGACAAGGATATTCAAATCTAAGCATGGAAAAATCTAATGTTGCTATGATTTGGAAGTAAAGTATTTCAAACTGCAAATCAGAAATGGGTGCCATCAGAAGAAGTGAGACAAAAGAAACTGACTTGTACCGTGGCTGGAATGCCGTCCTTGGACTTCTCCATCATGTGAGTAAAATAGCCTGCTTTACCATTATTATGGTATGTTAGGCCTGTCGTGCATTGGCACACACTGACTGTGCCAAACAGGACCCTTAGAGCAAGTGGAATGAGGTAGGACAAGAAAACAGAGAAGAAATGTCTGTGTTTAGTGGTAGGGGAAATGTTTTAGGAGGGTTGGAAAAAAAGGAGAGGAAGAGGACCATGATGTATTTTGGTGGTGAACAGTGTACATTGTAATGGATTTTTTGATACTTCCCTAAATACAGATTTAGGAAATTCCCATTCAGCATCCTTTTTCTGTAATCTTTCATGTTGAAATTTTGATGTTGTAAACTTAATCTGTAACCAGCAGTTTCTGCCCACATTGCAGAACAGAGTACATGTACTTGAAAGAAAAAGAAGATACTGATCCTTCTACATAACTTTGTTTAAGGATTACCTGTTGGAAGCAGTTATGGTACCTGATCAAGAAATTCTTGAAGATCACAGCTTTTCAGTTTGAGTCCAGCAATTTTTTCTGGATATGATGAATTCAAAAAACTAATCCAGGATGTGTAGTTCTGTCGCATGATGCTTTCTTCTGGAAGATCAAATTCATTGATGATATTGATGATGTTCCTGCCAGAGAAGCCAACATATTTACACTTTAATTTAAAAGTTTACAGATGATGTGGCTGGAAATGCTATGCTGTGTATTCAGATGCTACTCCAAAATTGTGTTTACTTTCTGTGCTGCTATTTACAGTATAAAGGAAAATATTAATTGACAGCTTATCTATAAAATAGTAGACAATATTGAGATATTTAATGTTGTCTCAGACAAAAACTCTGAGTAGTTTACGCAGATGCACCCTCTAAAACATTTTTATTTTATCAAGTCTCCAGACCATTTCCACTACTTATGTTTAATAAGTTAGTGAAATAAATTTCTGGAGAAATAGAAAAAGGTAGGGATTTTTACTGCTTCTAATACTAACCTGAGAGTAGGGCGCAAACTTTGATGCACTACTTGAAATAGGTTGTTTTATAATTTGTCTTGCTTCTTACAAATGATCATCCTTTACTCAGTCTCATAGTACTTTATATTTTTACATTAAACTTCCCCATACAGATGCCTTTCCTTTCTAATGAAATTAATTCTCTAGATAAATGTATTTTAAATAACACAATATCACATTGTCTGTTTAGGCACTGAAACCAGTGTAACAGTATAACTTTGAGAACACATCTTTCTCACCTGTCCAAGCAGTCCCAGTAGGCTGTGGTTGCTTTAAACCCCAAAACAGAAAAGACTGGGATGGAAGCGTAGAGGGATGTCATGCTGTTCACAATTGCTACTGTCACAGCATCCTTTTCGCAGTCATTTCTAGAGATAGCATTCAAACAAATGAAGTGCTTTAAAAAGGCAGATTTTTTTTTTATCTGTGATAAAAAATTCAATTCAAGAAATTATATTTCTGCAAACAATTTTTAAAAAATATTCTTTTCTCCCTCTCTCCCTTTCCCTCTTCTGTTAAAAAATCTACTGGGCCTTTTAGAAAGACAGATACTTTTCTAAAGGTCTTTTAGAAAAATTAAGGAAAGCGTTTTGAAAATTTAAAGAGATTGCACAAAGTGCAGCATGAATTCAGCCAGCTAATAAAGGTTGTAGTTCTACTCACTTTGTTGGATTATAGCTCGCAAATGCAATAAGCCCTCCAAAAGCCAAAGAGAGAGAGAAGAAAATCTGTGTAGCTGCATCAAGCCATACACGGGGATTTTTCAAAGTGTTCAGCTGAAATAATTGGAAGAAATGCATGTATTAGGCTTAAATTAAAATTTTGTTTTCTCTTGCAGTTCTCATAGCTCATCTGTTATTTCACTTCTGAAAGTTTGAGCTGTGTTGCCATCTAAATACTATGAAAATGGGAATATGTACTAAGCAGGTCAGTAAAACAGGTGTTTTCACTTTTATAATTGAGGCTACTTAAATGTGTGCAACAGTTATAGGATCTTCTTTATTGTACAGTTTGTCTATCTGATGATAAAAATGTGGTTCTAAATGATAGACACTATGAACACAATAGGGAAAATACATATTTCCTCACTTTCTTTTTTTTAAAATTCACATACTTAAGCTGCAGTTAAAGAACATTGTCTTCCTAAAACTATATAAACAAATACTGAGTCTTCATTGTTTTAAGACAGAAAGTGATTCCATAGCTTTCCAAATTTGCTTTAAAAATAATTTATTAGAAGCAACTAAAAGCACAAGCAGACAAGAAGAGAACAGTTATTAAAAACAGCGTCTGCAATTCAAAATGCTGATAAAACGGCAATAAAAGATAGAAGGTCAGCATAGGAAATACAAGAAAAAAGGAGAAACTGACAATGAAATTTGAATTTTGTTGTAAGGACAGTATGATATAGGAAGGTAAATTAAAAAGCAATGATTGGTGGGTTACAGAGAACATTAAGCAGTTTTAAATAGGTGCACTAAGGAATCTTGACATTGAAATCAATATAAAAGGAAGAGATAAAATATGAGTAATGTGCAAAATGTAAATGTGATCAATGAATAATACTTTCCTGCAGAAACTGCAAAGTGATGTGTTATACCCTACCGTGTGAATTGCTCTCTCATCCATTACCAAGGAGGGGGAATAGAAGAATCTTTTGCTAAGAATGTTTTAAAAGCCAGATAGTTCAAAAGTGATGCTGGGGCTGTAGACTATTTCACTTTGTTTCACAACAGTCTGAGCCAAATCTGCATCCCAGTTATGCAGAGGATGACTTGTGTGTTTTGTGTGTGCCTGTGCTACAAGTGATCCAAGTCCATGACTGGGAACACGTGTAGGAGTGAGAGGTAAGTACACCAAAAGACCCTTCACAGCATTTTGGGTTTTCTCTGATGCTGGCCTGAGCTTGAAGAGCAAGAATAACGGGTCCAGCTCAGTGTGGATGGATTCAGGCAATGCCATTGCTGCAGGTGCTCTCTCCACAGGGAGGCCACTGCTTTCACCACAGCTGAACTGGTGTCACCTTTTGTACAACACAACATAGCAAGCAGATTCGTGGAACCACTGCTGGCTGAAATGCTTCAGCAAAGACAAACCCTTCTGGAGGTTTATTTTGAAGGATCATAGACAAGCCCTCAAAGGCCAGAGTGCTCACTGGCAGGACTTTGTGAAGGTGCAGAAACTTGGCACTCACGTGGCTCTGTGGCCTTCACACTTTGATTAAGGGCTGCCAAGCCAGCTGGTGCTGACAAATGCAACTCCTAAAAGTCTGGCTTTCTTACTGGGAACTTTGGCAAATGAGTCTGGAGATACTTTAGACTGGTGTTAGGTGCAGTGCGTTTATTGACTCCAAAAGATACTAATCAACCCCCAAACTTGAAAAGATAATGGGCAGGCAATCATGCCATGGCAATGTCACTATCTGGTCTTCAGCAAATTATTGAAAGTGTTATTTTATATTTATATGGCATACAGATTTTATAAGCATATCTTCAGAAGAAAGAATGTGCTGATGCCAGAAACGTGGATGAATATATACAATCAGTGTTAATGAATGAACAGGACAGTAAGAAGGAAAGGTAATATAATTGCTCTCTCGTGAGCAGTAAGATGTTTGGATTCTTGAATATGTGAAGCACAGACAGAAACAGAATTTAAAATTTCTGGGATTTCTGTGATGTGTAATTTTGGTGTAAAAGCAGCTAATGGTTTTGTGACTAGAGGATTTGGGGCCTGTGCTGCCTTTTTTTTTTTTTTTTTTTTGGCCATAGTCGCTGCTTGTTAAATAGCTGCTGCATTCTGGGCACAGGCAACACTTGCCCAACCAAGTTCTTGGAATTGTTCATTGCCAGAGAACCTCCAAATATTTACAATCTCTGAAGCACTTTGAAATGTGAAAGGGAATGGAGAAGGAGACTTTTGTATTCCTTAGGTGACACAGGTGTCCCCTGAAGCTGAACCATGCAGACTGTTGGTGATGTATGATGGAATCTCGTTTCTGCTGCCTCTGGTTATTTATTTTTCCAAAAACCTTTCCAAAAGTCTGTTCCAGCTCGTGTGTGGCTTCACCATTGTACAACTTTGCTTTCCACTCAGGTGTCAGTTCAGGATTCTTTTTTGTTTTCTTGGCTGCTTCATTTTCCAAGTAATCAAGAATTTCAAGAAGGTGAGTGAATCATCGGACTTCTCTATGTCTGAAAGTCAATGAGAAGAAGTAGTCATTATTTTTTCTGAAATATATGGTGGAAAGTGTGTCAGATGACAAAAACTGATTATGTATTTTTGTATGGAAATAAAAACACAGCCTCACATAATTAAAATCCATATGCATGCTTTTATTATTTGTGATACTTACTAACAAGAACTAAAATACAAACCTGGAAAGTGAATAAACTTTAAAAATTGTGGTTTAGAAAAACAATTAAATTCAGTTGGGTGATGATGTTGAAACTAGGTAAGATGGGACTTTTTGTGCTAGGTATTACTTTCACAGACTTCAGAAACAACACTGAGATAATGGATGTAGCAGCTTTTACACAGAAACTACAATTTCTGCTGCACTGTAAAGTTGGAAAGAAGTTGCAAACTATTGCCTCCAGTCAGGGAAGAATGTCAAGAAGGTTGATTTTATTTATTTTAAAATCAAGCTGAAATAGACAGTAGGTGATTTAATTCTTACTTTATTTTGATAAAATTTCTTCCGCAAAAAGACAGGAGAAGAAGAAGAAAACAGCACACATTTAAGAAATATACTTTACAGTTTTTTTAGCTGATGTGGCCTGAGTGGGCCCAGTAAATCTCTGCTAAAGAACCTAACAGCCCTCCTGTGCAATTCACTTTGGGACATCCCCTGTGGAGAAGTGTAAAAGAAAAACCGGTGTTTGTCCACAGCGGGGGTGGGAATAGTCCGACAGCAAAGGCAGTACTGGTACTGTGGGATAAGGGGACAAAGAGAGAAGGGCAATGTTGAGGGTGTGTGCTTACTGTCCTTTTGAAGTCCTTGAAGTGCCACAACCCTGTGTAGCAATTGGTAGGTTAGTTTAACAAAGCCATCTGTCTTACACTAACAGTCTATGCAGGTATCACTTACCAGGCTGTTGCATCAGCTTTTCCACATCTGTAGATAAGAACATCACTAAAATCATCTTCAGGTGACTTTTCAAGGATGTCCTCAGGATCTGCTTCCTCAGACCAGCTAACCATCAGCTGCAGATGGACTGCAGGTGGATTTTCATTCTGACTTCTGTTGCCAGTGTAGAAATTCATCCAGCTCTTTACAATGATCTGCTCCTCCTCAGCACTGCAATGCCTCCAAGCTTTGTGAGTACACACAAATCTAGTGTTCTGCATTTAGTTCAGGATCTTTGCAAACTAAAACCCCAAAATGCCTGAGCTCTTCCAAAAAAACCTGACAGCCCAGCAGAGACCAAACGATGACAGGCCAAGGCGTGTTTTGTTTGTGTTGTTGAAGCTGCTTTCTTCCCTAAGGCATTGCACCAAGCTTTTATAGTCCTGTCTGAGCCCTATGTCCTGATCTTGTGTAAAAACCAAGCTTGTCCTGGAGCTCTGACAGCATTTAGATGGGTGTCTGTGCCACTGGGCTTGTAGAAGGAGGGATAAAAGGAAGGGTGTCTCATCCGAGCTTTCTCTTGCTCTTGTCCCTTTCCAACCTGGCATGTAAAGTATCTCTGAGCTTCTTAGCTTATGTTTTCCTTAATGTCTGTGTTCTTGTTGTAGGAAAGGAAAGGAAAGGAAAGGAAAGGAAAGGAAAGGAAAGGAAAGGAAAGGAAAGGAAAGGAAAGGAAAGGAAAGGAAAGGAAAGGAAAGGAAAGGAAAGGAAAGGAAAGGAAAGGAAAGGAAAGGAAAGGAAAGGAAAGGAAAGGAAAGGAAAGGAAAGGAAAGGAAAGGAAAGGAAAGGAAAGGAAAGGAAAGGAAAGGAAAGGAAAGGAAAGGAAAGGAAAGGAAAGGAAAGGAAAGGAAAGGAAAGGAAAGGAAAAACCCAGTGCTCCTGTGTTTGAAGCACTGCTGTGGCTGCAGAGGCAGCGGATGCTCAAGAATGTGTCAGTAAGTGCTGCTTTTCCTCCTCTATACCCACCACTTCATGGAGCTTTTTAGCCATGAAGGCAGAATTGTGAGGAGCCTACAGTGGATAGCAACCTCTTAGTGGGACACTTTGACTTTGCATTTGGGAATGCTGCCAAGGACAATGTAGAAAAGGTACTTCTGAAATGGCCAGTGTGTGGAGGGATCTGGAACTCCTGTCCATATGAGAAGTTTAGAAAAACGGGAGAGGGGCTGTTCTCCAGGAGTTCTGAAGAGCTATGAAGAAACAGGGGCAGGAGAAAATTACTTTCACCCTTCCAAAAAAATCACTACAGTGTAATTCCTCAGTCATTCTCTTTGTGAATTCTTAAAAGATTAAATCTGTGTAAATTCTGTAGCAGTGGCAAGGAAATTCCATCTTTCTCATGTACTTGTGAAGTACAACAGTTTCATACATATGAGGCACCCATAACGTTCTTAAACTTAATTTTCCAGTATTTTCTAATACGCTTACTACTGAACTGTTAAATTTTCTGCTGCTTCTTTTCTTGTGAAAATGTATTAAAATACTTAAGTCGCTTCATCTCAGAAAAAGAGCTTAGCTGAGCTCTTTGATAGACATCTAAACCAGGAGTTGTTGGAAAATGGGTATTCAGTATGAAATCTGAGGGGAAGTAAAAGGAAAAATACTACTAATACTTACATTAGGGGTGAAGAGGTAAATCAGACCTTCAGTGGCTCCTGGTAGAGTGAGTCCTTGAATAAGGAATATAGTCAGGACCAGATATGGAAATATTGCTGTTACATAAATTGCCTAAAGTAAGGAAGTCAGAAGATAGACAGTTACTGGCAGTGAGTTCAATAAACCTTATTTAAATTATTGCAACATACAATCATAATGATATTAGATTAGACAGCTACAGATGAATATGGGCATCTTTCAAATAAGCAGGGTGTAGTTTAGGAGAATATATTTGTAACAAAATGGCTCTTAAAACAGTGTGAGGGAAGGCTGGTAGGGCAGAAATGGAAAAGGAGAGAAGCATCATTTTAAGCCACTTGTACTGCTGTTCTCAGTTTGCTGGACAAGGAGCACACTGAATGGTGCCAGTGTGGTAAATGGGGAAGGCTTTCCTAGTGGTAAAAACTCAGTGTCTGGAGGGCAAGATTTCAAACTGTGGGATAATCACTTCTCTGCCCTTTCCATACCTTCCCTGTGGTTTCAATTCCTCGGATGGTGCACAGATAGACAATTGCCCAGCAAGCTGCTAAGCACAAAATGAGCCACCACTGTAACCTGCCACTCTCAGCAATATCGGGTGTTATGTTTAAAGTTTTCCTGTACCAAAAATAATTTACTGCGGTGCTTTCATAACATTCTTCATTGAAACCTGGGGAAAAAAAAAAGTGGCAAGCATTAGAATAAGCTATGGGCTTCAAAATCAAATACAGAGATGGACTTTCTGTACTCTCTGTAATGTGCGGCAAGACAAACTCTCACAGCAGGGTGAGACTATGAGACTTCCATAAGACCTTCACCAGAACATCACCAGCATTTTATACAGGGGATAATTTCCTAATTAGAAACAATGTTGTACTCCGTGCAAGGTAAAATCTAAACTAATTGTAGTGAAAACCATTACATTTTTTTAGCTGTAGAGCTACAAGTTGGTGGAGCCATAACAAACTTCAGGCACCTGAGGATATGTCTAAGTCCAGGCTCTGCAGGTATGTCATGGCCCTGTGGTGGGGAAAGACCCTGGCCTCTTTGGTTTGAGTTTCCAGGACTTCTGAGAAGAGGAACCTCAGGCATTCACATGAAGGGGAATGGGCATGCCCCTGCCAGGCTCTGTGCCTGAAGAAAAGGGAATTGGGAACATGGTGTACACCACAACCTGTGATGTATTTGTCTTCCTACTCTAGAACAGTCCCAAGGCCTCCAAAAGAAAGTTTAATTCCTCTATGTTTTGTCTTTTTTCTCAGCCTTTTACTCAGGTGATATTTCTTGCTGTGCTCTGGAACTTGTTCTCTCTCATGCCCTGAGGAAAAACGGGAAGCTGAAAAATAGTTTAAAAAACCTGAGAGCATTCTTCCTTATCTTGCTAATGTACACTGTCTCTCTTTAATCTTAGTAAAAGTTTTGCAATGGATAACAGGACTTGTTCTTTATTTTGTTTCCCATTTTAAAGTCAAACAAAAGGACTCATGGACTTTCTGGCTATTTTTCCTGTAAGGATGATGAATTGAGTAGGCTAGCATGACTCTTGTACCGTTTTAACAGGAAATCAACCAGAACTTGTGCACAACTCATGGCCAAATAAAGTGTGGTTTCTTAATAAGCCCAGTCTGATGTTTGTGATCCTTCTTTTGCTAGCAGTGCTCATGGAGGTGTACTTACCTGTTCTGTTCTCATTTAGAGGACAAACACTCCAAGGAAGAGGTTCTTGGAAGGAGTTTATGAAATACCACATCACCCAAGTTAAAACAGTGTTGTAGTATAAGCTCACCAGAACCGACACCATCCACGAACCAACTCCTGCAGAAAGCCCAAGATCTTACTTTAGAAAAGCTTTGGGAAAAGTTATTAGTCAGTCACAGCACTAGCTCTTAGAAGCTTGCATTTCCTATTTTTTCAAGATTTTCTTCTCCATCCCACCAACCCCATGCTGAGATTTTTCCCATGAAAGATGGGCATTTGTGTCCTCAGTAGCTAAACACTTGTGCACAGTCCCCTGGATCACCAGCTGTGCTCTAGGAATGCTGAGACTCTCTACTTACAAAGAAGGTTAGAGTTGAAATGTTTGCTCTAGTATGTAATCCATTGTTTTCTACAGTACTGGACAATTGTAATAGCAGAGATAGCAGAGAGCAAAAGAGACCAAAGTTTTATAGTGTGCTGTAGCTGCATGAGGCCACTCTTGTCCCAGCACATGTGCCCTAACCTGGTAACTGTTTTACTCCTGTGATGAGGAAGGAAGAATATCAACACCACAGCTTCTGCTTGCTTGCATTTTTGCAAAGGTGAGTATGAACATGCCTGATTGTAGGAGGTGGGTTTAGCTGGAAGCACCACCTGCTGCTTGGTATTTCTTCCTTGTTGCCCTCCGGCCCTCAGATGACACCTCTTACCCACCCCTTCTCCTCCCACACAGGCCCACAGGCAGGGCTGTCAGTGCCAAGCCCATTTCAGGCACCTGCTTAAAGCAGGTCATGATGCAGCAGGGCTGGCTGAAGCATCCAGGCACTGCCCCTTGCCCTGCAGGCACAAGGGTGTTTATTATCTCCAATACCCAGTGGAGTCAATGCCTTAACCTCCTCATGGTGGCTGTTCTGCATCACTTTTTGCAGCCTAGCAATGGACGCAGAGCACCAGATGTGTGTTTTCATATATTCAAGAAATAAAAAAGAATTGGCACACTAGTCAGATGCACACTACCATGTGGACTGTCCCTGGTGCTGAGCTATGTTGATAAAATCCCTTCAGTAGCCCCACCCTCTTGTGGAGGGGAGCCTTCCCATGTGCTTGGGACTCATTAGGAGGTACCAGGATCCTTGATTTCATATCTTCCTGTCCTTCCTCAAGTCTGACTACTCATGGACAGAAGACTGGGTCCTGGAGGGGCTATGAGGGAGGACTGTGGGCAGGCAGCTCTTGTTGAGCACCAGGTTATGGGTGGAATGGGGCAGCATTGAATAGCAGAGCCCATGTTCATTATGCTTCCCACAGCAAAGGTTATTAGGTTTGCATTTTAGACTCCAAAATGAGCCTAAAATGTGCCTGGAGTAACACCTGGTGAGAACAATACAGAATTACAGAATCACAGAATGGTTTGGGTTGGAAGGAACATTACAAGATCATCTAGTGCCACCCCCCTGCCATGGACAGGGACATTTCAACTAGACCAGGTTTCTCAGAAACCCATTCAACATGGCCTTGAATGTTTCCAGGGAAACCACCCCTCTACATCTCACCACCCTCTCTGCAAAGTATTTATTTTTAATCCTAATGCTCATTTCTTTTTATATCCTAAAAAGCATGAGGCACAGGTCTGTAGGAAGTGAGTGCTGGGTAGGATCTGTCTGCAGTCTCTTGAGCTGGCACTGAAGAGACATACCAACTCCTCCAAGGTAAGGAGAGATGGTGTTCCAGGCTCCAACGCTGCCTTTCCTCAGGTACTGGCCTAGGGCCAGCTCGAGATGTAGCAGTGGGATTCCTTCGAAGAGAAGAGCAATGAAGTATGGGATCAGGAAAGCCCCTGAAAAGACATTTAAGTGTGATTAAGCCACACGATTATCTGCATCTCACTGAAATTATGGTTTGTAATTAATTTGCTTTATGAGCCTAACAAAGTCCTTGTAGGATGTGTTGGGAGAGGGATCATTGCTAGGGGTACCTACCAAGTAACATCAGTTGTTGGTAATTTTGGTAGTGAAGATGGAGGGACAGGGAGACTTAGTGCTGCAGGACACTTCCCTCAGGCATTGCTACAGCCCATTATAAGCAGCCTCATATTTCATTCATTTCCCTTTCTTTTAAGCATCTTTTGTCCCCTTTCTCATAAAGCACAAGGGTTTGCCTATCCCCTATACCATCTGTTTTCCCTTCAGTGCGTTGCCTCGTTTCTTTTCTTAAAGTTCTCAGGGCTGTGCTCCTCCATCCTGCACTGGAAAAGTAGAATTATGTGCTGTACACCCCCAAGAGACCAGGTTATTTTATTGCATGATGCTCTGCTCAGACCAAAAGCCTCTAATGAAAAACTGAAAGCAAGGCTGAACTTGTTCTCTGAGATGTGTGAGCCATGAAACTTCATTTCCTCCCAGTTTGTATCCTTTACCTGTTTTCTGTTTTCCTCACAACATCTCCCTTGGGCCAGAAGCAGGGTGTCCTCTTGGTTGCCTCTGGGAAGGGACCAGTCCTACCAAGGGATCAGCCTGGCTGATTCCTGCTAATCTGTGTGCAATGCCTCACTCCCCCACCTTCCCAGAACAGGGACACATGTTTAGGTCTTCTTTCTTTTGCACCGATGCTGATTTTCGAGAGATCAGAATTTTCACCAGTATGTTTGTACCACCTGCCCAAATGTCCCATTAAATTGAAATAGATTTATGTTTATTGCCATGACCAACAACCACTGTGACCACAAAGCCTCTTTTCTTCAGGGAAACAAAGACAGGAATCCTGCCTCAGCCACCTACCAATCCTCCTAGAAATGTGAACAGATTCTGTGCTCCTCATAGTTTGTCAATAAACCTGTGCTTCGTTCTACCATTTCTGCTTTGCCTCTAGACCTCATATGTGGATCTGCTCAGCTCTGCTCTTCCAGCTCTAGAAACTTTTTTATGAGAGAGGTGAGGGAATGCACGAGGATTTCTGGTCTCCACCTGGGATGGCGCCTGGGTTCTGCAATCACTGGCTGTTTAGAAAGGCTGGGCAGATAAAATCTAATCTCTTGAGCTAGTATTGTCTTGCAATAACTTTGCTACCTCTTGCTAAGTGCTGCAATGAATACATACAACACCCAGAGAAGGTGTGTTGTTGGATGATTTAGCCTTTTATCAAGTAATGCACAGGAACAATCACAAAGCTCTTCTCAGCAAAGAACTGTTTGTAAACAGCCAAACTTGGAAATAAATGTCTCACCTTAACATCTCTATTCTTAAAACGCTTCTAACTGAGAAGCACATTTGAAAAAGGAACTTCACAGTTCTTTCCCGGCATGTTAAATCCTCATTTTGAGGTCCCTTCCAGAAGAACCCAATAACCTCTTGCCATGCTCAGTCCTGTAGTCTGTTTCAAACCTGCTGCAGTACATCTGAGCATTCAAACCACCACACATGTGAGGGTGCCAGCCCAGTCTGATGCCTTGGACTGTCTCCTGGGAAGAGCAAAATATTGAGACAAGTGACCAGAGCACTGCAGTATGGAGCACTCCATCCATCTGCCAGGCCCTCCACACGCTCTGGGCAGCAGCTGTTTCTCTGTGATCCACGCTGAGCCCTCACTAGCAGAGCACTCCATAAGAGACCAGGCTATCTCCCGTATCATATCTCCTGGGAAATAACTGCGTAATAATTAGTGCAAGCTGTTATCTCTCTCCCTTTTTCTGTTTGCTTGTTGAACCACTGGCAGCAGAGCGTGTTTAGACATTCTGCTGATAAAAGCGTGTTTACTTTGTGCTGGCTTGTGTGTATCTCCAGGCATATTTACAGCACGGCAAAACATAATGTCACACTTGGAAAAAAGAATACTGGTTTTCCATGAGAATGATATAAAATAATCTGCTATCTGCAACTATGAAAATATGGCAAAAGAATGGGTTAACAAGAAATAGTTTATGAAGCTAATCTTTCTCACACCTAATTCAAAAAAATGCCTTGTAATGTAAAATAAGTTTTTAGTTGTTCATTCCTTTGCATTACAATATTTTTAGGCAAAAAGAAAAGAGGAAAAGAATAGACAGTCTGCTGAAGCACTTGAAGCTTACTTTTTTCCACAATAAAATCCCCCACCTATAGAGAAACATGGAGAAACATTAACAGTAAGCTGTCAGATACAGAATAGTGAGTAGGAACCCTCTAGCACTGTATAGTCAAGGGCTCTGATTAATGATAGAGGAGGATGTGCCAAAAGGCCAAAAATAAGTACCTTTAAAAAAAAAAATGCCATGAGAAATCTAACCATGGAGAAAGCAAGCAGAAAATCCAAGCAGCAGAGAACCTAAGATATAGCAGGTATCACAAACCAGAGCATTCAAACACAAGCACAACAAAAACTCAGCAGAACCCATAGGATGTTAAGCACAGGCACAGCAAAACTCTGTAGATTTGGCTTCCATGGGGCATGGAAAAGGAAACTTTAGCAGAAAGAAATCATAAAGCACAAATAACAAATTATCTTTTATCTGTACATTCTACAAAAAAAAAAAAAAAAAAAAAAAAAAAAAAAGGTTTTAGAGGTTTTCTTTCCTCTAGAAAAGTGAAAAAGGGAAATGACAGTGGTGAAGCCTTTTAAAGTACTTTAAAATCCTGGAGAAATGCCTATAAAAATCAAACGTATTGCCAAAGCATGATTTAGTTGCATTCCTGGGGTGTGACTTAGGAAAATTTTAGTCTACAACATTCCTTCTGTCAGAAAGACACTGAAGATTCATGAAGATTCATGAAGTATCTATCCTGCAAGTAGATACATGGTACTAAAAGAAGGTCAAGGCAAAAAAACCACAAAACTCTCCAAAACTTACATGAGTTAAAGGTTGTTTTGGAAGGAATCCTGCACAAGGATATCACAAAGCTATGGAGCAATCTCTGTGCACATGAGAAGGCACAGAAGGCCTCCAAAAGCTTTTTCAAATCAGGCTATCAACAGCTGCAACTACTGCACTACTGGTGAGCTGGTGTCATGAACAGGAGTCCCAGGTGAGGAGGAGCACCAGTGTGCTGGGGCTTGCTGAAGAGCCATTCATTCTTCAGCTGAAGATTGCTGAAGACCCATTGGGGAGGAGAAAGCTCCACAGCCGTAGCAGCAGGAGAGAAAGGAGCAGGTGCACTCAGGATACACAGAGGGTTTTCAAAACCTGACCCCTCGATTGCAATGCACGGGCAAGTCAGGTCAGAATAGCAACTGCCCAACCATATCCAGCAAAATGACACTTGAAGGGCACAACCTGTGTTCTGTCACCTGCACGTGACAGTCTGGGTGGGAAGGGCATGAACCACTGGGCAGCCTGGGGAGAGCTGCCAGGGCTCCATGGGACAGGGAGACCCGCAGGCTCTGGAAAGAGCGCAGTCTAAAGTCAGTTCTCAGCGACCAGCAAAGCAGTGAAATTCAGAGTGAAGCAACCAAATTGGGTTTGTCACTTGGAAAGGGAGACCAACAGGCCACACTAATGGGAATGTAAAGCAGTTTGAAGTATCAGCCAGGCAACCTCCTAATCTACGTGTACCGAGACCAGCAGAAATTGATGCGCTTCAGTGAGAAGCAGAGAAGAAGACCCAGTAGGTTTTCTTGATATTGGGATACTTAGACTTCCTAAATGGTGGAGAAAAACTTGGAAGGACTGATCCATGTGTTCAGTCTTGCATCTTACCAGTGCCTGTGGATCAGCTAGCAGAAGAAAAGCAAGTGACTTGATGATTTGAAGACACAACAGCATTTGAACGGCTGGAACATGAATAATACTTTTCCTTCAGATAGAGATTTAGGAGTAGAAAAAATAATTATAATAAAGACTGAAATGACCTAGAAAGTGGCAAAACAGTAATTTTGAAATTAGGAAATGTATCTGTAGAGTCTGAAAAATTCAGAAAGCGCATCTTAATGTGATAAAATGCAGCAAACATTTGGAGATCCACTTCATCAGATCTGTTGGTGCCTAGGAGGAATGGTGATGGGTGCACTTTTCCAAAAGACTAAGAACTTAATGGCAAGATACCTGTGATAATTTATACAATTTTATGCAATAGGTGGGAACTAGTTGTTCAAATACAGAGAAAAAGATATTAGCTATTGAGAGGGGATTTTCAAACCTGTCCACTCTCTCCACGGCAGTTCAGCTAAGTAGTGTGGTATAGCTAACACAGCAAGGAATTACATCGAGACATCAGATAGGAAAAAAAAGCAACTAAATCACACTCAACCCTCTAGAAAATAGCACTTCATGACCTCTTTTATGTCTTCTGCACATGCCTCAATCCAGATGAAAAGTATGAGCTACTGAGCATTGTATTTATGCAGCACGCTTATGGTGGCACTGACATTGCCTTGCAGGCCACATTACACATCTTACTGACTGGAACTTGGCAGGGTTGAATTTCCCAGGTAAATGACTGTATCTCCTTGAGCAACAGTGAGGGAGCTAAGGCCATGTCCAGAAAACCAAAGGAGCAATGGCCATTTTAAATGAAGGTGGGTAATACCTGCAAATAATTCATAAAATAAGCTTGGTGAACTCCCCTGTGAAATGTGAAGGATGCAAGCAGGCAGCTTTCAAATACAAGCATGCAACAATCTGAGATGTAAAAAGCAATCAAATATAACAAATTATGAAAGGATTGATTCCACATGTCACAGCTTTTCACCAAGGGCTTAAGCAGGACACAGCAACAAACCAGAAAATGAAGTTTGTTACTTGCTGTAACCCAATTTTTCTGTCAGCGAGAGAACAGTTCTGATCTTCCCAACATACTGTGTTTGTTTGGGTTGGTTTAGGTTTTTTGTTGTTTTGGTTTTGTTGTTTTTTTTTTTTTTTTTACAGTATCTTCCAGCTATACAATTAGGTTTTGTTTTCCTTTTGAGGACACAGTGAACCAGGCATTTCACAGCACGCTGTAGTTCAAATTTGAGCAAAAGGTCAAGTAAGCCATGAGTTATGAAAGTCTGTAAATGGTTGTCCCAGAAGTAAACCATTCTCCCTTTGTAGCATGACTGTAGTGTTTATGTGTATTTATTTTCCTAGAAAGAAACTGTATTTTATATTAAAGATATTTTTCAGCGACTTTATAGGCTCAGGCACTATACAGATTTTTAATACCCATGGGTTAAGCAAGCATGTACATATATATATTTATACACTAGCTATATCAAAAGTAAACCACTGCAATCAGTTCTAGCTAGAAGTGGGTTGGTTTTTTTAAGTATACTCAGATGACTCTGTGTGTACACATGTAGATGTGTGACTTGTTAGTGTCTCTGTTTCAAGTGACAAACTCTGTACTGGGCAATTTAGAGACTTCTTTTAAATCTCAGTTGCCTGGGAACATTTGTGTTTGTCTCCACCAACTGTGGCAAACAACCTTCATACCCATTAGCCATGAAAAGTAAATAACTAACTTAACTCAGGCAATAAATCCAAATAATCAGTAACGGCAGCAGGTGATAAATGTCAGCAGAACTGACATTATATTAGATCCGAGTTACTGAGTAACACTAATGTGCAATGAATCAGGGCCAGAGGTCTGATGGGAACAGCTGACACGAGACAAATGTACAAGCACTTGTTTTCATCTCTTGTTTTGGAAAAGATGCAGAAACGAGGATATCACCTGAACCAGCTGTAAAACTACCCTGGAAGCCACTCAGCCTTCAAGCATGTCCATGCAATATCCATACCTGGTTTCTCCATGCTTGTGATTGTGGCTGTGGGCAGAAAGCCATGGCACCTCTCAGGGCTCCCAGTTGAACACAGTGCTGCTGGTCTCTCCCATGTGCACATCTTCACAGGCACACATACAGGATTTATGCTCCAGTACCCCTGAAAATCTATTGGGCTTTTGCACCTGAGTTGTTTGCTTTCAAAAATGCAAGCCCAAACCATGCCACTGCTTTAAATTAACAGAAGAAAAATGCAGCTACCTTACACAAAGATGTAAATGCAAGAGCTCTGTCTTCTCAGTGATCTTCATAACTCACTCAACTTTTCCAATGCCAGCTTTCTAGGATAAATTATTCACAAACTGCAGTGCACTCTGTAACAGAGTCCATCCTGCTGCTGAGCTCTTCGAGCCCTGTATTGAACCCCAGTGACCAAACACTGGCTACCCATCCACACATTGACCTTAATTCACCACTGTCTTGTGCCACTGTTGGTGGTGATGCAAAGGAGCTGTTTACCATTACTGAGTCTGGTGGCTATTTTAAGCTGGTTTTTCACTGGCAGCATTACTACTCAGGGAGCAAAAGGAGCAACTCAGCCCTTGCCCCTGCAGCATTTTCCTGTTTTTACTCTCTTTAAACCTGCTGTCCCCCTGTCTTTTTTGTCCCTAGAAGTTCCTGTGGGAAATAGTGGAGTTCTGGAGCTGGATACACAAGCAAGCAGACTTTCTGAGCACCGTTAAGTCCATAAGACAAGTGACCTCCTTGCAGTCACTTCTCTTGGGGCACTGAGGTGTGTAGGGCAGGGATGCAGGGGATCCCAGAAGGGAGGATGGAGGGGAGAATTCAAACCTCAGGAGCAGAGGAGCATTGTTTTCTTCTGAAGTGAGGCTGGGATCTGAAGATGTTGAAGCACCACTGGCCACAGTTGGCCATGGAGAAGCAACAACTGGTGCTTCATAGGAAAGCGTGAGAGCCTTTTTATGGCCAGCAGAACAGTATTTCATCTTAATCCCGATTTTGCATAAATTTTGTGCAGCCTCTTGCAGCTGGTGGCTCCAGAAGCTGCTCTGTGCAATGAAATGTGTGGAGGAGCTGCATCTTGCTATGGCCCTGCCTGGGATTTTCAAACTTTCCACTGAACATCACTACATTACAAAAACATCACATTATGTTTGCTTTATTATGTTATTTGTTAATCCTAAATTCTTTTCCGCTTGCTTTCCAAGATAGAAAGGCCACCTGAGATGCTGTAGAGGATTTGACCTACAGCTCCTGCTTCATAAGAATATTTTCCTTGCAGGTTTCATGCCACATCTGCTGTGAGGATGTCTCTCTAAAGATGTACATCATGTCTCATTAATGCCAGTATCATTAACTGAATCGACAGGGTTTTTTTCCAGTAATTCCCATGGACAAAGATAGAGAAACAGTGTGCACTCCTGGCTTTCTAGCCACCCAGTGTTGGTACTTTTCTGTGAGAGTTTCACTGGGTGTCATATTTTTAAAATAAATGATGGAAATCATGAAGTGTCCTGGGAGGAATCTAAATGGCTGCTTCTTGTCTTTTTTTATTTCTATTTGTGTGACTGTAACTCTCAGCTGTTGCATATTCAGCCTTAAAAAGCTCCTTGCTACCAAAATAACTTACATTTTCTTGTTTATAGGCTATGATAAACATACTCTTTAATTTTCAACTTCACGACCTACATAGATTGAATTAAGTTGTTTCTCGTCCCAGAAGTTTTCTAACCTTTGAATAATTGCTGGGGCTTTTCTGCATTTTGTCTAATTTTTAAAGTTGACTTTGAAAAGTGGACTTTCAGAAAAAGTCAGAGATTCAGGAGCTGTCTTACTATACGCAGCAATATCTCTACCTACTTCCTAGTGTTCTTCTTACATCTCCCAAGGTTCTTTCTCTTGATAAATCTGCTATAACTCATTCATCGAGCCACTTACTATAGTCCCTAAGTGGCTACTTCTCTCTGAAACACTTTCCATTACAGGCTACATCCATTCTTGGTTCCTTGTTTGATTGAAATACGTGTAGTTCATCGAGTAATACTTCAGTAAAGTAAACTTGGGTGTGCTAATATTTTCTGTCATTTCACAGTTTCTCCAGGTGTGAATTTTTGGTTTCTCCAATTAATTGAAAGATAACAAATAATACTGGGCTGAAACAATTTGCTCACTCTTCTTTAGACAGCTTACCGTGGCAGATTTCAAAAGCTTCTGTGAATGGTGAGTTACCAAGTACTCTTTTCAGATCCATTTATATTTACCAAATTGTCTGCTTCTAAAGCAATTATTTGTGGAGCTGGTGCCCAGAGACAGGCTTAGGCAGCTGTCCACGACACCTGGCAGGCTCCTGTTGCTGCTCCATCAGCTGAGCATTTTAAACAGCCTCACAGACAACCTAAAGCACAATTTAGTTTTGTGCAGGGGCAATTCCAGATGATGAGGTAGCTCCTAAGAGCACCAGAGGAGGGTGGGGAATGACTCACTCACCATCCCAAAGGGAAGTTCAGTGGCCATTTGTCTAGGGGCCAGCTCCCTCAGGAGCTTCCCAGGACTTCTCATTTCTCCTTAGGGTAGCCAGCTACAGGTTCAGTTTCCTGCTTCCTTTGGGACTGTAATAGCAGTATAAAAACTTTAACATGGATTTGTTCTATCATCAGTCTGGTCAGCACCATTCTGGTCTTCCTAAAGTAATGTATCATTTTATAATTAAATATACTTCTAAAGAAAGAGCTAAATAACTGATGCAAAACAGTTATGACAATTAGTGTTTTTAAGAAAAGGATATAACTGATACAAATTATGCAATTTCCATGCCTATCAGAAGTTAGCACAGTTGTATGAGAATTGCAGTTCAGTATTTTGGCAAAGCCCTGTTCCAATCTTACCGCCTCCATGTATCTGACACAGGTATGGAAATCGCCACACGTTCCCCAGGCCAACAGCAAATCCAATACAGCTTAGGATGTACTGGAACTTATTGTCCCACTTGGGTCTGCCATCTTCTTTAGGGATTTCAGGTGCTGCTGATAAATCTTTTGACATTTTAATGAAATATCCGTGGCTCCTTAGCCTCTATCCCTAAAAATGGGAAGATGCTTCAAAACCTGTCTCTCCTACAGGTTTTATGCAGGGTGACAGAAGGATCTTGGAAGAGAGGTGGAGCTTTCTTTTCATCTGATGCAAAGGGTCGTGTCATTGCCAAGGCTGGAGTTTAAAGACAAAACCAGGAATTATTATTATATAGAGAGTTACCACTCTTGCTTTTTTTGCAGCTCCTTCTATAGTTAGACAGCTTGGGAATATGTTGTTAATGGGTAACTCAGGATCAAGCAAGTTTTTATTTTCTGTTCTCCTTATGTTCTCAGACTCTGTCAGAGAAGTGTGACGCTGAATATAGTTAAAAAGAAACCTTTGCAGCAGACTAATTAAAATTGCAAAATACCTGTAGAAATCTGTGAATAAAATGTTGGCATTTCATTTCTTAGTTTATTAATAGAAGCAAATAAATGAAGGAATCTTTTCCAAGTGCAAAAAGTCAATTAGGAAAAAAAGCCAAGAAAAATTAGAACTTGTATGTTCAGACATTAGAATTTGGTCCATTTTCACAAGAGTTGCTAGAAGTTAATGACTTCTCACCTGTAAATGAATCCCCAGTGACTATTTTTATTATTCATTAAATAGTTACTGATGAATGCAAGAGCTAAATGCTTTCCTTCAACTGAAAGTATGTGACAATATTTTTCTGTTTTCTTTCAGTCATACCAGAGTTTTGCTGGTGTGCATGCCAAATCAGCTCACTCCACACTGAGCAGAGCAGCCAGTCATCTTGCTTGCTTCAGTAAATCAACAGTTTCTGGCTGGATTCCTCTCTCTAAAGGGGAAGAGTTTCTAAGTGAAGGTGAATTGTTTTCCCCAAAATAAAAGCCCTGCTCAGCAGCTAAGCACACAAATGTGATCAGGTTGCAGATCATCCAACCAGAAGCCAGTTTCAGATCAAGGCTACACGACTCTCCCCAGGCTGTCACAGCTCATCTGCTTGCACCTCTGCAAATATCCAGACTCACAGATGGAGCAACTCAACTTCCCAGTGTCTTATGGGGGTTGTCTCAAAGGGCACACACGAGCTGGACACACGAGGTAGTTTGGCAGCACTTGCACAACATCAGTGGTACCAGGGCACAACCACCATCACCTCTTCCCCTGCTGCTCTTCTGAGCAGGAGATGCCTTGGGCTGGGCTTGGGCCCTTCCAGCAACACCCTGAATCCCACACCTGGCACCTGCAGCTGGCCACTTCACATTCCTGGTAGCTATTTTTTTCAGCAGAAAAATCAGACAAAAAAATGTCATTCCCGTTAAAGAGCAGCATCTTTAAATAGTTTAAATAGTTAGTTACATTAATGTAATTTTTAAAAATTGAAAATGGAATGTAAATTAATTTAATCATTCTGGTTCTCTGGAATGGGTTGCTCAGAGATGCCGTGGATGCCCCATCCCTGCAAGCCTTCATGTCCAGGTTGGATGGGGCTTGGAGAAATCTGGCCAAGTGGAAAATGTTCCTGCCCAAGGTTGGAACTGGATGAACTTCAAGGTCTTTTCCAACGCAAACCATTGATTCTATGATTCCATGAAGTACACACACAGTGTCTGGCACTTCACTCTCAATTTAGAGGAGATAGACTACTCTGAAGACACACTCTGGAGTAAATATACCCTAAGTGTACCTATTTCTTTTAAGTGTATATATGCAGACAGTTGGATGAAGAGGATCACCCATCTGGAGGAGACATGGACACTGTGTGCCCCAGGCACTCTACCTGGGTGCTCTAACAGTGCCCCTTTCCCTCTCCAGTGGCCACGTGAGGAATGGCACTCCTCACTGAGCTCCACTGGGTCATATGGAAGTTAAAAAATTCAAATAGTTGTAAGGCAAGTGTGTGTGTGGGGGGGGGTGTGTGTGTGTGCATGAACCAGAGCCACCTACCTTGATGGCAACAGAGGAGAGCAAGATTTGCATCTTTGTGTGCCTTGGATCTCCCATCAGCACAGATCCTCCAGGCAAGTGGTGCACCCCTGGCTCATGGGTGCCACAGAAGGCAGATTTTGCTGTTTCCAGAGCTGCTTCTGCCCCATTGCAAGATTGCCTCTGCTGTCATCAGCAATCAGCACTATCTGCTAGGAATTTGGAAGTCATAGGCAATTTATAAAACATACAGAATGCTAAATGAACCAAGTTGTCATTCTCATACATAGAAATGTTTTTATTAAATATTTTAAACTTCTCTATGAGACAAACAATATTAGTGGCTTTGTGCAACACAGTGGCATGTAAAGTAAAAACAATTTAATGTGCAAGAGAGGACAGCATTAAGTTACCCTTCATATTGGCCACCCAACCACAATGATTACATATGTTAAGAGTCACTTAATGGCATTTCATGCACAGTGCATCCCCAAGCGGAGGGGATGAAAGCCAGTTTCAAACAAGCTGGCTTCAGAACTAGAAAGAGAACAAATGATTTGGCCTCCTGCCCCAATCACTTGTAAATGTCACCATTTTGCTTCCAGGAGCCAGGCCATCAACTCTTCACAGTGTATTGCATTTTTAAGCAAATATTTACCTGGAAACAACACATGGTTATCCTTTTGCAAAAATAAAACTAACTTCAGATTCTTAAAAAAAATTTTTTTTTTACTTTCCTCACTGACAGAGTATCTTTCCACATTTGAAAAAAAATGGTTTTATGATGAATACTTTATGTTTCCATTAATAGAAGTCTCAGATGTAGCGATAAGACCAGCACGATCATTTTTTTTCTGACAGTGGTTCCTGATGGCTTTGTAGATAGCAAAGGTAGGGATGGTCAAACTGGGCACTCCAGCGAGGATTACAATGATAGCATACACCCAGGATGGATACTCAACCTTCTCTGTTTTGGGGAACTCCTCCTGAAAGAGCAAACAACCAAGTTGTAGAAAGCCATGAGGAGCAAAAGCCTGGGAACATGCACACATTCAATAATTCAAGAGATCAAAAATGTAATTGGGACGCTGGCCAGCCATAAGGGCACAACAGTTTGCCAATTCCACAGCAGCTTTCAGCTCAATGGTTTTCAGCCTCAGCTGTTTTGGACTTATTTTTACTTAAAAATGATGTAAAGAAAATGGCATGAAAGCAGTAAGAGCCAGGAAGGGAGACTGGGGGACTGGAACACTTCCTTGGCACAAAGGAATGTGGGAATGGGGGGTCTGACAGGCCACCAGGGCCTTATGGCCAATCAGCCTTTTTGTGGGAAGGCTGAAATCAAAGGGTCAGGGAGGGCTGAAACATTATTAAGAGGGAAGTGAGGTTGCAAAGAAGGAGAAAACAAAGCAGTCCCATCTCCATGTCTTGTGGCAAGTTTGCCAGAAAACTGTTTCAGATGGAAGATGAATATAACTGACAATGACTCTTTCATTAAAGAATACTTAAAATAATTATAAATAAATATTTTGGTTTACAGACTTACATAGCTAGGGTTCCAAACACTGTAGAGCAGTTCTTCGTTGACTTTCACCACAAAATAAAAGAAAAAGATAACTAACATAATGAGAGGACTGATGAGTCTCCAGGTAACCTGCCAGAAAATGTTGGGCTTGTGTCCAATCATGAACTCAATATCCTCGTTAAACCTAGAAACAAAAACAGGAAGTTCAGACTTCAAAACTGGCCAGGATCAAAGAATGCCTGCTCATAAACAGGGGAGTCCAAACTACCCCTAACTGTGGTTCTCAGGAATTTGCTAATGTCACTTTGAGTCCAGAATTGACAACATCAGGAGTCAGTAGTTTAAATTAAGGCACATATCATTGCAAGTCTGGAAGATTATTTTTGGAAATGTACTGTCTTGAAGATGTCTGCGAGGCACATGTGAAATAGTTTCAACAGGAAAAAGTCAGTGCAGATGGATTTTCCCCAGAACATACTGCAGTATCCTTTCATAAATTTTTAATAAATATCTCAGTACTGCATAAACTAAGGGAATGACACAATATTTTAAAAAGAGCAAAAGAAAATAGAAGTAACTTAATAATTAGATTATAATATAATGTTTGCCTAATTTTGATATCTACCAGTTTTCTCAGGCTGAATAATGAAACAATATTTAACTTTACACATTATTAAAAACACATTAATAACAATTCTGTTATTTGGATTATTCATGGAACATGCAGTGGTCAGTGGGGCAAAAATATTTCCACAAGAAGAAAGAAACCCTGCATTGAGAGTGGTACTGCATCAGTCCTGACTCAAATTATGGCCTCTCCATATAATGCAACACCTTGTGCACACACTTCTTAAAAAATAGTTAGTTTGGAACTTTGGGGAAGTTTATTAATTAAAAAAAAGATCATCTATTTTATCTTTTCATCCCTAACTTCTGCTAGGTGTCTTAAAATGGCATGGAGCCCCATGTCCTGACTGCAGCACAGATTCAGGTGTAGTTCACGTGTGCCATTGATAACACACATGTTCTCCTTCAAGCAACAGAGTCATCTTTCTACCAATGTCCCTTTCTCAGAAGAAGGTCACAGAAATTCTTCTGGAGCAGATAACACCTCTTCTGGGCAGCCCTGAAAAGCTCTGTTCTCAAAGAGGGCTACAGTGATGTGTGCTGCCCAGGAACATTAAAGTTTGGTATGAGACTCTTTTCTGAATCAAACATAAACACAAAGACACACACCTCGCCCCCACTTTATGGACTCAACCCATGATTGTGTCCTGAGATTAATTTTAATTTACTTTGGAAGGAGTTCTGAGATTTTGAAGGGGAGGAAAAGTGATCAACATAGACGTTTGCGTCCTTAACAAATAAAAACAATCCTTCTTTCCCAAGGGTACACCATCTAATTTAGCTAACCTAATTCATGCTTCCTCGAGCAGTGTAGAAGTATGGGAAAACGGGCCACAAGGGCATTCACCCCATTGCCAGGAGCTGCAGCTGAATCTGGCACAAATTCAAGTAAAACTTGCAGGTGATTGAATTCCCTGTACTTTATTTCACTTTTCTTATGTATAAATTATAAACATTAAGATTTTGAAACTTGATTTATTACATTTGTAGAAAGTTGAGAGGATAATTATTCACTGCTACAACTGATAAAGCCCTCCATGTATCAGCTAAGAATGTATCTCAGTAGCCTTGGATTTGCAAACTGCTGTAAACTAATATCTGCAGCCTGCCTGGAAATCCCTGTGTTGGACAGTATCATTTAGCACTCCCTGTAAACACTCCTGGGATATACCTCTGTGTTAAACTTTCATCTCAGTGCCAAGTGCTTGTACTTTGCTTCTGCTAATTAAATGTTTAATGCAATTATCCTGAAGAAGAGCTATTAAAAATGCCACCATATTTAAAAGGCAAATGAGCTACAGTGGCTCTTAAATAACTGTTGCAAGTGTCTACATTCTGATGCCTACTTTAAAAATAAGTTATTTGCATTCATATTATTGCACTCCAGGGCTCTTGTTGATGCCTAATATTCTCGTGCAATATCTTAGGGATGTATTTATTTGAACTGTTTGTTAAAGAGCCTTATTTAATATAATGTATTAAAAAAGTGGAAAGGTGTCATATACAAATTCTTAACAAGCATTATTTCTTTCTGCTGAGAACTCTGTAAGAAACCTGAAACATATAAGCAACCCTAAATCACAGCTGCATCATTTAATTGATTTCTATAACAAATTCTGTGCACAGAGATGCAGCAAGATTGTACCTATACAACAAAAATCACTTTATGCATTGATATCAAGTAATGGTTAAGCTGTATTTCATACCTGTCTATTCCATAAATGTAGGCGACTGAAAACATCTCACAAAATGCAATTATCAGCAGGGGAATAGAGCCAGCAAAACCATCAAATAGACTCAGCCAGTAATTACCAGAATTCAGCACAAAAATGAAAGCTATAAAATAACACAGCAAACAAACGAGACCTGTGGGAAAAAAACCAAAACAACAGCACACTTAGGCAAAGAAAGCAAAACCAAAATGAGAAAGAAAAGTATTTCCCCAGTAGCTATAAAACTTTAAAAGTAGCTCTTGCAGCCTGAAGGCCACCACTTTATTTTTGAATGGCACTCTGGGGAGGCTGGCTTCTATTTGGGTAAAACTCTCCTAACATTACACAGGTGGCAGATGCTGCAAACAAAAAGGGAGAAAGCTGAAGAGATGAAGCAGGTCCTCTTCCTCATAGCTGATGGGATAATGTTGCTCTGAGACAAATCCTGCCTGAGTGAAGGACTCAGGTCCTCCAAGTTCCCAATGGAGGAGTGGCCATCATGAGCAGGCTGATGGGCAAGCCTAAGGGTTAGCAGCTGCCTGCAGGCTCAGAAGGAGCCTCACATGAGCTGCCCCATTTGGGAACACGAGAAAATCTTTAGTAGGTTATCTGGGAGTCTTAAGACCATTCCAGATCAGAAGGTAGAAGCAGGGTGGGCTGCTTTTTCAGCACACCAGCTGCTCTCTGGGTAGGGCAGGGTGGTCACTTGTCTCTAAAAAAGCACTTACCAGTAACAAGTTCCTTAGGCACTCTGGAGGGTATAATCTTGAGATCTTGCAAAGGTACAAGCACACCTTCCATATTTCCAAACATAGATGACAAACCCAAGCAGAAGAGCATGATGAAGAAGAGAATGGACCACAAAGGTGAGACGGGCATTTTGGTGATAGCTTCAGTGAAGACAATAAAGGCTAGGCCAGTTCCTTCAGCTCCCTGGGGAAGATTTCGGATCATTAACATCACACAGCACTTAAATTTACATTGGTAGTCACTAGACTTGGCAATTAAATAGTTGCTATGTATTCCTACCATATTTAAGGTATCAATATGTGTTAGGGTGTTAAACTTACATCATTTAGGAAAGTTTCCAGATCACAGGTTTCAAACTTGAGGGTTGCAAAAGTTGCAGGATCAGTCATGTTGCACAGCTGCTGCATTTGTTCAAAGTTATCTTGGGTTACATTACCTTCTGGCAAATCAAATGCATTCATCAGAGTAAGAATATTTCTGAAAAAGGGAAATGCAAGTAATTTGAAATTATTAATTTTAAAATTAGAATCAGGATTCGTTTGCATAATCAAACAAGTCATTTAGAGTACACTATTAAGATCAGATTTGACATTGGAAAGTCCAGCAGATGTGCATGTGCAATTCTCTTTCTTCCAAGGTGAATATAACACTGTCTTTCGTGGCATAGATGACTCTAAATGGATGGACACTCTAGGAACCTGTGCAGGAGTTGAGTGCCTCTCTTAGCACTGCAGACTAAACACCAATCCCCAGACTGGGCAGCATATGGAAATGTCTAAGCTGTCTGCAACTGTGAATCATGCAGTTTCACAGTTGAATGTGGAGGAACTAGACTGGAAACCACAAAGTCTGACTGCCCTGGTAAAATGAGGCATTTCTGATGAGACCTAAGCTTTTGAGCTCTCTAGGAGGAAACCTAAACACAGAGCTAACACAGGAACCAGGGAATATTGACTGCATTCATGCCATATGTCAGCATTGAGAATAATGTAAAATATAGTTGCTTATGCAACATTTATGTAGGAAATAAGATGACTTAAACGATTATCACTTTCTATGGGATGTGTTCCACAAGATTCCATATTTTTATAAGTAATGACTGGTTCTAATGCCATGTGAGTCAAGAGCTGCAATCAGTCAGAAATGATAAATCCATTATCGACAGGCTAACAGAGCTGCCTCAGACAAACAAACACCTGTATATTCTGTGGGGTTTTTTTCCCAATAACTCACTTGTCAAAGCAGTCATCATATCTTTCTGTGGCTCTGAATCCAATGATGGAATATATGACAGTTGCGGCGTAGATGGATGTGAAACCATTGATCACTGAAACAATCACAGCATCTTTCTCACAGTTGTTGCTGCAATTCAAAGAGAAGAAACAGAGGATGTCAATCACATTCCCAAAATAAATCGTAAAACTGGCTACTAAGACTAAGAAAAAAGTAGTCTAGGATGCATAGTTACATCAGTGTACCCTCTAAAAGCACACTAGTAGTGCTGTTAGATTCAGTAAATTGAAACTTGGTGCCTTAAGCAATTTAACAATTTATGGTCTTGGTTTCTTTTGGTGTTTTTTTCCCCTTCAAAGAATCCTGTTCATAAGGAATAATTGTCTGAGCTGTTTTCATATTTGGCTCATGGGAAGTAAAGTGTGAAGGGCAAAAGAGTCCCCACCTTTTCAAGCTTGTCACGGATGTGTGCAGAAGCACATTGCCACGGGTTGTGCCTTCACTGCTGGTGTATCGTGCTGCAATAAAACTGAGGCTTGAATTCAAATATTCAGGCAGGAAAAGTGAGCAGTTCACTTTTCATAGCACTTAGGTATGGTAAAATTGCAATAGCCAAGAGCACTTGGGAATAGTTTTGTCTGACTGTTGAACAAAAGATGGTTCAAAATTTTCTCAAGTTTTGGAAGAACAACAAAACGTTATGTTGATAAGATGGGACAGAAAAACTCTTTGTAGAAATGCCTCTGCTGCAGGCACTTCTTGCCAGTGTGCCTATGCTAATACAAAGAATTTGCAGAGCCAGAAACAGACTTTCATCTAAGGGACAAGATAAAATATCAATATTAAATTAGTTAATGGTTTTAGGAGAAGGCTGTAAAATGGTAGATATCTTATTTCTCCTGGATAAGAGAGGGGTATTGAGATAAATTTGATGTTGTCATATTTAATTTTCTGAACAGGTCCAAGAGGAGAGACAAGCCTGTCCAACCAAGACACATGGTATCCTTTCCCCCTTTATAGCATTGCAAATAGCCTCCTGCTGGATGTAAGGCATTGAATGGAAATTCCTTGCTGTAGTCTTGTGACAGTTTTTGTAATGTGACACGAGATTCTCAATTACAGGCTTGAAAAACATTTATTTCTTTTAGAGAAAGTAAAATGCTCAAGCTCCTTCTCATTATGAATTTGTGAATCCTTGACAGCATTGAAACCTTACTGTATTTTCTGGTATTTTTGTACTCCCAAACCATCCAGGGGCAGAGTCATTGACACCTGGTCCAGCTACTGCTGGATTGCAGGTGGTCCAACACCAGAGTGTAACACTGTGGAATTTGCATGGAGATTTTTTACTTATATTCCTTGGGAGTTTAATGACTTTGTTCAGTTTCCTCCTTAAGTCATGAATCATTGAGCATTGAACAAACATGGCCTGAATGCAACTACCCTGTGTTTTGGAAAACCCAGAGGACACTGCTCCTTTTCTTTGTGTCTTTTGGAAAGGTGGATGATCTCAGTTCTGACCCCATGGCTGTGGGACATTGACTCAGACCTTAAGCAGGGCTTGGCATCTCACACTGAGACTTGCAGGCACCAAAAATTCCAGGTGATCTTTTCAAAAACACCTGAAATCAGCAGTGGTGGCAAGGAACTTCCATCAGTGACTGAAATGTTGCTGTGGTGTAATTGAACCCAAGCCAAAACTGAAACACAGGTTTCTGAATTCTTGACCAAACCACATATCCAAAACTTAATTCAGAGATGTTTATCAAAAATATCAGGTTTAGCGAATGCCACACAGTTTTCCTTT
Source organism: Sturnus vulgaris (assembly GCF_052056855.1). Taxonomy (NCBI): domain Eukaryota; kingdom Metazoa; phylum Chordata; class Aves; order Passeriformes; family Sturnidae; genus Sturnus; species Sturnus vulgaris. The sequence goes on along the minus strand of NC_142243.1, from coordinate 92,996,165 downwards.
CAAGAGTGCTGAAGGGATGGCAGGCATCAGGAGGCATTGGTGGTTGCTGCAATATTTATGAGGTAGAGTGTAGAATATGGCACTGCATCATAATTTGCAGGCTGGGTCAGTCTCTGGGTGATGGGATTTCTCACTCCCTGGCCCCATAGCACACATATAAAGGAATTGAATTTAAATGTCAAGATTAGATATATCTGTTCATCTCAAAGCTAAAGTTTTAAACTGTGTTCTGTGAATTGATTTGAAATATGTGCTTTACCACCTGCTGAGACCAGGGGCATCACCGTGCACTGAGCACTCCCACAGAGGAAACTCCTGCTCATCAGCTGGGGGCGGGCAGCCTCCTTCTTCCTATCCTGCACCACCACATCTTTCTCTAACAAGTCAGCCAGAACAGGGACCTGAAATCTTGGTTTGGGAGAGCTAGGGGCAGTCAGAGGAGATGCACCTTACATGTCTGAAGGGGGCTGTCCCAGTCCCAAGTAGCACAATAGTAGGACAAAATAGAAATGAAAATGAAATTTTCATAGAAAATGAAAATTTCATTTCAAAGAATGAAATATTCATACAAAATTTGGGTTTTGCCTGGCTACTTACTGAATAGAGTTGTAACTGGAGAAGGAAATGAGGCCTCCAAAGGCCAGGGAGAAGGAGTAAAACACTTGAGCTCCTGCATCCAGCCACGTCACTGGGTTTGCCAGCTCGGTAACCTGAGGCATCAGACACACAGCTTTAAACTGCTATTTAAACTGAGTATGAGAGATTTAAAGCAACAGTTAAAACAAGAACATTAACCATGCAAAACTCACTGTTCTTGAAGAATTTCAACAAATAGGTCAATATTTTTGACAAACTTACTTTTTGTTTTTATAAAAGAAAGCCTATCTCAAGGTTTTATGTATTTTGAAAATTGATTTAAAAAATGCTTTGCATAGCTGACAGCTGCCATGCCTATTTTCAGAAAAGATGTTTATTACTTAGCATTAATAATGATCATTCAGAGATCTGCTTATGGAAAACGATCCCTCTTTTAATTTTGTTTAAATACTGTTATGTAATTAAACCATTCTCTTAGGTTTTGGTTCATATAGCAATTAGGTGGGTTCTACTCCCATCAAATACATGATTTATGCTTTAAACTTAGGCTGGATCTTAGGTAGAATACAGGAAAATAAACCAAGCCAAATAAATGACAACCCCATTGCTCTGTGATAATAATTCAATCCGTTAGAACAGATTTTGATGGAGGATGGAGAGAGAGAAAAAATATTTATGTATATGTACACATGTTATATCCAATGCAGAGGATTCACCTCACAGCATCAAGATTTTTAAGGTGTTTGAGGGATAGTTAGAAAAGCACCAGTGGGGAGGACTAATTTCCAATCAGTTGTTAATTACAGAGAGAATTACACCACGTTTCACTGAGCAATGACCAAGCAGTGACTCACATTAGGGGTGAAGAGATACACAATTCCATTGGTGGATCCTTTCAGCGTCAAGCCACGGATCAGGAAAATGGTAAGCACCACGTATGGGAGAGTTGATGTCACATACACAGCCTGCACCAAAAAAAATGTAAATAAACCACTCAAATAAAACAAAACACTTGAATAAACAAAAGAGAAGAAAGTAGGGAAATAATCAACGTGTGGTGGCTAAAAATAACAGCAAGTTTCAAGTGAGTCACAATTAGCATACCACAGTAATTTAACATACTTTCAGTAATGAACTAGTATTTGTGGTATATTTTGACAATAAATATTTTTCTAAAAACGGTAGTCTATTTAAGAGAAATTGTCATTGTTGAAATTCAACTCAGATCATTCAAAAGCTGCATCAAAAATAATCTATACCCAGAGACCAGATTGAATGCAAGGATGGACTCTCAGGGCTTTGCTGGGCAAAAGAACATTGATCACCCTTTCATAGAGATATTATTTACAACTTGCACAAACCCAAATAAATCTATATAGATATGTTTTGAAGAGAATAGCCATAATAAAAAGAGAGTCCATTGATCTTGCATTAAAGATTAATATTAGTGGTAAAGTCATAATGTGTAAAAATGTGTTACGGACCTGTAAGGACAAGGAAGACTCACAAAAAATTGGTCACAAAAATCTCCACATAAATCAAATCAAGTCAGATTCCATTTCATTCACTTTCATTATTCAAAAAGCAGTCCCAGTTATGACACTAAATTTTGAACATGCTTTCACTCAAAAGAGGACTTCTACAGCTTTATTAATTCTGTGTGAATGAGGGATCACAGCAGCATGATTAAGATAATCTCATAAAAAGTCCCCCAAAGACAGAGTACCTTTCCTGTTGTTTCAATGCCTCTGATTGTGCACACATACAGCACACCCCATGCACATGTTAAACACAGCAAAAGCCACCACTGAATACTGCCAGACTCCTCAATGGAAGTGGAGATGTTCAGTGTTTCTCTGTACCAGAAGTAATCTACAGGAGAGCTCTTGGCACACTCTTCTATATAACCTGAAACCATAAAACAGTTGTCATTCTGTATGTCTTCTATTTACCTGGAAAAAAGGAACCTCAATGATAAACATCAGTGTTTTAAATTGTTCCACTTAATGCCAATAGATTTATTGTTGGCAAATTTTCAGATTTTTGGAGGTTAGTTTCATGGCAAAATGAGAGATTTAAAAGACAGCTGTCTAATAGGTATTTTAATACAGTGGCTCTTCCTTTCCCACACCTCCTTCAGCAATATTTAGTCTTCTGTTTTGCAGTGAATTTTTCAAGGTCTTGTCATCTCAAGTTGAATCCTCAGTTCCCTGCACTGTGCTGGCCTATGCAATATTCTGCCCTGGCCTGCCCTTAAATGAGGCTTTTCATGCTTTTCCTGGGAGGAGAGGAGCAGAGCACTCTGAACAGCTGTCCCCAGACCCAGCAGAAAAACCTGCTTCACACAGTGTCAAGCAGGGCTGACTATGGAAAACAAAGCTGCTGTCACCCAGCAGTCTCCAAGGAGCTGTAGAGTTGTCATATTGAGAGATACAGGTGTTTCAAATGGATTAGGCTTTTTTTTTTTTCCTTTTTAATGTGCTAACAGAGGGCTGCTGGTGAAGAGACAGATGAAACACATTGCCTAAATCTGGAAAATGTTAACGTTTATACTAGATCTACACTTAGTGAATATTCTGTATATGAACACATCTGTCAAAATCTACTATTAAAAAAACAAAGTTTGTCTCAAAGATTAAGTGCTGGCCACATTTTATTTAATGTGAGTTTGTACAAAACACAAGTATCAAGTAGTGCAATATGCCTGACAGGACTGCCATGCCTTACTGCTATTTCACAGAAAGACTCATTTAGGGTAACTGTTAGAAACAGAAATCTGTGCTGTGCAACAAAATACAATATTTTATAAAATATACCTGTTCTGTTTTTATAGAGAGGACAGGAATTCCAAGGCAGGGGATCTTGGAAGGAGTTGAAGAAATACCACATCACCCAGGCAATAATAGTATTATAATATAAGCCCACCAGGAAAGATACAAACATTGATGCGATGCCTGAAAAAAAAAAATCAGAACACCATATAAATTGCAATACTTTTGTCTTCAAGATATATCGAAGTATAAGGTATTAAACTCCACCTTTCCTTCCTCACCTGCTACATTTTGGATGGAGGTTTATCACTGTGAATTTGTTGCCTAAAGGTTGAACAGGTGAGTCCTATGCAGAGTTACATCCTAAAACCTCTCTGAGGCTGAAGGTGATGCCCACTTAGGAGCCAGCTTTATGAGGGGACTAACTCCCTACAGACACCACACAGTCCTGTTCACAGCCTTGCCAGCTGATATCCCGAGAGTTTGGGATGCTGGACACATGTAAAGCTCAACTGACTTGGGAATTTGATTAAATGACACTGAAATATTTCCTTGTTCCACAATGTCCCTGCAAAGGCCAGCAGAGGTGGTGGTGTATAGGACGGATGGCTGCCAGGAGGCACAGTCTGTGACCAGGTACAGAATTCATGCTGGTATCTGTCCTCCTCTGCCTGCTCCCAAGCAATCAACCTCTGATGACTTCTCTGGCGGACAGTAAATGCTAATCATTAGCTCCTGAGAGCTCTTAGGTTCTAAAGAATCTTGAAAAATTCCAGGTGCAATGAACAATTATCTTTTGTAACTGATTTACAAATGCAGTGGATGCCAAAACAGTTCTGTTTCTTTCCTTTCAAGTGTGTGGTTGAGGCTGGAAGGGATCTCTGGAGGTCACCTGCTCCAACCTCCTGCTCAAGCCCAGCCACCCAAAGTTGGTTGCCCAGGACCATGTCCAGGCAGACTTATCAGAGTATCTCTGAGGCTGGAGACTCCACAACATCCCTGGGCAGCCTGTGCCAGCAGCTGCTCACCCTCACCACGTTTCCTGATGTCCAGAGGCACCTCCTGTGTTTCCTGTGCAATGAGGCAGCAGTGGAGACTTTATGTTGTGTGCACAATGCTGCTTTTACTATATTTTCAGATGGACTCTTAGAATACTCAGAAGTTTGGTACAGAGGTGAAAAAGTATTTTCTGTTTCTATGGCTTTTGGAATGGTAACTCTCAGATGCAAAAAAGTAAAATTAGGTGGATCGAGGTCTACCAGATAAAGATTCAACAAATGTTTATCCACGGGACAGTTACAGAACAATTTTTGGCATGCCTAAAGATTCATCCTAATGGCAAAAGCAGCCACTATGGATAACACAGAAAATATCTCTGAGGCCTGAAATTGGTCTCAGGTTAGAGAAGAGTTTTAACAGGGCCCATGGTACTTGGGAATATGAACACAAAATTGTCATTGTGTTTTATTGTGATTAATTTCACCTTTCAATGGAGAGTTAGGAAGAGGGGAAAATTAATAGATCCTGAAATCTCTAATGGCACGCCAAAATAAAACCCAGAAGATTTGTTTTTTAGATCATCAGTTCAGAGACTTTCTCAGGTGGCTTTTTGACTTACCAACCCCTTTCAGGGTAGGGTGGATAGAGCTCCATACACCCACACTGCCTTTCCTCAGCCTTTGACCAACAGCAAACTCAAGATGAAGCAGTGGGATGCCCTCCAGGACTAGCAAAATCAGGAAAGGGATCATGAAGGCTCCTGGAATGAATAAGAAAAATAACAATTCCATTCAGTGAATTGCTAAAGCAAACCAAAAACATTAGGTTTCTGAGACATTGACATGGTAAGCACCCTGTAAGCATCTTTGTGGAAACCCTTCCCTGTTTTCTGAGCAACGCTTTTCCTGATTGCTCAGGCAGGGCACTCAATCATATATGTAGTTTCGGGTAGGAATTCTTATTCTTCCCAAGTGACATACATAAATAGAAATTATACACTCTCAAGGTTAAAATTCGAAAAAGCCACCTTTAAATTACAAGTGAAGGAAAGGTAGCTACTCTCCTGGAATTACTTAATTACTTTCCCCCCTTTTTTTTCCTGCAAAACATTATGGTTTTATAGCTGTGACTCATGCAAAGTATATAAAATAGTTGAATGAGCTAAGCAAAGTACCTCTAAATATTAAGCAGTAGCCTTGGACTGTCTGCCTAAAACAACAGCAAATTCTTGACATGTGCATCCTGCAACTTTTGTGTTTGATTAGAAGGTATTTGAAGTACAGGGTTCAAACCCTGTTAATTACAATAATTAGTTAAGATAGGACAAGTATTCTTAATTATTTTTTTCCTGAACAAGGTGTACCTTGGTTATGGGAGGTAATACAGAACACCACACTGGACTGTGAAAGTGCAGAGTCAGATGCTTGAAAATTGCTACACATTAGAATTATAGTTATCTGTCATTACAAAATGGCTTTATCTTCCTGATCTAAATAGGAGCAAGTAATCTGAATGTAATGAAAAGAATGCAGACCAGAATGCTAAGGGTTCAAGTCTGGATATTTACTGACTTTTTCTCATGTGTGCAATGAAAATCAGATAGCAAATGAAAGAGGAAATCTGAAGAATGAAAATCATTCCAGAAACTGAAATTTACTTCCTGGGGATTCCATGCTGTTAAGAAAGCGGGTGAGCTGTGAGCACACAGCACACCTTTTTAACTTTCTCCTTTCTTCTTTTTGTGTCCAGGCAAGGATGGTCATGGGACCCTTTTATCTGACTGCTCTGTCATAGATACATCATGCTTAAAGACTTCTTCTACAGCATCTTAATAAAGGTACCTCTGTAAGTATCTGGAGGAAATCCCTTAGGCTGATAGAACACTCTTGCCATGTCCACCATAGAAGATGGTTCAACTCTGAGAGTCCTGTAGCAACTTTTACACACTGTGCTCTCCACAGGGAGAGCTGTGGTGCTGGGACTGTGCTGCTTTGCTGCTGAATCTCCCTGTCTTGGAGGGAAATTCATGTCTGCCCAAACTGCTAGACTTGTGTGAGTGGAGGTGAACTGTGCACTTAAGATTAGTGAGAAAAAATGGAGTCTAAATCAGAATATCAGTCTGCCTGCTGTCCACTGAAAGCAAAAGGTTCAGACTATCTTTAAATGCTTTCTAAGGCTGCATAGGAAACAGCCTGATCTTCCCTCCTTCTGCCAACAGAGATGGGAGCTATCAAAAAAGATTTTTCTTTGATAGGTATGATAAGGAATGATTGGTCATAGCTTGAAAAGACTATAAAGGTTGTACGTTTTCTTATTCAATGAGATCTTTGACCAGTGGGATAATTCCTAATCAAGTCCTCAAGTGATCTTACAGTGACCTGACAAAAAGAAGGTGATGTGTCTCCATTAGGAGCACCTTAGCTGAACTAACTACCAGTCCATGCTTAAGTTTCAAGGCATGATCTAAAATCACTCTCATGTGAGTTTCAAAGGGTGACAAGGACTTATCCCTAGTGCAAATGGGGAGTGTTTGGGTCAGCTAGCTGTACAGATCCATCTTCTGGAATTAACTGTTACCATTGTTCAAGAAGGGTTTTACCAGAGAGAATAGAGAGTGTGGTAGAGCACAGACCCATATGGCATCTGAAAGAGCAGGTAACGAGAAAAGATCCAGATGAGGCATCCATACAAACTCTGCAGGGTCAGGTTTCAGACGCTTATGAGGTGTCTTGGGCTTGAAACAGAGAGAATATTCCGGAATTTAAAACTGCTGGTATAAACACAGTGATTGTGTCCTTCTCTGATCTCACCCTCACGAGTGCTCCTGGTCAGAGTGACACGAGGGAAACTGTCACGCTGACATGGGGATGGAGCACAGGGCATATTTTTGGCTGCTTGCACTTCCATGTACTGGTAAATAACTCTGTCTTTGTGAAAGGCCAGAGACTCTGTGTGTGGAGGTTGTCCCACTGACCCTCCCACCAGGAGAGGGAGGATGGGCTCCCTCCCATCAGGAAAGGAAGCCATCAGGATGTAAGGGGATGGAATGCAACAGTGAGGGTGCCCTCACTGCATACACTGCAACAATCTTGCTTGCTATGAAAGCAAAAGTAAAGCAGTTATGAGAAGTGTTATTCACAGAAAGAGGGTGGAGAATCAGCAGAGAACAAAGTATTTGAAGCCAAAATTGCATGCACTGCATGTCTAATCAGATTAATAGGGGCACTTAGGTGCTCATTACTGCATGTTCTCGAGCAGCTAAGGAAATCCATAAAGACAATATGGGACAAGCCTTTAGAAACTGAAAGGACAAGACAGTCAGTTCCTTGAAGTGATGGAGACTGACACAGTTTCAGTGAGTCCCAGAACCTCTGTCAACACGGGCAAAACCTTTGCACTGTCAACAGTGACGCCAGGCACAGGTAGATGAGGAGTCCATTGCTATTTCTGGCTTAGAAGCTTTCCAGCTGCCAGTCAATACAGCATGGAGAGAGGGCTGCCCTGTCACATCTGACAGTCGTAGCTCCTGCAGCCAGTAAATTTGTAGAAGTCCCTGGAGTGGTGGGAAACAGAGGAAAGAACCTTGTTTTGGAAGAGATCCTAGGTGCTCAAGAATTGGAATAAGTCCTCAATGTTTCACAGATTTGTGACATGAAAATACACAGTCAGAAAGACATGAGTCAGGAATTGCCTGCTTTAGCACTGACACCATTTGTAACAATATCTCAACTAAGACCACAACGCTAAACTTGAATTTGCCGCTAGGGGAGTTCACTTTCCTCAAAACTAGAGTGGGTCATCACAGTTCACTCTTTCCTGGCCTTACAAATTACTTTTACAATTACTTTTCTGCAAAGTGAGACAGCACCAGCCTGAGGTTCTTAGATCTATCACAGAGCTGCTCCACACTAATGCAAGGCTGTTCTTGCAAGGACTAAAGGATCTCCTGAGAAGGGAATGTAGCTGAGGTGTGAGAAGTGAGGAAGAAAATAAATGAGACACTCTTCTTCTTGGAGATGATGTCCACAAAATCCTTTTCCTGAAGGGACAGACTGACACAGAAGAAAGAGATGAATAGCAAAGTTGAAAGTTTAGCAAACATCTCTACAAAAAACAAATCATAATGAGTCCTTCAGTCTTTGACAGACAAAAAGTACATCTCAGTTTTTCTTCTGGCTTTCCACTGAAACGTTTTCAGTTTGTCAGTCCAAATTTTTCCAGTCGCAATTAGGTTTTATTTCAAGCAAGATGAACCACGTTGATTTTAAAAAATGTTAATTTTTTAGTAAGAATGTTTTTTGTGTGTGGATGAATGGCATGCTTTATAGAAGTGTGAGCATACCATATCTGTAGAGCTACCTTTGGCAACCAGCTTCAATAAAAATGTGTGCAACGTGCCACAAAGGACTCAGCATTTTGAACAGCATTTTATGTATTTGAAACTACCAATATTTAGCTGTAGGAATATTGCTATATTTTCAAGAGAAATAAAATGATAGCTCTCAATTATATATCACTTTTTTTCTCCTTTTTCAGTTCTTTGGTTTCTAGCAGCCAGCTCAGAAATCTATCTTTGCTGCATTTTCCCTTTCTCTCAATTTCTCCCCAAAATTTCTGAATTGGAAAAATAATAATTTGACTTGGAAAAGCTGTTGTATAGAATAATAGAGTCATTGTGGTTGGAAAAGACCTCTAAGATCATGGAGTCCAATCACTAACCAGTGTTCACCACTACACCCTGTCCCGAGGTGCCACATCCACACACCTTTAGAACACTTCCAGGTTCACATGGGACACAAAAAAATAAACTAATACTTTTTAAGCTGCCACAATTTTATGATCCTAGCAAATGAACCAATGATCTGAAAATAGACACTGTATAGATGTACACAAACAATGGTCGATATTCCAGTCCGAAAACCTTACAACTGAGATGTTACATTCTCATCCTGGTTCAATACTGTATTTCACAGTCTGAACATCTGTATAGCTGCTATTCACTCTCTAATCTGAGAGTTTCTTATGTCAAATTGAAAAAAAACCATTATTTTTCTACATAGCTCCTCACAAAGGGAAGGCAGGCGGACTTCAGATGGAGATGTTTTACTATACTAATATATTCTTAGACCTCAGCTGTAGCAAGATGTTATTTCATCAATTGCTACATGAGGAATTGCTGATGTCATTACTGTGCCTTCTTTCAGTGTGGCATGCAGAGAGAAAAAAGTTCTCCCTCATGCAGCAGCAAGGTTTCCATATGCGAGCTGTAGAGTTAGAGACTTTTTTTATAATCAATGGTTTAAACATTAAATATGCATCTTCTTTTTTATAATGGTCATTAGGGATAAAATGAAAATGTTTAACAGTTGATTAAATGACATGTTGCTCAATAAAGATTAAACAAAAGCTATGAGCAATGTCAGAGAGCTATCCAATGAAGAGAAATTTCAATCTCATTAAGCTGGTGAAATCACTGAGGCAAACACCACACCTTTTAAATTGTGCGCATATTGGACTCTATTTTGCCTTTGGTAATGATGCATTTGTCAACTTTTAAGACATTAAAGGATAAAATGTGCTTTGCTCAATTAATTTTCACTGGAATAAATATTCTATTTTAAAAAATATAAACTCATTATCTATGACAACAAAAATAAGTAACCAACAATTTATTTTTTTGTGTGTGTTTGGTTATCTCAGTGTGAAAACACTATTATAGTGTTGTGCTTAGGAAGAAGCAGCTCTTAAATAATTCCAGATTTAAGTTGAACATCTGAAAATAAGCATTACTTATAAACTCAGTGTTCCTAACTACCTTCACAGAGGACAATTTGTAGAGAAAAGACCCACTTTTTTAAAGTCCAAGTACCACACATGGGTAGATTTTATACTTTACTGTCGTCCATTTATGTCTCACAAGGGATGTAACATGTACAAGCACCAGTTCACAAAGTAGGTGGGCATCCAGCCTCATTCAGGAGTGTCCTTGGCTGAAATACTCTCTACAAATACACCATTGCTACCAGACCTCACCCATCCAGAATGATCCAAACATTCATCCATATAACTCATATTCAAAAAGAAAGAAGTTAGATAGCAAAGGGAATCCTTAGAAATTATAAACAACTTTCAGGAGACAGTCTATATAACCTTGATTCTGCACACACCTGATATCTGATATGTGGTCACACAAGAATTTTTCCCATCCGCTGCAGATATTTCCTGCACAGCAAATAGCTGGTTGGTTGGGTTGTTTATTTTTTTTTAAATCTCTTAACGCACAACCACTATCCAATGTGAGTTTTAGGACTCTAAAATAATCACTCCAGTAATGATCCGAGGAGGAACATAATCCCCATTTCCAATGGGAGAGCAGGAACAGGGATTCCTGCTGCTCTGTACCCAGGATTCAGTGAAGACCACACCTTGAAGACAAAAAGTATGAGGACAAACACCATCCAGGGTAAAGGCAACTGAACTACTAGGGCAGAATGGAATTTCCTCAGTGAACTCATGCTTGCTTTCTAGAGGATAATTTGGAAAAAGGTACATAATGTTACAGCTTTACCCTACTTTGTTATAGAGGCACATCTGTGCCCCTGAGTGGACCACTCAAATGCAAAGATGAATGAATCATCTTGGCCACCATGTCGAGGGGCAAAGACTAAGGCAAAACTGGCCCAAAATGCCTAGTAAATACACATTTCCAGCTGGATGTAGGTGAAACTGGATAGAGGGAGCACAACTGAGGTAGGATGTCATACACAATGACTACCGCAAGCATCTTGTTCTGGAGGGGTGTCAAGGAGTTTCCTTCAGCAATCTGACAGCTGCAATCCACGACGTTGCAGTGCTGCCTCTACTGGGTGCTCGGTATGCTGCAAACACGGCTGAACGGGAACTAGAGATGCAGGAGCCAGAAAATCTCATGAGGCAGAAATTGTCTCAACACCAAAATATCTTCAGAAATAAGAACTTTGAGATCTTATTATCTTCTTGTTTTTACAATACAAATAATCACATGTTCAAATTCAAAGGCATCCATCCAAAAAGCAGGCAGTCTTCTTTTTTTCCCTTGATTTAAAGGGAGAAACTTGAGAACAGAAACTGTAATGGGAGGAGGACAGTGGTGGCAAGAGTTGGATTTAGACCTACTATGAGAGGCTGAGGTGCACTGTACAGCAGAGGAGGAGGGGGATAAGTGGGAGGAGGGATTGCACAATAGCTCTCCATCCTTATGTGTGATGAAATTAGGGAGCCCCTTCTAAGAAGTCACAGGAAGGCATTTTTCTTGTGTTTATTGATATGAGTCACAGCATTTGGTGCAGAAGAATATTAGAGAAGGTAGCAAGTCTAGAAGGACACGTATCTGTGTATCAACTTACAATTCCTTTGTTATGTGCTCCCTTTAAAATTCTGCCTAAAATTTGAGTGAGAGAGTCACAGTGAAAAAAGAAGCCAGGGTTAACTGCAGTCAGTGTTGCTGACAGGAGAAAGGACAAATTAACAAGATGATGAGAAAGAAAAATAATTGCTGCCAGAAGACTGACACACACACAAGCAATTCATAAATCTTCACTGACATCAGTGATAAAACCGTGATCCATACCAAGTTCTTTGCATTTGTTGGGTGCTTGCTTTTCAGCTGCATTTCACATGACTAGAACACAAGAAAAAGAAAGACCAAAAAGCAGGGAAGTGCCTGTAAATCCACCCTGGAAAACAGGGCATGTCCACTTTCTGACTGAATTTAAAAACCTGAGAAGCCAATGAATGCCACAGTTTTGGAGATATACATCCACTTTTTCCAAATTAAATTGTCAAATATAGAAAATGGCTTCTGCCTGTGTGTGTGTGGTTTTTTGTGCCTTTTTTGCTACAAGAACTGACTCTGGTGCAAATGACCTCAAGTTTACACTGAAAACTCTAAATACCAGCCCATGTTAGAGAAATTTTAATGATAAAAGCATCTCTTCTTGCAACTGAGCCACCTGTTGTTCCATGTCCCTGAGTCTGTGTGAGCAACTCCCCACAGAGCCCTCACTTGTCCCCACTCTAACTAGGAGAGTGATTTTTAAACATCTCACCATGCACATGTAAAAGAATATTACTTTGAAATACTGTTCCTTAAGCCAAAATTTTTCTTCTGAGACCAAACATTGCAAAGGCACAAATACATTTTCCATCTATCTCAGAGTGAAACATGGACAATAACCAGATAGTAGACAAAAAAGTCCGTAAGAAAATGGAAAACTTATGTTGTTGTAAAAATATTTAAGCAACGGTTCAGCTTAAAATTACCTTTCAAAACCAACAGAAAAAGAAAACAAAATCTTTTACACAGTCATTCAGTCCTTACCTAAACCTTAAGGAGTCCCAGCAAATAATATATGCTTGGATTTTAAATTACTTAATAACACCAACTGCTAAACAAATACTCTTACTGTTAACTTCATTCATGGTGTTAATCCTAGCACAAATTACACAGACACTGACTCTACAGGTGATGCATGGATCAGTCCAAGCCCAATGAAAAACCTATTATAAGAAGATCATTTGGTATCATGATCAGAATCATAGTCTCAAGTAGTTTATTAATATTTTAAATACACACTATATATATGTATGTATGTACAGCAATACTGGGTTTAGATTGAGAAAATAAACTATGTACGTGACAGTGGAAGACTCACTCGTTCAATCCTGTGTCCTGAAATAAAAACAGACCCTTCCTTTTCTTCCATCCCTAATGTGACTTCAGTGGGTGATCATGACCTGTGAAATTGCCTTCTCTGTTATACAGTCTTCTAGAGAGAACATCTCTGTTCTCACAGAACCTGAACAGCTCTAGACATATTCCATTATTTGCTTACCAAAAAGAGAATAAATCTGGTTTATACCCAAAGTTAGTTAAGATGTATTAAAGACATACCTCCTCCATGGCTCTGACAGAGATATGGGAACCTCCAGACATTTCCTAAGCCCACACAGAACCCTACACACGTCAGCATATACTGCGCCTTGTTGTCCCATTTTGGTCTGGAGCTTGCCTCTTCTTTCTCAAGGACCTCAAGTTCAGCATGGGAAGGTATCCTGTCCTCCAGGCCAGGATTGGGCAGCTTCAGCTTTACCATGTTCTAAATTTCCTGCCTGAAAGTGCTGCCAGTGAGGAATAATGAGAAAGGCAGCTGGTGAGAAACCTGCTCAAAAAGAGACCATCTATTTGCTGTCTTCAGCTATATATACTGAACCTTTGGCACTGGACTTGTAAGTGCAGGCTTGTGGTAAAAAGAAGCGTCAGCAAATCATTCGATTGACCAAGTCAGCTCTGACACTTATTAATGCTTTATCTGCCAAGGTTTTTACTGAACAGCCTGTTCATCCAGTAGAATACATTGATTTCAGCTAATGTAATTCAGGAGATAATTTGGCTATAAACCCTAATCGCCTATAAGGATATGTAACACCCCTTGCCACTCCCCTGTTTAAACTCACTTAAATACAAATATAGCCCTAGCAAATGAGGAATAGTAGGATTCCACTGGCCTCAGACTAAATATAGAGATTTCATATAATTTTTATTAGGAAGATAAACTGACTGTGACTCATAATCACGTTCAGTTTCCAATTGTGTATGCTTGCAAAATTGTATGTCTCATAATAAATGTTTCTCTGACATAGATTATACTCTACTAAACGTTCTGACCAAAAGGATGGAGAATGAAAGGGATTATAAAATCTGACCTTTAAAGTCATAAGCATAATCTGCTTACCCCAACACCTCTAATCAGTACAGAACAAGGTCTGAAGAACACGATGTCTTTCTTATAAATGGGCTTGAAATCAAAGGTCCCTTCACCTTTTCAGTGACCCTAGATATAGTGGTCAAAAATAAAAAAACAGGACACTGGTTAACAAATATCACAGATACTATTCCTATCTTCATTATTTCAGCACAATTATAACAAAACTGTTCCCTTTGAACCTGGTCATTTCTAAAAGATAAGTCACTTGTCACTGAAGACTATATATAAAATCCAACACTGTAAATGTCATAAGAAATATTGTCAGCTACAAGCTCATTCCATGCAGTGATACAGGGTGGTCAATGTAAAGAACTAGGAGAAATCTTGTAAGTCCAGCCCCTAGAAAAAGAGGTGAACACGTTGTAGCATCCCTTTGCAATCTCATCATGTTTATTCAAAGTTGATTCCAAAGGCTGTTCAGTATCTTTGTAATAGGTATTAATATTTCCCTAACGTGACTTGAAATACCTCTCAGTCTGCCTAGTGAGAGCACTTGTCTTTTTCACGAACTTGTCAGGTCTCTGCATGTGCTATCTCCTGAGCAACCATTGGATCAGCAACTTTCTTCTCCTTTATTGATTCCAACTACGGATTTCCTAGCTTGTGGCAGAACTTCCTTTTCAAAGTTGCTGAAAGCATATGTTCAATTTCACTCAGTTTCTGCTACTCCAGAGCATTGAGCTGCACAACTCTTCCTGAATGATATTATTACAGCATTCCCAATCCTTCTGAGAATATGTCAGGAACATCTAATTACCATGCTACTATTTTTTTGTCCTTAGTCATTAGTAGAAGAATGACAAAACATAGTTCCTAAACTGATCCTTCAGGAACTGCCTTAGCAACCTCCCCTTAGACCACCATTTCTGCTTTCAAGCACAGCTTATTATCATAATTAGATTTTTACTTAGTTCTTTGTTCCCAGAGTCATCACAGAATCATAGAATGCTTTGGAACAGACCTTAAAGGTCATTTAATTCCAACCTCCCAGCCATTGGCAGGGGGACCTTCCACTAGACCGAGCTGCTCAAAGCCCCCACCCAGCTTTTTTTGTGGATGGGTCATCCACAGCTTCTCTGTGCAACCTGTCCCAGTGCCTTGCCACCCTTGCAGTGAAGAGAACTTTTTCCTATTATCTAATCTAAACCTACTCTCTTTAATTTTGAAGCCATTATCACTTATCTTATCACTGCATGTCCTGTCAAAAGTCCCTTTCTGTCTTCTTTGTAGTCTCTTTAGGTACTGGAAGGTGCTCTAAGGTCTCACAGAAGCCTGCTCTTCTCCAAGCTGAACAGCCCCAACTCTCTCAGCCTGTCTTCATAGGAGAGGGGCTCCAGCTCTCTGATCATCTTTGTGGACACCTCTGGACTTGCTCCAACAGGTCCACATCTTCCTTGTGCAGAGCTGGATGCAGTACTCCAGGTGGTGACTCACGAGTGCAGAGTACAGGGAGAATCACCTTCCTTAGCCTGCTGGTCACGCTTTTTTTGATGGTGAATTGGTTGATTCATCTCCTGGACTGTAAATGCACACTGTTGGCTCATATCCAGGATTTTGTCCACCAACATCCCTACAGTCCTTTCTTCAGGAGTGATCTCAGTCCATTTGCCACCCAGCCTGTATTTGTGCTTGGGATCCATGTGCAGCACCTTTCACTTGGACTTATTGAACTCCATTATGTTCTCATGTGCCCACTTCTCAAGCTTGTCCAGGTCACCATGGATGGCATCCCTTCCTTCTATTGTGCCAACTGCAACACTGTGATCATGTTATATCTCCTATTTAGTTCAATCAATACATCTAGTTGTGGTCATGTGGCAACTAGTCTACTGAAAATTTCTCACTGCTAAGTTTCATGAGCAGGCAGCTTCTATCGGGATCCAAAAATACAGTCCTGACTGCCTTATATTGTGTAAATCCTCTTTTTGAAGACTTTATCTTGCTCTGGTAACGCAAGGTGCCAGTGGTTGTTAGTTATTTATCAGTTGTTAAATATTTGCTGAAACAAGTACGCTGGGCTGGCATCTAGCTTTCATGTCTTTATCAGAGTAATAGCATGGCTAATGACCTTAGAAGACACTGTGCCTTTTTCTAGAGGACTTACAGTAACAGTGACACCAGCTCCAATATGATCCACAAGTGCTTGGTGGTGTTGTCTATATTGCCACCCTGTGGACTGGAACAGGCAAGCTGGGGCTGCCCTTCCCTCCTCACAGTCACTGATTTAATCAGAGCCTCTTCCTGTGCTCTGAGGTAAACTCCTCATTTAAGAGGTGCTAGGCAGGTCACACAGGTTTATTAGGGCTAATAAATCTCTATGAAATTAATCCTTTAGTGATATAGTCCACGATACAAGAAATGTATTGCATACTGTTAATTATAAATGCAGGAGAAAAATGGATCTCACTTTTAGATTGGATTACTTGTGTTAAAACATTTCTAATGACACATTTGTTTTTTTGTCTCCTACCCCCATATTTTTAATGTACTATTTTTTTCAAAAGTTAAAAAGGCCTATAAAAAAAAGTAAGCCAACTCGTCTGTAAATAACACACAATTTTACAAAAACCTAAATAAAAGGGGAATGTTCCCCTTATAAAAATCCTATATTTTGCTGGAACATGCACACATAGGCATTTGTGGAAGAATGTGGGCATACTCCTTTTCTTAGATGAACATGTCTTTCACCTTGCAGGCTGATGATGATGTTATGAAAGAGTATGAGACAGGATGGCAATAAAGAAAAGAAAATTATTGGAGATAAAAATCAAGGTTACAGGAAGGACAGAGCCACTCGTTTCCTTTTGTGGGGCCAGCTCTGGTCATGGTGCAGTACCACCTGGGCCAAGGGACTCCTACCTATGGGCAGCCCTCAGAATGTCAGCCTGGCTCCATGGGGACATCCCAGCTGGGAGACAAGCTGTCCCCTCCTGCAGCTCAGGCACAGCCTGACACACTCTACCAAAACAGCTACTGGGCAGCTGCTCCAGCTGTGACCTCCCTGTGCCAGCACGGGCACCCCTGGGCCAGCACAGCTTACTTCCAACCCTTCAGGAAGCTATCCCATATGGAGAAAGACTGAAAGTAGGCTGAAATGAGGTGGGAGTTGGTCTCTTCTCACAGGTAACAAGTGTCAGGACCCAAAGGAAATGGACTCAACTTGTGCCAGAGGAGGTTTGGATTAGATAATAGGGAAAATTTCTTCCTGGAAAGGGTGGCCAGGCTTTGGGAAGCCCTGGCAAGTGGTGGAATCACCAGCCTTGGAAATGTTCAAAAGGTGTGTGGATGTGGCACGTGGGGACATGATTTAGTGGTGAACCTGGTTGGGAAAATGATTGGACTAGATGATCATAGAGGTCTTTTCCAACCCCAGTGATTCCACAATTCTGTGATTCTAAGGACAGGTTCTTCTCTTCCATGAGAGAGTGGAGGTGGCTGACGTGCTTGTCTGGAGTGCTTGACCCTTGCCTCCTCCACCATGGAAGGAGCCACAGCCATCTCCAGGACATGCATGTGCCAAGGGTGCCAGAACTCTCCAGGCACTGGCAGAGCTGAGCCAAACCAGACTGGGGCTGGCCAGAACTATGGCAGCAGCTGGACTTGGTGTGGCAACTGTTCCACACCAAAGGTGTACAGTTTCCACCTTTGGAACTTGTATTTCATCGTACTGTAAAGCAGGATTTGAACAGAAAAGAAGTGCTCAAGCAGCTTGTCTTCTTTTAGGTGCAAGTCCATTTGCTGACAAGGACAAAGTCAAATCAGCTGACAGAATTAGCAAGATATTGAAACATCCTGATAAAGGTGGATCACCAGACTTAGCAGCAAAAATAAATTAAGCAGAAGACTGGGAGTCCAGTGCTAAAAACTGAAGTTTGAAGCCTTGGGTACTAAAATATTCAGCAGATTCCTTGTGCAATAGCTTTCAGATCAACTCGCTCTGCATAGTTTTGTAATAGTGTATTAATTGTTCCTATTTATTGTCACAATAAAAATTTCAGATAATTTAAAAGCAAACGGAAATCTTTTGCAGCTATGCAAAGTTATATGCAGCTATGCTTCTGTGAGGAGCAGGGAGTCGGAGCTAATGATCCTTCTGGGTTCCTTCCAATTCAGATATTCTATGATTCTATGATTCTTCTGCCCTCCATCATAGGCTGGAAGAGACTGCCTCGGGGGAAGTTTTTTATCTGGATCCTGTGAAGGGGAGGACAAATAGGAAGAAGCACGGGACTAGTCTTGAAAAACCAGTTTCTTTCATGTAGAGCCATTGAGAAAAGCAGACACCACTGGCAATACACATTGTTTGCAACTAAGTTTCAGGTTGCAACCAATAGTTTCAGGCATGAAATGCAATATGATCCTTTCATTGTGATTCTATCACGTCTGATATGACATAGGACAAATCTGTAACTCTCCAGATATTTACATAGTTCCTTGCAATATACCAGGCTATTAGGATGAACGAAATTGTTTTGTGACCCTTTTTAGTACTGCAGCAGATACTGGAGTGAAATCTCTTACTCTAGTAATTCTGTAGCAATATCTTACCAGCCTTAATTCCATTTTCTTTCCAGTCAGCTTCTACTTGGTAGTCAAAGCACCATATAGAGCAATACAATTACTCTTGCTTGTATAATAAGCCTAAACTGGGAAAGGATGGAAATGCAAAGATGGTGAGGAAGAAGGAGAAGGAGATGAAGGAGAAGGAGAAGGAGAAGGAGAAGGAGAAGGAGAAGGAGAAGGAGAAGGAGAAGGAGAAGGAGAAGGAGAAGGAGAAGGAGAAGGAGAAGGAGAAGGAGAAGGAGAAGGAGAAGTTAAATTAAATAGTCTCTGTGACAGCCCATCCTTTAAAATAGGAGGAAAAAACACAATAATCCTTTTACAAGCTGCCAATGGGTAACATCCTTGAATTGATGTGCAAAAAGGAAGCCCCAGGCTCAAGAGCAGACTCAAAATCTCCAGCCTAGGGGGCAACAATGATCATCTTTGAAAGGGAGATACACAGGCAAAATATTTCAGAGTTGCTTAGTTTTAAGGGTAATAAACAATCGCAGGTGGTCATGCAGTTTACCTTGCCAATAAATGATTTGTAGATCTTTAACTTGATCTAAGTTTTATGCTCCGTTGTTCTCAAACTCTACCTGATAAGTAACCAAAAGGCACAGCTCTCACAGCTCCTCAGCAGGCATGACTGGATTGCCTATGTGAGTGCTTGAAAGCTGCTACCACTAGCCCACAGCAGTTCAAGAAGGGATACCTAAAGACTTTGGAGATGTCCAATAAACCTTGGAGCCTAAATTTCTTCCCATGAGATTGTAAACTTCTCCAGATTGGAGAGAAGTTCCAACTTGTGCCAACAAGTGTCACTGCAAGGGAAAAGTAAGACAGCACTGAGTTGTTGTTGGAAGTCTGTCCCAGACTACTGGGAACATAAAAGAGGTAGGATGTCACACACAGTGACTTCCATATGCATCCCATTCTGAGTGCTTTTACGGTGTCAAGGGGTTTCCTTCAGCAATCTGACATGCCTAGAAACTTTCAGTTTATGTTTATTATGGAAGTTTCAGTGTCCCTAGACACTGAGAAAAATTAAAGGGAACAAGCTATGAACAGCACATCTGGTGTAGTTCATCCAGAACTGAGCTGACACTGATGCCCACATGGCCTCTTTCTCCTTTTTATCTCTCAGAAAGAGGCACAATCTTTCAATCTTTATGTTTGTCTATACTGGTAGTTTGCCTAATATTTACTTCAGTCTATATATAAATATTTAACTGAAGTAATATCAACTACAGCAGAAGCATGCTTTGTTATTTTGTTCTTCTTTTTGACACCAGGGAGGGAGATGTGCTGTCTTTAATATTTCACTATATACAGTCAGAGGATCACCAAAATATTGCTTTAATCTTTGAACACATTTTACCTTTGTAATAACTTTGGGGGGAAATACAGGTAAGGAGCATAGGGGTAGAAATGCTTCTGTGGAGAGCATCAAATTGTCTGATCTTATGATCAGAAGGCTGGAGTGCTTCTTCTATGAAGACAGGCTGAGAGAATTGGGGTTGTTCAGCCTGGAGAACAAAAGATTCAGAGGAACCTTACTGTAGCCTTTAAGCACTTCAAGGCGGCTTCTTATTAATAGGGATAAATTTTTAGCAGGGCCTGTTGTGATAGGACAAGGGATAATGGTTTTAAACCAAAAGAGGGTTGGTTTAGACTAGACATAATGTAGAATTTTTTTACAGCAAGGGTTTTGAAAAACTGGCATAGGCTGCCCATAGAGGTGTTTCATCCCTGGAAACATTCAAGGTCAGGTTGGATGAGGTTCTGAGCAACCTGGTCTGTTTAGAGATGTCCTTTCTCATTGCAGGTGAGTTGGACAAAATGAGTTTTAAAGATCTCTTCCAACCCAAACCATCCTGTAATGGTCAGCATCTCCACAAATTTCTGAACCAGTGAAGTGCTATTGCTTGGGATCTGTCTCACAAGTGTCTCTCCTCCAGCTGGCAGCAGAACATGTTGACAGTTATAGATTGCTTCTTGCCATCCTCATTAAACAAAGAACAGTGCTCTTTAACCGAGTTCATCAAGGTTTTCTTTTCCAGTGCTGCAATATACAATGAGGTGCTAACATATTGCTGCACTACATCCAGCCCCTGCCTGCTGCCTTAGCACAGCAGTGTGCCACAGCACCCACCTCGGTGGAGACAAGTTCATTCTGCTTTGGTCACCTTTCTTGTTATTACCCCCGGAGGTGTTTGGGCCCGAGAGCTCTGACTGCGTAGGAATAGGAGATGTTCTCCAGTGGGAAGAGTCTTCAGCCACAAGGGGGAAGCAGCATCCAGTGACACAAGCATCAACCACAGCAGCTGAGGATTTTGTTCTGATCGCGGTAAGTTTAGAGGTGAGCTATCTCAGACATATAAACCTGTTATGAACATAAGAGTGAAGAGGCATTTTTCCAGCAGCTGGACAGCCCAGGTGATCTCAGCACAGGGCTCTTGGGTGCACGACTGTGAACAGCTGCCACCACTGTTCCCACAATCCACCAGATCTCTTCAAACTTTTTCACCCAGACTCCTTGTTTCCAGAAGCACATTTACTTTCAGTTTACTTTACTTTCAGTTTTTGTTGCAGCAATCACTCCGCTGTTTTGCTGTGAAGTGGCCATTGCCTCATTGCTGAGCTATGCTAAATTTCAGTGAGTTACTTCTTAGCAGGTCCATCTGATGTCTCAGATATGCAGTGACCAGGGAAAGCTGCTGGACCAGGCAGTAAATTAATGACCAATAAATGTGGGCCTTGGCATACACACCAGTAAAGCCTTCCTATCCAGCTGCACCACAACTGCAACTATAAGTTTGCCTTTCATCCTTTTTTCAAAGCAGTAACTCAAATTCCTTTGATTTCACCACAGTAACTGAACCATTGACCACTGTTTCTGCCTTGTATCCTGCAGAGGAACACTCAGTTTTCCCATCCTCATACAGGAGTGCTCAAACCCACGTTTTAAAGAGCCAGGGGATGGTGAAGGATTGTGTCAAATACAAATAGATTGAGGATCTTTTATTACAGAACAAGGATTTCCAGTGTCTGAACACTGTCCTAGAGCAGCTGCACTGCAGTTCTTCACAGAGAGCAGGAAGATGAAGGAAATGAAAAGCGGCTGACATGCAGAATGAGACATCTGAGCGATTCTGGAGGAAGGCAGAATATCCCACGCAACATTGTGTCAAAGGAATGTCCCCAGTCTTTCAGAGGGATGGTCACCTTTAACCCCACATCTTTAGTTAATGCTCCACACTTACCTGTGTTCTTTCCTACGAACAAAACTTTATAACATATTCGCTTCCCTGTACCAAGACCAAAACTTTTTACTGCCCATTTAAAAAATGTACAATTCATAAAACCTAAAATGGTGTGATTAGTTTGGAAAGTCTGAATAAAGTAGCAAATTCTATTTCTTCCACCCACCTTGCCCAAGTTACAAAGCAGGGCAGAAATACGTAAAGGTTTTTATTAATTGTTATTGTTTAACAGCTGAGTGACAATTTTATAATAAAAATAAGTTCATTAAATACTTTGAAAACAAATTATTCTTGCATTCTACATATGAATATGGGCAGTTCCAAACAACTAACCAATTCAGAACAAGTGCTGGGCAAGATAAAACTTACATTAGAATTTTCAGTATAACAACCTACAAAGGGTGAATATTTCAAAAATACATTGCATACCCACAAACACGAGTTTTGGTAGAAACTAATGGGACCAGTGCTTCTAAATCAGTTACAAACTTTTAAAAGGCCTTCTGAAACAACCCTTCTGTTTTGATACAACGATCTTCAAAGAGTCCATGAACAATAGCTCAATTAGTTGTACAAATAAATGACACTTCTAAAAAAGAGAAAGTGACTAACAAACCTTTACTACATTGTGTCCAACCCTGAACATTCAAGTGTATAAGGCTTCAATGTACATATCCATACTGAAAAAATAGTATTTTACTCTTGATTACATTTTCTTTAAACATTTTGAGTGATGAGTGACAAACTATGAAAAAATGAAAAAGCATGAAATCTTTGACCTTTTAATGCTAACTTGTACAAATTCAAGGCAGGAATCTCAAATACACTGGCACTGATTCACTGTCTGCTTTCAGTCAGCTGAGTGGCTTAGCTGCCTGTAGGAATGTGTGAAGTGTGCCACAGCTGGATGGCCACTTTCCACATCCTGAAGGAATTACACACGGACTGTTATTCAAATTACAGGTTTTAGTAACTACACACAAGTTATTCAAACTAATTTGTTCTCCTGGGCAATTACACTGTGTGCCTATGTCCAGCTGCAGCAGCTTGGCTCAGGGTGTCACACACGAGTAGCAACGCAATTGTGTTCTCATCTCCCAACCTGCATATGCTTGGCACCCAGATAAAATGTGGCCCTTCTGTGATCTCTTTTTTTGTCCAAGTTTGTCTCCTAAAACTTCATTAAAAGAATCTGTATGAAAAAAGGATTAATAAGTCAATACAACAGTATAATTAGTACTACCAAAGTGAGCAAAATCTCAACTGAAAAAACGAATAGTTGGGAAACATCTATCCTGCTCAGGAATTATGTTCCATGTTAGATATTTCTGTTTAGTAACTGGATTAAGTCGTGCACATTGTTTCAAAAGATTTATCTGCTGTCTTCTGTGCTCAGACTAAAATGAAACCAGGAGAAAATAGTAAGAGCAAAACCCCACATCTGCAGGAAGATGGGCATTCACTTAGCTTGGATTGCTTCCACGGTTCTACATGATTGCTTAGAGCAAATGCATTTGTCAAGTCGAGCCCTAAGTAAATAATAAACTGCTAATTAATGAACTGACAACCTACCAGCACTAATCAAAGTCAGGTAACAGAGAAGACTAGATGTTATAAACGAAAGGGTAAACACTGCCCCTTTGAGGTCTAAGGCTGGATTAGAAAGGGGGAAGAAAAAATTGTTATTATTTTAAATACATGGCACATTTGAAAAAAAGGTGGTTCTTACTGCTAAAAGGACCTGAAGTATACTCAAAGTTCTAAGAAATTGAAATGCACTGGGTTCTTAAAAGTTGTTTGTTGTTGGATTTTTTAATCTGGATCTGTTTATTTTCCTGTATTATTTCACTGTACTTATTTTTACCAAATCTATTTTGTTTTACTAGCTAAATTAAAAAGCCCCCTTTCTTTAAAGTTTGCAAAGCTTGTATATTTGTAGGCTTTCATGGTCGTGTATGTAAAGTGGTGAACCACAAGCACAAAATTTCAGAGCTGCAGAAAAGAGCATGTACATCAGTTCTGAGAGAAGGGAGACAGGTGCAGAGGGAGTAGTGGCTACAAGTGCAGGCTGCATTTAGGTTCCCATCTGCAAATGGTCCAACAGGACCTGTCCAAGGTGCAGAGCCAGGTGCAATGGCGAGTAGGTTCCTGCAAGCAGGCCAAGAGGCAGCCAATGCCCTGAGAGGGAGAGCAGCAGCACGGGGACATCCATAATGGTGGCACATTGTTGTGGTACAACTAAAACCCTGACTGAGGGAAAACCAAGTATTCTTAAGGTATCTCCAATACATGAAAACATAACTTCCAATTTATACACTCACTAGAGTCTGAGAATGGATCAGAAGTGCCAATGAGACATCAGTCTGTTTCTTTCTGTGTTACTTGAATTAGCATCTTTTGGATGTTTAATTTATAAAGCACTTTTTGTATATTAAGCTGGAAGAAATGCAGGACTGACTAATCTGAAACAGGATCAAACTATTCCCCCTCTCAGAATACTAACACACACACACACACACACATATATATTTATATAATTGTACATACGGACACGTAGGATTTATGTGTCAAGCAGCTGACTTCAACACCATCTCTCTCAAACATCTGCCTCAAAATCAGTCTTGCTTAAACAACTTTTTAAAAAATAATAAGAAAAGACAGTGTTGAGGCACCATGTAAAATGTCAGGGATAAGGAGCACAATGTGCTGCCACACCTGGAGCAGACAAATGACCATTCCCTGCTGCTGGAGTGTGACCATCAGCACGGCAAATCCCTATAAAATGAGTTCTGTTCTGCTGCTTCTGATACCTGGGGAGTTGGCGTATCTCTGTACTGCAACACAAACACACTCACAGAGTTTAGGAGCATGCATAGCTCACCAGAGCATCTGTTGTTAGTGAGAGGAAAGGCACCAGCACTGCACATGTCCCATGCAAATACAAGTGCAAGAAGGACGAGAGACAGCAACACAGCAGAAAAATTTAACAGCTTCGGACTACAACTGTGATTGTCCCTACCATGCATGGTGGATCACATGGAATCCCACTGCTTCCCCGGCCTAGCGTTTTCCTAACATGGCCTTTTCTACCCTCTTGAATTTCTGCAGTTCAACAGCTAGTTCCCAGTATCTCAGATACAGCCACATAAGCTTTCCATTTTGACTTCTGGCTCTGTTCAGCACATTCCCACAGTAGTTATCATGTTTGAAAATATCTTTTAAACCACTCTCCACATCTAAAGCCATAGCAACAGGATTAGTTGCTGCTTTAACTAGCAGATTTTTCTCTATTTCTAGTCTCTGACTTCTGGGTACAATAAGACTGCAGTAGATGTCCTGTCTTTCCTTCAGTCCCTCTTCAAATTCTTTAAGTAAAATATTGGCTCTCTGTTGCCACTCTTCTTCCTTTGCCAGGCATCTCTGGTACAAGGTACCTTCTGCTCCAGAGTGCATAAGGACTTGTTTTTCTTGCTCCAACTTCTCCTGCTCCTGTTCTAGGAGCTTCCTCTCTTCTACTAGTTTGCGGCTCTGGGACACGAGGGCTTCACGGTAACTCAGGGTCCTGTTGCGTTCCTTTTCCAGCTCCACCTCCAGATGAGCAACAGCACGACGATTCTCCGTGATTATATCCCGGTATTTGCCTTCCAGGTCTTTCTGTAATATTGACTCTTTTCTGTAGTACTCCTGCTTTTCTTTTTCTATTTCTTTCTGACATTCTCTGGTCCAGATCCAACCTATCACATATAAATGAGACCTCAGATGCAAGTATAACATGTAACAATGAGGGCTATGATTAATTAGCTATGTCTGAAATTAAGCTACTAAGTGGTAAAAAACCTCCTTTTTTGCCCTTCCCAGTGACATTCCAATTTACATGTCCCCACAAAATGTATTTCCGTGATCCCTACTTCACAGTGAGTCACTTTAAATGATCACGCTTTCTCTAAAATAAAATAAAATATTTTTTTTTCTTTTATTGTCTGTATTAGCACTACTTAGATTAGAGAAGGAAAATAAGATCATGGAGAAACAAACTGGAGGTTTCCGATGCAGATACTGCATGGAGAACCTTCTAGGGCCAGTAAATAAATATCAGCAACATCTCTGGGCTCTCCAGCACATCCTGTGCCCATTTTTCTTGAGAGAGCTTTGTATATTGAAGCTTATTAAATATGGATTCGACTCCGTGTACGAAAAGTGGTCTTTGCCTTAGCGGTACCAACAGCGCTGGTTATTTACAGCGCTACAAACAAGAAGGCCTGGGGAAGTCCCCAGACGGGGCATGGCTCTCGCACCGCACTCTTCGGGAGCCCCCTCGGCCCTACTCACGGAAGGCGGCCAGGCCCAGCATGGGGACCAGCAGGGCGTAATTCCACCGGCTGCCGTCATCGCCGGGATCGCGCCGATTGGGCAAGATGTTCCAGTTGGGAGGGTCGTTTAAGTTATTCATGAAGGCACCTGCGATGCACACAAGGGAGACGCGGCCTCAGCAGCGCGCACAGGGGCCGGGGTCGCTCCCGCTGGGCGACTGGGAATTCTGCCCGAGCCCCGCGAACGTCGGCCCCGACACTTGGGAGCTTGGCCGCGCTCTGAGTGCAGCCCCGGCCGCGACACGGCACCCCGAGCCCGAGCCCATGCCCATGCCCATGCCCGTGCCCATGCCCGAGCCCGTGCCCGTGCCCGTGCCCATGCCCATGCCGCTCCCCTCACGGCGGGACCCCCACGCACAAACCCGGGAGCGCGCGGACCCCTGGCGCTGCCACTCACCTGCCGGCCCCGCCCCCTCCCGGGCCGGCCCATCCGTCGGGAGAAAAAGGGGGAGGAGGGGAGACAACAGAAGGACTCGCCCGAGGCTGGAGCGCTGGCGGGCGTCTGTCCCCGCCCCCGGCGGGCCCTTTTTGTTCCATTAACGCGGTGTGCTACAGGCAGCCGTGAGCGGCATCTGAATTCCAGCGTCTGGAGCTGATGAGTCTACTTTTTGTCCTAGACAGACAGTACGGTCTTCCCTTCACCCTCCTGTCCAAATCTTATGTCTGTGAAATGGTCTTTCCCACAACTTCAGAGAACGATTCTGGCCTGTTTATTACGCAAAATTTCAGGCCATGTCAGAGAGACAAAAAGGCTGAATCTTACAGTATTGGAGACCTACATGTTTCAATATTTCAACAAGGAAAAACAACAGCAGTAACACAATTCTAGGATTTTTTTTTTTATGTTCTTTACTCTCAAACCAGGAGCTGTTTAGGAATCTTCCATCGCGCAGGTCTCTTGGGTGGAGTGAGATTGCCCTGGGGGCCCCCCCTCGCGGCAGTGTTGGTCTAGCCTGCCGATCTCCGCGCGTGCGCCCTTCGCGCCCGCTCTCTCCCAGCCCCCCCCCCCGAAGTCTGCGGTGCGTGATGGCGGCAGCGGCTGCGCGGGGGCTGGCGAAGCGCTGGCTGCGCCCGTCCGCGGCTTCCCGGGCGGTGAGTCCCTGCCCTTGTCCCTGTCCTTGCTCCTGCTCTTGTTCCCGTCCTTGTCCTTGTCCCTGTCCTTGTTTTTTGCCCTGCTATCCCGCCGGCGGCGGCCCGGCTCCGCTGTCTTCTCCGTGACCTTGACCCGCTCGGTGATCTCTCCAGCCCCTGTAGGTTCGGCTCCTCCGGTGCTATTTTGGAGCAGCACAGACCTCGTAACTCGTGTCCCGGGGGCAGGTTCCTGGGAGTAGGTGACTGTGGGCATGGCTGGGCCGCGCCTCCCGGCTTGGGAAGCTAGCGCCGTAGCCTGAGGCCCTGAGCAGGGTTTTGAGGGAGCCAGCGGAATTGGGATGTGCTGGGGAAAGGCCCTGGAGGAGCCTGGCAAGTGCAGCAAGGGATAGAAAGCTCGCCCTAGACTCACTCTGTATCATCAATAGTGTGCACAGGAGGACCAGGGCAGTGATTGTCCCCTGTACTTGGCCCTGCTGAGGCCACACCTCGAGCGCCGTGTTCAGTTCTGGGCCCTTCAATTCACGATGGACATTGAGGTGCTGGAGCGAGTCTGGAGAAAGGCAACGAAGCCGGTGAAAGGTCTGAGCACAAGTCCTGTGAGGAGCGGCTGAGAGAGCTGGGGTTGTTTAGCCTGGAGAAAATGAGGTTTAAGGGGGAGTTTATCACTCTATAGCTGCCTGAGGAGGGGTTGTAACAAGATGGGGGTCAGTCTCACACGCAGCTGGTGACAGGAAGAGAGGAAATGGCCTCATGCTGCACCAGGGGACGTTCAGGTTGGACATCAGGAAGAATTTTTTTCACAGCAAGGGTGATTAGACATTGGAATGGGCTGCCCAGGGAGATGGTGGAGTTACCATTCCTGAAAGCGTTTAAGAAAAGGCTGGATGTGACACTTAGTGCAATGGTCTAGTTGACACGGTGGTGTTTGGTCATTGGTTGGACTCGATGGTCTTGGACACCTTTCTGAGCCTGATGCGTTCTGTGATTCTAGACCTGTGTGGGAAGCCAGTGTATATCTGGGTTGCTTCAGCCTGGCTGGTGATTGTGCCCAGAAAGGGCTGTTGAGCAGTCTGGTATATTTTTGTTAGGGGGCTGTAAATTGTGCGTGAAGGCTGGTTCTTCTCCGTGGTGAGGTGGGAGTTTTCAGTTTCTCCCCACTGTTCTCAACCTGCATGCCCATAATGAGCTTGGGATTATAAAATCAGCTGTAGTTGTACTTGTGTTGCAAAGCAAGTGCAGGGAAGACAAATAGAGAGAGAGGAAAAGGCTTAAAGAGTATTTCCATATTTTAGATGGCAGTGAGTTGGCCCTGATTGGACCTTTAGTTTCAAAAGGGCCAGGATCTTCCTGGTGGCATAACAATTCAGGATTACTGCAATCAGTGTTTCCTTTAGACTTAATGTGATATCTTCTTCTGCTTTGTGGACTTTTGTTCGAGCTCAGAGCCTGGTAATAGCAGTATGGAACAGGGAGAAAGGAGCTTCCTGGAGAGTACTGGTGGAACTCTGTGAATACGTGTTAGGAACTGATCTCATTCCAAGACGGCTGCAGAAACCAGAAATGTGCTAGCAAGTATGACACAGTAGATCTGCTGTTATGCAAGAAGATAATTTGAGGAAACTGGTAATAGAGACGATAAAACTGGGTTGAAGAAAGTGTACTGAAGTTCACTTCAGAGATGGGCAAGAGGTGGACATTAGGGGAGGGAAGAGCTGCTTGTTAGCATATTGTAAGGTGGTGAGACCATGAATGTAACAGCTGCAGATATTACTCCAGTGCATTTTAGGTTATATTTCTGATAGAGAAGTGCTGATGTTACTGGAGAGGTAAGTAATATGGCTTTGTGTTGCTGTTCTTAACAGTCATACATGCTGAGTTAGGCTTATTTTTTGAACTGTGTAAAGAAAGCATACCAGGTTCCAATACATTGGAGAGGTGGAGACTAACATTCTGATTGTTTTAATCTATCAAAGCTAAGACTGCATACTGAGTAGGTTTGGGTGTGGTGTTTGTTGGTTTGGTTTGGTTTGGTTTTGAACAAGTCAAGGGGTAGGGAATGACGTTGCAGAAGGGTAAAACTTGCATCTTTGTACTAAGTTTGTGTATTAATAAATGGTTCTAAATTGGTCACTAATTTAATAAAGAAAAAGAGAAATATCTCTGGCTTTTGAAGCAATGCTCAACTGGAAGAGCATTCTCTACAACCGTTTTTAATTTTCAGTACTGTGACTGCCTGAAATAATTCAAATTCTGAGGATTACTTGACAGGAGAGTAGTTTTCCATTACTTCCCACGGTTCTCACAAAGCTTCATCTTTGCTTAATTATGAAAAAAACTGCAAGAAAACTTCCGCATTAATTGCAGACGTATTTTTCTGTCTGCGCAGCCTCAGACAGGTCTGAGAGGCTGGTAACTGTTGGTGAAGTCAATAATGCATAGTCTGGGACACCCTGTTAACTGCAGGCTATTCTCTCATCAGTCAAATATTTTTGTTTATATGGCACGATTATAGGAAAGCCAGAACTTTGCGTAGCTCTGAAATACATTAATACTCTTGTACATGTGCTACCGGTGGTAAGTGAAGATTTGTTAAAAATGTAGGGCAACTGAGAGTGCCATAAGTCTGTCCTGTGGAAACGTTTATTCCATAATGGTTGTCTTGGCTTCTTTCTGCAGTGGCCAGCAGCATGCCAGGCTCCTGCACGGAACTTACACTTCACAGTCTACGGGAAGAAAAATGCCTCCACGAAGGTGTCTGACTCGGTATGTCTGTACTTTTTATACTGTGATTCAATGATGCACTTAATGCTTGACAGACACAAAACTTCCAGGCTTTTAGTGGAGCGCTGTGTTCAAGTGCTTCGTGAGACTGAGCTGCTGAAATGCGTGGCTCTTTTTAATGACTGTTTCCATTCAAGAGAGTATAACAGATGTAGCAATTGCTGCAAAAGTCTGTTGAGAACATAATAATGATCCTGCTTGTGTTTTTATGGAACTTGTTTGACTTTCCTTGAACTATTTGTGATCATAAAAAGTAATTTATTTTTCCAGATTTCTACGCAATACCCAGTAGTGGACCATGAGTTCGATGCAGTTGTTGTGGGTGCAGGAGGAGCAGGTCTGCGGGCAGCCTTTGGCTTGTCAGAAGCTGGGTTTAACACAGCCTGTGTTACCAAGCTGTTCCCCACCCGCTCTCATACTGTTGCTGCACAGGTGAGAAATGAGGCAGAACAAGTGTTTAAGGAATGCCTGCTGTCAGAAAACTGATTTGGATGTAGAATGGGTTGAACGGGACCTTAGAGGTTACCCAATTCCAGTGTCCCTGCCATGGGCAGAGATTCCACACATTACATGAGATTGCTCAGAGCCCCATCCAACCTGGCTTTGAGCACAGGCACTTGAACCTCTTGTTTCAAGGCCATGCTTCTTTTTATAAAAATCGCATTTTTAGTTGAAATTTTTTTAGAGAGTAATGCATAATAAAATCACAGGATCAATAAGCTCTAAGATCATAAGAGCTTAACCATGAACTTATCATTGCTAGACTTTATGTTAAGTAACAAGTATATTTCATTTTGCTTCCAAGCTAATGATGTTGCAAGATACAATTTTTTAATCTCACTTGCAGTTGTTCTTAAAATCGTTATTTCCCCTTACGTTTTTATTTCATTGTATTCCACCTTCTTTCTTTCCCATGTCTAAACATTATCAAAATGCAGTGCTGCTTCTCTGACTATAGTGTAACTGTGGTTCACTGTGTTACACAAAAAAGCAGGACAAGCCATTGTGAAACTAAGGAGTTTCACAGTTTTTTCACAGTCACATTAAATCTGGCTTGACTTTATTTCTTGTACAGTGCTGTGTATGTGGTAATAGAAAGGAGGTAAACCTACTAAAGCTGTATTTGAGTAATGTAATTCCGGGAAAATGGATTTTCATTTTCAGGGAGGGATCAATGCTGCCCTGGGGAACATGGAGGATGATAACTGGAGATGGCATTTCTATGACACAGTGAAAGGGTCGGACTGGCTGGGTGACCAGGATGCCATACACTACATGACTGAGCAAGCCCCAGCTGCGGTGATAGAGGTGAGACTTAAGGGATTTGATGTCAGCTGTAGTTATAAATAATCCAGGCTAGCTTCCAAGGAAATCTCCTTAAAATAACCCATCGTATTGTGATGCACAAGAGTTTCTGATGCTTGTATTTGGTTTCAACAGCTGGAAAATTATGGGATGCCGTTCAGCAGAACTGAAGAAGGAAAAATCTATCAGCGTGCATTTGGTGGACAGAGTCTTCAGTTTGGAAAAGGAGGACAGGCCCACAGATGCTGTTGTGTTGCAGACAGGACTGGACATTCACTCTTACATACTCTGTATGGCAGGGTAAGCAATTGTGAAGTTTACTTGGTTTGGACTTTTGCATTTGTGTTTACTGTTTTTTTTTCCCTTTTCCCCCCCAGAGTTAAAAAAAAAAATCAAAACCAAACAAACATGTAGCTGTTCACATACGAATGAGGAATCCAGGGGAATGGCTTACAGCAGTTCTGAGTTATCTTCCTTCCTGAGGCAATGTGGAGGGATGAAGACAATAGATGCTAATTAGTGTACGATGTCAGCTTTGTGGTCTGGACTAGTTATGCACTGTTAGTACTTCTGTATCTGTTAACTAGACCCAAAGAGAATTTATGTAAACATTTCCCCCAAAGCCCTTTTTCCCAAAAATTCGACATAGCAGCATTGGGGAACTCTGAAAAGAAGTACAAGACAGCATTTTTTTTCACTCGTCTTCAAACTGGGAGGAGGGGGAAACAAGCTGTAAACGAATTAAAGCTTTCTTTGCATTTCTGAGCTTGTTCTACGGCAAGTAGGTGACTAATGTTCCAGAATATCTGCTTACTAATTCTACAAACCATAATTAAAGCACGTGCTGGCTGTTCAAAAATGGTAATGGGCTACTTGAAATGAGAAATCCAACTACCTCGTAGCTACTGTTTTTTATTTGCTTGGTAGCCAGCTAATTGCTCTCCTCCAGATTTACATTGTGTGTGCTGCTGCAATACAAATTCTCAGTGCTGACAAACACTGCTGTAATACCTGAGGGCATGAAAGAATGTTTGACTCGGTGCCTGTTGCTCCTGCTGGTTTATTTGGCCTCCTGGAGGTGTTTCTCATTTCTCTGGGAGAGCTTAAATGCAGCGTGCTTGTACATGTATGGGGCACTGCAGCTGGCTAACGTGTTGCCGGGAGAGTGAAATGATAAGTCCTGCTGCCTGGCTCCTGACTGCTCAGAATTAAGCACTTTTGCAGCTACTTGTATCTTTTAAAGCTGGAATAGATTAATTAGCAAATTCTTTAATAAATAGTTCTGAGGAAATAGTCTTCCCTGAGAGCTGGTGGGGATGTTTTTTATCCTGATACAGCCCATGTGCATTGACAGCTTTGAAGAGAGGTTACTTCAGTAAAAGTTCCTTTTCTAATTTTCCTCCAGTCTCTACGATATGATACAAGCTACTTTGTTGAATATTTTGCCTTGGATCTACTTATGGAGAATGGAGAATGCCGTGGTGTTATTGCCCTCTGCATTGAAGATGGAACCATACATCGTTTTAGAGCGAAGAACACAGTCATTGCCACTGGGTAATGTAACATTTGTGATGAAGGACCGAAATCTGAGAGTGTTACCAGCTGGAAGTTTGTGTGCTTGTACATGTATTTGGACCCACAGTGTGGAGAACATACGTTGACTGACGGAACATAATTTATAGGTTCATTCCCTCCACACTAAAAGCAATATAACTGAATTCAATCATTCCCTCTGAAAGAAGGCACATACTAATTTTGTGACCAATATAAATTTGGTATGAGGTCTAACTTTGGATTCTAGAACAATGACATAAAGTAAGAATGTGTAAGAGTAATATATAGGATCCAGATGGTTTTCGATTTTTAAAACATGATGTTTAAAACAAACATTGTTGCAATGCTGCCAACATATCTGTCTGTAGAGTCCTGATTTTCCTGTAGTGAATAGCTTCTGTCAAAATTCCACAGACTCTATTTCACTAAGATACTACCACTGTGATTCTAAGTGTTCTAGGATAAAATTATACTATGAATGTAGCTTAACATTACTTGGTTGCAAAGATTGTATATGTTTATTAGAATGCTATTTGAATTAGTCTTTTGCTGCTTATGGCACTCACCTATCTTTCAATGTGAAAAATATTTTATATGTATCTGTAAAAGATACACTTATAAATAAATTTTTAAAAGGTTGCCTACATAATCTGTTCTTATGATGTGTTTTTCATGCCTGTGTAATTTCAGGTACATGGAATATGTACATTGCTATTTCTTCTGAGAGTTTGTCCTGAAATTGGGCTGATTGGCTGTTCTCTATAATGTTGGAGGCTAACCTAGATGTTTGCAGCATAATAATTCATGTTTAATACCTGGACAATTAAGTTTTTAAATCTAAGAATATAAAACCAGGACCATATGAGAAATCTAAACCATCATTATATGCTATTATATGCTATTTTTTATAAAACTACTAGTGATAGTTTAAATGAAATTGAATGGTATGGATTGAGAGAACTTTGTGAAATAACCTTTTTTTCTGGCAGAAGGGCTTCTGATATTAACCTAATGATCCTGTTTTGGAATTGGTTTTCTTTTTCTTCAACCTTCTGTCACAAACTGGGCTGAACCAGTTTTATGTTCTTTTGGTTGAACTAGTACAGGATGTGGTAGAACTTGAGTACTTTTCTTATTAACGCTTTCCACTGTAGTGCAAAGAGCATAATTTAGTGGTATGTTGTAGTGATTTTTAAAAATTTTTCTTTCTGTTAATTCTGTTAACTTTGGTATTCTACAGTGGGTATGGCCGCACTTACTTCAGCTGCACATCTGCTCATACCAGTACTGGTGATGGCACTGCCATGGTCACACGAGCTGGGCTCCCTTGCCAGGACTTAGAATTCGTGCAGTTTCACCCTACAGGTACAGAATATGAAATAGTGCTTACAACATTATTTTTAATTACTTGAACAGATTTTTATGTAATTTTAAAATGTCACAGAATAACACATTATGCTGAGTTTGAAGGGACCCATCAGGTTCATCAAGTCCAATTCCTGGTCCTGCACAGGACACCCCAAGAGTCACACCATTTGCCTGAGATCAGTATCCAAACACTTCTTGAACTCTCTCAGGCTTGGTGCTGTAACCATTCCCCTGGGGAGCCTGTTCCAGTGCCCAACCACCCTGTGGGTGAAGAACCTTTTTCTAATACCCAGCCTAAACCTCCTCTGACACAACTTCAGGCCATTCCCTTGGGTCCTGTTGCTGACTGCAACAGAGAAGAGATCAGTGCCTGCTCCTCCTCTTCCCCTCACAAGGAAGTTGCAGACTGCAATGAGGTCTCCCTTCAGTCTCCTCCAGGCTGAAGAGACCAAGTGATCTCAGCTGCTTCTCATTCAACTTACCCTCCAGATTCTACCGTTCTTGTTGTTCTCCTTTATCCAAAGGTCTCTAATGTTTTAATGTCTTTTTTATATTGTGGCACCCAAAGCTGCCCCCAGCACTGGAGGTGAGGCTGCCCCAGCTCAGAGCAGAGCAGGACAATCCCCTCCCTTGCCTGGCTGGTGATGCTGTGCCTGATGCCCCCCAGGACAGGGCTGGCCCTCCTGGCTGCCAGGGCACTGCTGGCTCATGGTCAAATTGTCACTGAGCAGGACCCGCAGGCCCCTTTCCCTGGCACTGCTTCCCAGCATCTCCTTCCCCAGTCTGTCTGTACATCCAGGGTTGCTCCATCCCAGGTGCAGAATCCAGCACTTTGCCTTCTTTCACTTCATACAGTTGGTGATGGCCCAGCCCTGTTAATTTGTCGAGGTCTCTGTGCAGGGCCTCCCTGCCTTTGAGGGAATCAGCTCCTCCCAGTTTTGTACTGTCTGCAAACTTGCTCAGTATCCCTTAAAATCCTGTGTCGAAGTCATTTATGAAGATGTTGAAGAGCACAGGACCTAAGACAAGGCTCTGTGGAACCCCACAAGTGACAGGTCACCATCATGATGTCTCCTCAAGCATGATGTGCTCAAGTTGGTTTGCACTTCTCTGCAGCATCTGAGTAGTTGTCTTGTGACGTGTATTTAGACTTGTCTGCAGATGTTGCTGAATATAAATTTGAGAGTAAGATATGTAATGTGAGAAAGATCTCAGCTATTCCAATTTAAAAAGCAGTGTTTAATTAATTTTAAGGTGCTGTTCTTACAATCCTAAGAAGTTTTATGAATTGCAATCTGGAACTACCTCTTAAACTTGTATTTCCGTAGTCCTTAATATTTTAAGGGATTTGATACTAGATATTAGAGCAATGGGATAGGTGCGAATGGTAGGGAATTACATACTAGCATCTTCAGTGAAGTGGGGTAGTTGAAGTTAAGGTGTATATATAGAACTGTGGTTTTCTAGCACATGATCAGTATGTAAATTGTGAATAACAATGATCACAAACTAGATTTGTAGCTAATTAAAGGCTTCATTTTAACTCTGTGATTTTTTTGTAAATGGTTTATATTATTTTACAATGTTATTGTTATATCATAGAGATCCAATGTTCCTTTGACTTAGTTAACGTTTTTAGAGTTAAAGGAGCTTTACTGCTTGTATGATGTCTATCGCTTTTAAGATAATTATCAAGTGCACGAGTTTGCATTTTTGTTTTCTGTGATGACCAATGCTGCAGAATAACAGGTAGGCCTTTTTTCTCTAAAGGAAAAGGATACCAAGTAAGCTTTTGTGTCACAGGATTTGAAGCCATCCTGTACTGCTTCAGCACAGAAGAGGGAATAAAAATGTGCAAATGGACCTTGAGATAATCAACTTCCAGTTCATTAAAAATCTTAACATAATTGCTGAAGGTCTACAAGGTCTTCATAAAATTCTCCAGATGTATTGATAGGTGCAGATCACTTCCAGTTTTAATATTTGAAATACTATGGGTGTTCCCTTTCAGAAAGAGTGTTTGAAAGGATAACACCACCTGAGGGACAGTTTCTAGAAGTATGATTAGGGTGCAATAAAATCTGCACCTCTTACTATTTTGAGAAGACCCTGTTTATTCAGTGTTCATCCTGATTGTGAAGCTGTGTGGAGACACCTCGTTTGATGGCGTTTTTGTTCTTGAACAGGTATCTATGGGGCTGGCTGCCTTATCACAGAAGGATGTCGTGGAGAGGGAGGTATTCTGATCAACAGTCAAGGGGAAAGATTCATGGAGAGATATGCACCTGTTGCCAAGGATCTGGCTTCCAGGGATGTGGTGTCTCGTTCTATGACCATAGAAATCCGTGAAGGAAGGTTAGTTACATGCTCTAAACAAAGCTGCAGAATAAACTCTTAATCCTACTAGACTGTGAAGTGCAATAGTTAATTTGATAAACACGTGGTAATTCATGAGAGTGAGCTTTAATGACTGTTAAGCTGATCTCTGTGTGTAAGGCAGAAATCTTTCTTGTTAATTCCTAATGATACTGACAGAGAACAGGTGATGTTAAGAGTCTGCTGTTTGAATTCAGTGTGTCTGGAGACAGTTGCTCAAACAAGTTTAATGTATATGCTCTTACTACAAACAAAATAATTTGTTTCTCTGTTCTCTTGACTAACTACCAAGTTTTACATAGTTCTGCAGAGATGCAATAGTTGAAAGTCCTAAATAATGTGAATTACTGTGAAAAGAAAGCTGGGAGTTGGAAAATGGCTTTTATTCATCCAAGTGCCACAGTCTTATTAAATATGCTAGATACTAATTTTTGTCAGATAACATTTGAAAAAGAACCTATTTATTTTCACAAATTAAAAGAACTGGATTAGAAGTGCTACTAGTGTTTGTAAATTCCCGTTATGTATTCCAGTGTTGCTTTTTTTTGCTAGGGGTTGTGGTCCTGAAAAAGACCACGTGTACTTGCAGTTGCACCACTTGCCCCCACAGCAGCTGGCAACCCGTCTCCCAGGGATTTCTGAAACGGCCATGATATTCGCTGGAGTTGATGTCACTAAAGAGCCTATCCCTGTCCTGCCTACCGTGCATTATAATATGGGAGGTATTCCTACTAACTACAAAGGACAGGTGAGCAATACACATCACTTCTGGGCTGTCTTCATCATCATACTAGGAAATTACTTTCCAAATAGAAGAGCATTAAGAATGTTTTTCATAAATGAAAGGATTATTATTACAATTTTTAATAATAAATAATAATGATGTCAGATAACTTAAAATACACAATCTTCTTGGATTTTTAAAACAACTTGATAACCGTGTTCCAGTCTATGTGGATGGAGATGGGAGTTCCAAGAAACATCTAAAATTAAGTTACTGTCAGGTCTGACAACAATTCTCTGTTAATTGAGCTGAGGATAATATAATTGAACATAGAACAAAGTAGGGCTGTATTGCATTCTGTAACATGAGTTAATGTGTATTAGTCCTCTGTAGTTCATGTAATCTAAACACTAAAGCAGATCCACCAACTGACACTAGTTGGAAATCAGCATGGTCGTGTCAACTGAATTCTTCTCTTTGTGTACTTGTTAAATTTCAATGTAAAATTTTGCACTAGAAGCATGTGCAGATCAGGCTTTATTCCTTTGCATTTCTGACTTGCTGGGGTGAAACAGAACTATGCACTCTTCATAAGCATATATAAGGAAATCCTGGGTTTTAGTCCTGTCTGTGTTTACATACAGATGCAAATGTATGTATTTGCATATTTCTGTTTGCCCTTTAGAACTAAAATAATTCTGTGTTTAGAGTTGGAAGAAACTTTAGGTTGCTGTGTTCCATCCTTACATGCACGTGGCCTTTGCAAATAAGGAGGTTTGCACTGTTTCAGAGTGTTTTGAGTATTAATGGAGTGTGTGCCATGTCAGGTGATCACACACGTGAATGGTGAGGACAAGGTGGTGCCTGGGTTATACGCCTGCGGGGAAGCAGCCTCTGCATCCGTCCATGGCGCAAATCGACTTGGGGCAAACTCCCTGCTGGATTTGGTGGTCTTCGGTCGTGCTTGTGCCCTGACTATTGCAAATACATGCAAGCCTGGTAAGTCTCACTTTTCTAGAGACATTTGATTTTATGATGTAATTTCTGCCCAACGAAGAGTTGTTGCTACCTGATTCAAATTTTGAATGATGGACACAGGCTCTTACTTGTTAGAAAAGGAAGAAATCGATGTCTATGCTTTTTGTAGGCGTGTCTTTGCCAGGCGAATGTTTTGATGTTACTGTTTGCTTTGTAATTCCTTTTAAAACTAGAATTGGGCCAACGCTATTGGCAAGAGCAGTTAAGATTTTTGACAAATTAACACAGAATATTGAATGTGAAGACTGTATTCTCTACATACTGCACCATCTT
Organism: Sturnus vulgaris; assembly: GCF_052056855.1. Classification (NCBI taxonomy): domain Eukaryota; kingdom Metazoa; phylum Chordata; class Aves; order Passeriformes; family Sturnidae; genus Sturnus; species Sturnus vulgaris. Next base: position 92,957,303 of record NC_142243.1, on the reverse strand, counting down.
CTACATCACAGTGCAATCTGTCTTACACTTGGCACTTTTGTATAGTGGAATTTGCTGCCACCTTGCTGATTTATTTATAAGGAGGACTGACATGCAAGTCGTGAGAGATAGATACTAAAAATTGCAATATCTTATCACTGGATTCTCACTGCTGAATCTTAAATATTTTTAAATAATCTGGTTCAGCAACAGTTGTTGACCTGAAAAAACAAAGAAGCAAGCCCTCCCTTCCAACCTCCAGCAAAATACTGGAAGTGGCAGTTACATTGCCAGAGCAGCTGGAGTCCACAAGTAGTTACCTGTTTTCTTGCTGCCTAATGTCCAAACTGCACCAACTGCAGAGACTGATGATTCCTCATGGAATTCGCCTAGATCTTGTGATGCTTATTTGGTCCGGCTTTGTGCCAACATTTTTTGAATCATTCTGTGGCTCTTCAGAGTTAGAAATTGTAAAAAGGGGTTTGTTAATAAAATCTGAATGCAAAGCTACATGTGAGATGAACTGTGCTGGTAAGATGCTGTGTTTGCTTTGTTGCCCAGTAACACGTGGCTTCTGGTATTAGAGGCAAGATGCAGAGCTCATGTCTAACTGCCAAGCTTATTGACTGGCCCTGGTCCCTTACACATCCAAGAAAAGGTGTGAGGTTTGGGTGTGAGGAGACGAGGAAAGTGTAGCAGAAGGACCACAGGATTATTCCATAGTTTAGACGAATTTTCATCAAGTGCTGCTTGGAAGGAATGAACAGCAGAATTTTGCTGAATCTATAAAATCTTTATTAATTGTTACAGGAAAGAATGAGATAATATTCCACTGAGAACTTTAAATATATGGATACAATTGGTGGAACTTCAGGAAAGTGTACACCTCAGAGGAAGGAAACATTATCTATATTTTACTCAAATCTGATTTTTAGTAATTGATAGTCTCTGAAACTGCCAAAAACCAAACCCAAGCCTGACTACCAAACTTACTGAAATTTTCTTCTTAGGAGAGCCAGTTCCCCCCATTAAACCAAATGCTGGTGAAGAGTCAGTTGCTAATCTTGACAAGTTAAGGTTTGCTGATGGAAGCATAAGGACTTCGGAATTGCGACTTAGCATGCAGAAGGTAAGCCTGGGGAAGCTCTCAGGGATAGGGTGGGACAAGCTGCAAGCAACTGTGGCAAAGTACACTTCAGGATTTGCCCTGCAGAAGTAAAAAGTGTGTGAGAAGATTGTGTGTGCAGCAAAGGTGGTGTCACTTTTCTTAACTCCTTTTTCTGTTCTTGGTCATTCCCTTGTGTACTTTACCTGCTGTATGATACAATGGGGTTTCAGTTGTTTGGGGTGACTGGAAGAATGTGGGGTTTTTCAGGCTGCAGACAATTTGAACTCAGAACAGCTCTGTATCCAGCTCTTCTGGAGCTGAGGAAGTTACATGCTTTCCTATGCAGCATATCAAACTCGTTTTACTGTGTTGCAGGCAATGCAAAACCATGCTGCTGTGTTTCGTACTGGTTCTGTACTCCAAGAAGGCTGTGAGAAACTTAGCCAAATTTATGGTGACCTGGCTCATCTAAAGACTTTTGACAGAGGTAATTTGATAGCATAGAACATACCTTGCCCAGAGTACTCTGGGAAGTGTTGGTGGCTTTGTTTCTGTTTTTGGTTTTTGTTTTTTTTTTCCTGTAAACCTAACATGTTTCTTGAATCTTTGGCTGAAGATTTTGACCATTTTGAATCTTCCAAAATATTTTGTAGAGCCCTACTTACTAAACATGGTAACGAGGTAAAATACTTACTCGGCAGTAATTTTCTGGTTGAAAAATCTTTCAAAGAAGCAGAGACTGAAATGGAATTTAAATGTGTAAGGTACATACTGCCCTCTGAACATGACGTGAAGTTGTCCAAATACTAAGATGAATGAGCTTTGTCAGAATCTTCTGAAAAGGCCAGGGACTTGCAGAGAGGTAGGAAGATGTGGTTTTCATTCTCCAGCTGAGCAGATCACAATACAGATAGATACTGCCATATCTTAAGAGAACTTGGTTATTTAAGTGCAACTGATGATGCACCTTTGGTTCACTCACATGTATTACTCTTGTTTATAGACAATCTTCCATAATATTTTAATATTTTACCAGGTATTGTGTGGAACACTGACTTGGTGGAGACCCTCGAACTGCAGAACCTAATGCTTTGTGCTCTACAAACCATTTATGGTGCTGAAGCTCGCAAGGAGTCCCGGGGTGCCCATGCTAGAGAGGATTATAAGGTATAAATATTTTCTGTGACCTGAATGTAAGATTGAATCTCCTTGTTATGTAGCCTCAGATGGATTATTTTAAAGTTGTAATGACTTCAAAGTACAGTCTTCAGTATTAGGATTAGTGTAGTATTTTTTGGGGTCCTATTTGTTCTGCTCTGTCTTTTATTTGTTATTTATAAAAGGACCAATACGTGGAACACTGAGGATGATCTCGAGTTGTTCCATGTGCACATCTGAGTGGTTATGTACCTCTAAACCAGGACTATAGTAATAATATTATGGATGCATAAACAGGATGTAAAGATGCGTAAGTAGAACAATTGTCCTATGCAAGGAAAGTTACCTTAGAGCCCTCGTTAAGGCTGAGTATTTCAAGTTTGACAGGCAGTGCTAAGGGAAAGCTTGCTGTCTGTTTGAAGACATGCTGGCTTACAGGTGCAATTGAAATGCAGCTAATCTCATGGTTGTGAAGTGATTTGCAGATGCAACTTCTGGTCTGTACTAATCTCATTTTCTCCCTAGTTACGGGTGGATGAGTTTGATTACTCTAAGCCACTCCAAGGCCAACAGCGGAAGCCATTTGAGGAGCACTGGAGAAAGCACACCCTGTCATACGTGGATATTCCAACTGGGAAGGTACTTTGAGCTTGGTGCTTGAGGATCTTTTTTGCTGTTAACAGCTGTTCTCATAAACAGCCTTGGAAATGTGATAATCCTGCACTGTTGATCTTTGGGAAGTGACTTTGCTGTTTGAGCTGGAATTGTGTTTCCTCTTGTGTCTAGTTCTTGTGTCACTTCCCCTAGGCTAGTTCAAAGGCTTTTTTCTTCTAATAGTGAGAAAACCTATTGTTGGGTGTTTAGTAGAACAGCTTCATGGTATTCCAAAGGTAGAACTGAATTCTGACCCTATAAAAATCTTAGCTGTTGTGGTTGTCTGGATGTCATTCTGTGAATCCTGTGAATCCTGTGGTCCTGAAGTTCTTTGTTCCCTTTTACTTTAGGTTACCTTGAAGTACAGACCAGTGATCGACAGAACTTTGAATGAGGAAGATTGCCAGACCGTCCCTCCAGCAATCCGCTCGTACTAGCAGCTTCCATCTCACTTGAAGCCCTCTCCCATAGGGGCCAGTGTACATAAGCATAGCACAAGCAAACCAAAATAGTGTTGGCACTTAGCAATGAATGGAAAATGCTGACAAAACTCTTCTCCAGCTTGTATTCTCTTGTGGCTTACTGTACACTTATTAAGCAGAACAGCTTATGTTCTTTCACACATCTTTCGAAAGGGACAGCAAAAACACAAATTGTGTCTAAATAAAGTCATTAAAGGCTTGTATTTGTTTGAATATGTTGATCTGTCTGTAATTACAATGTTCTTGTTGTGAATGTATAGTTACTTCCATATTTTAAGAGCAAGAAATGTACTCAGTGACAGGATAAGGGGCATTGGGCACAAACTGAAGTACAGGAACTTCCATCTAAATATGAGGGTGATCTTTACTTTGAGAGTAGTGGAGCAGTGGAACAGGCTGCCCAAAAAGGTTGTGGAATCTCCTTCTCTGGAAATACTAAAAGCCTGCCTAGATGTGATCCTGTGCAGCCTGCTCCAGGTGAACCTGCTGGCACAGGGAGGTTGGACTAGATGACCTCCAGAGATCCCTTCCAACCCCAGCTATTCATTGCAATAGTTTTAGATAAGACAGAGATGCTGAATTTTGTGTTGTGGGAACTTAAGCATCTTAGTTGTTGACTAAATAATACTTGAGGATGATGTTTTAGTAGTAATTACAAGTTTGTATTGTCATACTGTTTTATTGAATGACAAAAGAGACTTTCACTTCCTCTGATACAGAATAATACACATAATAATATTATACTGTGGAACTTCTGAAGCCTCTTTAGTGGCATGCCCTGTGTATTTCTTAGACTATCTCTTCTCAGAGGCGCCAAGGGGCTTGCCTAAACATTAAAGCTTACAAGACTTGAATTCAGTGTGCTTTTAGAGCCAGGATTGTAACTTGTAAGGCAGTAATAGAGCAGTTTCTAGCAGCATTTCTCTGAATAACAGTTTTTGTAGGACTGAAGGTTACCTATGTAGATTGCAAGGGAATAAAGTGTTTGTGTTAGACAAAGAATTTGTTTTCTTACCGGGTGAATGTTGGCTGCTCTTGGAAAAAAACCCAGAATGTCGGAAAACCTGAAATGTTGCAATGTTGCGGCTGGTGGGTGAAAAAATGGAATTTACTTTCTTTTGAAGGGTTTCTGCACTTTGCACCGGGGGCAGATGTAAGACGCCGGAGCAGGAATTAAGGGCAGGGGGGCTGCACCTTGACTTGGCTTGTCATTGACTGTCATTAGGAAGGAGGGAATAAGGTTTTAGATATATTTGAAAAGGTTACAGTGTCCTGGTTTAGGGCAAATTTGGGGGAAAACCTCCGGAAGGAGCCCCCAGACAGCAAACCCCACGACACCTCCCCCCCACCACCGGGTTCGGGAAGAATTTCCTCAGAGAAGAGTGGGAAAAAAACCTGTTTATTTAACAAGCAAAACACTCCCCAGCACAGGAAAAAAACAACACCAGCTGACAAAAAAACTCTTTCACCGTTCTGAAGGGATGACAAACTCAGTCTCTCCCGCGAGTGGTCGCCCAGTTATCAGTCTCTGGCGCTGGGGAATGACTGCTGCAGGTGACTCCCGGTGTTTCTTGGGGTTTCCCAGGTCCCCGTCCAGAACAGGTTCAGATGGTATCCAGGATAGGGAGGGGACGGGGTGAAAAAAAAAAAACAGTCCAGGGAAAAAGTTGGACTGCCTAGCTGAACTAACTAATAAGCAAAAGCAAGGGCAAAGCGAAGGAAAGAAAAAAGAGGCAGAAGCGAGCAAGCAGGCAAGCAAGCCAGCAAGCAGAGCTAAAACCTCTCCTAAAGATAGACCATGGGGGAGGTGAGCCGGCTGATAACAAGACAAAACAAAGCTTCACTTTCAGAGTCAGTCCTGAAAGCACAGGACATAATACCAAACATAATCAGAACACACGATTGGAGATACAAACACCATAACATCACCCTAGGACATACAGTAAGGCAGAACAAGCTCATACTTTTTTTCCCCCTCGTGGAGAAATCGCTGCTGCAGCGCTTTTCCCGCTGCCCTTCGCCCGGGGCAGGCGGGTTTTCCCAGGCCGGGCGGACCGGCCCCGGGGCCGCACTCAGCGCCCGGCGCTGCTCCAGCGGCCGCCGATTGGAGCGGCGGAGCCTCCGGGGCCGGGCGCCGCCGGCACCGTGACGCTCGTCCGGGGCGGTCCCGCCGCTCCTCCCGCCCCCGCGGTGCTCCCAGCCCCCGCCACCATGCACCGCTCACTCCGTGCCTGCCGCCGCCTCGGCCGCTCCGCCGGTCTCCTCCTCTCCCGCCCGCCGCTCCCGCCGCCTCCCGCCACCCCCGGCCGCTGGATCCCGGCGCCGCCCCGCGCCGCCATGGTGAGCCCCGGGCAGGGAGAGGGGAGCGGTGACCTCTAAGTGCCACCGCTGGCCGCCTCCCTCGCTCCGCCCTCGTCCTGCAGGCAACGAGGAGCGGGCGGTGACGGGGGGAGCGCCTGGGTCGGGGCTTTAATCCCGCGTGTTGCTTCGTCGGGAGCGCGCCGGCACCGGGAAGACGAGTCCGCCATCCTCTGCCGGGCTTTTGCGACCATTTCCCGCATCCTTCCTGCGGGCGGGCCCGGCTCGGCCCCGCTCGGCAGCCGCTCCCGGGCAGGCCGGGATGCGCAGCGCGGAGCTCTCCCGAGGCGCTGCCCGGGGTGAGATTCACCGGGTCCTGAGCACGGCCCCGAGCCCGGTGTGGCCGGGCAGGGCGGGCATCCTGCCGGGCAGGAAAGGTGTCGGTGCGGATCTGCTTCACAGAGCTGCGCTGTGCGGCAGCTGCTTCCGCAGGAATTTTAGGCGCTTTCTTGCAGCTGTTGACGTGCAAATAATAATAAGCTGTATCCTAATGGGAATATCCGTCACTGGAGTAGCTTTGGGGATGCCTGGAAACACGGGAGCTTGCGGCTGAGAACTGCCCGGTACTTCTAGCAGGCGTCAGCAGTAGATATTCGTGTATAATCAATTCATTGTCGGGCTCAGACGCGAGTGGGAGTTGATTGTTGCATGCGGTTCAGCACAGAAATAGAAACACTATTTGGATAAGGAACTTCAAATCTCAGTACTAACACGTTGGATGTTTCATGGAAACCTTAGTCTCAGGTTTATCTTTGTGAGTTCACATCTTAAAACGAGGTAATGTAGACTGTGACAAGAATTTCAGCAGAAAGATTTGGGGATTTCATCGATTCCGTAGTTTACTAAATTAGTTAATAAACTTATCTAGAACATCAGTTTCCAATCTGTAATGTTGATGAAGGTGTAAAAAGTAGCATTTAGTAAAACAAGTTTTCCAGCGAGTGAAAAACTTCATATGAGGTGCGTAAAACTTAACTGCATAAGAAAACTGGTGTCAGAGCAGAATATGTAACTCAAACCAGTGGCCTGTTGGATGGTTCCCTTTTCTATTTTGCCATTTGGCATAATCTGAGAAAAACACTATAAATCACGGCCTTCATTAATTTGCTGAAAACCTGGTATTTATGAGTCTGGTCTGCAATTTTACAAGAGATGTATTTTGCTTGTTGCACGTCAGAAACGTGACCAGTCCCGTGTGTGTTGTGAGTTCCTTGAGTTTAAATAACAGCACTAATTAAAATATCCCACAGTGGACTTGGAAGTCAAGCAGCTATTGAATTCTTACAGGAAACGTTCTGTATGCTTTTAGGTAAAAGAGGAACCACCAAAAGATGTGCTAACCAGTATTTAAATTTTAAAAAGCAGCCACCCAACAAACCCAAGCCATCACTTTTTGATGTTTGTAGAGATTTTCTCAGTAGCAAGAGTTGTTTTAAAAAACATTGTGTATGTAGATATTACCAAATATTCATGCTGTCCTGGTATGTTTATTCTGTTGCATTTACTTAAAGGTAAATTGCTCAAGATGTTTTAAATGGAATTGTCGTAATGGTCCTTCTATAGTTAAACATTATAAAGTATTTGAGCTTGGGTTCTAAAGGGTAGATTTCAGAATTTGTGACTCAAATTATGTTATAAAAGAGAAACTATGCTTAAAAATGGGAATAGTCTTCATCTAGTAAAGGAGAGCAGTAAAACATAAATTGCACATTCCGATGGCCTCAAAAGACTGCTTTTGACATGCTAAAAATGATGGTTCTTTGCATTGAAATACTTACGCCCAAAAGTTGCTGCATCCATAAATGACAATGTAATTTTCCACAGGAAGCATTATTGCAGCAGTTCTGCCATTCGAGAATCTCTGCTGTGTTATGGTGCAATCAGTTCTGATCAGTTCCCTGCAATAAGGCAAAAGTACAGTTCTATTTGCCTAACTTGACTAGCTTTGAACTGTTTGGGTTCTAGGCATTTTGGAAGGCTGAGCACATCTTGTCAGGCCTCCTAAGGGGAAAAAAAAATGTTTGGAACAGTAACTGTGAGCAGATCCTTGCTTGTAGCTCGGATAGAAATTAGGTGAGCACAGGAGCTCACCTTTGCTACTGGCAGAGTTTCCAAGCCTCCTTTTGGCTTCTCCTGAGGCCCAGGGATGGGGGAGTGGAGGGCTGATGGAGTGTGCCACTGATGCAGCATTTTACAGCTGGTCCTCTGGGTCATGGGGTGACTCCACAAACCACTTTACATACAGGAACTGAGATCTTCAGCTCATAAAGCCGCTCAAGAGGCTGAATTCTGGCCAGGGAGTGAGGGAATCGTGTTTGTTACATTCACACTCAGTGGCTGCTGCAGGCTGCTACACCAGTCCTTAGAGTAATGCTGCAGCTCAGTTCTTCAGTCTGCATGAAAAACATAATTTTGCTTTTTTACCTAATGGCACCTCTTATACTAGGAATCAGCAAATGACATTCTTCTTAAAACACCTTGCCCTGTTAACTTGATTGGAATTATGAGCATGGAATTAGTTAGGAAAGTTGTTTTTTTAAAAAAAATAATGATTTAATTGTTGAAAGGATGTACTGATCCTATTTGTCTTTGTTTCACCATTGTTGACACTGGAATTATGTAAGGTTAAAGAATCAGTTGTGCAACTGCTAGCTTTTTTGTCTGAAAGGTTCCAGGTAGTTTACTTTTTTTATATTGTTTGAGGGTAGATACTTTTGATTCTTAAACCACTGGTGATCTCAAGACCTGGGCTCGGAGCTGAGTGGGTTCTGCTTATCCAGCTCTGAAAGCTTTGCACACTTGTGGGGGTGTTGGAGTGCATTCCAGCCACATAGTGAAGGGGTCCAGGGACAAAGATGAGGAACATGGAAGGATCTCCATGAGGGGTGGAGAATGGGAACAGGGGAAAGTGGTGCACTGGAGGATGAGAGATCAGGGAAACCATTGGGGTAACGGGGGGAACAGTGCAGCAAACTGGGGCCAATGAGGATCAGGGCAAGGGAGAACATTCTAGGGAAAGGCCATATGGGGGGAAACAGTCAGTCTGGGCCAATGGGCCAATGGGGAAACAGAACTGGGCACATTAACATAAAACTGCAAAGGACTATGGGAAGAAGCCTTTTGTCTCCATGCCCTAAAGGTCTCTTCGATGACTTAGGGTCTCTCCTTCCAGGCCACTTAGACTTGTTTCCCTGGCAGGCCCCAGGGTCTCATAGTGTGTCCAAATGCCAAAAGCGGAGATTTTGAAGGCAGTGAGTCAGTGATCCCAAGTGTTTGAATATTAATATGTGCACATATACGGCAAGACCCACCAGCATCCAGTTAAACATTCTTGGTAGTGGTATACTAAAGAAGCATTTACTATATTCTCTTTCTTCTTAGCATGCAAATGAATGCTAAGTGACTCAAGCAGGACAAAGAGGAATAAAGAACATAGGAATAACTTACTCTTCCACACTAAGCTTTCCATTGTTGAAGAGTCAGTGCCTGGGAGGGCATCAGCCAAAACAAAAGATGTGGGGAGTGGGATAGCCATGTGAGAGCTAACCTTTGTTGTGGGCTGGGCTGCAGTTTCTTCCAGTTCACATGCACCACATCCTCTGAAGTACTGAAAGTGAGCAGGGGTGGTGTCTCTGGTATGTGACTGATGGTACCTGAAAAAGCAGAGTGTCTCCATCTGGCTGGGAATGATGCTTAGGACAGTAAAGAGGCTGGGACACTTCCCTCTCTCTGCTGCAGCTTGCCATCCGTGGTGATGCAAATCTGGGCAAGCAGAAGGTCAGGGCTGCTGGAGAGGGTGTTCTGGCCAATACCCAGTGGTGCTTCTGTCCAATGACACTGAGACCCACTAAAGGAGGAGTAAGTAAAATGAACAAAGAAGAGAGAGGAACAGTCTGACTTCAGAAGTGGACTCCTAGGGAAGAGTAAGAGCTGTGTGAATATAGATTATGCTTTCCCCATTTTCTGACCCAAACTCTTTACGTACTTAGCGCTGGTAAGGCTGCACCTCAAGTCCTGTATCCAGTTGTGGGCCTCTCAATTTGGAAGGACATGGAGGTGATGGAGTGAGTCCAGAGAAGGGCAACGAAGCTGATGAAGGGTCTGGAGCACAGGTCTTGTGAGGAGCAGCTGAGGGAATTGAGGTTGTTTGACCTGGAGAAAAGGAGGCTTGGGGGAACCTTGTAACTCTCTACAACTCCTGAAAGGAAAGTGTAGCCAGGTGAGGGCTGGCTGCTTCTCCCAAGTGACAGCATGGGAGAAAATGGCCTCAGACTGCACCCCAGGGAAGGTTCTGGTTGGACATCAGGAAGAACTTGTTCACTGGAAGGGTGATCAGACATTGGAACAGACTGCCTAGGAAGTGGTGGAATCCCTGTCCCTGGAATTGTTTACGAAATGACTCGATGTGGCACTTAGTGCTGTGGTTCAGTTGACATGGTGATGTTTGGTCAGAGGTTGGACTTAATGATCTTGGAGGACTTTCCTCACCTTAATGATTCTATGACTTTCACATCAGGGAGTTTCTTGAGGCTGCAGTTTGTCTAATAACCCAGTTTAGATCTTTCTTCTGAGGGCTTATCTCATCTTCCTTGAAGTCTTGTGGACTTCTTGCATCCTCAGCATCAGCTGACAAGGAGTTTTGTCAGTCTGTGACTTGTGTGAAAAGCTGTTCCCTTTCCCTTGCTTTGAACCTGACTCCTACAAGCATGTTAGGGCTCCTGTGTCTTGTATTGGAAGAGACAGTGAGCAGTTAATACTGGTTATGCCTCAGTTTTCCTTCAATCCCCAAGTTATCTTTTTTACTGAACAGAAAAAGTCACTTGTCTGAAGAAAGCTGTTCCCTACCTTTTGTCAACTTTATTGCCATTGAACTGTTTCCAGTAAAACACGTTTTGGAGATGAAAGAACCAAATCTACACAAAGACCTCAGATTGTCAATGAATCATGGTGGCACAGCAGTGTTTCTGTTTGTATCCTCTCCTTTTCTTGATAGTTCCTCGCATTTGATTTTCTTCTTTCACTGCACTGCAGTAGACTTGACTCTATTGATAAGAGGTTTGTTTCCCAGGGACTCACCCCTGAGGGTTGTAGTTAGGTCAGGAACTCAACATTGTGTATGTATATACCCTGCCTAGAGGGCTGACATTGTTTTACTCTGTGATAAATGAAATGAAAAAGACTTCTCCTTCCTGGGGACTCTGAAAGAAGGTAATCTCATCTCCTGGGAAAGGATGAATATCTTTCTCACAGAAAATTGGGACTTTGCTGACCAAAGTGTGGAAAGAGGAAGAGTAAACTGTTCTTGCTTCCTATCAGTTCCATAATCTTTGTAGAGCTGCATGTGAATGTGATCACATCATCACAAATTAAGGGCTGTTCTAAAAAAAAGTAAAGAATTACTTTTTTGGGGGTCTGTCAGCTAAAATTAATTTAGCTGTGCCTGTGTTAGATAATAACAGATGCTAGGTGAATACATGACATAGAAATATTACCATACATAAATATTGCACAAAATATACCTAGGTGTAGTTCCTTTGTGTTGCACAGCTAGAGAGCATCCATGTTCCTGGTTTATTAGGCTGGAAAAGATAATTAATGGTCAGTAACCCAGTACTGGATTAGTCAGTTACTCCCTTCCAGTATTAAGTGTCCTGTGTGGTGTGGATTTCAAATAGGAATTATGTTATATGTGTGTTGATTGCGTGGATGCTGCCTGAATTCTTACCATGCTACTTCTTCAGCTGGGTTTTAACAAAACACCTGTTCTGTAAATTGTGAACTAAGTTACTGATTGTTTGAAAAGGAGAAACAGAGTCTCTCATCAGGATGAGGTTTCATGCAGTGGGCACTGAGGTCTAAAGCCTGTCACCATGGGTCAGCAGTGGTACACACTTGTAGTTGTGGCTTTTAGTGAGACAGCTGCTCAAACCAGAATGTCTCAATTTTGAGGATGTAATTAGAAACATAGCTGTGACTAGCTGCATGTCTTGTCTGTGTATTTTTTCCATCTTTTTTTCTTGACTACCAGGTTTCAAAAAGAATATACTGATTGCCAGTGTTTTAATTTTTTTTTCCTTTTCTATAGTCTTCTCAAGAGGCATTCAGGATAGAATATGATACCTTTGGTGAACTGAAGGTCCCAAGTGACAAATACTATGGTGCCCAAACTGTAAGATCTACAATGAACTTCAAGATTGGAGGTGTTTCAGAAAGGATGCCAGTAAGTAATTCAAATCTGTGTTCTCTTCTTCTATAGAGTGTTTTGTATGTGGAAGTGAATACCTTTTTCTTAGGCTTTTGTTGGAAGTGTGAGCAACTTGAATTTTAATTAAAGGTAGAAATTTCATGGCAATATATTATTGTGGTAGAAATATTTCTTGTTGTCTTTAAATAAATTTAATATTGCTTATTAATAATTTTATGATGTTGCTTTATTTTTAATAACCAGGATGAACAGAAATCTGTCTTCCATCTTTACAAAGATGAAAAAGCAAATGGAGTCATTTGATGTAGCATTTATACAGTTCGTTATTGAAGTAGTCTAGTATAGCACGAGTTGATATAAACTTAATTTGTCACGTGTAGCTGTGCATAGGTCATTAATGTGCACGTGCTTTGTCATATACTGACTCTCTATGTACTGAAATTGGTCAAGTGTCCCTCAAAAAGCTGTTTTAGAAATGGAACCAGTTCAGTTCTAGTGCATGTGACTTTTGGTACACAGAACATACCTGGGCCTGCAAAAACAGCAGTGTGCTCCCCGCTGGACTGTTTGGATGAATGTTAGTGTTAGTGGGAGCACAGGTCAGATGACCTGATTGCTCTCTGGCTTGGCTGATGGACTGCTGCTGAATTTAAGATCAGAAGGAGTTTGGTTTAGAACTAGACATGCACTATAAATTGATAACATGCCTTTTGGGGGAAATTGTGTGTTTAAACGTACCCTTGTGCCTCAGATCCAAGTCATAAGGGCTTTTGGCATCTTGAAGAGAGCAGCTGCTGAAGTAAATCAAGATTATGGTCTCGACCCGAAGATTGCTAAAGCCATTGTACAGGCGGCAAATGAGGTACGAACGAGCTGTTCAAAATACTGCAACTGCCACTGTGTTTTTGTTAAGCTTTTCACAGGAGGTTGAGGGATTGCATTTCTCAGATTGTTAGAAGAAAGCGTTTCCTGTTAGTAAATCTTGTTCTCCAGAGATCATTTCCTTAATGTAATATTTGACTATTCTTGCATGTAAAGAAATGATAAAATGTTCAAATGCATGTTGATAAATACCACCCAAGTGCAGAGAGTTGTGAGTGACCATTATTTGAAGTGTGATAATACCAGGTGTTTTGCTTTGAATTAATCAACAGATTTGTTTGTCTAGAAGCATTTTTAGCAGAATTTTCTTGTCCTGACTAGCTTAAAAATATTTCAGTGGTGGCAGAAACTGTATCCTCTTCCTTCCAGCTGTAGTACCTGAAGTCCCAAGACCTGATAGCTTTGCAGAACTCCAGAATATGTCTAGGATCTTCTTCTGGTTTCTAAGATTCCTCTAGTTAAAGGTGGATAAGAAGTTTTGGTGGATTAAGGCTCCTTAGTTTAGATTCATAAATTCTGAAAGTTGTTTCTGGCTTTCTTTATTGTATTTTAAAAACACCTCTGCTATGATACCCTTTCTCTCTTCTCCAAAATAATTTTGTAATACAACTTAAATAAAAAGAGGAATCAAGTTACTCTTGGAGGTGGGAATGTTGCCCCTATATAAGATGGGAGATACAGAAGATCCTTTCTTGAAAAGCATGATTCCAGGAGGACTGATGTATCCTGATAATCTGATTGTCTGGCCTCAGAGTTGTGACAGTAGCTCCTTTTTTTTTTTGTGAGGCTAATATGCGTGGGGGTGATACTTCTGAGCACAGATTTTGATACTATCACAAACATATGTTTAGAAAACTCTCTGAATATGTTTAAGATTCAACAGGCTCCAAAAAATGTTGCTCAAACAGGAGAGTGCCTTACAGGAAGGAGGTATTTGATACTGGCAGCCATCTGCTGGTTTTGTTGATGCAACATGTAATGTCTACAGGTGTAAGAGGTCTGGAACTTCCCTGTATGAAATTTCTTTATTGACAGATATCAGAGTCGGGTTACACAAAGAGAAGGCATAACCTAAGTACCTTTTAAAAATATTTTCTGTCTGTGTCTGTAGAACATTAAATCAAATTCTATATATCTCTGTATTTCACAATTCAGTGTCTTCAAAAAGCATAGCAAATGTTTTTTTCCCTTTTAATGTCTGATATTACATAAAAATGTCCTAGTTATTCTAGTGTAAATTCACTAATTGCTATGTGTAGATTTAAAATGTAACGGAGAGCATAATTTTAATTATGGCAATAAAAAAGGTTTATGTGTTTTTTTCTAGTGGAACAATTTTTCTCTGTTTTTTCCATTATAGGTAGCTGAAGGAAAATTAAATGATCACTTCCCTTTGGTGGTGTGGCAGACAGGGTCTGGAACTCAAACCAATATGAATGTCAATGAAGTAATCAGCAACAGAGCTATTGAGATAATGGGAGGCACACTGGGAAGCAAAAAGCCAGTGCATCCAAATGATCATGTTAACAAAAGCCAGGTTGTTACACTTGTTTTATACTGCTTTTAATTTCAAAAGTTTTGTGTCTGTGAATTGTGAATTTCGAGTTTTCTTGTATCCACTGTTTAGGTTTAAAAAACCAAAAAGTTTTGTGGGCAACTTCGGCAACAATTTTCTGTTTTTTTCAGTTTAAATGAACTTTAAGATGTTTTTCAGTGACAGTATGAGCTTTTCAGATTAAAAACTTGGAACTCATTCATGATAGATAAATTCACATATAATGTATTAGACAATGGTGGCCTTGTGACAAATGCTACTATAGTCTTAAAGATGTTAAATATAGGTCCAGTTTCTAAAAGGTGGGTCATGGTAGACATTTTTATTATACTTCTCTCTTAAACTTCACCTGCCTTGAAGGAAAGGTTAAGCCACTGACTTGGTTGTTTCCCTTCCCTTGGTGCTCACTCAGTGTTCTGTGAACTACGGATTTAACATTATCAAAGAAACACGTGTATTTCAAAGACACCTATAATCCCTTTCAAATCATCTGTCCACTTGTTAGCCATCTCTCATTACTACTATAGTAATTCTTTTTTTAATCCCAAGGTTGTTATGAACAATCTGTTAAATTTAACTTTCTGTTGGTGTAGTCATAAAAAGTTGATCTATCAATGGGGAACACCCTTAAGTTGCTTACTCTTAGTTTAGTTTCTAACAGTTTATGAGATAAAATGAATAGAGCCACACATGTACATCTTACAGCAGCAATGGTGAGAAAAGCTTGTAATTAATTTCTTGAATTTTCTCCACAGAGTTCAAATGACACTTTCCCAACAGCAATGCATATTGCTGCTGCCCAGGAGGTTAATGAGGTCTTGTTACCTGGACTAAAGAAGCTACAGAATGCACTCGAAGGGAAATCCAAAGAGTTTTCCCAAATCATAAAAATAGGGCGCACTCATACGCAAGATGCTGTTCCACTTACACTTGGGCAGGTAAAACAAAAATTATGCATTTCTTTGGAAAATTCAAACTTAAGGATGCCTAAATTAAGTTAATAGTTTAGGATAAAATATAGGAAAATAGCTGAATCTCAGCCCGAGTATTTTCAGTATGTACTGGAGTTTGCTGGATATGCTGTACTCTTATACATCCATCATAATTTTTATTAATTTTTTACCATATGTGTTTTATTTCTAACAGTAGTAAAATATAAATTGTTTTAAAATGATGTTTCATTACCAGATAGCACAGCACAGTTTTTGTGTTACACTGACATTGCAGGGTAGTTGTTGTCTGTAATCTGTAAATTTATGTAAATTACGTTTTGCCAACACACAAAACTACTAAATATTGTGAATGAAAGTTTTCAATACATAGTCTTGTGTGTAAAAATGTGTGTGTGTATACATATATATATATATATATGTAAAATATGGCAAATGTTATCATATTGTCAGGAATGGCTTATATTACAGTAATTTAATAATGAATTAAACTGAATTGATAGAAAAGCAGGTAGAATTTATTAATTTTTTCCAAGAATGCATGGGTGGGGTTTTTACTAACTAAAATAAGGTGAACAAAGCCCAAGATCCATTTCTCTATTTGTACTTCGGGAACATTAATGTAGTCTTGGAGCTGATTTACTATGGAATCAAATCCTGCTAAGAATTCAACTAAGATAAAAGGTCAAAGTTGCATTATGTATATACTTTTGTATATTAAGATTGGTTTAATGTATAATTTTTTGTAGCATGGGAGCAGTCCTTTAATAGATGCATACTTTCCCTCTTAATGAAAACATGCTTAGATTTAGTATTTGGGTGAAGTTCAGTGCCATCATGTTTTTAAAGGAAATAGTCAAATCATGTTAAAAATCTAAAGTATTGTCGATGCTTGTTCTTGGTTGTTATCTTTTTTCCTTAAATTTGTCCTCCTTTCTTTCAAAGGAATTTAGTGGCTACGTGCAACAAATTAAATACGGTGTGGCTAGGATTGAATCCACCATGCCAAGGGTGTATCAGCTGGCAGCTGGTGGGACTGCAGTTGGCACGGGACTGAACACAAGAATTGGCTTTGCTGAGAAAGTTGCTGCTAAAGTGGCTGAGCTGACGGGTGAGGAATGATGTTTGGGAGTGGGTAGTCAGTAAAGCAGTGTATGTAACAAGCAGTCAGATTCAAACTGAATCTGTCCAGTTTCTATACTTCTCGTAACCTTTAACTGTATTTATGTTTTAACGTGAAACTTTTGTTAATGTCATGTGTTATATGCTTCTACTTCAGATTTTTTGTGCAATGTATTTTTATAAGTATACTCAGTGCATTGAAAGTGACTGAAATGATGGTGTTTGTCCAAGCAGGACTCTTTGGATATGGATACAGTTTCAGACTTCTATTATTAGCCCAACTATAATGCTTCTCTTGATCGTAGCTCCTCTGGCTCTCTTAATTTACAGTGACTTGATGCAAAAGAAGGAAAAAAAAACGCTTCCAAAGCCACTCTGATTTTTTCATATGGAAGAGTAAAAGTTAACTGTCTGATTTTTTTTTTTGATTCTGTCTTTATAGATCTTAAAACTTAATTTACAGTGCAATTGAGTTTTTTGATCTGTAAACCGGATCTTTTGTGTTACAGTGTCAGTTTTTGACATGCCCCTAAACAAATGTGTACATCTGTCATTTACATTTGCTGTAAAATCAGAAATTGCTTAGTGACAGTGTTTTTGTTTTAATGGATCTATTATTCACAGTCTTTCAGAGAGCCAAGACTGTCTTGTACCCTGAAAGAGAAGTAACTTGCTGTAAAGAACAGCTGCCAAGAGCAGTACAGGGCATGTTTTGGTGGTGTTAGGAAGCTCTCCCATGTCAATGGATGCTTTGTGTCCTGTATGGGCAGGTTGTATGAGTAGGGTAGGGCAGACTCCTGAGTTCCTCATGCTCTTATAGAGGGTGGTTTTTGGCAAGAACAAAAGGAGAAACTTGGGTGGATCTCTGTAACTAAGAAGGCAGCTGTGCAGTTCACAAGCCTATGCAAATTGGGTGGGATTTGGTGTTTGTCATGGAAGCGCAAAACACTGGAAGTTGTGGGAATTATGCTGCTCTCCTTTGAACTGGTGCTGAAAGCTCAGATCAGTCGTTCTGGGCAGCAGTTCAGCCCACAGTCAGTCCCTAGTGATGTCTGCAGTTTTTTACAGCCCCATTCTGCTAAGACCATCCTTCCAGGGCAAAGTCCTGAAGGAATGTTTTTCATCATGCAAACTAGGCTTACATCTCAGGCATTTAATTAACATAAATAAAGCTGTTCCTTCCATTGCTCTTGTTCTCTTGCTGTTGGCAGGAATCCTCCTAAGTCTGATCCAGCTTTCCCATGTTGTGGCTGGTTTATTGTTCCCTTCCCTTGTGATTACTTCTTACTTACCCTAATGTGCTGCAAAATCATCTATTTTTATAACTGAAAGCATCACAGCAATTAACAATCTACAGTATCTAACTTGATTTAATGCAAGAAATGCCTAAGCTGAGCTAACTTTTGAAAGATTGTGAGACACTGTGGTGCAGGAGCAGTGCTTAGAATGCAACACACTATGAAGGCTTGAAATTTGTACCTTTGTTGTAGGTGGATGCTCAAATTTTATACTCTTCTGTATTTTAGTGACTTTCATTGTGTCTTTTTGTATTTAATTTACTTTAAGAAATACGTTTGTGAAGAAGGCTCTGGAGAGAAGAGATGATCTTACAGGGTTGTTAATTTTTAATATTTTACTAAGCTAGTTATGTGTGTGATTGTCCAGCGTAGGTCTGCAAGGAAGTGCTTCACTGGATTAATGTTTACACGCTCTCCCTGTAGGTTTGCCTTTTGTCACTGCTCCAAATAAGTTTGAAGCTCTTGCAGCTCACGATGCTTTAGTGGAGCTCAGTGGAGCCATGAACACAGTGGCATGCAGTCTGATGAAAATAGCTAATGACATTCGCTTCCTGGGCTCTGGACCACGCTCTGGGCTGGGAGAACTCATCCTGCCTGAAAATGAACCTGGGAGCAGCATCATGCCAGGTACAGAGAACACATACGGAGAGAAAAGACCTGTTTCTTTTTCATTTTTTTGACCACTGTCTCTTAACAAATGTTTTACCAAACACCATCACAAATGTCAGTAAGTCCATGATTCTCTCAGGCTTTATCTACTGCCCTATTTTACCAAAACCTGTGTTCATAAAAATGCTTGCACAGATGTGTGTTGGCTAGTGTGTGGGGGAGAGTAGTATCTGTAAGAATATGGCTCTGGTAACACAAGCGTACTTCTCAAAGCTTGCTTCTAGAATTGCAAGATCTCTACAATTTTAGGTAAAGACTTTTCTGAAATAAACTTTAATCTGTGAATTGTAGTAATACTGTCATGTGAATTGACTACTTCCTAGCATGATTAGTGTTACGCACTCACATTTTCCCTTCTGCAGTGGTCTCATTGTATGTGAGGATAAGAAAGAAAGGAATAATACTCATAATCATTCCCTTCCTCTCCGAAAAAATTATGTACATATGAATATTGTACACCCAAAACTATTCTGAGATTGTTTCTCCTGTATGATAAATTATAAAAGAAACAGGCCACAAACATATCTGGCTTTAAAAAAGCAAACAATGAATGTTCTTACTAGGATTATGTCTAAAAATTAAATGATAAAACGATAAAACAAACTTGCTTGGAGACCACTCTAACTTGGTGTGTTTGTTGGGTTTGGCAGGGGGTTGGATTTTTTTGGGTTTTTCTATTCTGTTTTTTTTTTTTTTCCTGACAGAGTGTACTAACTTTATCTCAAAGTAATTCTAACCAATCAGTAATACTTTCCTTAAGCTGAGTGAGATTTGTTAGTGGTCTCCCAGAAATGCCAGCTTGTACATGTAAAGGTAGGTTATAATCTCTTGACTGTTAAGAACTGTGGTAATGAACAGCTGTTTAGCTCATGCACATGTTGAGCAGTTGAACTTGTGCTCAAGCTCTCAGAGTCTTGGAGACTGCTGAAGCAGCCATAGCTGTTTTACAAATCCTCGCTGAAAATACTGGAATAGTACTGTGGAAACACCTTCTTTTCTGTGGTGCGCAGATACACATGAGTAAGACAAGTTACCTCTTACAAAACCTTTTCTATTGAATATGACTCGGTAAAAGGCTGTGGGTGGGTGGTTGGTTGGTTTGTTTTTCCCCTTCCTTCTCCTTTGGTAACCTTTTTCTCTCTGTTTTTTCAACCAGGAAAAGTGAACCCCACCCAGTGTGAAGCTGTGACCATGGTGGCAGCCCAAGTTATGGGAAATCATGTTGCTGTTACTGTAGGAGGAAGCAATGGACACTTTGAACTGAATGTCTTTAAGCCCATGATGGTAAGTTCATAAAGTTTTATGTATCTAGGACTTTATTAGTAATTGTTTGTACAGTCAGATAACTTAGGGACAGAAAAAACCCTCAGTGAAAACTTGAACACTGCCAAGGTCGGGGCATCCGCAGCATTCCTCAGATACTGTTCCAGTATCTCACCACCCTCACAGTAAAGAATGTCTTCCTGATATCAAGCCTAATTTCCCCCTCTTTCTGTCTGTACCCAGTGCTCCTTGTCGTATCACTACAGGTCCTGACAAAGAGTCTCTCTGCCTTCCCTTTAGGCCCCTTCAGATACTGGAAGGAAAATAGCCTGTTAAACAGGTTGAAATTGCACGGAGGGCACTGCTTATGAACAAAGGTGCCAGAATGTGCAACTAGTAATATCTGAATTAAATAATTGCTATTTCTTTGTCTTGTTAGATTAAAAATGTTTTAAACTCTGCAAGACTTCTGGGAGACGTGTGTGTTTCTTTCACTGACAACTGTGTAGTTGGAATCCAAGCCAATACGGATAGGATCAACAAACTGATGAATGAATCTCTGATGTTGGTAACAGCACTGAACCCACATATTGGTAGGTTTAAGGCTCAAAAACTTCTCACAACATATCGAAATACTTTGTGGTAAAATTATTTTGTACACTTCATTTGTATTGTCACAATGCTTGTGAGGCCAAGTCAGGTCAAAAGTTAATTTACTTCAACATGACCAGTGGCTGTTGTAAAAGCTGTGTGCTCTTTGCAGTGGCCATGCCAGGATATTAGAAAAATAACTGATTAGAGTCAAAAGGAGATTGGGAGAATTTATGTACCTGTTTTACTAAATTATCATTATTAGAGGTCGAGTGAAAGATTACAACATGAGATTATTTTTAGAGGACAAGGTCCCATAAATTTTTCATCTAAATTAATTAAGACTAGAATAACAAAATCTACTTTTACTTCAAGTAAGGAGTAAGCATTTGGTGTGCATTTCCTGCAAATGGAGTTAAGCAGTAATAGTAATACCTAGCAAATAATTTTCCAAAGACTCTGTCCGACTTCTGTCACCTCTAATGAATCATCTAAAATTGCAAATGGATAACTTGTTGGTTTTGTTTTGTAACAGGATATGATAAAGCAGCCAAGATTGCCAAAACAGCGCACAAAGAGGGGACAACGTTAAAAGAAGCTGCTATAAAGCTGGGGTTCCTTACATCAGACCAGTTTGATCAGTGGGTGAAGCCTAAAGATATGTTAGGTCCTCAATAACTTCTGTAAAAAAAAAAGTGTTCTTAATATAAAAAAAAATAAATAAAATAAATATAATATAATCCATTAGTTGGAAGAGGCCTCTGAGATCACTGAGCCCAGTCTATGACTGAACACCACTGTGTCAACTAGACCATGGCACTAAGTGCCACATCCTGTCTTTCCTTAAACACCTTCATGGACAGTGCCTCTACCACCTGCCCGGGCAGCCCATTCTCATGTCTAAGCACCCTTTCTGTGAAGAAATTATTTTAATATCCAGCCTAAACCTCCCCTGGTGCACCTTATGACTCTGTCCTCTTGTCCTGTCACTTCTTACGTGGGGGAAGAGTCCAATCCCCACCTGGCTACACCCTCCTTTCAGGTGGTTGTAGAGAATGATAAAGGTCGCTCCTGAGTCTCCTCTTTGCCTGGCTGAACACCCCAGCTCCCTCAGCAGCTCATGGGACTTGTGCTCCAGAGCCTTCCCCAGCTCCACTGCCCTTCTCTGGGCTTGCTGCAGCACCTCCCTGTCCTTCCTGAACTGAGGGGCCCAGAACTGGACACAGCACTCGACGTGTGGCCTCAGCAGTGCCGAATACAAGGGACAATCCCTGCCTTACCCTGCTGCCCGCACTACTCCGCACTGCTCGGTTTTGGTAGACTTTACGTGTTTTCCTGGCATTTTTGACAGATCAGCTCAGCTGACGTTGTTGGGGTGATCCTACACTGCGAGCAGGCGCTGCAGGCCCAGCAGTTGGCTACGGGGGCCGTGTGGAGGGAGAAAAGCGTCCCTGTGTGGGCTTTTCCTCTGTGGGCCCGAGGGACAGTGACCCCGCCGCCAGGCAGCGGGGCTGGCAGCTCGGAGCTGCGCTTCCTGCTTCCCGGGCCCTTCCTCCGCGGGGCGGGGCCGGCCGTGGAGTTCCGGGTCGGCCGGGAGCTCTGCCGCCGCTGCCGGGGCCGGGAGCGACTCCGAGGCACCGCCGCCATGAATCGGTTCTTCGGCAAGGCGAAGCCGAAGGCACCGCCGCCCAGCCTCACCGACTGCATCGGGACGGTGAGTGCCCGCCCGGGCCCGCTGGACGCTGCCCGGCCCGGCCCGGCCCGGCCCGGCCCGACCCGACCCGACCCGGCCGCCGCCTCCTCGGGAGCGCCGCGGCGGCCCTAGGGCAGCACCTGTGCATGGGTGCGAGTGTGTGTGTGTGGAGACACTGCGGTGCGTGAGCACAGTGTGTGTGTGTGTCCGTGTGTGGGTATGTACATCATAGAACCACGGAATGGCTTGGGTTGGAGGGGATCTTAAAGATCACCCAGCTCCAACCCTCCTGCCGTGGGCAGGGACACCTTGCGCTGGAGCAGGTTACTCGGGACACCTTCCACTAGAGCAGCTTACTCAGAGCCACACCCGGCCTGTCCCTGAGCGCTGTCATGTGCGGGGATACGTGGTGTGTTTTGGTGAGCGTGTTTTGTGTGTCTGCACGCGTACACAGGGATGTACCTTTGTGTGTCCATACACCCGTGCCCGCGTTTGTGTCCTGTGCCAAGGAGCTCATCCCATAAATGGGTGCACGCAGTGAGCGTGGAAGGCATGGCTGTCCTTACATCCTCACGGATGTTCTCAGCATTTCCATCTGAGTCCTTCTCTTCACTATCTTAACTCCTGCCGTGGCAAGTTGTGGCAAGGTAGGGGCACGAGCAAGATCAGTGTCCCTGTGCAGTGCACAAAAGTGTTCTGTCTCTTAGGGGTGAGGAGGGTTGCTGTAGGGTTGATGCCAAACACATAAGCAAGCTCAGACCAAGTAAGAAACGCTCAGGAAACACGTGGCAAAACACAACTGTTGTTATGTTGGCCTGCCTGCAAAGAGGGTTAAGAAAAAGTGTTAAGGTTTACCTTGTAATTTTATAGTCTTTTTTTTTTATTTTAAAATTTATGAAGAAAACCATAGCATGGCTTTGCAGCTCCTTTTGTTGTAAGCTAATTTTAAGAAGTGAAGAAAGTGGAGTTTCTTGAGTATTTCTGTCAGTAAACAAAGGTCGGTAATGGTTGTGGTACAGATGTAGGTTAATTAAGCTTTGTCATTGGAACCTAACAACAAACAGTTTCCATGGCAAAATCTGTTTTCTCTCAGAAGATTCAGAAGATTTATTTTGCTACCCAAGGAAGAGACTCTCTAAATGAAATACCTAATATTTGTCAGTGCTATCTACACATCAGTCTGTTGTGTATGCCACCGCTGGTATGGGGAGAGAGAAGTGCTCATAATGGTTGACCTGGAACTTTATCTTATTGATAAAAATCTGTATTGCTTTTTAGCATTATTAAGCCCAAACATAATTTTAAATAAATTTCATTAGAACAGTGAATAAAGCATCTGATTGAAAATCAGGATTAATTTTCCCATTGTTGCCAATAAACACTTTGGTGGACGACTTGAACTCCAAAATCCATCGGAGATACTAAGTGCTTAAATTTGTTGTTTTGGCAATATAAGTGGAATAGCAGAAAGCCTTGTTTCCCTCACAAGAACTAACTCCTTATTAGTCTGTTAGATTTTTCATGCTGCTTTTGCCAGTTCAAGTTAATGTCCCATTTTCTAATGATATGTAAGTCAAAAGAAAATTTAGATCAGTCAATAGTCTGTCTTCTGCTCAGAGCTTGTTCAATCCTAGAGGAGTTTTGGGGTACATAAAAGTGTAATTTAAACAGAGGTTTTGATTGGCAACACCAGGAATTTAGTTTGGCTTTTTTTTCTTTGAAAATCCTGCTGAATGCAGTTTTGATCCTGTTCTAGTTGTTTGTAATTGCACTGTCTGATAGTTTGACTATGCAAGACAGCAGATTAACCAAAAATAAGATTTTCAGTTTCATTTTATGCATGTGATGAATTTGCCAACCAATGATGAGTTACAGAGTGGTTACTAGTAAGCATGGGGAGAAATGCTTTATTTACTAGTTTGAAGTTTATGAGTTAACTTTTTGTGCCAAGTTATATGCAGTAATTTGTGTGATTTGTGAAAGACTTCACAATCGCGGAGTCTCAAGGATAGGCCCTGCTTAAACTACAGACATGATTAGATTGTATATTTTAAACTACACAGAAGTGAATTATTATTGAAGAGAGTTGTGAGATACTAAAAAGCTTGCACTATTTCTTTACAACGTTGAATCCAACAGTTTGGAGGCTCAACTGCTGTTGCTTCTGGGGGGTCTTCTGTCTTAGACACATTTTGCTCTACCTTTTGAAAGAGTCAAATTGCTTTGTAAGATCTCTTACCATGTTAGTTCAGTTGTAATTACCATTAAATGGCACTTTGGAAATGTATTTGGTGAGCAGTGATTAATGCAACATTTGTTAAAAACATAGACAACTCTTAGGCAAGTAATCACGCCTGTATTTTGGATGTTCTTTCCTGTGTAGACAAGTTTAGTTATCTAAAATTCATTGCATTTAAAGGCAGGGGTTTTTAATGCCTGCTGGCAGAGCACAGTCAGATGACTCAAGCTGTCACGGGGCCGGCAGGAGGAAGGATGCACCAGGAAGTGAAGCATTAATAGTGCTTTTACTTTTTCGTCTTTGAAAAAAAACCCTTTAAATTTAGGCTTTTTCAGAGTGGTAAATAGGAAACATAGGAGCAAAAGACTAATAGTTGTGACAGTAGTGTTAAGACTCAGATTCCCTTTCTCTTGTGTAAATTGGGGCCCTTGTGTAGCAGTGAAACGTTCCTCAGTGTGTTTTATTTGTGAGTAATAGACAGAAACTCTTCAAGTCCTAATACGCAGTCTAATTTTTTTCGGATAAATTAGATCCATTCTCTCCTCTTCTGTCCAGTCTCATTTTTAAAAGCTGAGGTCCTGTGTCATGTGTGTGTGAAATTTTTATGTAGTTAGTCAATGTGGGAGATTTTGTCTGTTTCCTGTTAATACTGTGTGAAAGAATCATTATATAAATAAACCAAATAATTTTTCTTCCCCTGTGGAGGCTGACCTCAAAGATGCAGCAAGCTGATAAAGATCTTGAGGAGATGCCATGCTTTAAACACACAAGAGTTTTAAAATCCCAAGTTTTTCTCTTTCTTGCTATTAGTAAAATATTCGGGTAATAGAAAGCTTAATACAAATTTTTCAATGCTGGCTGTGCCCAGGTACTTTTAATGTCTTGTGTGGAATGTTCATATCAGATGTTATGCTCAGGATACCTCTGGCAAATGCACGTTGCTGAAATAGAGCAGAGTTTTAAAAATGTCATTGAAACACTGATATCAAAATCCACATAATTTTACATTAGCCACACCATTAGCAAGGCAGAATTGTAAATTTGCACTGATCTGTCTTATGCTATAATTGGAATGTCATTATAATCTAATCCCTAGAGAGGCTCCTTGGAATTAGAAGTTAATAAGCTTTATTTTGTTGTTTCCAGAGAAATGCTAGGTTAGTCAGCTCATTTTAAAAAGGCCTTTTATGAATTTGTGTATGCTGTTAGAACTACCTGTACCCATGTTTGGTTATGTAATTGTCATTTTCAACCCTCTTATGGTGAAGGGTTAAAATATATCCCAAATGAGAGCTCTGTGGAATGCCAGCAGGGCACACCTAGAAGTTTTCCATTCCAGTTTAGTCCCTGGCACTTTGTGTTACAGGAAGTTCTGGAGTGGAGAACTGCCTTGAGAGTGTTTGCAAGGGAGCATCTCAAAATGACGAGAACATGTAACAAAGGCAGAGCTTCCTGCAGCCTCAGAGTGTTCTTTCTTCTGCTCCTTTTAGAAGTTGTTTCACTTGATTCTGGTTCTGGATTCTCACAAAATCTAAGATGTTTACAAAATCACTGTATGAAGAAACAATTCAGTTAGAAACACAACAAAACAGGCTGTTCTTTTTATTGTCTCACACCTGATTACAAACCTTAATCAATGTTGTTTTCTTTGTTTTCCCCCTCATGTATTAAAGGTGGATAGCAGAGCTGAGTCAATTGACAAGAAAATTGCGAGGCTTGATGCAGAACTAGTGAAGTATAAGGATCAAATGAAGAAAATGAGAGAGGGACCTGCAAAGGTAAGAATCTTCTGTGGAATTTAAGCATGAGAGGATATGACTCACACTTCTTGTCATGTGATTTAGCCAGTTCATCAGGTTCTTAAAACTACATCTTGCCTTACAGATGAGAGATAAGATCCTGAAGGATTATTTTTATTAGACATACATCTTTGAACAGTGTTTTCATTGGTTTTTATTTGTTCCAGAGTGTAATGTAATCCCCCCATGAGAAGTAACTTGTTTCCCTTCTTCCTCATTACCTGAATTAAGTCTGGCAGAGAGGCTGTTTTATTTGTCATCCAAAATAAAAAGCTCCACACTATGCCTAAGTTCATCCCCATTTTTTAAGGGGATGAACTTACAATATAAAATGTGTCTGAAAATAAACATATATGATATAAACAGTATTGTTCAAGTACCTGTTTCAGTATTATTTTATGCTGACCATTAAAATGCGTTAATGAAAGATAGTTCTGATGGACTAAGTTTAATTTTATTCACCTTACTGAAAACATAAATAAGAATCTAGAAACGAAAAGTATTTTCTACAAGAAGCTTTGTATACTCTCCTCTTTAGTTAATCCTGCCAAATGCTGAATGTAATGTTAAACTCTTGGTACTAGTAACTGAGGAATCTTTTGGAAAACTTAAATCCAATGCATTAGGTTTAAAGAACATAATCAAGTGTAAAGTCAGATATTTTATCTAATGTAACACTCTTGTGTCTTTCAGAATACAGTAAAGCAGAAAGCATTGAGAGTGTTAAAGCAGAAGCGAATGTAAGTTGAAACCTTTCTCGGTTTATGGTTAATAAAGGATTGTTTTCTTTAGGGGGCAGTGGCACACTTTTATTTCTCTTTCCAGTACTCTTCTCCTGAGCATTGTTTAAAGAAAAATGCTGAAGAAGCCTTTCAGAAGTATCTCCTTACATATTTAGCATCAGCATATTTTTGATTCATATGTCAGTATATAAATTTGGATTGGTGCAAGATGACCTGAATCTGCTCATTATTAGAAATATATTTGGCTCCTAAACTTTGAGAGATTGCCTCATTTTATATTATTAGTTGATTGCTGTAAATTGTGTATTTGATGATCTTGCTCTGGTTTACTGGAAATTTACCTGTTCTTTATGGACACCTTTAAAGACTTGAGCAGATGTAGTGCAGGTAATTATGTCTATGCAGAAACTCCCAAATGGACAGGATAGATGATCCTGTGGTCTGGTCTTGTCTAGTGTACTGTCTTGAAAGTGTCCAGCAACAGATCCAAAGGAAAGAATATCACAACATGGCAAATGTTGAGGAATGTTTCATTGGAATATCTCATAGTCCATGAACTGCAAATCTTAGAAGCTGTCTGAGCCAAAGCTCCCATCATCTTGTATTTCACATCCCTCAGATGAATTGTACCTTTATGGCCTCACTCAATTACTTGTTAAGTATTATTAAACTCTATCATATGGCAAGGAATGTGGTACTTCAGTTAGATGTTGTGAGGTGGACTGCTTGATTCTGGCTTTACGGTTTTTTTTCCTGGTTTTTAACTATGCTGCCTGCTAATCTTCCTTGGTGGGATTACTGGGCCCCTCATAATAGACCATTGTCATATCCCTCAGTCATTTCTTTCTGCTCTTGTGGAACAGTAATAGATGCAGTCATTAGTTGTCCAGAAGGTTTTCCATGTGGATCCTCCTTGTCTTTCAGATCTCTTGCTTTGCATATTAGAAGGGCTTATGGTTCATTTTCATGCTTTCGTTCTTTTGCTTGACTTGACATAGTTCACGTTCATTATTTGATACAAGTTTAGCTTTGAGAAAGATGATTTCCTAATTTTTAAAAACTCTCTTTTCTCTATGGTTAGTCTTAAAGGTTTCCTTTTGGTACCCTATCCTCCTCTTCCTCCCTACCCTGAAAAACTCCAATGTGGAGCCACTGTGGGATAATCTCCCAACTCTTTCATTCTCTTCACAGCATTAGTGAGCATGACATGTGTGTCTGCCTTATGGTGATTAAACTTTTGCTGTATCCGCACCTATTTTGTCAGTCTAGGCAAATATGATGTTGCTGTCAGTCAAAACAAAGCTTAGTTCAGGAATAGCTTTGTGGGCTTCAAGTACACAGAAATGCATAATGGCCACGTTTTTATGGAGCTGTTTATTCTGCAGTTGTGTATAATGAGTGAAAAAAACCTCCAACAAATCTGTTCCTATCTTTAGACTACTGCTACTGGTTTTTCAACTCTTGAAAGATTAGGAATGTTTGTGGTAATAAATAGTGTAGCCTTTTAAAGCCATTATTTGCCTTTTTTTAACAGGTATGAACAACAGAGGGATAATCTGTCACAGCAGTCTTTTAATATGGAACAAGCTAATTACACTATTCAGGCACTGAAGGATACAAAGACAACGGTACCAGTTTGTTTATCACACTTGTTTAATTTGTTTAATCTGTGCTACATCAGATACAAGCATGTTTGACTCTTCTAGGTGGATGCAATGAAACTGGGAGTGAAAGAAATGAAGAAAGCTTACAAGCAAGTCAAGATTGATCAAATTGAGGTGAGATTTTATAGTTTAAATAATTAAGGAACAAAAATAATGTAGTGGAATAATGGTGAGTGGACTATGAACTTGAAGGCAAGATGACTATTTTTGTTCACATGAGTTTGTCTGCCTTTTTTTATGGGACCACCATCATAAGTCCTTCCTGATTTTTCTGGTACTGCACAATCAGAGGTTTGCCTTATTGTAGTGATTATTGTTTCCTTGCTGAGCTAATCTTTAATCTCACCTCTCCTTTCCTTGCACTTCAGCGTAAATGTTAGTGGATACTTCCTGCTATGGCTTTTTTTGTCCTTTTTTGTTTCCTTATACTAGTAACGTGCAGATTAGTCCTTTACCCCCCTTTAGTTCAAGGTAGTGCCTGATGAAAAAGAACAAAATTTAAACCAAAAACAAACAACAACAACAAAAAACCCCAACAACCCATCAACAAGGGCTGGCTGTGACTTCAGAAAATGAATAAAAAATCTCCCATAAGATCTCTAAATACAATTTCAAGTATGCTGTACTTAAGCTCCTACCCAATGCCAGTGCTGAATTCCTTTAAGTTCTCTTTCCTATTCTGTCTTTTATAAATGGCCTGCATTGTAAACCTTTAGGCAAGTATTGTTTCCTTACCTGTACTCAAGTACAGCGCCAGTAAATGTGCTAACGTATCTTTTAAATTCTGCTGTGGCACAACTCAGGTTAGTGCTTATTTTCCAGATGGTAGATTTGTCTAAATTTCATACCTTTACTGCTTTTCAGGTACTCCTGTCCTGAATGTATGTGTCTTGACTTGTATTAATACTGCTTCAAAAAATGGTTTATGCATTAGAAGAATTGAGTGTTTTGTATGTTGGAATTACTAAATTTGAGTAAATATGGGCCAATTGAAAATTATTTTTGCTTCAGGACATACAAGATCAATTGGAAGATATGATGGAAGAAGCCAATGAAGTCCAGGAGGCACTGAGTCGTAGTTATGGAACACCAGACATTGATGAAGATGATTTGGAAGCAGGTTAGGAAGGGGGAAGATGATTTTTTAATATTACTGAATATAAAAATCATCATACTGTCATACAGTGATTGTGTATTTCCTTGGTCAAATGCTTTAAATGTGTTGTAACGAGCTTTGATAGCTTTTTTTAAAACTTAAAATTTCCTTTAAGAGAAGTAACAGGAGCATAGACAATCATGAGATACCAATGGAGTGCTACAAGGCAGGGAAGAAGGTTCTCTCTAGTTTATGTGTTTATTTCTGACTGATGACTGATGCTAAGTGAGTCTGAATGTAAGCATCCAGTAGGAATCCTGAGTTTCTGTAAGAGCAGCTTTTCTCTTGCAAAAGGAACTTCCTGCCTAATGTTTCAACCAACATAATTCAATTTCAGAACTGGATGCATTAGGTGATGAGCTTTTAGCTGATGAAGACAATTCCTACTTAGATGAAGCCGCATCCGCTCCAGCAATCCCAGAGGTCACTCCTACGGACACAAAAAACAAAGTGAGTCCTTTGCTCTTTAACAGCTAAATCCATTTTTGTTTGGTTTAGGTTAATCACATTTGTGTGGGTTGCTTGATATTTGGGATCCTTAATATTTTGAACAAAAAAGTGTGCTTTATGTTATGTATGCTATTTATGTATTATATGTATGGATGCTACATACAGAGAATTTGAGAATACAGTGTACTGAATCCTCTTAACTATGTTTAAAATCACTAGAATGACATTTTGTCATTCCTATCAAACACTGTTAGACTGCCAGTAGAATTTAAGTGTACCATTATGGCTCTAGTCTTACAACCAGAAGAAAAGCTTCTGAATGTTTGCTTTTGGGGCTTTAGTTGAGCCTCATAGTGAGGAAGAACATGGATGCTCTTGTTTTGATTCCAGCTGTCATACAGTGGCAATTGCAGATACAGACACTACACATAGAAGTAGTAAGAAAGCTTCTGTGAAATGTTCTGGTTGCTGGAGAGTTGTTAACCCATTGCTTCTTTTTCTTTCCTACAGGATGGCGTATTGGTGGATGAATTTGGGTTGCCAAAGATCCCTGCAACATAAATATTTCAAAAGCACAATGGATACAATGAACTATACTTTTCGAATTGTATTAAGGATCTTTTTTAATTTAAAATTCTGGAGAACTTGTCTTTCCAGTGTAACCTTAATATCACTACATCCTAGAATGCAATATGAGTGGCTGGTGGTGTTCTTTCTTTGGAGAAAGTTGTTCTACTACTGACTTCTGTTAAGGGAAAATTCATCCCCATTCCCTTCAGTGGAAGCAGGCAGTCTGATAGGTTTTGATTTCCGTGTCTTATGGACAGAGTAAAACGTGAAGACTAGTGGTGACTGTCCATAGCTGAGATTTATTTTGACTTTGTACTATGTTTCTTTTTCTTGAGACTAAGACTATACGTTGCTGCTTACTCTCTGTAAAATAGCTCCCTTGTTACTACGCCTGTTTGATAAAAGAACTGAAAGCAATTTTTAAACCACTGCAGTCCTGAGACTTTCATGCGATTGTACTTGTAACCTTCTTGAAAACTGCTCGGGTTATCATTAATTTTATGTATTCCATGAAGACATAAAATCACGTAGATTAGCAGATCCCTTTGTGTGGCGTTTTTGGCGATTAATTCGGTCCGAAGAGCGGGGCGGGGGGCAGGTTATCAGCGTCGCGGGCACAGGGTTCGCCAGAGGCGGAGCCTGGTTTGGGATGGGGAAGGAAAGGTCCCGTTCACGCCAGGCCTGCCTCGGCCGCGTCGCTGCTGCCGTCGGGAGCCGCGGGGCGGTGCGGCCGCGAGAGCAGCCCGGGAAAGCGGCATTCCCGTTTTCCTGCTGCGGAAGTGACGCGCTCCGGGCGCGCCCCGGCTGCGCCGCCGACGGTTCCTGTGGCGGGGCGAGATGGCGGCGCCCGGAGCCCCGGTGACTGTCACCGTCACTTACAGTAAGCGCCCGGGGCAGGGGCGGCGGGCAGCGGGCGGGGGGCGCATCTCCGGCCGCAGGGGCCGCTCCCGGCCCTTCCCCGCCCCGCTGCCCGCGATCCCCGCCCGGCCCGGAGCGGCACCGGGCACTGCGGGGCGGGCGGGCCGCGGCGGCACCGGCGGTGGGGGCGAGCGGGGCGGCCTCAGCGGGGCACGGCCCGGCCCCCGTTCGGCCTGGGGTCCATCCCGGCTGCTGGTGTGAAGCTTCGCTCCTTACTGGCCGCGGCTTGCCCGTGTCTGCTCTAGCTGCATCGCAGGCGTAGGTGTGCTGCAAGGGTGGTGGCGGGAACAGTGACACGGCGGTCTTTGCCAGGGCAGAGGTTGTCTGAGGGCGACGAAGATCATGGGGAGCTGGAGCGTCTCTTAAAAGGAAGAGCTGAGGGCTGGGCCTATTCAGCCTCGAGGAGACATGACAGAGGGACCTCATTGATGTGAATGGATATCTGAGGGGGGGATGCCAAGAAGATGGAGTCAGGCTCTTCTCAGCGCTGCCGAGCAATAGGACAAGAGGCGATGGGCAGAAACTGATGCACAGGAAGTTCCACCTGAATATGAGGAAGAATGTCTTTATTGTGGGTGACTGTATCTTGGTACAAGTTACCCAGAGAGGTTGTGGAGTCTCCCTCAATGGAAAGAGATATTCAAGAACTGTTTGGACACAATCCTGTGCCAGTTGCACTAGGATGACCCTGCTTGAGCAGGGAATTGGACCAGATGACCCACTGTGGTCCCTTTAGGCTGACCCATTCTGTGATTCTGTTGTTTGGGTAGTCTTCATTTAGATGAAATATATTGCTGAAGTCAGCACTGCATGTTAAAAGCAGGTGCTACACAGTAGGCTTTCTTCCGGTTTGTTGAAGAGACTTGGATGTTTGCAGCTAGTGAGTTGCAAGGCTGCAACAGAGAGTGGTTCCTTCAGTAGGACAGGTGGGTGCTGACCTGATGGAATGGCCATCTCAAAGGCCAGCTGACACAGCTGGGATTTTTTCCACCTCAAAAAGAAAAACTGGAGGAGGGAGAAGAAAGTGGAGAGAAAGATAGGCTTGTATCAATAAATAAACATAAAACGTTACTGTAGAGGGGTGAGAGTAGCTTGGACTCCACAGTACTTAAAAACATGGGAACACCATGCTTAAATTTTAAAGTGGATCTAAGTGAGACAGGAGGAGGAATGAAGAGGACAGTAAGGTATTAAATCATCAAGGTATTTGGCTGATGTTTGTTAGCAAAACTTAGTAATGTTGTATTTTGTAAAAAATTACTGGATAATAATTTCTGCCTTTGTTTCTTTTACACTATGTTGGTAATGTCCTTTCCATCTCTAAAGCTTATGGTTTCCTTTTTCTTGCTTGCTCATTCCTGTTTTCAAATTGTGTTTCAAATTGTTTTGTAAAACGTTTCCTTTTATCACCTGGTAGTTTTGTTTAAGAGTCTTTGTTGAGGAATTTTGTAGAATAATCTCTTTGAATCATCATGATTCATGTGCCTGGTGCCTTCAGAGAGCTCATTTGATCTGAGGGCTTTTCATTTTGCAAAGATGTTAGTAATTTAATGATTTGACATATTTATAATTCCGATGTCTTACTGTTTGCCAGCAACCTGCTTGTTTGAGAATGTTTCTGTCTTCCCAATTGTTTTCTTACCTGATAATGACTTTGTTATTAGTAGATAGCAAATAGAAGCCTGTGTTCAGCTTGGGCTTCATCTGTCTGATTTGCATCTGCAGCTGTCAGATGCAGCTTGACCACTTTGCACAAAACATTTTTAGTAAAGTTTTGTGTGCATGAGTGAAAGTGGGGAAAGATGTAAATCAGGGCTGAGAAATAAAATGGCAGTAGACCTACATCCTGCCAGCAAACCTGCTCCAGTGTAGGCTCCTTTCTTATGGGTCTGCAAGTCCCTGTCAGCAGCCCGCTCCAGCACAGGCTTCCCACAGGGTCACAGCCTCCTCTCAGGCATCCACCTGCTCTGGTGAGGGATCCTCCGTGGGTTGCAGGGGCACAGCTGCTTCGCCATGGTCTTCACTGTGGGCTGCAGTGGAATCTCAGCTCTGGCACCTGGAGCAACCCATGAGTCTTTTTTTATGGTGATTTCACTCTGCTGTAAATTTACAGTAAAAGTTGTTTACAGTCTGTCCAAAGTGGTACTCATAATTTGTAATTAAACTGGTTCTGTTAGACAAACTTAATCTGTTTTTTTCCTCATTTAATGTTCGGGGTTTTTTTGTTTTTTCCTCTCAACTGCTCACGGGCAGAGCCCTTATATAAAGCAGTTGTATATATCAAAATTACCTTTTGAAATATATTGAGGTTGTATTTTGTGGTTTGGTTTTTTTCCCCCAAAACAAACTGGTAAGAAGGGCTGTTTATGGGAAATGCTTGGGTGAGAGGGGAATAATGTGATTTTAAGCTTAAAATTGTCTTGGAATAACAAATTTAGTTAGTACTTTAAAATTTTTGAGGCTACAGTGTCACTTGTCATGTGACTGTGGGAGGCTGGAGCATTTTAAAATCAATTTTTCTAGCACTCTCCTGTGTAAAAGATATGTGCACTTTAAATTAGTGGCATGAGAATAGTTTTCCTTCTGGTATGTGTTCTCTTCCTGCAGAGTAAAAAATGCCTGTTTTGATTTCCCTTGCAGCCAGAGGTGGCTGATTCCTGTGGGTGCTTTCAGATTGATAGACTTAAGTGTGTGGGAGTAGAGGGTTGTAGAAAGGGTCTGTTGCAAAGCAGAGATTAATAGGCATACTCCTTTTTCTTCCCCTAGGAACTGCCTCCTGTTTGCATGCAAGTAATCTTAGGGAGTCTGAATAGATTGCTCCATAAGTGGAAGGTGACAGATAAGCTGGGATTTCTCCAAGTGGTTATGTCTGCTTATCAGTAGAATATGGGGAGAAATAGATTTTATACTCTGAGAATTCTCTCTGGTCAGTGGTGGAGATGAAACAGGGTAGACAATGATTGTTTGTTTCTCATGTTTGAGGAGAAGGGAGCAAAGGAAGTGATAAATTGTCTCAGATACCAAAGACTCATGTCTTTAGAAGTTACTAGAAGTAGGAAATGGTGTGGAAGCAGGAAGGTGTGGGCTTTCATGCTTGAGCTTGTGGGATGTCTGGACACCATCTATACTCTTAGATAAGGAATAATATTTAGCAGGAGCTAAATTATGCTGGTAAAAGACACCCAATCTAACTCGTGAGGTTATTCCAATGTTAACCAAAATTTTCAGCTGGGGTCCTTTCTTCAAGAGGAAGGAAATTCAATAGAATAATTTGATTGAAAATTATGATTCTGCATGAGAATCTGTGGCTTGAGAACTTTATACATTGATGGTAATAAATATTAGAGATGAATTTTCTGTAATATTTTCTAAGTTACTATAGATATTACTGTTACTCTGTTTTTCTACTAGGTAATGAAAAGCATAGTATTCAAGTTGCTTCTCAACAAGAAGATGGTGAACCTACACTACAAGATATGGCTGTACTTATTGAACAAGTCACTGGAGTCCCAGTTCCTTTTCAGAAACTTATATACAAAGGTAACTTAAATCTTCCATGTTTCTTATAGATGATAAGCTTTCATCTTAGTCGCTTTCAGGTGTCCATGTTTTGAACGTTTTCAAAAAGACATTCCTATGCCACTAAGTGTACTTAACTGTTTTTTTTCCTTTCTCATTCTTCATTTAGGAAAGTCTCTGAAAGAATTGGAACAACCGTTATCAGCACTTGGTGTTAAAAACGGTTGCAAAGTCATGTTGATTGGGAAAAGGGTAAGCATTGCCTTTGCACCTTTCTTACCCCTTAAACTGTTATTTTCATCAGTAAGTCAGCTGTTGAACGCAGAAACAAGCTGCAGCATTAGCCTAATTTTGTATACCTATCCACAAAGTTGAGTTCTGTCTCATGTTACACTGCAAATAGCTGCAGTTTGTAGTTTTCTGAAATTACATTATTGATTGGCTTCTTTACATTATTGACAAGACTGCCTAATCTGTGGTCAGTGCTCCTGAACTTTCTGTGCACTGATGACCTTATCTGCTCATCTTATTTTTCTGGTTTAAAAAAAACTTCCCAAACTGTAGCTACTCAGTCTTGATCATCTGGATTATTTTTAGTGAAATGATTTGTAACTAGCTTTGCAACTTGAGGATGAGGTAATAATCTCATGATGTAAATATTGCATATACTTTAAAAATACAAGTTGACAAAAATAAAAAAATTTGCACTTTTTATTTTCCCTTCAAATTTATTTCATTATATGTGTTTATATACATTGCTGTTTTAAGTATATTTGTAATTAAGCTTTGGAAGAAGCTTATTTGGTAGGTACTGAAATATGGAAAGAATAGCCACAGTGTAGTGTGTATTCTAAACCCTCAGAAGCCTTTATGTCTGTATCAGCACTGCTGCTTTTTAGCTACATTGTATCTTTATTTGTTCCTTAGTTGTGAATGTTGTACTTTTGAATACGCAGAATAGTCCAGAAGAAGAGGCTGAATTAAAGAAGTTAAAAGATTTGGAGAAGTCAGTGGAGCAAATAGCTAATAAGTTAGAGGAAGTTAATAAAGAGTTCACAAGTATCCAGAAGGTATGCCAGTTTTGTATCACTTTATATCTTTGCAAAGCAGTTTTGTACGTATATCTATTTAAAAAAAAAACCAAACAAAACAGTTTGAAGGTTTTGAGTAGTCGGTAATAGGGTGCCCCTCCTAAATGTCCGAGCCAGTAATAATTCTTAGTGAATTCCAAATGCCATTTATGAGTTTGCAAAATAGAGACATGGCACCGTTTGGAAAAAGATAAATATTGTTTCATACGGGATAAGTTATGTTCTTTATATCTGGAAAAACTTAAGAGTTCTCTCAAAGTCCAAAGAAGAAGGTCTATTGCATGTTTATCATTTTAGTAAACCTAACAGATCTTACATTTACCATGTCAAGAATTGATAAAATACAGAAGAATACGGATTAAGATTGGAGTCCCTATCACGTTTGAAAATACAGAAATAATAAAAGATGTTTTCTGCTAATGTAGATTGACATTTTCTTAGGTGAGTATTGTGTAGGGTATGGAATAATTTTGTTTTTTCTTCTTCAGGGATTTTTAGCAAAGGATCTCCAAGCAGAAGCACTAAAACAGCTGGACAAGAGGATAAAAGGAACTGCAGAGCAGTTCATGAAGACCCTTGAACAGATTGATGCCATTGTAAGTAAATAACCACAGAAGAGGGTCAAATCCCAACAGAAACTTACTTGATATTGTACTGTACTAAGAAATTTAGTTTTTGGCTATCCAAGCGCTTCACAGTCATTAGTGGATCATAACCTTACATTACATTTCCAGAGTATAATACACATCTTTCTGTATCATGTAGTAGCTGAGAGCTAGATGAGAATAGGATCTTGTACAGAGATAAATAGAAAATTGCCCCAACCAGGGTATTTCCTTACTCTGTTTCTGTTACTGGTCCTTCTCTGTGAGCCTCATTATACAATTAGGTTACACATCAAGATCATAATGGCCTGCTCTGAATGAAAAATGCTGCTTTTCTGTGGTAGTGGTGTCTTTGGGTCTCCTCCTTGGTACAGGGACCTTTTATTGGAATTTTTTCAGAAATATGCCATACAAATACCTATAATTGGTGAAATAAAAGTAGTTTAATTTGATGGGCTCTTTGAAAAAGTTCAGCAGTGGACTAAGAGTAATAATTTGAACTGGCCATCATCAAATGCTATGTAATATGGATGTGTTCCTAGGAATGGTGGGAAGCTTACTAATTTCCTGCTTTTGTATTGTGAACCTATGATGATAGTCTTTGCTGCTTGTTATAGCCAACAGTTCTAAATACTTCTTTAAAAAATTGCTGTATTCTAAGTATTTTGAAATCTTCAAATTTCTCTTTCCTTTTGTGCCTCATATGAAGGAGGATATTGTGCTGACTGTTATTGAATGCTGTTAGACATAAAGACTTCATATAACTGATTTCCTGTTTGAAGTGCCAGATTTATTATGTGCTGTCATGAAAACGTCAATAAGGTGACAACTGTCTCAGTTAGATGGTGTTGAAGCTTATTTCTGACCCCTTCAGTTTTTGATACCAAATCCTATTTAGAAAACAAACTCAGTACTTCTGGTGTGCAGTTCTGGAATCCAGCAGGCAGCATTGTAAAACTGTTTCACTACTTCCTGATGAATCCAAACTTAATCCAAGTTTACTTTTAGTTCTGTTATTTTTTGCGTGGTTTAAATGGAAAGCATGCTGTGATGTATCTCCTTATCCAAAATATTCTAAATAGTACTGGACAAAGGATTTTAGGTCTGGTACAATGTTTTGGAAGACTTATAATCAGTGACCTAGTGTTTAGATTTGGGAAATAATGGAGTTCCCTGTACTTTGTTTCTTGAAGTTTTCTTTCTTGAGAAAGTGGAGCAGCTAGAGCTAAGACTAATTATAATCAATTTTTTCAAAATCTATAATAACTGTTTGTTACTTTACTGTATAAGAGCCTATGACATTGAAAAGTCTTTTTTTGTTTGTTTGTTTTTTTAAATAAGTGAGGGCTTGGAATACCTGTGATTGCAGTTGCATTGCACATACTTGTTTCTTTTAGTATACAAAGCTGGCTGTGAGATTTGTCATGAAGACTGGACTAATGTGCAGTCTTGCAGATGAAATGCATGTTGGTGGGTGGAATCTTTGCATAAAATGTGGGAGTTCAGAGTGCTGGTATTACACCAGGTCAGATGAACAGGCCAACAGGTTACTGAGGCAGCACTCAGCTGTGCTGTGGTTGTGCAGTATATGGAGGCAGCAGTACAGACTGGTAGTGAAGGATGTGTATGAGCAATAAATGAGTTCCACTAGAGTAAAAAATAGCAAATAGAAATGCAAAGCAGTAAAGTATTTTATCTTATCATAGAATTGGTTTGTTCAAGGAATTAGCGTTTTTTTCAGTAGCCAAGTAAAAAACTAGTTCTGACACATCTGTTAAATGCTATTGAACATGTAGAGATGCTGTTGATTGAGTCAAGAGCATGTTAAAAAATTCAGAGGGGAAAAATGTGACTGACTGAGAAGAATGGATGATACATTGTAGAAGTCAAATATACCAGGAAGCTCACACTATAAATGTTCTAGGTTTTTTTCCTTTGGCAGAATCGTCACAGCTCATTGAGGTGTCTCAGCTGCTGTGTGTTATTTGGATCACTCAAAACTATACAGCTTGGTGGAAAATGAGGTTTGGTTGGTTACAGAGAGATAAGGGTTAGGAGGCCTGCATATTGTTTTCTTTCTATTCTGGGTCTATCACTCACTTACTGGTAGCAGAAGCTCATTAATTAGAGAAGCTGAGTTTGGAACAAAATACTTTTACTAGTAGACATCATGGTTCAATAATTGTGAATTTAAAAGATGGGATTTGGAAGGTGGAGAAGTAAGTTTACAGTCATACAGTAGTGTAGTGTGAGAGAAAAAATACACTGCTGTCACTGCCAGAGGTGTGAAAGAAAAGATGCTCTACCCAAAAGCATGAAGGGATGCTTTTGGGTAGAGCATCTGTAACTTAAGCATTGTAACATAAATGTGTTTAAACAGCTACTGCTTTCGCTGCATCTTGCAAAATTTTAATTTGTCTGACACAGCCAGACATTGCCATAAGCCACAGATCTTTGAAGTTTTCTTTGGGAAGAATGCAGTCGAGTCTTGTTCAATACTTGAAGATTTGTGCGTGTGCATTCACAGATATGCTATTTATTTCATCAGTTTAAACATTTGGTCCAGGAATAGAAGTCAAAATACACTATGATTACAAATCTCAGTGAGAAGAACACAGGAAATGCTTTACCTGGTCATCTGGCTCGGGTTTTTAAATATCTGAAAGGCTTTTTCAAGAAAAAGCCAAGTTCTTATGAGATCAGTAGGAAGATTTGAATCCACAGTCATGACAGTATGTACTTGTGAACCAGCTCTGATTTAATGAATGTTTTCACCAGTATTGCAGTGTGAGCACTTGCTTTGTCATCAAGATGGTCTCCTATTAAATGGTAGATTTTTTAATCTAGAAAGACAATATTGCAGAGAACAGCTTGTTCTAAGAATTGAACAAAGTTTTCTCTTCTGAAATACCAGTCACTGATTTTGTTAGCATAAGTTCACAACAAATCTGTCAAATTGCATCTATCGGTATTGAGGACATTGATAGCACTACTGACTCATAGTTATGCTCTGGTGGTCCATCCTCCTTTCCTGAGGATTTTCTAAAATTATAGTTCCTCTGTAGAACTTACTTAAATTACTGTGCTGTTCTGATGAAATTTAACTGTCTACTTGTCTGTGCTATACTTGTCGTTGGATAAATCCATACGAAATTAACAATTCAAGGATAAAAAGAAAGAAGTATTCTGAAAAAACCCCATCACTGTTCCTGTAATAAACATTTCCCAGAAATCTGGGATGCTTTTCCACTTACAATGAGATGAGATCCTATTACTACACTTTTTAAATTTATCAGGAATCTTTGAATTATCTCACAATAAAAATGTGATAAGCATGTCTTACTATAATTCTTTAATCTCTTAGCATGAGTTGTAAACATGAAATCAGATCTTCAGAGAAAGGTATTTCTAAAGCTCAAGGAGCATTGTCACGTGAAAGGGGAGTTTTTCTCCAACCGTTTCTGTTTGATATCTGTATCAGTGCCCCAGGTTAGCTGAGACCCTTGTGCCCCACCAGTCTGTCAGCATCCTGTTGTGGGGACCCTTCCCTGAGCAGCCCACTTGATGTGGGGGTGGTTCAGCTTACTTGCTTGGGGTCACATGCAAACAGAGAGGCCCCTCCTGGACCTCCACACCTTTAATTGGTCTGTTGATGCCCCAGGCAAGATTCAGGGACAAATTCAGGACACAACAGCATAGGAAGAACCCCCTCCTGGGTATCCACAGTCGTTACTTGCTGCCAGTGACTGTAAGTGCCCTTGAAGGACTCACTTTACCAGTTTACGGAACAGCCCTCCTTTATTAATACAATAGAAGACTCTGACAGGTTTGCTGGTGGTAGTATCTTGCTGCAAAAACTTCCTTAAAGCAATAAACTAACCAGCTCTAATCCCCCATAATGGAGTCTTCTCTATTTTTATGCCATTTTTAACTTAGTCTTATTCTCTTTTTATATTTAGGTGGAGCTAGAGTGACTCTAGTGATGCATCATGTTCAGTGGGGGGTGGTTGTACATTGGAGGTGGGTAATGTCAGTATTACATCTGAAGTGACCTTTGGGGCTGGAGCTATGCATTAGTATTGCATCCAAGGTAAACTTTGGAATGGAGGTGGCCATCTGTGATCTTGCCATGTTTGCTGGTTCAGCAGCAGGAAATCTCTTTCCTTCCATGGCTGACAGCTGTTACGTGGCTTATCAGCTACAAGGTACTACTATGTTCCCCCTCTTGCAGGATTTGGACAGACCCTGGCCATGGTGTCTCCAGTCCACCCTCTCTTTAGGCCCCATCATGTGTATTGTGTGGGAAGCCAGGCATGCTGACTGCATTCCATTCTGGGAGCAGCAACTGCATTTTCTCCCTACAATTTTCCATATTGTTATATTTCCTTCATCCTCCATTTCATCCTCCCTTAGCCTGTATGCTGACTACAGTTTTTGTAACTTTCCTACCAAGTTTCAGTGATGGAAACTAGGGTTGTAGCCATCATGCTGTTGGGGCTCAAGAGGGGAACCCCAGCAAAATACCTCTGAGGAGACAAGGAGCATTCCCATAGAGAGGTGACACTGTCCACAGCTCAGCTGAAGCTCCCCACACCATCACACACAGCATGGGCAACAAACAGGAGGAGTAGATTCCATTTGTCTGAACAATAAAAGAAAAGAAGTTTGTGTATCTAAACCTCCCAGATATGCTCACGTTTTGGCTGAAATGAAACAGATTAGGTTAGGGAAACATCTATTCTTGGTCTGGAGTTAGGGTGGAAAATAAAATAAACTAGTGAGAAACTCCCAAGATTTTTATGCATCTTCACCAGTGAGAACACAGTGTTTTTAAGAATGTTCACATAAACTTTATATAATGATGATCATCTGTACAGATGTTTTACCTATTACAAAAAATATCATAAACCTGAGTACCATTCCTCAGCAACACCCCAATTTCACATAGCTCAGAAAGGACAAAGCATGTAGCACTTGCCAGGATGACATACATGAAAGTAATAGGTGGTAGGAATATATAAAATTATGCCCTTTGAATTAAATTAAAAGCTGACATCATGTAACACTTCACATCTGTTGCCTTCCATGAGTACTTTGCAGAGATTATATGTACAACTTAGACTAGCAGTGGCTGCATTACTAATGATGCATTCTAATGATGGGAAGTGATTGAGTTAATGTATTTGTAAGAAATTTGTTCATGTTACAGTCTTTGAAAAAAAACCCTGAAGATAAAGCTCAGCCGAACAGTTAACACACACCACAGCAGAAAAATCAGTGTGTGTAGTCTTTTGCTGTATATTCCCTAAAGACACATGGTAGATTTGCTAGCTCGATTCTTTGCAGTCAGCATGCTGCAACCTTGACTTTTTAATAACTTTTTCATATATATTATTTCCTGTGTAATCATCCTTAGTGACTGGGCATGGTATTTTCAGGATGCCTATTCAGAGGATTCTTTGATAATTCTAGTTTTTGCTGTAAGTCTATACGTTCGTTTTAGCATTAACCTGCATCAACTTGTTTGCTTATTTTACTGCAGAGTCTGCCAGAGAATTTCAGTGACTGTAAACTGAAAAAGAAGGGGTTGGTGAAGAGGGTCCAGGTGAGTTTTCTTGGTTTGTTTTTGGTTGTTTTTTTCCTTTTTTTCCCTCCATAAGTGCTGGGCACTTGTATACCAAGAGTCTGTGAAAATGAGCTGTTTAGATTTTTTCAATGTTTGTTCTTACACTGGTATTTTGTATGACCTTCCTTTGAGAAGTATTTAATAGCTTTATAGAACAGCACACAAAATACAGATTTTCATAGTTTATGCTGTTTTCAGATAATGTTTGTCATTTACATTAATGGTTTGTCTTATGGCTGCCTGACGATGTGAAGTAATCCTGATAACTTGTGAACACGAGAGGATTGATAATTCCTCCTTTTTTGAATCTTGGTGGACTGGAGTAATGACTGAGGTCTGGGCACGAGCATGCAGTCAACTGTAATTCCTGCTGACCTACTCCTGACCTTGCCAGAGGTCTTCTTTGGAAACTTTCGCTTCTGTTGCAATGCAGCAACTTTCTTTGGAGAGTAGGTCTTGAAGATCTCTACAGCAGAGTAGCTGTGCTGCGGATGGAGGGTTTAATTGCTTTGCTATGGTATGATGTTTGTAAATTCCTAGGCATTGTTTTCTTCTTGAACTGCAGGTTTGTTAATAAATACTGGAAGTCAGCACTCTCCACTCAAACTTACATAAATGAATGGTAGTTCTATTTGTATTACTGTTTTTATTTGTATTGTGCTGGCTTTAGTGCCAGGTTGGGCTCCTAAAAATTGTTCGTGGAAGTACCTTGCATTCATATATAGAGTTGAGTGATTTTGTCTTTCACTGTAACCTTATTTAATACTTCCCATTGATGTTTCACCAGTTTTTTAGAATAGCCATCTGTTTGAGAGGAAGGCCCACCAAGAGGTACTTCATAGGAGAAGTGGTTTTAGTTACAGCTTTAGGGAGGGACAAAGCACTTTGTACTCAGTTATTGAGACAAGTTCAGATAATGCAAATGGAAATGAAGGTGGTTGCTGGTGTGGCTGTATTATGTGGGGGTTCTGAACACACTCTTGATTCCATGTGGCTAACCAAGGCAGCAAAACTTGTAATAGACTATCGACTTTGTGGAAGCTACTGGATCTCAGCTCTTGGGTGAGGTTACAGCAGAAGTAAGTGGCGCTTTGTGTAAGAATTGCTGTTAAAGCATAAAATGGATTCTGTTGAGCAGAGATCAGAATTATTTATGTGCTTTTGTAGGCACAGCGTTATGCAGCTGTGGGTTATGAACCCTTTAAGGACTGCAGAGGAATCCTAATGAGTTTCAGACCAGAGCTGCCAACAACAGTTTGTTTTTCTCGAGCAAGAAAACAGAAAACAAGAACAAGGAAACAGTGGCAAGCTATGCTTATTATTCTTAAGAATCCATGAAAGCAAGGGGGAGCTATTAACTGCCTTCTACTGCTGGCAGTCACACATCTTCCTGGGTGGGGAGATAAATATGAAACAGTAGCAGCCAGCAACTGCAGTTGTTACCACCTCCGATTTTTCATCACTCAAGACAGCTCAAGGGATTGGTTGGAAACAGA
Source organism: Sturnus vulgaris (assembly GCF_052056855.1). Taxonomy (NCBI): domain Eukaryota; kingdom Metazoa; phylum Chordata; class Aves; order Passeriformes; family Sturnidae; genus Sturnus; species Sturnus vulgaris. The sequence goes on along the minus strand of NC_142243.1, from coordinate 92,913,460 downwards.
TGATTCAAACCAGTGTGATGGTTGAGGAACATTCACGTGGCCCAACAGTTCACTGCTCTGGAAGGAAAGTGCTTTCTTAGTGTCATTTTAATGTAAATAACATGAAATGTCGGTTTCACTGTCTGAGTCTGGTGCAGACATAGCAAAAACAAAGGCAAGACATGAATAGCTAATGGAAGAATCTTTCTCAGAAAGTGCAGTACTTGCATGCCTTGGGACTGGCCTAAAACAGTTTATTGGTATAAAGTGCTGTATGATGTGCTGTGTATGGCTGAGCAAAGTGACCAGGGGCTGCTGGGTCTGTGTGTTACTCTACTTGTGAGAATTCATGGGCGGGTTCTAAGAAAGTGTAAGGTGCTGTGGACTGCCTGTGTTGGAATGGAGCCTTCTGTCTTTTGAGGAACACCAGCTGCTGATGAAGATAAAGGTTCAATGGTGCCTTGAAGTCTTAAGAAGTAGAAAAGTTCTTGGTTTAATGAAAGGTTGTTTTAAATTTGACTGAGTAGGTTTGTCCCTCCCAGCCCTGGCCTCTAAAGTACATGTTTTAGAAAGGAGCTTAGAAGTCATACTGCAAAGTGAATGAAGTGCAAACTTGTCTGAACCTTTATGTTTCCTATTGTTGTTTATGGACTTTGGATCAACTGAAAATAGTCAGCATCAGGACTGGTGATGGTGGGCAGCCATGCTCTTACCCTTATTAGCCTTACCCAATGTCATGTTTCTATTGGATTCTGGGTGAATGCAGGTGTGCACAGGCTGTTACCAAAACAACTGGAAAGTGGCTGCTGAATTGACATCTTCAAATTCACAATAAAACTGCACTTTCACTTCTTCAGAAACACCTCCCAGTGCCAAACTGTGTATCCAATAACATTTCTTTGTTTTTTATTCTCAGGTTTTTCTTGCCCAGTGTGATACCATTGAAGGGAATATTGGTCAAGAAATGGACAAGCTACAGTCAAAGAATTTGGCACTGGCAGAATGAGGCATTGCCTTACATAATTAGGAAACATAATTGCTCTATGAGCAAGAAGAAAAGTTTGCTCTTTGTTTTGGAGCACATATCCAGCTTCCTTTTTTTTTCCCCCAAAGCCCAGTCTGTTAGACTGGTACCAGTCAATCATTTCTTGCTGGTTGTCTTGTTTGCCGCTTGGTTAGAACTATTATTTTGAAAAGAAAATCCTTCCTGAAGAATGGCTGAACTAATCTTTGTGATGAATTGTGTATCTCATGGATGATAAGATAGTTTAGTTAACTAAGTTATGAAGTTTTCAGTGGTGGGCAATTTTGTCTGATATATCTTTGAATTTATTTACAGCTCAAGTCAAAGAAGGTCTATAATTGTACAAGTGCCATAAGTTGCAGTTGTAGGACTTCAGCTTGGTTGAAAAAGGCAAACTGAGACAACATCTGGGAAAGTTGAACATTCTAGTAGACAGTTCAGAGCAATAAAAAACCCCTACGCATTTGTATCTACTTAATGTTTGTATGCATTTATAAATATAAGAAAGCTTGACTATAAGGGAGTCGTACCTATTTTAGCCTTAAATTGTCATAATAAATGGAATGTACTGTAACATGTATGGTACTTAATTTTGAGTGGTGCTTTGAGTTGTTACTGAGCTCCTTGATGCAGATGTATGTTTTTTACAAAGATTTCTGATGTACTGTGGTTTTTATAGATTATTTGTATTTTTATTATTTGTGTTTTGTCTTATGTTGAGAAATGAAATGAGATGACTCATGCTGCTCAAATACCAAGGGTTCAGTTCAAGCAAGGTATAACTAAGGAGCTATTTTGAAAGGTTTTTTTTATACTTTTTTCTGAATTTACTGAATTCGTGATGCTATATTTAATGGGAAGATGCAGTGATTATTCCAATATGTTAAGGCAATCAGTGAATTTTTATGACATGTTGCAAAGAGACACAGGTTTATTTTAGCAGTGCCATCTGTGTGAGGGTTATGACTGAGTCTCACAGTCAGATACATGCTGTGCTTAACCTTCTTTTTTAGGTGAGAAGTCAGCTTTTGCAGGAGACAGAACCTTTGAGTGGGTGCGGCCAACTTTGCAGTGGTTGCTCAGAGGTTCTGAGCAGACTGTGGAGCGTGTCAGCCTCTAGGTAACATAAATGTACAGGAGCTGCTTTTTCACTGATGCTCCTCTTTGGGAGGTCAGCCAGATACACAGCGGCTGGCAAAGCAGGGACTGGTAAGGAGCCTCTTTCTGTGCAAGAAATAACCTCTTCATCCCAAATGAGTCAGACTGAGAATGTTTAGAATTGGCCCCTGGGTAGTGAGCCATTATCCGTATGTTTGAAGGTTAGCTGTCCTTTCAAGATAAAAATAGGAAATGTATGTAAAAAGATTTTTAACTTCCTGTAAGTTATAAAGCTTAAATAATGCCTAAAGTGTAATTATTTCAGTATTGTCTTTGATGTTCGTAATTGGAGGAACTTTTTTTTTTTTAGTGAAAAATGGCATTGAACAAATGAAGTGATAGCTGTGCATTAGAAAGGGTCACTTGTATTCTAAAAATGCTGGTTGGCCATACCAAGGTTTGGTATGTTTTTTGCTGTTAACCAGTTACTCCAAGCTTATATTTTTTCCTTATGAAATTCTCTTATCAGCATCTGTGGAGGATTTCATAGTCTAAACTTCTAGGAACCTTATCTATCATGTTAGGATTTGGTGTGGTAGGACTGTGGAAGTTTTTTCCTAGTCTGTCATGCTGCATTTTCTCAGCACTTTAAGGTTAAGAGGAAGAAGCATTGGTTGTAGTCATTTTAGTGAAGCCCTGCCTAGCCTGTGGCTGCTTCTGGACCAGATTCAGCTGACTCTTAAGCCACCAGCAACACTTGCCTAATTCAGGGAATGCAAAATCAACCACTTTCCTATGATGGAAAGGATTCTCACCCTCCCAGATGTGGTTTCTCTAATGCGCTGAGCTTTCACAGGTGCACGTACAATGAGCAAGTATCCTCCTGTGCCCATGGAGAGAACTGGGAGCTGTGGTCATGGCTAGGACTGTGTTCATTTCTGCTGCTCCTGTGTAGTTTTCTCTCTTGGGTGAGAACATTTACACACAGACATCGTCTTCCCAGCAGTCTTTCCCATAAATTGCTGCTTCCTTAGATGTGCTCGTGTGAGTACATCTCAGAGCAAGGTCGATTAACTTCAGGGTATTCCATAGCAGATATTTTAGTGGTCTGGTGCTTTGAGGCAAAGAGAGTGATGGTGATGCTCTCCCACCAGCACATCTGTATTCAGCAGAGGGTGGGTGTCCTGAGCCAAACTTACCTTGCAGTGCTAAGTGCTTTGGTTTCTAGGACAAAAGTCTGTGTATGAAGACCAACTTGTGCAGTATAAATTGTTTTGTCTTCCAAATATAAAAATGAGTTGATTTGTTTTGGAAAACAGATGGTTGCATTTAGAGTTATCCAAGACATTCTAGAGTGAATTGACTTTTATATTTGATTTTGGAGAGGGGAGTTGTAAACATTTTTTGTCATAATAGCCTTAAATTCAGTAAAAGCAAGCGTCTGTGCTTTTCAAAAGTGCAGCAAACTGCAACTGTGGAAGGAAGGGGAAGGAAGAGGCGATTTTAAATATTCTTTAGAATTTGTAAATATAAATAATCAAGCTTAAGCTGTAGTCTCACTGATTCTGTAGTCCAGGTGTACTGTGATACCTGTTTTGCTACTGAATCATTTCCTCAGCCCAACAATCTGCCATGATCATGTCAAAACAGAAGTTCCTCCCTTTTGCTGTAGTTGCACTTATCCCATCGTCTTCCTCCAGTTACTGTGTTGCTCTGGCTGTGTTTACACACCTTGGACTTGCCATCCTGGCAAAATGTACCACAGGATTTGTCTTTTATCAAAATGGAAATTGGAATTGCACATGCCCTTGGCCCGTCTTCTCTCCCAGATCCCGTGGGCTGGTGTGAGATGAACCAAACCCAACTCAGGGAAATGTGGAGTCTGGAGCCATGGGATGGGTTGCTCTCTGGAAACAGCACAAAATTATAGTGGCATCCTCCATGACCAAGTCCTCTGGAAGGTGATGTCACTGTAAGCCTGGAGCAACACTTTTTGACTTCTAATGGACACTTGTGGTTTGGAGTGGAGCACTTGACACCATGGAAATTGGCACTAGATTTTATTTTTTTTTGTTAACTTACGTTATTGTACTGTGATAAATGAAAAGATAAAAATAAAACATGGAAAGTTCTCTGCTGTCCTTGGTCATGTTATAGTCACTAAGTGCTGCATTTGGGCCATATTTTAGTGGGGAAGGCACACCCTGCTCTGGCTGGTGCTGCCATGTGTGCTGTGCAGGGGAGCGAGCAGGGCCTCATGGAGGGCGCTGTGATTTGGGGCCTCCAGTGTTCTCAGGATCGGCAACGAGACAGAGATTTTATAAAGCTGGGTTAGGTGTGGGGGGTTTTTTTGGTTGTTGTTGGTTTTTTGTTTGTTTGTTTTTAATTATTTTTTTTTAAAAAGAACGGAAAGTACTTTACACAGTTGTGTTGCACACCGTGCACTGGAACAGGTTGTCCAGAGGGTGTGGAGCCTTCCTCATTGGAGATGTTAAAGAACCATCTAGACACAATCCAGGATGACCCACTGTGATGCCTTCCAACCTGACCCACTCTGTGATTCTGTTTTCTGGATCTGGATGTATGAGATGCAATGTTTATTATTTTTACTTATTTGGGTGGCTCAGCGTGACAGGTGGGGTACATTTCAGGCAGTTTATTCAGAGGCGTGTTCCACAGCTGGACAGCTGTGTCTAGCGAGCTCTGTTGGTGCTCCAAAGGCCTAACCAAGGAACATCCCGAGGAAGGCGACAAAGGAGATCCATCCATCCATCCATCCGTCCATCCATCCATCCATTTCTCATCCTCCTTCCCCCGCTCCCGCTCCCTTCCCGGCGCGCTCCCGCTTGCGTCACGGCGCGCGCCGGCCCCGCCCCTGCGCCCCGCGCGCCGGGGGAAGATGGCGGCGGCCGGGGCGGGCGCGGGGCGGAAGCAGGTGCGGCAGGAGGAGCTGCGGCGCCTCATGAGGGAGAAGCAGCGCCAGAACGCGGGCAAGAAGCGCATCGACTCGCCCTTCGCCAAATATCCTCGGCAGCGGGCTCCCTAGAGCTCGGGGGAGAGGGCTGGAGGGAGGGAGGGGGTCCGCGCCCCACACGGTGCTTCCCTTAACGCGGCCGACACGTACAATAGTCTGGGGCACCTGAGCTGCTCCCTGTGCAACGCGCCCGTGAAGAGCGAGCTGCTGTGGCAGACCCACGTCCTGGGCAAGCAGCACCGGGAGGTGAGCGGCGGCGCGGAGGGTGCGGGGCTCGGCCGGGCTTTGTTGTTGGGGAGCAGCGGGACAGCACTTGGGAAGGGGAGGGACTGGGGAGAGGCCGCACTGCCGGAACGGGGGCCTGGGGTTCGCTGCTCCGGGCTCTGGAAGTGCGGCGGTGGGAGCAGCGGAGCGCCCGCCGGGATGAAAGTGGGAACCAGCCTGGCTGTTCCGCCTGGGTTCTGTTCTCTTAAAGCCTGTGCGGGGATTGAAAAGCCAGCCTTTAAGAAGAGAGTCCTGTGTCTTTCAGGGATCTGCTCATCAGGTGAAGCAGTTCCCACCTCAGCGACAGCTTTTGGCTGTCACTTGTCTGCAGCTTGGACTTGGAAACACCCCCGCCCCTAACCCTCCCCGGGCTTGCTCGGGGACCTGTGAGCTGACAAGTGACAGTTCATGCGGGGTTAAGAAAATACGCTTTTTTTTTTCTTTCTAATTCAGCAGTAAAGATAAAGAACTTGTAAAGCAAGTCAGGGAGTTTGTAACTTGGATGCGACTCAGGTTTTTTGTTTTTATCCTTCAAGTTCTGCTGCTGCTTCTTAGCAAAAACTGAAAGACTGTGTTTAATTTTACAAGTACTCAGGAAAAGACCGAAGTAACGGAGGGGTTCCAGTTCATTGCCTTCATTCAGACTGGATGACTGTGGCAAGGCAGGGTGATGTCTTTCATGCTGTTGAACTGCTGTGCTTTAATTTTAATACATTTAATATTCCTGGATCTTAGAATAAATCTAGCCTTCCTGCTCTTTTCTCCAATGCCTTACTGCTGTCAGTGTCACTGCTCTTAGTCTTTTCTTTCTTACTGGTACAGCCTCCCTCGTGTGAGTGACAGTTCCTCTTCCTCCATGTCACATCATTCCAGAGGCTGACAGAAACACTGGTCTTTGTTTTGGTACCTGTGGTGTCTGTTTTAGTGATCTTGTTCTAGAGACGTATTAGCTCACTTTGATGAGCTGTTGTAAAAGCTCTGTATTTTAAGCTGCAATCCAGAAGCTGCTGCTAGTAATGCGTCCTGAATTTTTATTTCTTTACAGAGAGTTGCAGAATTAAAAGGCACAAAGCAGACGGCCACTGGCTCAGTTGCTGGCACATCATCTCATCCTGTCAAGAGAAAAACAGTTGAGACGGAAAATACAGACCTAAAGAGAGTAAAAGGTAATGAGAGAGAAATGCTTGCCAGAATCCATCCATTTTACATCTTGAATGGCTTTGGTTTGTTTTGTTCCTGTGGAAGTGAGTATGAATACAGCAGACTGTTGAGTTACTGTCAGCCTGTTGCTGCTGAAGAGGGAAAAAGTTTGCTTGCTCTTTCTCTGTGACTTCTGTGTCAGGAGAAAACTGTGTTTTTGGAAGTTTACCTGGTTTTCTTCTGGGTTATTGGGTTAAATTAGATCATGGAACTGTGGGCTTGGCCCAAATAGATCAAGAAGTAGGGTAAATTAAGCAGTAGGAGCACTTGCCTAGGAGTGGTGTTACTCCTTTTCAGTGGGATCAAGTCACTGGTTTTCCTCAAATCATGTACCAAAGTTCTTGCCAAATGAAAAACGGTGAATTTTTCCCTTGGTGCTGCCAGACATGTAAATATATGAGATATGTTAAATACACATGCATCTGGGGATTTGGTGCTTTCATAGAAGTCTTAGGGATGTTTGTTTTAAAAGCGTGGATTTTAAGAAGTGACTCTTGGCTGTTGTACAGGTACAGACGAAAAGCCACACACGTCTTCGTCGGGGTAAGTAGATCTTGTTATTACATACAAATTCTTTTCTAACTACCAGTGGCTGCATTCTCACCCAGCTCTTCCTTGTCTCTGCTTCCTAGACAAGGGCAAAGGTTCAGAGTCAGCAGATCCCTGCTTCTGCTCATTCTCTGACAAGAGTTGTATATTCCTGAACATGGCAGCATCTTCCTGGGTGGAGATAATTGTATCAACTCTTACGACTGTCTGAGAAAACAGGAATTCTTTTACTGTCACTGACAGACTTTAAAGGAGTGACATGTGGTGCTATTACACAGTTTGAACATAACTAGATTGTAGCATGTACTCTAATAATGCCGACATCCTACAGAAGAGGTGGCAGTCTGAAATTAAGACAAATTTTGAATGTGTAATTATATGATATTTATTAACAAAAACTAACAAATGACAGATCTTTATTAGGATGATGTCACCTAAAATTCATGTGGGTGCATATACTGCAGTTGAACTTGTACAAATATAGGACTGTATTTGACTTAAAGGGGTTGGGTTAAGCATCTCAACTGCCCCTAAAAAATTTCTGATGGTATTTGGACATCTTTGCAGGGTTGGCAGATGTCAGGTGACACCTGTGGGTCTCCTATCACAGGATAAATTACTATCTTGCATAGGTACCACATGCTGTTTCCTTGTAGGAATTTGAATTTGTGTGCACAATTAACACTTGAGAGGTTTGTCCGTTTTTTAACTTATTGGTATGATTAGTTTAAAATATAACATGGAAAAATGTTTGGCTTGCAGGCTGCAGCTATTCAGCAAATCTATGTTTTCTCATTGCTGAGCCTGTGTGGCTGTTCTAAATTGCAGTCCTGGACAGCAGTAGGTACCCAAAATAGGTAGCAAAATACTTAGTAGGTGGAAAAAGAATATTTAACTACCATTCCAATTTGCTACAGGCTATTTTTATTAATGTTTCTGATAGGAATATGGAAATAGAGAAATGGATCTAAAATGTGTTTTTAGAATTAACCTGGGCATTTCTGGGGAACTTAAAATGAGAGCCCCAAGTGTGTGCTGCCTTCAGACAGTGGCTGTGTTGGCAGCTGTGCAGTTCGGGGCATTGCTCAGTATCTCACAGCCTGTATTGCTCACAGAGGGACTGGGCTGCTGGTGCTGTACTGGAGTCATTGGTGTGAAGTTTCAAACAGTTGTGTTGTGGGCTCTTTACCAGGCTGCCAGCAGATTTTTTTGATGAAGCAGAGCAAGACAGCGCCAGTGTACAGCTTTCCAAGGGCCCAGGTCCCAGTTTATTGTCAGGGAATTATGATGACGACGATGATGATGAAGAGGAGGAACAAGAACAGTCAAGCAAATCTTTTGTCGTGCATAAAACTGAAATTCCACCTCCAACTCAAGAAGCAATAGCTAATTCTCTGCCTGCAGGTAATGCTGACTGAAATAGGAATTGATTCTGTAAGGAGAACCTGTGATTTAACTGATGATGAAAGGTTTTTATTTTATTTTTCTAATTATTGCCGTTAGGTGATGGGTAATTAGGTGGTGGTGAGGGTGTGTAATACTGGAAGAAGAGATAAACTGTCAAAGAATCTCCTGTTATTGTGTGGCCGGTGCTTATTATTTATGTTCTAGTTGCTTGAGGCTGCCAAGGGAAGTAACATCTGGCTGTTCTTCCCTTGATTCAGTAAGGTACTAACTGAAATTCCTGTCTAGTAGGAATTTTAGGAAATGCCTGAACAGCTGTTCTTTTTGTCACAGACTTCTGTCCTTTCCTATAGACTTTTTTGACACCAATACACCAGCTGCTCCTATAGTTTCCCATTCAGGATCCATACAGAAAGCTGAGATACAAGAGAAGGTAGTCGAAAGGTAAGCAGTCAAATCAAACATTGATAGTCTTAAGAATTGTAAATAGGCATTTATCTTCCAGGAAATAGAGACTGTGATCACTTAGAAATCTGAACTTATTGTTAGGTTGCATTCAGAATAGTTTGTATATATGTCAGCCTCAGGCATTATTTCAGACAGATGTCTTGCAGCCTAGAGATAGGAGAAAAGATGGAGCAAGGTCATACAGAGTCTGTTTGACATCTCTTTGCAGATTTTAACACAGGGTTAACTGTGGGAGCTTAATGTCAACTGCTGCTTTCCACTGTTTAAAGGAAACTGCTTTTCTGTGGTAATGGTTCAGCTCACTTGAGCACTCCTTTAGACAGTGCTTTAGTCTTTCAGAAGTAGCAACTATGCTGTTACAATGTTTGGGTGCTCAGCACACTGAAAAGAATAGTTTAAGAAGCATAAGCTCCAGCTCTTGTTTTATCAGTGAGATTGAAACCTTTCTGTGCAGTTCCTGAAGGAGTTACTGAAGTGAGGAAACACAAGCTGAAGGAGGAGGTTTTGATGGTTGTAGATAAAACTAAGGGCTTAAAAAACTTGCTGTGTTTCTACATACTTAGACAAAGGAGTATGAATTTCATTCTTGACTCTTTTTAACTCTGCAATAAAGCAGATTGTAAATGGTTAACTTGGGCTAATAGTAATCAAATATTTCAGGAAAGAAAACACTGCTGAAGCTTTGCCAGAAGGTTTCTTCGATGATCCTGAAGTGGATGCAAAAGTAAGTGATCTTCCCGTTTTATGCCACTGGATTTGTTTCTGCCAGTTGTAATGATTTTCTGAGTAGTAAGGATGCTTTTCCAGGTAGTCAGTCATACTGGCATATAAGAAGATGACTGAACTATTTAGAGTAGAATAGACTCTTTCAGTTGGAAGTGACCTATAATAATCATCTAGTCCAACTGCCTGAAAACTTCAGGGCTGAACAGAAGCTAAAAGTTATTATCAGGGACATTGTCCAAATGCCTTTTGAGCACAGACAGGCTTGGGGCATTGGCCACCTCTCCAGGGAACCTGTTCCACTGCTTGCCCACCCTCTTGGTAAAGAAATGCCCAGTCGGAATCTCCCCTGGTGCAGCTTTTAACATTCATTCTGTGTGGATTAGAAGACATGGAAAGGGATGGAGGTGGGCAGGAAGAGCTTGTTAAAATCATCTCTTGGAAAGTATTTTTGATTAAGGTTCCTCTGTGGCTCTTAAAGAAATGTCATTTGTTGGTTGGAACACTTGGGATTTGGACAATCTACCTTTATTTCTGTGAGTTGTCCCAGGAAAAGCAGTTCACTTAATTTGTACATTCAATTTTGCTTTGGAATTGGGGATATAAGTCCTTTGTGAGATCATGCTGAAAAGTGTTGAGTTACTGTGTGACTGATAGGGTGCATCCTGTTGGAATGAAAATAGCTCCATTATGGCAAACAGTGTCATCTGTGGTACTGGTTACACCACAAGAGTGAACTTGGTCTTCAGCCCTTGTCTTTTACCACTTTGGGGGTTTATGATGCTCAGAAAAGAAAAGAAATGTGGGCATTCACCTTGTTTCTCAAAAAAACCCCACAACTAAAAATCTTGAAATTGTGATCAAAAACATTCCTACTTCCTTCAGCTTGCACAGTGCCACATGATGACCAAAATAAATACTGGTATTTGAAAAATAAGCCTTTTTTTGTTTTGTTTTGTAAAATTTGCCAGAGATTTGGTGGCTTTCTTGCTTTCTTTATTGAAATACAGTGCTGTAGGCTTAAGTCTTTTTTTATTTTCTTGGAGTATATTTCCCTGTTCACACAGTGGAAGGCTGCTGGTGTATTTAAATGGCATTGTGAAGCCAAGCCATAAGATCTAGTTTGGAGACCTTCCAAATAATGCTTCTTCATGTTAAGTTAGTCCCACTGGCCCAGCTAACAAGCCTAGGTGTTTTACTTGCTCTGGCCAGACTCTTTTGGCACTACTCATGTCTATGTGTTGCCACTCTGAATAGTTTTGAATAATAATACTTCGAATACTGAAATAGGTAGCTGAAAAAGCCATGCTTTGGCTGTTTCATGGGGTTTTTTTTGTTTGCTTTTGTTTTTTTGTGTCTAAGTGAAGTATTAAATTTTTCAAATACTTAGTTTCATTATAAGCACAGGAATACCTAGGAGGCAAAGGAGAATCTGCTTAGATCTGTGAGGATACTGGTTAGTGAGCTTTGTTCCTTTGTTCTGGTTCTTGCCTCCACTGATAAATTTACAAGTGGTTACTTGTTCCAATCAGCTCTTCCTTGAATTGCTTGCAGAGGCTCAGCCTTTTCTGAGTGTAACTAAAACTCAGAGGAAGGAAAATGTTTGTGACATCACTTATACTGAGGTGGCTGTGGTGGTTCTGTGTTGGAATCATACACAAAATACTTATTTTAAGAATTAACTGGGCATTTGAAAGGGAGATCATGGGCGTGAAAAATGCTTGTTATTTGCGTCAGGTATTTGTAAAGCATATAAATTCTGGATTAGATAAATATTTCAAGAAAAAATAATTAACTTTAGCGTTTAAATTTATTGTAAGAAATACAAATAATTATGAATTACAAAAGACAACCACAATGCATAATAACACAGTACATACACATATGATAGAAATAATAACAGAACAGAAAAATGAAATGATGACTATTACTTTCCAGTATGAGTTTGCTTGGAAGCTTCTAATTTATTCTATAAACTTAATTCATACTACTTGATTTTGTATAATCACTCAGGAACAAAATTTAATCACTCAGGAACAAAATGCACCAAACTGTTGTCTTTACTAAGATGATGACTGACATATCACCAGAAGAGCAGAATGAATAAAGGGAAAATAAAACTAATGCAAAAAAATGGTGTCATGACTTACTATGTTCAAACTGCTTAGTTCTCCTAGCTATATAATTTCTACCCAGTCCTGAGTCAGGCATAATCTGTCCTCTAAAATACATTATATGCCACATCTTCCAGTCTTGAATTGTGGAAGTTTCAATTACACAGGTAGACTATCTTGTTTATTTATTTGCATTAAAAGCACAATCTGGCTTTGATTACCTCGGCTGTAGATCTTAAAACACATTCTTACCACTACTACTTTTTCAGACTTCATGTCTTAGTACTAAATGCCATCTACCACAGAATAAAAAGCTTTGCATGTCATTAAAATTGGTTTGTAGCTGTACAGTTTTTTCTGCTAGCCAACAAAATTAGACTAGATTTGAAATACAGTCAGGCTACCTAACACCAGCAGACTAGTGACTGAAAAGTTTGATATTTTATGTTATGCCAAAGGCAAACAATTCACTGCTTTTTGGCTTGTGAAATGGCTACTTATGCAATTGTACAGGCAGCTTACAGAAGAATTTAATAGTTATCACCTGACACAGTGAAATGACAGACCATCAAACTCACTTTTGTTACTCCAGACATTCCACACCAGCCACTTTTAGTCAATAATTATTCTTTAATGCTGCAGTCACGGATGATGTTTTAATCCAGGAGCAGAGTCAGATTTTTCTTCCGAAACCATTGTGCAGCTGCACTCTCTCAGTCATATCCATTACTTAAACTGATGTGCATCAACCAGACTTTTCTGATAATACAGTATAATTTTTCCTGTTTCTCCTGTTTTTTTCTACAGTGCCCCAAAGAGTCATTAGACTTAAATTGTTAATTTATAAATTTTCATGTTCCTTAGGTGAGAAAAGTTGATGCTCCAAAGGATCAGATGGACAAAGAATGGGATGAATTTCAAAAGGCAATGCGACAGGTCAACACAGTAAGTAATGGAATCTATATTTATTGATTCTAAATACTATACACAATAAGGAAAACAACAGTTTCATGCAGCTCTGCAGAATGGCTGACATCTGTATTTGTCAGCTGTTTGTTTCAATGCAGTATGTGGTTAAATGCACTTTATAAATGAGCAAAGGGTTCCTTGTATTTTCCACTTAAAGGAAATTAAGTTGAAAACTTAATCAAGATCCAGTCATATGTATCTAGTTACATTTGTTACACTGTATTTTATTTAAATACTATTTAGCTAACATATACCTCAGATCAGTGTCCTGTATCCAAACAGGACACAATCCTAGGCTCTTCTTTAGATCTATAGTCATATTTTAACTTTTAAAAACAGTACCTATTTTTCTGTCTTTTAGAAAAAGTATCTATAAAGTGTAGGTAACCCAGATTTCATGTTTAATTTAAATATACTGGAAAGGAACTCCAAAATCTGGGAAAGTGACAAAAGAGTTTTGAGACACGTAAATTGGCCACAGTTTTTCTGTACTTCCATTTTTCACTCTTTACTGTTGCATGGAAAGTCTTCCTGTAGCAGGTGTTTATCTGCCCTTGTGTACAATATAAAACTGTACTACAGATTGCCTGGTGTTTTCAGTCTTCCCCTAGAGTATTTACTATCCTTTTAATTATTTTAATTGTAAATAGTTACTCATATGTCAACTGCTGAGAAAAGTGGTGCAGAAAAATGTATCATTGCTCATTTTAAAGCAGTCAGCACTATAAACAGAGCGAATGTTCATACAAAAGCGGTGGTGGATACATTTTGCTAGCATAAGCCATTCAGATAATTCTTCAGCTTAGGAGGAATCTTCTCAGTTATGCGTGGACCATTGATTGCATAGCATCTCCCAGACATTCAGATTTGAGAAAGTATATGCTGAAAAAAATAACAGGTTAGAAACACTTCGGGATCTAGTGGGAATATTTAAACAGTATGTTCAATAACTGGTGTGTATTTAAGTCCCAAGCACTGGGATAGAGCTCCCGTTTCAGCCTTAGACTGTGGGGGTGTGTGTGCAGTTTGTTTATGCTCAGGTTCAAATCCTAGTGTATTGAAAATTTCCAAAGATTAACCCCAAAGCAGCCAAACTACTTTTGATTTTAAGAAAAAGCATTTCCATTTCAAATTAAACCAGACCTTTTTTTTCTGTATTTGCCCTTGTGAAGATGGGAATATACACAGAGGAGACTGACTTGAGGTAGAGGGGAGCAGGGGAGGACACAGACATTGTAAAGGAGCAGAAGTGGAATTCAGGATGAAGGTGAATTTTTTTTTCTGGTTTAGATTTCAGAAGCAATAGTGGCAGAAGATGATGAGGAGGGACGACTAGATCGCCAGATTGGAGAAATTGATGAGCAGATGTAAGTAGATCAATTTTTCCTCAAATTCTCTGTTCTCTAGCAGTAATGAATTGCTCTTTGACTAATGTGATAAAAATACTTTTAATCTTCGATACTACCTTTCATTAATCATCTGAGTATTTAAAGGACAGACTCCCTCAAAATGCAGAATGATACCTAATAAAGACATGGATTCTGGTACAAAGCTATGTAGCTTTCTCCAAAGAGAGAATGCACTGGAATCACTGAAAATGCACAAGGCAAATTCTTGGAACAAACTGTCCCTCTTCCCCTGTCAAATGTCTTAGTTTCTACTTCCCTGGGAATTTTGATTGATGTAGAATTTATGTGAACATTTTTAAGAAACCTTTCCTGTACTGAAAATGTCCTGTCCTGTGGCAAATGCTCTTTGATTCCAGTGGAAGGTTACTTAAACGTTTTTGTGGAGTGATGCACTTCATTACATTAAGTGGTTTGTTTCATTTTGTTTTGCTGAAAGGGTGACTGTGGTGTTGGATATGCATTGGTTTAAATTCAAGTAACCTGAATTCAGCTCAGTGGAACAGTTCATTACCATTTTCGTGTAGCTCAACACACTGATATTAACAGTGATAATGGCAATTGCAGTGACTGAAAAGAAAGAGAGGCAACAAAAAGAAGACACTAGAAATTAAAGCAACACTTCAACCATCTGGGCAGATTTAGATGCTGCACATAATCAGTGTATGGTAACAACAGCATTGGGTTCCAACTGAACTTTGTTATTACAGGAATGTCTTTTAACAGTGTTCATGTAATTCTGGAGAGGGCTTGAGCTAAGCCTGCCTCTCTTAGAGGATTTATTTTTCTCACTAGCTAAGGCTCTTGTAAGTACCTAGAACCAAATTAAGAAATTTATAGAGTATTTCAAGTTTGTTACTGTAATTATTTTTCCCCAGAATAAAAGTTCCAAATAGATTTTTGAAGACTTTTTATAACTTCTGACTTCTGAGTGTATTCAAATGCAAGTTGAAAATTAAATAAATTCCTTGGCCTTCAAATCTTCAGCCTGTAAGAATCATATTGGTGATATGCTGGGGGAAACAGGATCCAGATAGTAACCCCTCCATGTTGACCCTTCTGAGCAAATAAGAATGAAAGGGGCAAAGGTGATTTTACATCAGGCTGGTACTACTTGGCATTTTCAAAAAAATACCCTGTTTAAAATGGCTAGAACATTTATAAAACACAATTCAAGGACAGAACTTTTTAAGTAAATGGAAACCTGAAGCTTTTGGATTATGTTTCCTTAAAATGTTCTGTTACAGCACAGAGGAAGCAGATAAAGAATCTGAACACTTTGTGCTGCTTTTATTTTCAGAGATGCCACCAGTAAGTTACCAAAATTAATAATTGATGTCACACCTATCTCTCATGAAAACCATAAATTGAGCAAAGAATGGCTCCTTCTTGAGTGGAAGTGGATATTGGTTCTGTGCTTTTTGAAAAACGGTTTGTGACTGTAATGCAGTTCCTTAAGTATTTGGATTGGATCTCATTGCTAGAGAACTGATCACACCTCTCTTCTCCTTGGTCTGTTTTCATTTGGTGAACACTGAGAAGGTGCACTAGCATCGTCAAAGGTTATTTCTTTCTCATTGATGGGAAGCTGTAAAGTTTCTTTATCCAAAGTTGTAGAAACAAAATCCAGCACTGAAGATGATCAAATTAATAGGGAAAGGCTCCAAATATTAACAGGTGTTTCACTTTCCAACAGTGAATGCTACCGCCGTGTCGAGCTTTTGCGGAACCGCCAGGACGAGATGAAGGAGAAATTAAAGGAAGCCATGAGATTAAGAGCAGCACAAGAGAAAGAGGAGGAGGATGTTGGTAGTGAAGATGAAGAAGAGCTGCAGGATTTGCTGTCACAAGACTGGAGGGTGAAAGGGGCTTTGTTGTAGCATTTCTGCAACATGCTTGATACTCTTTTTATCTGTGGTCTTACTTTCATTGTTAGAAGGGAGATTATCTTGTTAAATATTTATTTAAAGAGGATTGTGAGGTAAAGAGCCAAGCTTATTAAAAAAATTTGTAGATCTACAGTGGTGTATTACTTGTTGTAAAAACTGTATATTGCAAATATTTTACAATACTGAATGGACCTTTCCTATTAAAATGACTGGTTTCCTACCAGAAGTATTTTAATGGGATTAATAAATCTGTAAAGAATCTCTAGGCTTTTGGAAGCATTAGCTCAGTTTGACAATTTTTAGACTTGGCTTATTGTCTAAAGAAGTGCATAATCTACAAAGTTTTCCTAGACTGGGAGTTTAGGGAAGGGAAAATATTATTAAGCATTTATGTTTTCTTAAAATTTGTAGGTGCCCTTCTGTCCATTGCCCCAGCTCCCAATAAAATTGTACATTTTTTTTCAGGGTCTGTTACAGTTTCTCTGTGTATATAAGGACTAAGCTAAAAAAATGCTGAGCTACAGCTTCTCCACACTGTATATACTGTCATGTGCCACAGCACTCCTGAGTATTTTTCTTCATAGTCTCCTGTTTTGCATAGTGCAGCCATCATGTAGCATACCTCACATTTCTTGAACCAGAGGGATGAGAACACAGTGGTTACATATCTGCATCACTTAATGAAGGGTGACAAAATGCCTGAGAGGAAGGTACTGCATTGGAAACTGAGGAGGTAAAATAATAGCTGCAAATACTGGAAATTTTCTTAAAATACAATCTTAGGCACAGAAAGCATCTAAAATTGATTCTGTTCTGATAAACACAGATTAAGTAAAATCAAGAACAAACAAACTTGACAAGACTGGGACATGGAAAGCAGAAGCTACCTTTGGTAAGTGTCTATTTTTAATTTTTTACTTTTGCAGATCTTCAAATATTTCAAATTTGCTGACGATTATTTAAAATAAGAAGGATATATGGCTTGACTTATACCAAAAAGTAAAGTTGTTAAGAACCGGTTAACTTTTTTTTTAATATTCTAGATTTAAAACTAATGAGATTTTAAAAGGAGAAAGCTAGCTTTGGTCTTATGAAAGCACTCCAGTTACTTGCCTCAGAGATGGTTATCAACCAAGCAATAAAGATTAGAACTAAACTTAGATGTTTGATTTGCCTATTTTCGGGGAAATACTTGATATGGCAGAAGCCCTTTCCTTATAGTGGAGATGCTTTTTTATCACTCCCAATTTCCAGGATCCTTGAGTTCAGCTCTTCCTATTTATAAAGCTGCCAAAATTCAGGCAGTGGCCCTTAGTGGCTTATATTTACTGCATCCATGCATTCCTGCTCACATGTGCTGGCTTACAGCCATTAGTAAGAGTAAGTAGCTGTTGCTGCTAAAATGTCAGATGTGACACTGAGGTCTTACATGAATTAGGACTGTCACTGAGATAGCAACATTCAGAGAGTAGTAAAAAACAGAGTAAGTGTTCAGAGAATATTGAAATAAATAATGAATGTTTGGACAAGTTGGAAAAAACTTAGTTGTACCAAAACTGAAATAAAATGTCTTTGTATAGCATGAAACATTCAAATATCAATGTCTGAGGTGCCTGTCATGCTGCAGTGAAAGATCTCTAGATCCATTTATCCCTGTAAAGAGAACTTCCAGCTGAGAGGTTGGTGCAGTATTAACAGGAATCTTTTTCAAAACAAACCAAAAAACACACCCCCAGTTTCCCTCTGAGAAAAGCTAAGCTTAGTTTCTAATTGTTCTGCTTATCTTTGCTTTTCACTGACCCCACTCACCAAAACACATGGGCTTGTTAACACTGAACTTCAGAATCACTCTGCATTTGGCTTAATATCAGAGAAACAGAGGTAATGAATGTCAGGTTACACTGAGCATCATGGACATACATGTTTTGACTGTATAAAAATGCTAATCTTTGAGTCTATAAATGACACTTTTTGTACATTTTTCTGTAATTTTACTTTCATCTTGCACATAAATCTGCAAGTCCTGGTTTCAACTGTGGATGAGTAGGAAATTAATGGAGCATTAAAACAGTTCAGCTGTTCTAGTCCAGTTGCCCTCATCTTTAGAGGTATCTTGTGGTAAGAAGCTAAAGGCAGTGCATTTAGTTACAGTGCGGGGATCTTGAACGTTCAAATCCAAACCAGTGCAGCCTGTTGTTATTAGGAATAGATGGCAGGAATAAACACTAGATCACTCATCATTCTACTTGTTCTCCTTGCATAACTTGCTGGAAGGGTAAAGATGGACCAGCCAGGGAGTGTGTGCATTGCTGGGGAAGTGACAGCATCCATCCCTCTTGGCTGTGTCTTGTTTAGGAGGTGGTGTTCTTTTCCTTGGGGGAATCTCACAGATCTCCAAATAATGTTGTATCCAAGTTTTTTACAGCTTACTGCATACAACTGTACCTTTCTTGAGCATTTGAAACAAAGCTTTTACAGAGCTTTGTCAAGTTGATGGGAGTGACTTTGTCCCTTGAGACTGACGTGCACTGATGTGCATGTGCTGTTGTGTCAAGACGGCAAGAAATCATCCTGCTTTTTAGCAATGAAAGTAGCACGGCTGTAAGGGAGAAGAGGGAAGTATCCTAACCTCATTTAGTAGTCAAGCTAATTTATTAAGGGAAATAATCTCCTGTATCTTAGAAAAACATAGGGATAATTAGTTTGTCATCTTAAGTATGTCTTCGGTTTTAGAAAACAGTTTTCTATACTTCTGATGAGCTATTCAGCTAGGTTATTAACCAGGGGAAATGATTGTTTTTAAAAATAATGTGCTTCCTTATTTTTCTCATTTATTAACTTCCTTGAATTCTATTTTTAACAATAAAGATTAAATCAATCCTAATAACTAGCTCTGTCAATAGCCACTATTAAAAACGAAATTTTAATTTGAATTAGGAAGACTATTTTAATTCTCTGATCTCCAAGACTTGCAGAAAACTGAAGTATCTGAGTTAGGGAGGAAGACGTTTGTAATCCTTATTTACTCATATAATAATGGAAAGTGTTGTCCAAACTTAAGAACTGTGGAATTTCATGCCACCAGAAAGCAGTTGAGATTCCTGAGCTTGATGGTTTTGGAGCTGGTGACTTCCAGGGGCAGAACATGTGTGCCTGCATGTTTGAAATGGAGTTTGAGGGAGCAGCTTGCCACAGCTACAGCTGCTGGCAGTGAGCTCTCCTCTGGCAAGGCAGGCGGTCACAAATGGTAATTGCTGTCCTAACTTTTCTTCTGCCCTTGAAGAAATAAGCTGCTGCTCTCATGCCTTAGATGTGGAACAAGGTCTGTATTTGATACAGAGAAGTCCAAAAGTGATTGTGCAAAATAATAAACCCAAATAGCAACAAACCAGTGTTCTCATTTGCTAACATTGTTTTTCCTCTACTACAGCATTTAATTTTAATATTTGCTTCAAATTGCAAATACTGATTGAAAAGAACATTAGCTTTGGCCAGGCCGCCTGCCAATAAATTCAGTTTGAGGAGACACAGATTTTGCTTATTACATTCCACTATAATTAGATTCTCTGCATTTTATCATCTTAAAAACTAGTGAGCTAGAAATTATAAAAGCCATATTACTAAAATATTTTCAGCACTTAAAAATACTTTTTTCTTATAATCCATAAAGGTTGCCCTAGAAAATCAGACATTCAGCCTGCATGAATCATGTAAGCAGAAATTCCCTTTTGTTAGGTACCATCAAATGACTTTGACTAATTTGAGTTACTGTCGTAAGACACATGTTGTAAGACATGCTAGTCCTTCTGCATTGATGCAGAAATTGATTTAATCAACATTACTGCATTCCTTCCTGCCACCAAGGAATTAAGTACACCTCAGTGCCAAGAAGGGCAGTGTGTACTTACATCCCTGGAAAGTGTTGCTCAGGCCAAGATATGGAAATTTCAGGTGTGAAGCAGTTTTTCAGTGTCTGCCTTCATTTATCTTCTGTTCATCAGTTCAGTTAGAATTATCCTGGCCCAACAGCCAGGAAAACAAATGTGAGCAGTTCCTTTGTGTAGATACCTAAAACAGGTCTTTCTTCCAAAAATACAGTGGAGGTAGTAATGCCTTGCACCACTGGTGGCTGCAGAAGTTACAGAGGATAGAGGAATTCTCTGTTCAAATCCCTCCTTTCGATGCTGTCCTTTGAACACACACTTTGTGTCACTCAGTTGAGCAGCCTGACCTGCAGTCTTCCCTGCAGAAGCTGTGCCACTGTTGAACCACTGGATCAGTGAGCATTGTGACTTTTAGATAATCATGACACTCCTCCAGAAGGGGAAAGTCCTGTCCCAAGAATACAAACTGTGCTGAAATACATTCAGCTGATATTAAGGCTGTGGAAGAAGTTGGATTTTCAGACTGTCTTGTGAAACTCGACAAACAGCACCTTCCCTGTGCAGCCTTCTGAGGCTGAGGCACTTCCCAGGTGCCTCTGTTTATGGCACCATTGAGACTGTGCTGCTTCCTAGGAGCTTGACTGGCACAAATGTGAACCTTGGAGCCCACAGATGCCCTCTGGCTATGCCTGAGAACAGAAAGCATTCTGTATTAGCAGAGGACTAACTTTGTTTGTTTATTTTCCTTCTGGTTCCAGCCAGCATTCATGCTGTCAATGTTTTTTCACTTGAGAAACACAACAGAGCTGCTTGAATTCATTTGAGATGTTTCCAGAAACCTAATTCCAATTTGATGACGCAAAAGCTGCGGAACTTGTGCTGTCTTTCATCTGGAAACTCACATTTGTGTGGGCAGTGACCTTTTCACAGCGAGTACATGCTTCCTCTTATCTACCTTTGGGCATGAGTGGTTTACTTTTCTGTCTCGGTTGCCATTATTCTTTTACCCTTTTTTTTTCCTTTTTTCTTTACCATCTTATCTTTTGTTTGTCTGTTTTGTATAGTAAAGCTATTAGGAGCTTTTTCTTGCCATTCAGAAGTATTTTCCAACTAAAATAATGAAATTAAAATAAGCTTAGATTTTACCACATTTCTGCCTGTATTTTTGCAAAAACCCTCTCAGAAGATTTCCTTCTTTGTCCATGTGTTTTTATTTTACCTTTCCTCATTCCTCACACAAATGCACCTCTGCAATAGTTTGTTTAAATCTTTCAATTCTGCAAGGCACACATGAATTATAAATGTGAAAGATACTATACACCCCAGAGCTGTTGCTGTCCTTTGCCTGGCAGCTTTACTGGGAGAGCAAAGCTTTGACCTACTTAGTGTTGAGCTGCAATAATGTTCTTCTTTTTATTTTTTTTTTCACTTACAGTAGCTAGGCTAGCCACAGAAATAGCTTTTGCTGTTGAAGAAATGAAGACTTCTTAAGGTCTCTGCTGTAAAAGCAGTTTCATCTCTCCCTTCAAGAATGAGAGGTTAAATACATTTTAAGTAATAAAAATATGGTTTAAGTAATAATAACACAGAATTTTATCAAATTAATATTACAGCTTATTGTTTTTCTAAGGGTTGGAATAGCTAATTGTCATCATTGGGTAAAGCCTCCTGGGTGCTGGGGTGAATTGTCCTGTAATGCTCATTGGCACCCTTCATCATCGGGGTTGTTGTTCTGTGGCTGCATCTGTATTGAGAAAGCTGTTGATTTCTACAGGTCTGCAAGCCTGCATGCACGTCCTGGTCATGTCCTAGTTCCAGGCTCAGACTGGAGAGCTGTCTATATCCTGGAGACCATGGAGAATAATCGTGGTATGCCCCAAAAGCTCAGCAGGGGCAGGGAGGGGAAGCAGGACCCCAAGCTAATCCCTGAAGGCAGGTAGAGACTTTTAACAGAGCAGGGAGATGAAAGTTGTACAATCAGTCTTGTGTCATTAAGGATGCTACTCTTGCACTGCCAAAAAGCTGCTTCCTCATGAAGCCAGAGCAGTACCGGTGACAGTACTGCCAGTGCCCTAAGAGCCAGAACACGGCCAAAGGTGCTGTAATGCAGCTCTAATGCTCGGGGCCAGCCCCTTTCTTTTGCTTGCGTATGAAGAGAGAACTCGAGGCTATGACTGCAATGCTTCGGCAGATCCAAAGGAGGGTTTGAACAGCTGGAGCAGAGTGTCAGGGCAGAAGGAGACAACTCCTGGGCCTGCTGAGCTCTCCATTCCCCCTCCTACCGCACATTGCCGTGCTCCTCCCTGCTGCTGGCTCTCTCCTGGCAGGGTGGAAGGTGCTGACTAGAAGCCTCACCACTGGGCAGTGCTGCTGGGAATGGGGAAGTACGAAGGGCCTTAGCAATATAGTACTCAGCATCCAAGTTCATTCTTTTGTTCCTGTTTTTCTTTCCCCAGTATCTGTTCTACAGATCAGTCTGGGAAAAGACCAGAGATACAAATCAGTGGCTGCTTGTAACATGAAACCAAATTTGTCTTTTCTATGCAGTGTGAGAAGTTCTCAACGAGCAGCTTCATTAAAAACCAAATCAAGTTTTGTAGAAATACTGGTTACTCTACTAACTGCACAGTCTGGCTCCCTCTAGTCCTGAAGAGACTCATCATCCCTGACAATGGGCTAACATCCTTACTAAGGTTGCCAGTCTTGCACAGGTGTTACACTTCCCAATGAGCACTGGGACCTTAAGCGTGATGATATGAAACCTTTAATCATTAATTGAAAACAAGCAATTTGTCCGTGATCTTAGTTTGACAATCCATAAAATAGTGCTTCTTCAATGACAAGTTAGCAACTCGGTTACAAAGAACAAAGTTTAAACAACACAACAGCTGTATGCACAAAGCTACCACGTCTTTTTTTGTTTTTTTAATCAGGAAAAAAATTTATTTATAAAAACGTCTCATTTAACTTACTGTCGAGTCTCTAGCTGAATACAGTGGTTTAGAACACTAACAGCCCATGCTTTTATACAGATTAGCCAAAGCATGAACATCAATGAAAATTAACCCCCAAAAATAACTTGTTGTTGCTTTATGTTATGAGCCACAACTGTGTTAAAACTGGAACAGTAATGAAAGCAACACAAGAGTTAAGAAGCACAGTTGCTTAAAGAGTATAGGAAGTGTTTTCTTTTGATGTCTCAGAATAATAAGAAAGTTAGAAATGGCAGAAACTCCTCTGTAGATTAGTCCATAGAAAGCATTGTCTCATGGGGCTTTGGAAAAGTCCTGTCTGGTGGCTAATGCACTAGGGCATGATGAGATACATTACAGAGCCCCCAGGCCAGTAACTTCTGAAGACAGCCTAAAATGTAGGAACAAAAATGAGGAAAAGAAAAAAAAAAAAAAGGCAAAAAAAAGAAAAAAAAATCTTCTCACTATTAAAAAAATACCACTTGAGTACAACTAGCATAGAACAGCATTTCAGTGCAGGCAAGTTTTCTCACACAGAGGTTGTTTTTTTTTTTTTTTAAATGTCAATTATTGAAACAGTTACAATAGTCCAGAACAATTTTACAGCAGTTTTCTAGAGCTTTTAAATAGCTGTGGTATCTTGACATTACTCCCAGTTTTTCCTTCATTATATGCAACCAAAAAAAAAAAAAAAGAAAAAAAAAGAAATAAAAAGAAAAGAAGCCACAAACAAACAAAAAACCCCCACAAAACAACAAAAAAACCCCAACAAAACCAACCAAAAACCCCATTTGGATAAGTGCAAATTGTAACAATGGCAGTTCTACAAATGGTTACAGTGACAAAACTTAGTGCAAAGGTACTAAGGTGAAGAAAAGCCCACAGAATACAGAAATGACACAAAATACTGAGATAGTACTTAGCCCTATACATTAACACACTTTGAAATACCATGTTTTAAAAAGTATTGCGTTTGCATTGTGTTTTTAGTTTATATTAAAATGCACTGAATACAGTTAAATTGTTAAAGCTTTGTGTCCAAGGAGTGCAGAGTGGATGAACATGGCAGGCTAATGGGACTGGATTTGGAAGTGGTGAGGAGAACAATATTGCATTACTGAGTTATGCAACAGAAATTAAAAAGAAGGTGGATGGACAAACATAAAATGCAGTTAAGAACTAGTTCCAACAGCTGGCAACCAGCCACTCCATTCCCCAGCTCTCTTGGCTTTGGCTGACATTACCTGTCTTGTTTTAGTTAATCTGAACATCCTGAAGTGCTTGGTAAAGGGATGGGATCTGTCCAGGCAGCAGCCTTTCAATAACCTCTAAAATGCTGCATGTTTTTCATGATTACCATACAACCTGGCTGCATGATTAGTAGCGAGTTGAGCAGGGATGTATTTTGTACAGAAACCTAATAAAAAACGGTCATTTTGGCTGAATAAAACATACACGAGAGAAAATATCAGTGATGGCATCTGGTTTGTACTTTCTCTGAAGTACTTACAGAAATAAGTACTGTGTCGGTATATGTAAAACATCTGAGTGCAAAAGGAGGAGCCTGCATTCTTCTCTCTCTCTCCCTCCCTCCCTCAAGCAGAGTTCTTAAAATTATGTTTTTCCAAAGCAGAGAAAAATGATTGCGCCCTTTAAAAGAATCACATGGAAAGGAACAGGTGCCTGATATTTTCTCCTTACTGTTTTACAGTCATTTTAATTTAGCAGTTTTTCTCAGACCAGAAGGATTCCTTGTATGCAGAAGTACCTAAAGTTGGTACATCCTAACTTCCATCTCCTAGGCATAGGCAGATTTTGGGACAGGGAAATGGGGGTCTCCAGGCCTTTTGGGAGCAGCAGAATGACTGAGGGGGCCAGCAGCACTTCACAGGGGCACTAGTGATCATCGGAAGTGCCGGATTTGCACATTCTAGCAATAGAAAAAATACATCAGAGATGCCAGTTTGCCGTAAGGAATTGTTCTGCAGTTGGAAGGATCCCTGCAAATTGATCTAAGTGTATTTTTATGCTGGAGCAGGACCTGGCTATATCACCACTTTGCCCCATTTACGTTTTTCCTTCTCTTCACTGTAACTCCTTGCTGGGCCGGGGGCAACCCTGCCTTGTTGCAGGGCCAGCCCTGGCCGAGCCCGTGTCTGGGAGACAGAGCCCGGGCTGGCACCTGCTGGCTGTTGGAACTAGTTGGAAGGTGGTGCCTGGTGTTAGGCGTTATGGAGAGCGGAAGACGACTTGAGTTGGCAACAATTAACACTAGCAATTGAACAGAAAATAAAAGATGCCGTATTGTTTCCTTGATAACTAGGATCTACCACAGACTCTTGGCAGAGCTGGCAAAGCTTGCATTGTGTCTCATCCCTTCAATATGGAGCAAACTTCTGGCGGTCAGATTTCTTAACCCCGCTCGTCGAAGGAATTTTGGCAGTGTAAGCGGACAAACTCCCCGTGGCCCCCGCGGCGGCCGCGGCATTTAGTGCCAGGAGTGGGACAGTTTTCATGCCAAGCAGACTGGAGACAGGAACGGCATAGTGGGTGGTTGGCAGAGTTGGTAGGGGAGGGGGGGTACTGACGGTAGCGGCGGAGGCGGCCGCCAGCACGGCCATGGAGGTGGGGGTGGAGGTAGGGGTGGCAGACTGAGAGAGGTTCATGTTGAGGTCAACAGGGGTCGTGACGGAAGCGGTCTGGGTGCTGACTTTAGCCATCTCTAAGCTGCAAACGAAGAGAGGAAGAGGAACAAACAGGTTGGGAGGGTTCAGCCAGGGTGGTGGGGCCGGGAGAAGGAGGAGGAGGAGGAGGAGGAGGAGGAGGAGGGAGGGAAGGAAGGAGGGAGGGAGGGACAGCAACCACGAAAGGGCAGGATCCAGGATTAGATCGGTGGACGAGGGGGACAGACGAGTGGGAGGGAGAAGGGGGAGAGAGAGAAAAAAAGGGAAAATGAGGGTCAAAGGAGGAACATGTTATGTGTTAAAGAAGAGAAATAACAAAAGGGTTTTCCATGATTTGATGGGGAAAATATTACTGAGACTCTAAAGTTCTTTCAGAACAGAAAAAAAAAGAAAAAGGAAGAGGGTATGGGGGTGTTGCTAGTTCATTTTACATATGAAAAAAAAAAAAAGAAATCTAAGGAATGCAGGTAATGGCAAAAAGATGGAAAAAACGAAACTTAAAAGAAAACTTAAAATAACTATGAAGTTTACTCCCCAGCACTGATATGGTGAATTTTGCTTTTCAAAATTAGGGTATTTCTGAAAGGGGGACGCGGGGGGTTTTGGTAATTTTTTTCAATTTGTCAGTTTTGTGACATAAATAGTATCCTTTGTCATTTTGCTAGGATGAGAGGAGACTGAGCAACAATTTGCTGCTTCCATTTAAGGCATAAAGTTTTGGTTGTTTTGGTTTTTTTGTTTTTTAAGTGAGTTAGTTTTTCATTTCATTCACTGTGAGGTCAATGTGCATTTTTCATATAAAACAAACCAGATTAGCCAGTGTGTTCACTTTGGTTTGTACTTTCCCCAGACTTTTTTAAAATATCACAACAAAATATTTATGCAATCTAATTATAAGTAAATTAGTAAAAAGGAACACTGAAGAACACCCCGGCTTGCACAGCAGTGGTATCCTTCCTGAGCTTGTGCAGTGGTTACAGTGAACATGACAAAGCTTTCCAGCTGACAGACAAGGTACTACATGGATACAACAGACACATCTGCAGACAGACCCCGCCAGCACCAGGAACTTTGAGACTGACCCGACCTCCGAGCCCAGGGCAGTGATGGGCTCTTGGGAGGGTGTAGGAATCAAACCACCTTCACTTTAACTCCACCCATCAGCAGGCAATATGAGTTTGGCCCACATACTCCTGCTTTTCTGTACATTTTCAGACATTAAAATACAGTAATTCCAAGGACACACTCTTTTCTTTGTATGCCAAATAAAATAAATCAGCCCTTTGCCCATTTGCTTGCTGCAGCTTGTGCACTGGCCTTTGGGTTGGCAAATAACACAAATACTGATTTCAGGATGCTTTTTGCAGGTGAATAGCTGGGAGCTATGGCAGCCTAGCATAGAAATAGGACTATGGGTTAGAAAACCTTTGCTGGCTACAGTTACATGTATATTCCTAGTAAGTTTGGGGTTGTCTTTTTGGCAATCACTAACTTGTCAGGCTCCTGGGCTTTGTCCTGAGGTGAGGTGAGGAGCTGTAGCAGCTCCTTGCTTCCAGAGTAAAGTGCCAGCAAGCTGCTGGCTGGCCATGCAGAGGACTTGGTGCTTTCTTATCACAGTCCATCAGACCCAGGAAGGCTTCCCAGCACAGAATTTGTGCTGGTCCCTGTTAGGGACTGGGTGAGCAGGCTTGGAGAGCAACTGTAGCCAGACTGCAGGCCAGGAAGGAAATTTGGTCCCCCTACAAAGGGCTTGGAAAAACCTCTCTTTTCCTCACCTTAGACACAGTTTTCAGAGTAACAGCCCCAGAGAAAGGCAATGACTAGCGCACTGCCTGCCTTGTGCAAGGATGCAAAGATCAACCAGTGCTACATAGGCAGTGGGGATACTGGACTAAAGCTCTGCTGCTGATGGCAAGTCTGAAGGACACCTGAAATGGGTCTGAGCTGGGGAGAGGAGTGTGGAGGAGAGGGAAATGCTTGAGCACCGAGCTCCTCTTCTCCACAGAGAGGAGGAGCATAAACACCTCAGCAGCTTTTGCTGGGAAGCTGGAAGGAGTGCATCTTCTGTGAGGAGCTGGGAGGGAAGGAAGGTGAGTGCATGAAATTCAGACTCTTTTGAGGGAGGTGAAGTTTTGATTTTCCTAGCCCAAAGTCTTTATCTGTCCCCATGGATGAGCAACTCCTAGCTTTTCTAAGCAGAGAGAAGAGCACCCATGTGCTGTTGGCCATACTACTCGCCATCTATTCACACAGAGGTGTTTATGTCAAGACCACTGAATCAGAAACTCCAACTCCACTGTACAGTCTCGACTTGGGGGTGTAGGAGCTACAAGTGATATCTTAATATGCTTTGAAAAACTCAGTTTATACAGGTGGATTTTTTAGTATTATTCAGTATTACACTGGGAGGGAGGCTCATAGAAAGACAGCGCAGGACTCAGGGTTTCAATTATTCCAAATTTGTCTACTGTGCATTTATCAAAAACAAAAAAATCTTTACTGATATGGATGGGGGGAGGGGGGTGAGGTGTTTGAGCCTAAGTTTTTCCTGCACCAGCAGGGAGAACAGATCCCACAGGCCAAAATGCTGTTGTTGGTAGCAGCCATTCCAACCCCCTCTCTCTGGTTTACTCTCACAGGTATGACTGTAGCAGTAATTTACCCTGTTTCCCATTTATTACTGGTGGCAACACATATGACTGGAGTTCATCAGGTTAGCTATCAGCTGTGCCATGGCAGTGGCAGTTTCCCAAACCAACTGTGGATACAACGTTACATGTGAAAGCGGGTGAGGCAGCCTTCATACAAAATTTCACAGTGACAATTTTACACTGTCCCTTTACAGGACCTTTACCGCACCTTCTGAATACATACACTGAAGGCCATATCCTGCATTACCTGAAACTGGTGAAGAGAACAGAGCAGGTGGGGCTTTGGTAGTGCTGTTGGGTCTGTGAATGAATCTCTTGCAAAAAAATACCTTCAGAAAACTGCCCTTCAACAAGGAGCAAGTGCTGCTGGCTAAGTTCATTTATAATCCAAAGTCAGATATTACACAAGAAAACTAAACTGCAGTTCAATCTTAATAAAAGCAAGATGAAATTGGGTAATGAAAATCTAGTTACTACAGTGGAGACCAGTTAAAGAGGCAGAGGGCTTTACAGGCAAAAAGACATTTCTACTGCAAACAAGCTAAGACACACTCTATTCATACAGAGGCCAGCGCTCGGGTAAGCAATACAGAATCAAACCAATACTTTAGAAAGATTTAAATCTCTGTCTTGATATTATATCAATATATTTATATATCTATAATTTAGAATATACTATGTACATATCCAACACCAGATTGCAATAAAATTCTTAAAGCAAGCTGATAAATTATTCTATAGATAGCAACTTTGGTTGGAGGATAGCTTAAAGATACACACAGTATGTTTCAGGATAGATAGTTTTGGTTTTTATATCTTATGTTGATGAAAGACATTGGTTTATGCAGAAATATTGGCCCTGGAAACTGATTCCCGTGAACAATACATCTTGTAGGGGAGAAAAGATCTACCTTATGCTGAATGCTTATACGGCTGTTATTTCTTATAATTATTATTTTCATATGCCAGACTGCACTTTGAGCAGTCTAAGTGCTGTACTCGTCTCTTCCTCAAAGCTGTTTTATGCCACCATCTTTAAAAGAGAGGCGTCACTTGTGGCAGGTTTAGGAGGTGGCTCCCAGCACACAGAGGCAGCAGCAGCAGCCTGGCTCTGCACCTCTGTCCTGCCCCAGCACCTAAACCTCGCTAGAGCAAACCTCCCACCTGCCTCACAGCTTCCCAGTCTTCCTCCAGTGCCACTGAACTCGCACTGCTGCTGTGGTGGCACCTGGCTGGACAGCATTGTCTCATGTGAAAGGAGATGTCTGGAACAGTGTCACTTTTTAAAATGAAAAAGCCACCTTAATTGCCTATGTTACCTTTACAACTTAACTTATTACATATTACTTTAAGAGTCTTCATTTACAAATGAACTCACTTCATCTAAATACAGTTCCAACACATGGTACATAATAATATATGATGGTTTATTGTAGATGACGGTAACAAATAACTTCTATCTAGAAATTTAACAGGAACAAAATACTTTGTTTCTGGTTTTACAGGGCATAGATAGAGATCCGTGGTATATGACTGCTGAGGAGTTTTCTTCTTTGCGAAAGTACGTTAAAAGAAGACCTCATATAGATCCCATTCCACCACAAGAATCATTAAACAGTAATCAACAGAAGTGTGAGAGTTCACAGACTTTTCTAAAGTGAGTCAAACAGTTTTGTTCACTAGAGTTTCTGTCTCTGGTGAGAAGCTCACTGCAACTCCATTAATAAGTGCATTACTTTATTTGCATGCTTTAGCTGTCTTCAAGATCCTAAATTGTTATCTTCCGAGATCCAGATGCATGCCATATGGTGTTTGTGCAACTAAAAATGAAGGGGTCTATTCTCGTCTCGATGTGTGGGGAATCCCTGAACACCAAGAGAAGAACATATCCTTAAGGGTTAAAGGAGGGAACACATTTTTATTTGATTACAGGGCTTACGGAAGTGACTTATATTTGCTACAAAGAATATAAATCAAAAGAGCTGTAGGTTGCTTTAAGATTCTGGCAATGGTTTATCTTAGTTTTCACAGTGCCACCCCTATATATATCTTTCCCTAGGAAGCTGCTTTCAGACTAAATTATAAAAAGCAGTAGTTTTCTCTGCTATAACACAGAGCTGTACAAACATCCCATTCCTCCACTCCAACCATTGCAGTGGTGCTCT
Organism: Sturnus vulgaris; assembly: GCF_052056855.1. Lineage (NCBI taxonomy): Eukaryota > Metazoa > Chordata > Aves > Passeriformes > Sturnidae > Sturnus > Sturnus vulgaris. The sequence continues at coordinate 92,883,043 of NC_142243.1, read as the reverse complement.
ACAAAACTGGGATGAAGGGGAGGCTGGACCACAGGAAGTTGTAGACTGGCTGTGTCTGCAGCTCCCACATAAATCATATACTTTGTACTACCTTGACAGCAAACACAGTTAAACACAAAGCTTGATTCACATCACAGTATTTTTGGAGGGGGGGGGGGGGGGTGGTGCAGGGGAAGAAAATAAAAGAAAAAAATGCCATAAAACATAGCTACTCCCCCTCCCCCACCATATATTTGCCTCAGTACAGTATTTACAAGTAGATCTATGAGACAGCGCTATATCCATTGCACTTTCTTCTCCACATAATTGCAAATGGAAGTGGGATCAATTTTAATATTTTTCTAAATAATCATATAAAAACTGTCAAGAGACTTAAGCCATCACTATGGCTTAAGTAAACAGCCAGTGATTTTATTAATTCTGGGACCAGGAAGTGGAGAAGCAGATAGTCTCACTCTGTCTCATTAGGGAATGCTTCTTACAGATTTGTGGTGCTGTCTCTGAAGAAGTAAATCCTGTGCCTCTTCAGCAACCTAATGTCAGTTTATCAACTCTGAGTGGCAATTTCCAATTGGTAAATTAAATCTATTTTGCAATCTGTTTCACTATATTTGCCACTCAGGACAGTAAAATGGGTCTGTGAAAAGTATTTTCCTCTAAACAATTTATGATTGTCATTTCATTTAATTTATCCACTGATATTTTAGGTGGATGCTAATATTAGTATTCAGATTTTGCAGCTTTTGTCATTCAACATGTACCCGGAATCGCACTGGATTAAGCTCCTTTCCATATAAACCAACAGCAAACACAGGTTCTAATGATACAGGCTTTACAAACCATTAGGAATTGAATAATACTATGCAAAATGGACACTGCAAAGCAACTTTCTGGATCTACCCAGGACAGACATTTGCTGGAGAGCAGACAGAGCAATCTCGCAGAAGCATGATCACTTACAAAGCCAACTTACCTTGCATTAATGAGGTACTGTGCTAAGCTGATGTTTGCAGGGGATCCTGTGATTGTAACTTGTCGTTCTGCGGAGCCTTCTGTGGCATTAGCAATCTTGATCTGTGCTCCTGACATCTGCCTGATTTCATTTATCTTACTGCCTTGTCTGCCAATAATGCAGCCTATTAACTGGAGTGGGACAAAGACTGAGATTAGTGCCACAGACACAAGCAAAAACCACTTAACTGCAATTTGTAGTATTGCTAAAAAACATGGTTATGAGCAGCTCAGTAGCAAAACAAAAATATTTTTGCTCTGCTGTTTGGAAGGAATCACTAGTGCAGTCTATTGGCTCTATGGTCATATGCTTCTAGATGCAGTTTTGCTCCTACATGGTTAAGTCATTATCTTATTTCTGGTATTTCAAGACTATTTCACTGTCTCCCATGGCAGGAAATGGAGCGTGCTGTGATGTTGAGAAAACCAAACCACAGCCCTGCCTGACTTGCCAGTGGCAGCAGCAAGACAAGAGCAGCAGCTGAAGTCAGGCTGACCATCCACAGCTGCTGCTTGTGGCTCTGCACCTTTCCAGAGCACTGACAGCCCTACACCTTCTTGGGTATACGTGGTTCTTGCTTGGCCAGGTACTGTGCATTAAAGTCAGTGGGATTTACAGCTCTCTGACTGCAGGCAGAAGCAGGCATAGGAAGAGACTGAAATTTGTCTGCCTTCCTTTACAGAAACTTACTAAAACTCTTATTTTGTGAATAGAACTGAGCCTGAGCTGTATGTGTGTGTATGTGTGCCCCAGGGTGTTGTTCCTCAGCATGGGGAGCCCCCAGGAGCAAGTGGGCACGGAGCCAACAGCTGAGGCTGAGAGGTTTTGGTTTCTGTAAGACTGACGAGGGGGGGTTCGTTCTGTGCTAAGAAAGGATGGGTGCTGAGAAGCTCAGCCATGGCCAGAATGAGTAGAAAATAGAAACTTTGCTCTACAGGTCTATTGATGCTGGGATTTTGCCAGTTTTGCAGAAGGATATGCCAAGATGTAGAGACTGCCCTTTCTCTTCCACTCTCCCCACTGCTTCAGGCTCTGACATATCACCCTCTGTGAGACTGTAGTACTGAGTAACTGGCCAGAAACAGATTCACGTTGTCCAGACATTTTATCAAAAGAAGAAAAATCCTCCAAACGCAATCCTTGCTTCACACTCAGGGACAAACAGAAAGCCAAAGTGGATACCCAGGCAGCTGAAACAAAGACCAAGTTGTGACGAGCACAAGAGGAGCAACCACGAGGTGGGGGAAATGGGGTGGCAAGAAACGTACACAGGATTTCCCATCCTGTTACAACAGGCGGGCCTTGCCTGTCCTTATCCCAAGGATCTCTCTCAGTGTGTGACTACACAAGCCAGTGCAGAGGACTGGTGTGACCTTCACCAGGAAGCCTCTGGCCTGTGTGTGCACCAGTGTGCCTGCACTGGCTACCTGTGGGCAGCACAGGGATCCTTAAGCCTCTCCTTCTGATGCCTCAGTCTCACTGGCCTCCATGGTCTGCAGGGAGTGAAGCTGGCACAGGAGAGGAGGGCACCAGAGCCCAGGCAGAGAAGGCACCTGCTGGGTCACATAGCAAGCTGCCACTTGTATGAGCTGGGGGTCCTCCAGTGATGCCCAGCTTGACCCAGGTGGGTCAGTGCAAAGAATGTGCTGTCTCCTAGCTGAGTTTGAGTTAGGTAGTGAGGATTCAGTTCACACTGGTCAAGGACTTGGTGATGCTGGTGTCTGGAAGAGAGGTTTGGTAACCTTTGGCCTGAAGCTCTCCCAAGTCACACTTCATCCTGTGACAACAGGATGCTTGGACACCCTCTGCAAGCTGTGACACGGCCTATGGCTCGTGCAGAACACACAACTCCATCTGCCTTGCAGGAAGGATAATAGTGCTTGGGGTCTCTCTGGGGTGCCTTTCTCATTACATGTTACATACACTGAAATTTGAGCAGTATCTGAGTATTCAAAAGCTGATGTGTTCTTGAAGAAGTTCAAGGGACATTTGGTTATGGGCATTTGGTTTTACATAAAGACACCTGCCTGAGATGCCTTGCTCTGAGATGGAATCAGATGGAAACTGCATCCAAACACCTCTGGCCCATTTGGGAAAGGAGCCAGACCTACCACAGACTATACCAAGCCTACTATACACTGTAGTCTAATACTAATACTATACTTACTAATAAATATTAATATCAGTGGCACAGGGTCCAGGAGGCCTATCACTTGTGGTGTCCCCCAAGGTTCAGTACTGGGCCCAGTATTGTTTAACTTGTTCATCAATGACTCAGATGAAGGGGCAGTTCAACAAGTTCCCTGATAACACAAAGGTGGGAGGAGTGGCTGATACCCCAGAGGACTGTGCAGGCCTTTAGAGGGACCTTGACAGGGTGAAGAGATGGGCAGAGAGGAACCTTCTGAAATTCAACAAATGTGGGGGCTGACCTGCTGGAAAACAGCTCTGTGGTGAAGGACCTGGGAACAACAAGCTGTGGACAACAAGCTGTCCATGAACCAGTAGTTTGCCCTTGGGACCAAGAAAGACAATGAGATCCTAGGGAGCATTAGGAATAAATAACACTGCCCCCAGATCAAGTGAAGTCATCCTGCCCCTCTACTCAGCTCTGGTGAGGCCACATCTGGAGTGCTGTGTCCACTTCTGAGCTACTCAGGACAAGAGAGACATGGAGCTCCTGGAGTGGGTTTGGAGGAGGGCAACAAAGATGAGTAAAGGACTGAAGCACCTCTTTTATGAGGAAAGGCTGAGGGACTTGGCCTGTTCAGTCTTGAGAAGAGACAACTGAGAGAGGACCTCATGAATGTCAGGATCTGATGTGCAGGAAGTTCCACCTGGATGTGAGGAAGAACTTTTTTATTGTGTGGGTGAGCAAGCACTGGGACAGGTTGTCCAGAGGGGTTGTGGAGCCTCCCTCACTGGAGATATTCATAAACCATCTGGACACAATCCTGTGCCATGTGCTTTAGGATGACCCTATTGGAGCAGGAAGGTTGGACCAGATGACCCCCTCTGTGATTGTCTGAATACTTGTATTATTAATATCTATAATATACACATATGTACATACACACATATAGTATGTACATGTATATGACTCTCTCAAGACTTGTTGGGAAGAGCTCACATCAGATGTGCATCAAGCCCAGTAGTCTGTCTCTGACTATGGAAGTAGCCCACCCTTAGAAGGAAAAAAACAAAGATAAAACCAGTGTGAGGCATAAAGTTTTCACCGGTAGTTCAAGTTTCCTCCTAAGGCTTACAGACCACCTGAGCAGTAGCTGCTATCTCTGTCTTTATGCTCTACAGTCCATCTGTCTGACAATTTATTTTTGAACCTGTTTCTCCTTTTGCTGTTCAAGGGCAATGGCAGTGACTTGCAGACCTTGCTGATGTGTTGTTTGTAAGTATCACCATTTGTTTGTACACCCCAATATTTCAGCTGGTGTACCCTCCTTCTTGATCTGTGAGCACCAGGTAAAAATGTTTCCCTTTCCACTTTCCCTACACCACCTGTGTCTGTCCTCCCCAACTTCAATATACCTCATTTCTTCTTGTGCCAAAAAAACCCTCCAAACAAACCAACCCTAAAGCACACGTTCTGCTTTTTGCCTTTTTCTAGCTTTACTCTGTTCTTCAATAAAGTTCTGCTGGCACGAATGGAAACAGGACTAAGTCAGGAGTCTGGACTCTTAAAGGGTGGGATTCGAAGGTCTCCTATAATTCCTCCCACCTCCAAATTACTGATGCTGATAGTTTCTCCCAATATGCTATGGGGTCTCTGGCCCAGGTACCTCTCTTCCATTTTTTTATCTTCCCCGTAATGCTAAATATAAATGCTTTTAATTATTAATTTATTTATTTTCCTGTAATGCTAAAGCACTAACATTGACTGCCACAGGAAATGGCATGGAGATTTTAAACACTGGTAAAAAAGAATCAGTTTCCTTTCTTATAATGTAGTGATTGTGAAAAGGGCCAAGAATTAGCCACTGCAGCTTGGTATCTGCTGTCAGGAGCAGAGGGATTGACCACACCTGTCTACAGGCACTCATGGTTCCCCTGGTTCCTTGCTGCCAACACACAGCAAGTTCATTTGCCTGTGCATCAGCTGAGCAAACTGATGCTCATCATGAGTGAGACTCTTCAATCTCTTTTCAGAAACATACTGGGCTGGAACTCTTAGTTTCAGGTTTGGGTTGGTCTGTTTTGTGTTTTTTAACTAGAAGGTCTGAGGCAGAGTACTCTATAGGGGGAAATATCTCCTGAGGCAGATTAAGGTTCTTTACAAACTTGCAGCAGGGCCTCGAAAAAGATGCTTAAATACTTAAAAATACTTAAATACTCTGTATCTCTTAAGAACAAAACAATAATAATGTTAAGAAATTTCCTTGTCACAACAATGCAAAATCTGGACCATAGTACTTGCACAGACTTTGCAATAAGCCATATAGAAAACTGAGAAGACATATGGGCTGCTCTGAGAACATTTTATACATAGGGGTCCCACTCACTGGCAGGGAAATATTTAAGGTACCATAGGGAAATAAAGGCAATTCTTCATGTCTGCCATATCCATCTTGGATGGATGGACACTTCTCTTTCTATGGAGTAGTGATCAGATTTACAGCTGCCTTAAAATGTTCTTGGTGCTTCTGTGGGGTAAGTTGCTTTCCTGTTGCTTGTCCCTGATGCCTCCCCCACACATATGCAAAATATGCCTAATTTTTATGAGACAGATTTTTAAGTTACTGGTTCGTTCACTTACTCTCAATGGATGTTTTGGGGTATTGACTTAAGAAATCTTAAGACATCTGATATCTACACCCAAGGATACCATCTATTCTTTCTTTTAAGATTCTTTTAAGGACCTGTTTATGCTACTTTATTCTGGGATTTAGGTGAAACACATTTACATTGTGCAACTTCGGCAGCAGTGGAAGGACAGACAAGATCCAGCAAGGAAATGGCTTTGATGAGCAAAATGAGATACTAGATAAGGACCAAGGTGACTTCTAAGATGGACTGGGAGAACTGTCCTCTTTGTTCTCTTTTTGGAATTACACAGAAGTTAGGAAAAACCTAGAAAGGCAAATCTTCTGAATTCATTATTTGGAGAGGAAGCCTCAGCTTTTAGCATGTGGAAAATAGCTTTCTGTAAAACATATTTTTTTAAAATTCTCCAATATTGCTTTGTTATTGAGCAACTGCAATTGTCAGCATACTGTATGAAGAAAGCAGCATGGTGTTGTTACAGAAATTAATATAGAAAAATAAATTTCTGTCAATGCCAGAGGGATTGAGGAAAATTTATTTTAATATGAAGCTATGTAATTTGTAAAAGGTTATTTATATCTATTTGCTGTAGACTAGGCTAAACTCTCATCTCCTCATTGTCTTTATATCTGATTTGGCTCTATCATGTTCTTACTGAGGCAGGCTTATCATTATCTTGGTCTTAAAAAGTATGTGAAAGTATGTAGCACATGTAGCTATACACTGATTTCTCTGGTAGCTGCAAAGCACATAGGTATTTGCAAATCTCGTGGTGTTCTCATATGTGCTGGACTTTTACACAGATAAGCACAAATGATAAGAAAGCGATGGATGCAGCACTGGGGATCCCTGGAGCTGGAGCAGGCAGGGGACAAACCATAGGCAGCTTCAAGGCTGCACTGCAGTTCCCTGCCAGGGCCTGCAGCTTCCTTCACCTTCAGCCAATAAACCATCACTGTGCCACACTGACAGCCTGTCCATCAAAGCTGGGACTAGGAGATGCTTATTGGGAAAGCAAAGTTAAATTGCCTAGGCAGGCTTTGCTGCACAGCTGCTGCTGCCTCTCCCACCCTACCTCCCTCCACACACAGCATCTGATTGATGGTGCTGGTGCCTTCCCACCCTGCTCCTCACTGCCTCATTGCTCTCTGTCTCCCTCATATCCTCATTTCTCTTCAAATCATTAAGGTTGTTAAAGACTTCTAAGGTCACGGAGCCCAATGATTAATCTGGCACCATCATTTCACCCCTAAACCAAGTCCTCAAGTGCCACATCCATAATGTCCATTTGAACACTTCCAGGGATGTTGACTTCACCACTTCCCTGGGCAGACTGTTCCAATGTGACCACTCCTCCAGTGAAGACATTTCTCCTAATATCCAAACTAAACCTCCTCTGGTGCAACATCCAGAGACTATTTCCTCTTTCCCTATCACTCACTTGGGGGAAGAGAACAACCTCCACTTGCCTACAGTCTCTTTTCAAGTAGTTACAGAGACCAAAGGGGTCTCCTGAGCCTCCCCTCTTCAGGCTAAATAACCCCAGCTCCATCAGCAGCTCCTCATGGGACTTGTGCTCCAGACCCTTCAGCAGCTTCACTGCCCTTCTCTGGACTTGCTCCAGCACCTCAATGTTTTTCCTGAACTGTGGGGCCCAAAACTGAACACAGCATTTGAGGTGTGGCTTCACCAGAGCCAAGCACAGGGGGACATTCACTGCCCTGGTCCTGCTGGTAACACCACTGCTTGTACAAAGAAATAAACTTTTGGCACTGGGCTGCCTGGAGAGCAGCCCTAGCACATCTGTGATGGGAACATGGGACACCAGTATGCATGGTCACACCGGGAGACCCCAGGGAAGGCATCTGCGTAACTCCCAAGCAGCTCCTGCTACCCGATAGGGCAAGAGACTGCTCCTGCAGGCTCTTCCTAAAGCCTAACTCCATTTTGGCCTTGGCTTTGCTCCTTTAGCAACAACAGCAGACACACACACTGTGTAGCCAGAAAAACTTTCTATGAGAAGCACTGTGCAGATTCGTGTTTGTTTCATGGATGAGAATCTATTGCACTACGGGACCCAGGGCCAACTTTCTCCCTCTCTTTCTCTGCTATGAACCCCAAAAGAAGGTAAGTCAGAAGAGTGACCTTGGATTTAGATCTCTGATAGCAAGAGCAACATTTGCCTGAAAGTGAAATTAAGAAACTTGTGCTGTAAGGATAAAGAAGGTGCTCCTAAAAAATTCTCAATGTAAAATGAATCCAGTTGCAAAGCAGGAACTGATAAATCACTAGAAAATTTTTTATATAACAGAAAGCTTAAGAAATCACAGCACTCACACCTCCACTTCTTTGTGATACTGTATCTTTTTCTTACTGTAAATCATTGCCACTGAGTTTAATAGGGCTTGCACAATATTTTAAGTATCTCTTAAGTAATATAATTGCTATTTGTGATCCCACTCATGCTTCAAAGCTTTTTCAACTGGAGGGGAAAACTTCCATTTTCCAAGTGACTCATTTGTAATGAAAACTGAAAAAAGACTACAACCCTGTCTGCAATGAAATTGAATTAAAGGGGAAGGCATTTTTATGTGATAGCCAGCATATGAATCGGGCATTTTGAACTGTTTCAAGATTCAGCACCATGTTGCTCAAGGACACTGAGCCTCTTGATCACAGCCGACCCAGAGCTGCTGGAGCAGAAGTGTTTCTAGCCCATGTTTTTTAAATAAACCCTTATACTGCACCTTTACATTTCCAAAGTAGCTTTTTGGCTCAGGAAAAATGCCATCTTGGGTAAGTGTGGGGTTCAGTGGAGATGGGCATGGAGGACTCCAGTCCAACACACAGCTCACAGAGCTGCAAGTTCTTCCACCCCCTTTGGCCACTCTGCTGAGACCACCTGTGCCAGTGCCACCTGAGAGATGAGTTTTGGGAACCCAGGTTTTCATGAAGCCAGAGAAGCCCCATGGCACTGTCACCAAGGGGCACGAGAGGGGACAGTCACTCCTGCTGCTGCCATCCAGCACTTCACCAACCCCTTGCACCCCTCCCCACAGACTGAGAGCTGCACAGTTTATTCTGGTGTTTACAGGTCAGCCAAAGGTTAGAGGCGTCCCCTCTGGTGGCAGAGGAGTGAGAGAAGAGAAAGAGATACGGACTATTGGTCCACTTACATCATTGGGAATAGTAAGTTCATGGGAACTGGTTGGAGTAGTGGCATCCAGTCCTATTCAGGGGACAGAGGGAAAATGTTACGCCAACTGTTTGCAAGAAGGGCAAGACACAACAAATGAAATTTTAAAGAAGGAAACATACAGAAAGGAGAGGAAAAAAAAAAGAGAAAAGAAAGGAGCAAAGAAAAATAGAGAACTGCTAGTGAAACAGAAAAGAGAGCAAAGGATGCAAAATTCAGAGGGCTGGACTAATTTTAAATGAGTCTTATTTTAATTAACCTTTAACCCACCAAAGCAACAAATGTCACATGAGATTCCACAGGGTTATTATAAAAAGCTTCTAGAAAATGAAGGGTTTCCTCTAAAAATAGTCTCCGAAGCTTGTTCTAAACACATCAATTAAGAAATTAATGGATGGCTGAAATTGGACCTGTCTACTATTAATTCTAGAACATGGAAAATTAAAGTGGATGTCGAATGAACAATCAGCTGAACAAAATACATATTTATGAAAAATAAAAAAAAATTAAAATAAGGACGAAGAAATTAACCTAAGAAAATCTGGAAATTATATGTGGGATTAGTTGCTGAAAAAACGTTGGGAAGGGTAATTTTGGAAGGGAAATGGACAAAGTACTCTAAGCTGCATACATTTGTTTGTAAATTGGGTGGACGAAAGGAAAATGCTCAGGAAAAATGGAATTACTGCTCTAACACACAGTAACATTACAAAAACGTACATCTCACAAATATAACCAGGAAAAGATTAAGGAGCAGGATGTTAACGACAAGAATAAGGAAAATACAAAGCTAGGAAAGGCCATTTAGTATTACTTGTAGGTATTTTATCAGATACATCACAAAGAAACAAAAGTATGTTTTGATGTCATGAGTCTTTCTCTTATTTTCTCTTTTAAAAACATTGTATTATCTGTACATGCCAAAAATAGTACTTTCTAACTAGAATATTAAAAAAATTCAACAAGAAAGTGACTAATTTTATTTGTTTACATTCAATTATGGACTGCATAAGCTTATTTCACACTGAATATCAAATAGTCAAGTTGCTCACTGAATTTGTGATGTATTTGATAAAATGTTATTTGCCATACAAAGCATGTACCAGATGCACTTCTGTTCTGTGAAGTTTTTACATGCCAAGCATGTATGTTGTGAAGTACAGTAAAAATCTTCATTTGCAGGCTTAAGTGACTTCTCTTCAATCAAGAATTCAGCCTCAGCTTTATGGAGCAAATTTTAAGTCCTTAACTAAATTTCCATTGCATTTTGTAGCTATATCTAGTAGGAAGTGAGGCACTTGTTGCAGCAGTGATGATTACAGATGTTCTCAAGATATTTCGCTCTACAGGTATTCAATTTTCAGCATGCCATGGTTTCTTTACCTGGTGCTTCTGTGCCATGAGTACAAACTGTTTTCCCATGTTTGCTTCTCTCTGATCCATGTCACCAAAGCATGGACAAGAAGCAGCCCAAGCACTTCCCTCAGAACCAACTGGTACATACTGTATGGTCCACAATAACTTTGCAAGGACTAAACAGAAGAAACTCAGGGCTTTTAGCCAAGGGCACAAATGAAGCAGCTGTGATTAATAAAAATAACAAAGAAAGCATGTTTTAGTAATGATGAAAGGAAATGTAACAGAGGCACGGGAGGGAAGAAGAGAGATTAATGTGCAAAAACAGAAGGATTGCTGGTCATTGACCACATTTATTATTAAAATGATGTAATGACCACGGGAAACAAAGCTGTTAAGAAGAAGGACATCCCCAGGGGGTCATGGGTACGTACCAGGGAAACCAGGGGTGGTCTGCCCAAGGGGAGTAAAGGGGGGATGCTGCATAGCCAACTGGTGAAGCTTGGTCAACTGCAGGGCAGGATGGGAAATTAGAACTAACCAATCAAATGGAATTATTTCAGAGCAGAGAAACCATCTTATGTGTTCTAAAACTGGATTAATTAAAATTATATTGAAAAATAAAAGGTTTAATCATTCATTCTAATCTACCATAGAGAAAAAAAATCGAACTGGTTATAAATGACATCTCTACTGTTATTATATGTAATGGCTATTGTTAATATTAACAAATTACTGTAGAAATACATATTAAAAGAACTCAAATATATCACATGCAAGAAGACCAAGATAACTGTCATTTGTTCCTGGGCCATTGTACTTTCTAGCAATTGTTACACAAGGTGAGAGATACAGCTGGGCTAATACTTGACTACACAGTGTGTTGGCCAGGAAAGTTGTCCTTAGGCCAGGTCTTTATTGCTAACTGTAGAAAGCAAATGCTGCCCAGAACAAATAAGAGGGAGAGGAACAAAAAGGGAATAATTTACATGTGCTGGACTCACGTCTGGATGAGGGATGGCATACTGCCCCTGAATCGTGAATGCCTGGAAACAAGCAGCATAGTTAAGACACGGGTTAGTCAGGTGGGACAAGCAGCATTCCTGTTCTCATCAGAAAACCTTTTCATGGCCCCTCCCAGCAAATGCTACCCCCATTGCTTTCCACACTGAGTGAGGTTTAATTGTCTTGTGCTGCTTGATAACCCTTGGCACAGTACAGAAAGGTTTCTGTCAGGCTGCCCATGTACCCCTTGCAAGCAGGGAATGCCAAGCGCTGCTGTCTGAGCTCTGATGATCTTGGCCCTCAGCACCTCTCTTTAGTCCAGCTCTGTCCACCAGGAGCAGAGCTGAGGACACTGAGGGGGTCAAGGAGCACAGGGGGTGGCCAGTGACACCAATGCACCTAGAGAGATTCTGATGCCAGAGCAGCAAGAGGCACAGTGAGGAGGGGACAGACCTGCTCAGGGGATGCCTGGCTCTGTCCTCCAGCTCCTGACTGCCACGTGTGTGCAGGGCCATGTGCCAGCCAGCTCTGAGCCACCTCGTCTGACAGCCACAGATGCCAAGTGCCAGCAACAGTGTGCCCTGGGGCACCTCACAGTGTTCATGCCCGGGCTGCCGTGCCACTGGGTACCTGAGCACTGTCCTGAAGTGCCTGGGCACAGGGTCAGCAGGCCAGTTTGGAGACAGGAGCATCATGGAGACCCCCAGCATGGTGGGTGGTCTTATCTTCCACAGCAAGCCAAGTATCCTCTCTCCAAATCCAGCCACACTGCACCACAAGAGCAGTGCAAGGGATGTAATTTCTGGCACCAGTTCTGGCAGTACTGGGGTGAGGCGTGGGGGCAAAAAAGCACACGAGTGAGGAGGGATAGGGTGGCATGCCTGGCACAGCCCTTTGTCTCTCCTGCTGGTCCTGTTCAACTCTCTGCAGCGACTTACAAAAAAAAAAAACTACAGAGAATTTATGATTTTCTATTATGTATGAAAGGAATGGCATGTCAGAAAAAATTAATGTGCTTGTGCTTAGACAGGCAGGAAAGCAGAAGGACAAATTATAACATAAATATTTGTAGTGGGAGAATTATAAACAGGAACAGAGCTGATTAGCTTAGTTTGCAAAATGCTTATTTGACAAAAGGCCTCTTAGAAAGTAATGAATCCTCTGCAAATGATAAAACAATTCATTTAATGGAGTTCGGATATTAAAACCTTTAATGTCTCAACTGCATGATGCACATTTCTGCAGCAGAATTTCCCTTCTGGAGCAGAAACATTTCATTTAATTTTTAAATTAGTTATAAAGCCAGACCATAATCTGGCAAACATTATGCACATGAGCAGTTTTCAGGGAGAAGTGTGTGTACCAGGCTCAATGGGAGGCTCATGGGCAAACATGCATGAGCATCTACAGGGGATGGGCATCACTGATGGGTTATAAATCACAGGAAAAGGTTCCAGTCCACAAAAACAAGAGATGACTGCCATCAGTGGGTCTAAAGGTAATGTATTCAAGCAAGTGAAAACTGTTTAACTGTTTCACCAAACGAGGAGAACCTGAGTGGGGAGGGGCCTTGTGGTCAGCCAAGCACAGTGGCAGCTTCAGCGAGGTTACAGCTGCGTCCATGAGCAAACAGTGGGTTTGGAAACCACACTTTGGTATCTGAGTTTCTGTGCTGGATCACAAATGTCTTTTCTGGTCTCAGTCATACTTGAAACCCAGCTGAGAAAACTTCTCTTACATGGCTGGTGTCCAAGCAGTGGTCTGCAAACTAGCAAGAACCCATCACAAAAAAGTCACCAGCAAACCTAACAGGAGTCATCCCCCCCTCATCATTCTGCACCCTCATACTTCCATGTGTACATAGGAGTAAGCAAACAAACTGGAGAAGTAACGAAAGCAATGATTTTTCATTACTCAGACCAGGTTTACTTTGCTTGATAGTCCACGAAAACCATCAAACCGAAATGGACAAGATAGGCCTTGAATTTTCTTCCCCAGGAAAAAAAAAGGAAAAGAAAAAGAGAAAAAAAGGTTTTAATTTCTCAGGCTGCCAATAGGTCATTTGATTGATTTAGCTTGAGAAAACAGTCTCTGTCTGCTTTACCCCTTGTCATGGGAGCCACATGTTTTTGGGGCTGAGGGCTGGGGCTTGCTAAGCTCAAGCCTGATTAAAGGCTATTGAGACATCTGTCCTGTTCCACTGAGCACATGGGCTATGGATCTGCTTCCATCAAAGTCAAGGGCAACTTCCCTACTGACGTAAGTAACAGCAGGGATGACCTGGTCTGCACATCTCCCTCAATTTAGACTGTCGTACTGGTAAGAGGCATAAAGCAAAGCTGCACCCTCTGAGTACCCATTTAAACATCAGTGTAGCACACAGGGTAGAGATTTCCAATTTAACCATTGCACATGCTAAATAACAGTAGGGGCAGAGCAGGGCAGTGTTCAGCTTCTTTTTAGTTTGGTTATGCAGCACAGTATCAGAGAAGCACAAGAGAATTAAAAACAATACTTAGAGTGGAAGAACCCCAACTTCTTAAGGAAAACTAGAGATTATATTTTGCTAATGTTACTTATTATACACAGTATTAAACAAACAACATCCTTTCAAGATAGCCATGATGTAATTTAGAACAGAAAAATAACTTCTGATAGCTTAGCTGACAGGTTGAATGGAACTAACAGTGGTAATAATTTTTTTTTTTATTAATTTCTACTAATGAAACCTGGTTAAAGTGTTTTTCCATACTAGTGTCCAAACACACCTTAAGCATTTTCTTAAAAATTCTGCTTAGTCAGAGCACAGAGAAGGTGTCTGCCTCTTACACTCTTTCTCACATCAATAACATTGCATTAGAAAACTGAAAACACTTTTTCAACTGATAAAACTGAAAATGACAAGAGCTATTAGACCTGAAAATAGGATAGTTTAAATTATTTATACAAACTGCTCAGCACCCTCTGGCAAACAGTTTCAATGCTTTTCAGTAATCATATACAGTCTTTGAAGGCACTGGCAATTACAACACTGGTAGAATAGGCTGCTGCATATGTATAAATACACATTTCTTAAAGGAAAGCACTGCAGTGTAAACTTACACATATGGAGTAAATTATTCTGAACTTTCAGTCATAGACCAGTTTCTGGCACATTATTTTACATTTCAATTCAGTTTTGGTCACTAAGGAAGCAGATTTCTTATTCTGATGACAACAAGTAATAGTACTAGGCCAGAGCATGATGAAAGCTACTATATCCTGATTATGAAAATCTGGATATAAATCAGAACAAATCATTAGAGAGTAGAAGGACTGTCAGAAGCATTTTGGTATATACTTGGGAGGTGCAGGAGCTTCCTTATACACCAGCTGTCACACCAACAATGCCAGCAGCACCTTGGGCACTCAGCCCCACCAGGAACTCCATGTCCAGCTTCTCATATGATCTCCAAATTGCCCGAGGTGGGACACAGTCTGTGCCTTCAGCCCACACCCTGTGACAGGATGATGATCTTGGATGGGCTGATGGGGTAGGAGGGGGAACCTGCCTGCAGATGTTCCACCTTGTAGGTAACTGGGTAATTGCTTAAAAAGAGACCTTGGCATCACCTTGGGGAAAAGATCTGGTTGGGTGGGGGTGCCTTACTGCCAGAGAAGCTTTATATTTGTTAATCCTGAGTAGAGAGATGTCTGCCTTCCTCTAGGCTGGGTTCCTCTAGAGTTAGGCAGGGCTTGCAGTATCTCACTCCTCCACCACTGCTTGAAGCTTGGTGGCTGCACAGGTCCCCTTGTGACCCTCCCATGGTGTTTTTAGGGTATTTATCAGCTCTGTTCATCACTGCCTCTTCAGTGAAAGCTGCATTCCCCCTGCAAAGGATGATGGCAGAGCATTCCTGCTACACCTCTGTCACAGGCTGCAGACCCATTTCAGACATTATTAAAAAACACAGAATAACAAATTGCATGTCGGTTTTTAAAGGCAGGTGAGAACCCTGACTGATACAGCTTAAGTTGAAAGGGGAATCATCAAAACTTCCTTACATAAAAAAGAAACAGGAATGCTGTTCTTGCGTTATCAATCAGGCTGCTCCACACCATGATGGGGAAGGTCTACACTTGCATATAAGTAGTTCCAGCCACCTCGGAATTCCATTGCTACTTGGTCCCAAGGGACTACAGGCAGTGGAAATTATGTGTGCATAAATCCCTACTGCAAAACGCACTAATTGGTTCCAAAAAGTATGAAAACTGAGAAAAAAAAATCACATTTTTCATTAGCAGAAATGTCCTGCTGTTTCATCATCTCTGAAAATTGTCAAAACTGCTTTTACTGCTAGTGAAGCTGCAAGTTAAGAAAAAAAACCCCAATCACTACAATAAGCAGGGATGCCCCACTCAAGGAACTCCTGATTTGGACACCTCTCAATCTGCAGAAGGGAAAACTGTTCTTAATTACAGAAGTGAATGTTAAATCTTGTATACGAGATCATCCCAATTTTGTGTAAAGTTTGCAATGCAGTGTTCTCCTGTCCTGCAACTGTAAGCACACACAGTAGACAAAGCACATCAATACTATACCAGGCAAGAAAGAGTAAAAGTTGAAAACTAACAGGCGCTGGCTGAGGCTGGGCCAGGACGGTGTGGTTTCCAGCTGAAGCCAAAATGGTGTCTGCTCTTACCTGGCCACCTGCAAAAATGATAGGTGCAGAGGCAGGTTTGGGACGGTAGGGGATGGTGGCACCTTTGGGTGGGGACTGCAGACAAAAACACAAAGCAGTCAATATGCAGAACAAAGCAGAGCTTGTATTAAAAAGATGTCTCTTTTTATAAATATTGGTCACCTCAGACAACAAGGCATGCAGATAACCCAGCCCAGCCCACCCTGCCCTCCACCCCATCAGACCAAAAGCACGTTAGAGGGCTCCTGTCTGGGCTACAAGGGAAGAGCTGAGGACCTGAGTGCACGGCCAAAACAGGCAATGGTGACACCTGTGGTTTCATTACTGCCACTGCCAGATGAAGCTATGCAGCTTCATTAAGCGTGTTAAGCATTTCAGGAAACATGGGCACAATTTTGAAAATGGCCAATGGTTTGGAAATTATGGGCATTTTCAGCAAGGGTTTAAATTGCCCAGATTTCTATATAAATTTATTTTGTGTCTCATTTAATCTAAGGGCTAAAAACTACCATCAGAATGAAACTTACTGATCTTATGCAACGACCTGACCCTAAGGAAGCAAGAAGTCCTGGCTGGTCAAAATTATTTCTATTTTAAACAAGAACCTGGATGTTTTCTGCCCTATTCTACATCAGAATAAAATGTGTTTCTTTCAGAATGACTACAGCTCTGTGCTGGACCTGGTTGTTGTTCGACAATATTATGACAGCCTTTGAGTGCTAAACCTTTCTGCAAGAGGCTCTCAAACACCAGGAAAAGCAGAGTTTAACAGAGCCTCTGGAAATCCCTGGCACGGGAAGGGCAGGCAATGCCCCAGGGGAACCCTTGGCAATTGACAATTATTAATAATGTGTCTGAGCATCTCCTGAGTGAGAAGGGACAGGCTGGGCGCCCGCTTACCTCCAGCATCACCACGCAGATCTGCTTCACACACTGGATGATGGCGTCGGGAGTGCCGGATATGGTCACCGCGCGCTCCGTGGAGTTGGGCAGCATGTCCCCTGCCACCTGCACCTGGGCTCCTGTGGACTTCAGCACAGACAGAGCCAAGACACTGTCACTGCCATGCAGGCAATGCCACCTCTCCAGTCATTCACTGATACAATAGAGGGGGTGCACCGCTAAACTTTTTGTCTTTTCTTTGCTGAACGTGGTAGAACACGTACGGAAACTCCCACCCCAGACTTGGATTTGGCTGTTCAAGCCAGTTTGCCAACACTACCACTCTGGGGAGGTTAGTCCTCAGTAGCTGTTAGTGAATCAAACTGGGACCTGAGCTTCAGGAGAAGCATTTTAACCCTGTCAAAGACAGACAGTTGCAATGCTGACTAAAAAGTGAAAATGAAGTACTCTTCAACATTAAAAAAATAGAAAGAAAAAAACCTCAATAATTCAAGAAGCTCGGCTAATCAAATGAGTCACTCTTTAATCTACTGATAAATGACTCTTTAATCTACTGATGGCTGACTTGTGTCTCTTATTGAAATTCAGGGCTTCCTTATGCTACATGGTACAGAAGCACTTCTAAACCATAATTAGTGTTGATTAAATATATGCATATCATCAACTTTTAGCTCATTAATGAACCCAAGAAAGCAATGAGCCTGTTTTGGGGATTTTTTTGCTCTGTTTTTAAAATTTGATCTTGTGTGTCTTAGTTAAAAAAACACCAACAAAACAAAGCAAAGGAAGAAGAAAATACAGGAGGCCTAAATAACCCTTGGCATTATTGGACAAACACAGAAGACCTTTTCAGTCAACAGAAAAAGCCCCAGGCTTTTGATGATAACTGAGCTCTTTAACATATTGCACAAAAGATCTATTCCTGACTGTTACTGCAATGCAGTATTTGGGCTTTAAAATACAAGTTTTTTCTGCAACCATTGACTTTGCATCAGTCAGCAAAGAGTTAATTTGTTTTCCTGCTAATTATACATAACACATGTGTTATCCTTCTTTGTAAAGACTGATTAATGTACTGATTTTATCTTCTGTTCACTAGTGCTGTGACCAAAAGTATCAATTCCAGGCCCTATAACAGGCTTTGGAATTTCACCATAATTTTATCAATTCCTCTTTTTTGTCATAATCTTATGTCAAAAATAGTACATGTTGTCCCTGGATGCATGACTGAACACAAAAGACCGCTCCTTTTGCAACTGTTCAGTGCGTTGTGTGATGATGAAATTAGACCACATCTTGGGCTGGATGCTCCTCGATTCCCCCCTCTTTCCCAGTATTTGCTTTTTAATGAACTTTCCTGGGTATCTGTACATCCAGCACAAAAGACTGCCAAATACCAGAGTCATTTCTGCATTTACTCCCAGTGCTAATCTTGTTTACTCTCTGGCTTTGGTCATATATCAGTAGCAAGAAACAAGACATATTTTGTCCATCACCCTTATGCTTAGGAAGATGTGCTGTGTGGCTTCTTGCTACATTAGCCTTATCAAAACACCTATTTGGCCAAACACTGTCCTTTTACCAGACTATAGGCAATTGCTTCTTAAACTATGCTCACGAGGATAATCACTGCAGTCACTTCATTTAACCAACAGACCAATCTCACCTTTATAAAACCTATGTTCTGAGCACATTCCCACAGTGCTCTGAGTGGAGTTACCAATATTGAATATAAAATCCAAAGTATGGATATCTGTAAAACCTAGAGCTAAGCAATCACTAGCACACAGTTCACACTCGTGTCTGCTCCTATTTTAACACAACTAAAAAATCAACTGGGAAGCTCCACAAAACCTACTGTCTTGAATTCACATTTTAGATTTAAAAAAAATGGAGTTTCAACTTTGTAAAGCCGGTCAAAACCCTTTTGTTTTGACACATGCAAATTTAAAAAATGGATCAACATGTTATCTTAGTACTTAACGCTTTATCCCATGTTGGAATGAATTCAATTTCAGAAGGAATATTGTCACTTCCTCCAGAATAACAATCAATTTTCTGTAATGTCCTATTCAGAGTTTTTCTGTGTAACTGAGCATGTACCTGATTTTCTTGTATGAGTGATTAAAACCACCAGATCCTTGGCTTGGCATGTGCTATATTTTTACAGTCATGCATGGAAGAGTTAAAACAGGCACTGTATGGCACTTTTTGCATTTTTTTGTTAGACAAAAAAGTGGCTCCTAGCACGCTGAATGAATACCTCCAGCTTAAGTCTAGACTATAAATAAATTCTGCATGTGTTTGGAATGCATCAAATCAGGTCACCTGTGGCCCAGTGACATTAAGGAGAAACAGGGAAGGGGCATGAAAATCACGATTTTCTAGAAAGTAGGTCTCCTGGCCTGGAATCTCCAGTGCTGCTTGGGCTTTTCTCTGACTGTAAGGGTGGTAATTAACTTGGAAATGCCTGCAACTCTTTGACTTGGGGTCCCCTGAGTATTGCTGGGCAGGGATCTGCGCTGGAAGAGAAACTTGAAGAGCCATTTGTCACTGTTGCTTTGCTTAACTGTGCATGAAAGACTTTATACGTTGTAAAGCTGTTTCTCTATTTCACACATGGTCTTTAGAGTAAAGGAAAGTACAAGTCCAGCTGTGCTGGACCCTTTGCTTCTCCCAGAGCAAGGTTTTTCCAGGTTTTTCAGTCGACACATGCTCATGTTGGTGTGATCAGCAAAGTGCAGTGGGCGATGCTGTCAGGGCACACTGCAGTAGGAGGGTGAGCTAGCCAGTGTCCCCAGCACACATCCCAAGACTTACCTCCCTGATTTCTTTGATTTTGGAACCTCCTTTTCCTATAAGGGATCCACACTGGCTTGCTGGGACGACGAGCCGCAGTGTTACGGGCGGTTTGCTTGTCACCGAGCTGTTTGTCATCGAAGCGTTTATGTCCTGTAATCACAGTGTCAGTGAGTGTTAGCAGGGGATTTGCCACTCCTGCTGAGCACTGAAGGGCTCAGAGCAAATGCCCAGGCTGTCTGTGGAGACCTGGGGAGTGTGCAACCAGCTGTGGCTGGTTCTTATGGTAAGGAAAGCCCACCACAGCTCTGCCGGTGATACTCTGTAAGCATGAAGTGACTTGTGCCAGAGGAACCCTTTGGATGTCTGGCATTGCAAGATCTGTGCTGTGGGACCAGAGGGAAGGGCTGGGGAGGAGGAGGCAGCCAAAACAGGAAAGGAAAAGGCAAAGAGGCTTTTGGATTCACAGGCTTCCAAAACTTGTTTCAGTCTGTTTTGTCTCTTTTTCACAACCTCAGCTAGAAAATTTACGCTGTGTAATATGTATCTACATTTCATATGTCTCTTCCCAGATTTGATTCAAAGGAAAATGGTTTTAAAAAGGAATGACAAAGAACATGTGAATGATCTGAAGCAGAGAAACTCAGATGATTTTGTAAGTCTTTTGCCACCCTCTAAATTTAATTTCTCTTTTGTAGCAGGTCCATAAATATTTGTAGCACTATATAATTTCTAAAATCTTTTTCATTGTGGTTATGTAACCAGAGTACAAAAAGCTCAGCAGAACAGTAATTGCCTGTGTCCAGGTAATGTAACATACATCCGTGTATCCCACTATCCAATGAGACTACATTACACACTCCCATAAGCACTTCAATACACTACTTGCTGCAAGGTTTAAATTGTTTTAAATATATTTTGTTTGTTCAAAATCTTGTAGGCAAGACAAAACAATCCCTCTAAAGACTTCATCGCAGAGGAAAAGATAAAGCTTATCTACTGACTGATCAGTGGGATGCTTTGAGAGAACTTAGGACGAAAAAATAAAAAGCCACAAGCTGCACGGCAGCTGCTCAACAACTCATGAGAATCTCGGAATGTTTTGGTAACACTAGCTATGAGCTGAGAAGACTCATCTGTGAGGTGGCATGGCACAGCAATTATGCTCTCCACAGGAATGCTACCAAAAGACTAGGATAGGAATGAGAAAACATGCATTTCCTCTTAAGTCATTTATGATGCAACAAGAGCTCCAGCAGACAGAACAGATGTGATTTCCTATGCTTATAAAGACTATCACTTAAAAAAAAAAAACAACCAAAAACCCAAAAAACCCCACCAAGTGCCTATATTGTGCAATCAGGACCCCAAGTTATAAAAAAAAAAACAACCAACAACAAAACTACTCAGCACTTCAAGCAACTCTGCACAGCTCACTGAACCAGTGTGGCAGCCTGTTGACACCAGCACTGATGCCTGCAGTACCTCCCCAGTTGTGATGGCAGCATTCTTCCATCCAAGAAAAGGCTTGGTATGACCTTAATTAGCTTAAAATAGAAGAAAATAAAATCTCGAATGGAACAAGGCATTGCTGCACATGACAAGACAGCTACCAAATCATTCCTCTGCCAGCCAGTAGTAACTCACATTCTGTTTAGTGGCTGTGTCAGTGAGAGATTGCAATCCAAAATAAAGCCAGAGAGCTAACAGAATTTTGCAGTACCCATGTATCTGAGACAAAGTTACGCCGATTTTTCAGCTAGAAGACACCAGCTCACTGTATCGTGTTTGTGTCAGGTAGAGCCACATGTAGGTGAATAATCCTTTAATCACACAGCACGAAACTTAATAATGTCTCCTACTTCCATATCATATGCAGCCTGGCCTCAAAGCCTTCACTGAACTTTCTGCCTTCAAAAGCACTTTGCAGGAACTGGAAGCCACTGTTCTCTTTATTTTGTCCTCATAATTTAAGAAGAGCAAAATCTAAACATGGACGCTCAGCAGCATGGAGTGCATACAGGAATTATTCCAGCTTAGAAACGTGACAAAGTAGAAATAAGCAGAAAAAAAATCCCCTTCAGAACTGCAGTCTTCTGAGTAGGAATGGCTGGAGATTTTCCCACAGAACAGTCATCTTTCAAACTGGGAGATTCCCATTTATTTAACCTCTAACTTTTTGTGCATCGCATCCATTTCTTCAGGGCTCTGGCAGACACTACAGCTGGACCTTGTGTGGCTTTCTCCTCGCTTGGCTCCTCAGCCAAGACAGGCTAACTGGGAGCCTGGAAGTGCTAAAGAGTCAGCAGCATCCATAGCTCTTGGCATCCCAGGGTCATAGCTCATAAGGCTTCCCAAGACAAGCTAACCTGGAAGCTCAGAGATCTATCAAGCTTCGAAAGAAAAAAGCATATCAAAATACTTCTTTTCTGGTTTCAAAGAAAATGGTAAACTGTCTAATTTTGACAGCAAGGAGGATTCTGTGAGGTGGCTCCTCACTTGGAAATGACCACTTAAGGACTGACCACAATTGTACTGGCAGGAATTAAAGTCTGTCAGAAAGGCATCACCCTGATTGCTTTTATCACCTTCCTTTTCTTTCCTCCTTCTTCATAGAGCTGAGCAAGTTCTCCACAGATGTTTAGAGAGGAACAAGGATTCCAGAAACCCTTCTCTTATTTATCTGAGAAGATCTGACTACCAAGCTGTGCCTGCTGGTTATTCCAGTGCTAAAGTACCATATGCTTTCAGAGAATTATGCAGACTTACAAGCAAAGCTAGAGCTGCCCCACTCACAGTGAAGTTAGAGCTGCATTTCTTGGGTCTCAGCCTCCAGACTGCACTAAAATGTCCCCTCTTGCAATTCCAGTGGTCTGCCTAGGTTAGTGTCATTTTCTAACAACTCTCTTTCTCCCCTGCAGTAAACACTTTAAGTAGTTATGTAAATATCTACTTAGCTCGTGAATTCATCATAAGACTGCTAGAAAAGCAACTTCCATTAGGAAGATTGTCAAAGCAGACATACAAGGCTACAGAGCAACCACAAGACAAACACAACCTTTCTCATTTTTCTGTCTATCTGACACATTTTGAGGTTTTTACTAACATTAGAAAAGCATTCTAGGACTTCCTAGACCTGCTTATCTCCAGGTATACAGCTGTAGGGTGGAAATTAAGGATCCAAGGTCTTCATGTGGGCCTGCATAACAAATACTAAAAAGATCCTTCAAAGCAGCAATCTCATACATGCATCTCTTTTCTTCTGTTTCAACACAGCTGCAATAACCAGAGCTGGACTGAATTTTTTAAATGGCTGAAGAAATCACCAGCAAAAAGATATGCATGAAAAATAGCACTTGGTAGCTAGCTAATTTGTAATTTTTGAAACAGCACTTAATTTTGCCTCCAGAGCAAAACCTAATTTTATGACAGGAAGATTTATAGGAAGTCTAACTGATTACATATATAATGTATTATATATACAATATGTATTATATATACATATTTCTTTACTGCTGTTCTTTTAAATATACTACAAACCAATTATATTAAAACTAAATGCAGATACTTCAGAGCAGGGAGTGATCTGCAGGGAGTGCCAATACTCCTTTGCCAGTGCTCATACGAAGAGCCCAGGTTACCCTCTAAAACCTGCAAATGCAAATAAGCACAAAATCCAGTCAGATGCCTGATTTTCAGCTTTCTTTGCCTATTGCTACCTACAGCACTTTCAAAGACTATGTCACATTGGGTGGTGGGCTGGGGATCTGATGCCCTGCAGTGTTTGATGTCTGTATGAAAAATGCAGCATTATTTCCACTGGGTACTCATTGTGGTGGGAACTGACAGGGATTATCCCTGCTAATGATTATCTCAGCATTTTACAGGATGAGGAACAGAGATACTGCTCTCTACAGGATTCTCTAGACTGGAGGGTATGGCACTGTACGCCAAGCTACCTCTTAAACTAGAAAAAACAGGGATTGGTCCATGATTGGTAGGAGAGGAAGAAGAGAAAGAGATGACAATAGGAGGTTTTGAAATTGGGTTAGACAGAATTACTTGTGTGGTTCTGCAGGCTTAAAGCTCAACATCATTATTATTTCATTAATAACTGGCAAAAAACTCAAAATGTGCCATGCCACAAAACTAAGACATTTTATCAACATACTGAAAGTTTGACCCAGTATCAGGAAATTGAAAAAAAAAATCTAAATAGTTTTTGATTGTGCTTTGAAGTTGTAAGTTCAAGATATATAGTTGATTCTAGAGGACAACTGCATCTGGTGACTTATGAGCTCTCTTCTAGTTGTGTTGCTCTAAACTTGAACCATTGCCATGTGTAAATAAAGGCACATGTTGACAGTTCTCATCAAGTCCACTATTTCCCTGTGCTATGGGTAGATGTGGAGACTAACCTTGCTGACTTGGAGAAATAAGAACTCTTAAGAAAGCGATTAACATCCCTCAAGTTTAATCCATTCTGGAGAGACCCTGTCCTTTGCTTCTGCTGCAGGTGACCCAGTCTACCTGTCTGCAAGCTCCTCCATTAGGAGAAGGTGAACTGCTTCCTGCAGGGGCATCTGCCTCTCCAGAGAGGACAGGAAAGTTGCCTGGACTAGACAGATGATTTTCAAAAGTAGAGGAAGTTAAATCCTCTCCAGAGTGACCAGGGTTTATGTTCTGTACTCTGCTGCCTTTTCTGTGAGGTTCTCCATTAAAATGTTTACTGTATCTAATTGTAGCTGATCCATGAAACTGAAGGAAATCTCAGAATTTTAGATACATATCTGCACAGAACACAAAGTCTACAGTGAATTGAACTCTTGCCTTATGTACTCTGAGTGCCTTTACTTTAATTGGTTTTAAAAAACAAGCCTTAAATGTGGTAATTGGTAATCATATTGTTTGTTTCAAAAAAAAAAAAATCTAGTTAAATGAGTTATATATTTATTTTGACATATATAAAATTTACATCAATACCAACTGGATTCATACAAAAACAGAGTTAAAAATTGGGCAATTATTCTTTTCAAATCAAATCCACAATGGGAATAGAATTTTTCCAAAACATTTTTCCTACCATTAGTGCACATTACTAGAAGCAATTGCTTTTCCCTGAAGCCTCCAAAAAGCAAAAGAAATGATCAAACATCTTGTAAATTGACCCATTATTTTTCTTCAGCATTGCTGCCAAAAGCATTTATAAAAATATAATCACTTTCATTGCTATTAAATAGAACATTAAACAAATCCTATTTAACATTAAAGCAAGAGAAAATTCAGTGTTTGTATTTCAACTTGAAGAGAGAAAAAAAATTATTTGCTTACCTCTTCAAATTTTAGTGCAATCATAGAAAAAGCTTTAAAAATTGCATCTGTTGGGCCTGTTATTGTCACAATTCTCTCTGGACAAGTGCCTTCTGAAATATTGATTCGAGCACCACTCTGTCAAAAGGAACAAACATTTTTCAAAGTTATACTTCCCAGGGAGCCAACTAAGTAGGATTAGGGATATAGTTTGGGAAGGAATACCTTGAGGCACCTAATTCCCTCCCCTACAACTGCAGCCCCAACATCATATAATTTCTGCATAAACTGATCACATTCCAAAAATTCATGTAACTGCAGGAGGCCGGATTCTGTCTGGGTTAATGCTTATGCAGCCTTCTTTGAAGAATGCAAATAGCACCTCTGTAACTCAAAGTTGCAAATAATTGCATAATCAAGCCTTTTCCCTTCCTTCTTGCAAGTTTAGCCTTAAGTAGGACTGGAACTGCAGAATTTAAGAGAGGATGGCTGTCTCCAGGGAGCACCAGCATTTCCCAGGAATGATGCACCTCTCTGGTTTGGAGCCCCAAAGGTGGGGCTTGGCATCTCTGCTTCTCTACTGGGGCTTTGCTTTGGAGAAGCCTCCTTGTAGATGAGCCTCATGCAAAGGCAGCCAGGCAATATGCACTGAGCATCTCTCTAAAGGAGTAGTGGTAGGACAGGAAACACCAACAGTACTGTGTCCATAGGGCAAGAAGCCTGTTGGAATGAGTTAGAAAACCAGAAGTCTCATAGAGAAGCCAGGCTGGCTCTCAAGTAGATTCAGTCCTCTTTATGCCATTGGGCAGTGAAGAGAAGTGTTTCAACCAGGGAGTTTTACACATTTAGAAATTTATATATTTTTTAATATATATTTAAGAGGATCTTTAGTGTAGGTAATGATCAAATCCAGTTCAGGTAAGAGCCACCCTATGCATTCTCTGAGGTTTCAGTGCTGGAAATGTGTTAATACAGCCTAACAAGTCTCTGGAACCTCAACCCACCCACAGGCACTGACCTTGGGGATCAGGGCCTGCAGCAAATTGAGACAAGCTGGGTAAGTTTGGCCCTTTGCCTGCAGGGTCACCACAAAGCTGCTGATGTGCTGTGTCTCAGCCCTTATCCACACCATGCTGCTGCTCTACTGCAAGAGACTGTTTCCCCATATGACAGCACCACCACAACATGAAAAAAAACCAAGGCTCAACCCCATCGATAGAAAAACTTTCCTGCACAGACCTAGGCACAGAACTGAGAACTCTGTACTTTCCTTTAGGATCGAAGTTGTCTCTGACATTTCCTCGACAGAATTGTCTCTGACATTTCCCCAAAGACAGAGCTACATTTCACAACATAAAGATGGCATGCACCCTGCCACATCTGCCAGGGAAGTAAAAATAAAAGTTGTATTTTGCTTTTAAAGAAGTACTGATAAAGGCAGTCATTTGGACCAAGTTATCATCATGTGGAGATACACCTTCTTAGTCCTATGCTGATATAAAGATGCATAACATTCCATCATTTAAAAAAAATACCCAAAAAAATAAAGTGTCTTCTGACCACATAAAAATGACAGCAGGGGTCTAGGACTGGAAGAAGAACATTTGATATTTATCCTGAAAGACAGACCAAGTATCATAGGTATTCTCTAAGATGTTTTACTCAGAAGTCAGGAGCACTCTCCAATGACGGCTTCCCTTCTGCGCAGACAATTTATATGCAAAGATATCTGCTCATGATTGTAATTAATAATTAAACTAAAATGTGCTTAATCAACTGTTAGGTTTACCTAGTACACTAGAAACATTTTTTTATTATCTTTTTTTACTTTAAGTCTTAGCAAACGTGTGATAACATGGGTGAAAACATGTCATCAAAAAGGAGCTCAGAACTCAGTCAGTCTGACAATGAAATCCCTATTGTATATATTTAAAGATGGATGTCTGCAATTTTCTTTACTAAAATACTTTGACATTTCCCTGCCACAGACCTTCTATCAGAGTAGAAAACAACAAAGCAGCTGACACAGTAATGTACTGCAGCTTTACTAGAGCCAAATTGACTTTTCTTGAGGCATCCTCTATATACCGCACTCCTAAAGTTTTAAACACTAGGATTTGTCTTTTGACCTATACTTTTAGCAGTTGCTTCAAAGCAGAAAAATTAGATGGATCTCCAGGCAGGATGTGCTGCCTTGCAGGACCAGTGTGGGTCTGTAGCCTCCACCTGAGCACACTCCTCTGAAGATAGCACAGCTTGCTCTGTGGCAGGGAAAGAAGCCTGCAGACACCGGGGAGGTTGAAATTTATGCAGTGCCCTGTTTTAATCCTTTGTCTTCAGCCTTTTCAAAGGATGGAAATGGCAGGTGTGTGTGTCTACCCTGCCCACATCCTACTCACAGCTGCAAAATGAGGAAAAGCTAAGGCTTTGCCAAGACATGGCAGAGAGATGCTCTGGCTTATACACATCTGGCTCCAGCTCTGCTGAAGCTTGTGTCTACCCTCAAACTTGACGTGAATCAGTCTAAGGCTTGCTTTCAGATTTCTGGAAACTCTACCAGGAGGGCAAGCCATGTGCAGTACTGATGCTGGTACATTAATGAAAGTACAGTGGGTCTGATGCACAGAACCGCGCTGTGAGCTGTTCCTGAGATAAGGCAGGACCAGGCACATTGCGATGGGATTGAAAGACTTCAGACTGCTGCGGTGATAAGGAGGTCACATTAACAACAATGTTTAATTTAGGCCAGCATATTTATACCCCACCGCTTGCAAAGAAGGAGGATGTTAAACGATGTGCCCGCTTGATGGCAGCATCGGTTTGCACATGCTGAACTCACTGTTCTCTGAGCTGGAAAGGAAGGCAAGTGAAGACATCAAAGCTTGTCTTACCTCCTCCCTCATCTTCTTCACTGTCTCACCTTTCTGTTAAAGAAACATAAAAAACCCGTTAGCCTGGGCTAAGAAAAGAGAACTGATATACAATAGTTTGACATGAATATAAATAAAGTTATTTTCTGACCTTTCCAATAATGCTTCCAACCTCCTGAAACAGAAAAAAAAGAGACACCGTGAATGATACGATTTGTTACAGAAGAGCATTTGTGCTGTTCCTAAGCTATTTCACTATCATTTATTTCAAAGCTTCAGTGTGCAGCATAGCTCCATTCCATTGTTGCTGTATACAAATATGCCATGTTAGATACAAAGGGATGGATCAAAAATGCAGCTTTGCAGCCAACTGATCGTACAAGAAAAATACATTTAACAGAAACGGATCTTGTGGTTACAGATCAATCCTGCTACTGTAAACACAGACAAATCCCTATCAGGGAATGAAAAGTTAAGAAATAACAGAACTGCACAAGCTACTGGAGAAAATGAGGTGTAATACAAACATCAAAATAATTGCTGGTTTCTCCAAAGGCAGGCATTTACCCTCCTTGTGCCTTGTAATAGTGAGAGCTGAATTTCCATGCTACCGAATGTTATTGTGCAAACACCTGGTGGCCTGTCTTAATCTCCCTATTAAGCACTTAGAGAACAATAATTGCTAATCACTTTTTAGGGATTTGGGAATTGCTACTGGGCTCCCACAATCTTCTGCCAATGGAAAGAAAATACTGAGAAGCATGACTGTGAACTTACAGTAGGGGAACAATGTGGCAGTTCTGGCAACATCCCAAGGGTTAAAAGCTTGGTGAATAAAACCAACAGGTAAGAAAAATTAAACTATTAACACTAAAATGAATGGTCTGGACATGTTGCACAAACCATGCAGCTGTGACATCAGACTGGCAATCATGTGATGGAGAGATCAACTAAAGGAAAATACACTCCTTTCCTATACTAAGATTGTGAAATCTACTTCTACAGTTAAAGACTGGCTCAGATGGTTGAGCTGTCCATGAGATGTATGATATATCGTTTCCCCCCACCCAGTCCATACACTTCAGTGTGATCCATCCTGGAACACAGTTCAACGTGTCAAATTTTTGAAATTTTAGTTCTCCAATGCTCTATCCAGTGATGGACTTATGATAAAGTGGTACTGACTTCACTCTGCAGGAAAGAACTACCTGCAGTGACCTTGAGTTATTTTTGCCAGCTGTTTATAAGCTTATGACATGAAGCTGTTTGTGCTTGCAACTCCTCACATCCTGCTCACAAGACATGACGACTTTTCAGTGAGAAGAAGTTATTTATTTCAGTGAACTCTGGCATACGTTCCTTTATGCTCTCTGCAAGTCTGCACACACCACCAGACTGAGGGGAACAGTCTACACTGCTGGACAGGCTCGAAAACTGGGCTGAGAGAAACTTCAGGGAGCAGAAAAAAGTCAGATGAAAAGCCTCATGTCTGCCACGGAAAAAGCCCCTGCAGCAGGACAAGCTGGACAAAAACTTGCTATCTTAAAACTGACTTAGCAGAAAAAGTCCGGAGGGTCCTAACTCAGAACTTCAAGATAAATAAGTGAGTACATCAGCAGTGCACTCCTGATCAAAGGGGGGCCTTTATCAGCAGGAGTGTAGCTAGGCTAGGGCAAGTGGCTTTTGTCTTCTGTTTGTGAGACCATGATGGGAGGACTGTGGCCTGTTTTGGGCTCCTAGTACAACACAGACAAGGACACACTGAGGTGAATTCAATTCAGGGCCACCAAGCTGGTCAGGGAACCAGAGCACAGGACACATCAGGAGAGGCTGAGAGAACTACATTTGCTCTTAAGAAGAAAATACTTGACAGGGGATCTTATTGCAGCGTACAATAAGGAAAGCAAGCTACAATATCAAGTTCCTACTCAATGTGAGGAAAAAAATTCACCATGGGGATGGCTGGACATTGAAAGAGGCACCCAGAGAATCATCATCCATAAAGGTGTGAGAACCCAGCCTGGGCAAGGTCCTGTGTAATCTGCTCCAATGCAATCTGCTTTATTCAGGAGATCAAACTGGAGACTTTTGGGGGTCCCTTTCAACCTTCAGTCTGTGATTCTTCAGTCACAGCCTTATACCCACTGAAGTCATTGCCTTATTAGTCACAAAGTTACTTAGCCCATTGAGGCCCCTTCTCAGGTTTATTTTCAAACTATGCTTTTCCTGTTTCCCATTTCCCTTTTTTATTTCTCTTCTAACTTCCTTCTTTCAAGATGGCATTCTGCACTCTTGCACACACTGATCTGAGAACAGATATTGTCCAGACAGGACCTGCAAATCTTCCAGTGGTATCTGCCTTACAAACCTACAGTTCTTTTGGCCGATGTACAGTAGACCTTTACACTTCACACAGCTGTGTGGATGTTTTTGGCAAGCTGCTTGTGTCCATTTGGGACTGTGAGATATCTGCACCTCTGTACATACAATGCAGAGGAGCAGCTCTGTGAGAATGGCAATGAAAGGGCTCGCTGCAGTTTTCTGTCCTGCAACTAAATTATTGTAATATTCTCTTAATATGAGGGTTTAGGTCACACCTTTTCCTGTGGATGAGATAGCCATACCAGCATGCTGTGTAGGTTCTCAAATGAGATGCAGCTTTTTTGTTAGCAGTGACACAAATCTGGGAAACCCGTTCCCCCAGATTTTTAAGATCTTACTATTTTTTATATTAGCATCATAACTCTGCCAATCTGCGAGTAATTGCTGAATGCACAATACAGGGAGCAAGGCTCTCAGTGATGACAAAACTCATGAATCCCCCATGTCCAGTCGTTCCTATCTGACCACTTAGCACATCTGGCAGTTTTATCTTAAAAACTTCTTCCATTCTTCTCAGTTCCAGCTTTCAGAAATAATTACTTTCATAAAACAAATTCTTAGGAAGTAGAAGGACCTTTTGCTAGGGGTGAGAGCATTCTGTTTCAGTTGCTATGGGCAAGCAACTATATTTCAGCCCACGGTATAACTTCAGGTTTTGTATACCTGAAGTTTCATTAGAATATGTAGGCCTGGTCTTGAACCTCCAGGGCTCTGTCAGCATAAACTTAATATGAAATCTGTCCAAATCCATTTGATCATCTTGGGTCTTAATGAGAAATACTGTTCTTTCAGAAATGAATGGTTGGTTACGGGTAATATGTGCAAAAATATCTTCCTTGGAAATAGGAGAACTTTGCTTTAGGAACAGAAAAGCAGTGCACTGTTTTTAACATTGGTAAAAAAGATGGTCCATTTCCAACAAGGAAGTTAGGAGAATTTAAACAAGTAAAAGCATAAAATAAAAAGATTCTCAAACTGCTTGTTTTGCTGAATTCTCTGTGAGTTTTACTTTGGATTTCAGTGGGGATGGGAATTCTACATGAGCAATCATCACCTTGTTATTTATCAACAGAGTATAAGCTATCAAAGAAATTAGTGAAATAACTAATTTGTGAATACCACTGAGAAAAAAATAAGCACTAACTTTACATTGACATTTCAGATCTTTTTTCAGAATTTTGCTTTATAGAAATTACTGGAAAAAAACCCCACAGAATACAGGTAAAAATACAAAACACAGATTTTAAATGGGCCATTTCAGACTTTTCCGGCACTTCTTCTAGGAAAGCTCCTAGAAAGTACTGGTGACAACAGATCATGTCTTTAATTATGATGAGAAACCTTTTTCAGCAGCAGATTAAATCGACTCTTTTCACCTCATTCTTCAGACTACTGAAGCTATTGCACCAAACCTTTAATGTTTCTTTATACAGCCCAATATTTGTTTCATACAGTTTCTTATATCAACATGAAATAAATTTACTGCTAAATGAGATACCTAACACCATTTTTATGATACTCAAGTTTTAGCATTATTTCTATCCAAGATCACTTTAATGGCTTTATTTTCTTCAGAAAATGTTTCTAAATCTGCCAGACACCAAATATGCTGTAATTACGTGCATAAGATGTCTGTCACCTATATCTGTTCATTACAAGTTAAGAGTTCAGTGTAAGTCAGGAAACCAACTGCAGTCCAGGGAGAGATAATGAAGGATATTTTGTTCCTAAAAAGGGAGGGAAGAAGTGTACTCCCAAGGGTTTTTGGCTTTTCTCATCTGCAGTAGAAGCAGCCTAAACTGACACTACATATGGAAAGTTTGGTGAGAGAGGTCCTATAGCTGATGTCAAGTTCAGCCTCAGTGCTAGTCAGACAAGTGTTTGATTTAGCTGCATTAGCAAATAATTGCCTGTTACAATATACTAACAACTAACTATTTGCTATTTTCCAGTGCTCAGGAATATAAGCCAGCAGTAACTATTTATCATCAATTTCAGACTGATTTATTGACTAACCATCCACATGTAAATATAACGGAAAAAGTTACATGATAACAATTACTGAGTTGCATATAATCACATTTCAACAGCAGATCAAAAAGAAGTGCACAAAAATAAGTTATAAAGGAGGGAACTAAAACTCAGTGGGAGAAAGACAGGTCCAAGCCAACCCATCTGGCAGACTGATGTTGGAGCTAGAAGTACTACTCAGGCTCCTTGGCCTCAACGTGTAAACACCCAACCTCCAGAAGCAGCTGTGCCATAGCATCCATGCTGGATGACTCAAAACACTGCATGTATCTGCCTACACCCACTGATCCATACCCATACACACACAGGTATATTTATTTGTGTTTAAAGTCAATATACACATTCAGGCACTAAACAGATGGGTATCAACTTTCATTCAAGGAATGACAGCAATTTGGGGTGCCTATACTGAGATTCATCAGAGACCTGAGTTTCAGATGGTGCTGTGTACCCAGCCCAGGTAATGCCTTCCAAAGGGCATTACCACCCAGTGACCGCATCTCAAGCAGGAGAGTCTCACACCTGTGCTCAAAGAGTTGTTCTGGAAAATCCCAGGAAAATTTGAAATCCACATGATGATTTCAAGAAGATAATTCTCAAGCCTGGGGAAGTGAGCTGTCATTACGATTTTTTTTAGTAGGAAACTTCCAATCAAATAGATAAAACAAAAGCTGAACCTTACCAACAAACCCTAGGAGACTGCCCAGCATCAGTAAAGTATATTGCTAACCAACCAGCCAATTCATTGCAGAAAACTTGAGGAAAAGCAATGGTAAAAACAGCATTTCTTTCATGCTGAAATGTAGCATATAATATTACTTGTCCACTTTATTCACAAGAATATAATGAATTTTATTCTTAATAAACACTTGGGAAGTGGTGGACTCATCAAAGAGTAGAAAGCTATTTCTGCAGATTTTGCATCATCTGTGGTGAAGGTGAGGCAGCATCAGCAGAACAAAAGGTGGCAGCAAAAATGCATGTGAGTTAAGGCTTTTGCAGGACTCTTGATGGTAAGAACGACTAAACAAAGATATAAAAGTGGCTGTAGAAGAAACCTATTTCCTAGTCAATTATCTGGTGTGTCCTTTGAATAACAAGAGAAAGAAATCAGTCATATTAAGAAAACAAGAGGCTTAACAAATGATAACAAACCTTGGTTTAAAGATTAACCTTTGATCTGTAAATATAAAGTGTGAAATTCCATGACTTTTTCTAAGTGTGAGGTTGGTTCAATAATTACTGAGTCCTGGAAAATCAAAACAAAACCAAGTAACTTTTGTGGGAGCATAGGAACGCACAGGTCTTGCTCTATTATCATGCAGCTTTTATTATCAGTGCTATGGGGCAAGTGAAACAAAAACTTCACAGGATCCCTGAGATAAAGCCACATCTAGAAGGAAAATACATTTAAGAAATAATACAGGAATATACGGTTTCTCCTCAAAACACAGCACAGGCTCCATCCTAAAGCTTGAAATTCCTTCAGGCAATACTCTGATTGAACATGCTAACTTGTTTTCTATAAAGCAAGGACAAGGTAGAACCAGTAGGGCTGGAGTCTACAAAGAGAACAGCTTTGAAAGGAAAGAAATACAGCCTTCCATGGTGGGGAGACACATTCGTCATGGGACAAGGAGGGGTCCTGGCAACAGCACACGACAGCTGTGCTGATAAAGTGTTCTAGACCTAGAGCAGTTGTCTTTCTCCCATCCATAAAGAGGCATAACATAACTCAACTCTTTCTCTCCTCACCTTCACCTGAGGACAGAGTTGCCAACAGTCAACTAAACTCATGAATATGCTTGTCTGGAAGATCCCAAGAACACAATCCACAAAGACATTCTGAACAACACGTTTGCATGGAGCATGTGGGGCATCAGCATTTTTCAAAGACCAGAAGAAAAGTCAGTTTTTGGAAACATGACATAATGTGTCAGCCTCAGAGAAAAAACAGTTACCTTGGACAAACGGAGCATCTGATTTGTGTTCTGGTATTATGTGGGATTAGCCTCACTGACATGGGAGATCTCATGTTCCTAGGTGATGCTTCAGTAGTCACAGTCTGATGTCCACAGCCCTAATTTAGAAAGGCATTGCAGTCCAACACCTTCCTTACTGAGGCAGATCTTATGCTAACAAATATGGTAGTGTATGAGATCTACAAATCACGGTTTTTCGGATGGAGATTCTAGTATTAAGCATCTTCTGCCGGTACATCTAACTTTTTTTGGGCAGCTGTGCCAATGTGCATTTTTCCTTTCCTTTTTTATAGCAGATGGGTAGCCAGCTTACATTCAATTTCACACCTAAGGTCCCAGCCATCCCCGACAAAACCAACCCAAAAACCAGTTCTGTCCCTGTGCTTGTTCCTGCACCTGAGATGCTGAAGGAGCAGCACTGAGTAGGGTGTGTGCCTTCTGCAATCTCAGCTGATTACAGTGATGGACCGATGAAGAGATTTTGTTTGGTAGAAGTGGGAACACTCAGCTATGGAGACTGTTTTCAGGAGCAGAGTGGCCAGGGGCTGGAGGAGACTCTCTCTCTTCCTTTCTGCTGATTTTTGAGACTAGTGAGAGTATCTTGCCTGCTCCTACAAAAACACTGGGAAGAGATCCTTCTTGTGTTCCGCATCTGCATGCAGAGTTTTGTTCCATGACCAGGGTTCTCAGGTATCACAGTAATGCAAGCTAACAAAACAGGAACTATAATAGCAATAAGCAGGACAGTCAATCCTCATAATATCCTGACAGTGTTTGTGGAAACTGGAAAGAACAGAACAAACATTGGCTTGATTGGCATTTTATGGCTTGGATTGGATTACTGACAAGGTGATTCTTAAAGTTACTTTGTTGCATTGTGTATTTCACTAAGTAAAAAGCAAAAAATGGAAAAGAAGGTAATTACCTTTAAGATGGGGAAAATAATTTTCTGTACTTGCTTTAAGGTTTCTCAGGGAGGCTATTAAGCAGGCACCAAAAAAGTGGCCACTAAAAGAAATCCCTGATGCTAAAATGGTATTATCTTTGCTAATGAAAAATGTAATTTTTCTTAATGATTTTATTCTGTATTTGAGCTGTTAAGTGTAAGCCATCGCTTTATGAGTCTAAATTTTCTTTCTTTTTCTTGTGAAAATTCTGTATGTAGCACCACAAAGTAATCACCAACATGTCTGAAAGTCACCATTGAAACTGGATATAAGCCACTGTAACTAGTACTTCCAGTGCCACAAGTCACCCACTGATCTTGCTGAAATAACTTTGAACTAAGGCACCCTGAGTTCCTCAGGGAATGTAAAATTAAGCTGGAAGTACTGGAAGTTTAGCACCTAAAAACTAAGGCACTCATAGGGTTTTGTCCAAACTCAAACATCTGACTGCAGGTACATCTTTCTAACTCACTGCTGCTGAACGAGAAATGCGTCATTGAACAAATGGTATTGGGGAAAGAAAAGCTCCACTTGGTCATCATATCCTTCCTCCATCAATGCAGATTATACAGTCTAATAGTACATGTGCTACTCATTACTGGGCATGTTTAAATTTTGCATAGGAGACTTACAGAACTCAATGACAATCTCAATACCGGATTTTTTTTCTTAGGATTCCCTTATTAGATTCATTTTCTAAATAGTATTTTATACCATTATTTTCAGCCACAAGCAATTGCAGCATTCAAAATAACTACACTCCATAACATTTGTTCTCTCTATGTATTTCTGAGAATATTTGAAGAAAGCTAGGCACAGTCTCCTCAGTCTCCTAAAACTTTTGTTATTTTTCTGTGAATTCCCTCTCTGTCTTCACCATCACTCACACATGTGGCACCTGCTGCTGAGCACAGAACTGCAGGTGTGATTCTGCCAGAAGAACAGTAAGGTAATTACCTTATCTTTGCCCCATGATGCACCAATGCCATACATCCAAAACTTCATATGCTTTTGCTGAAATAGCTTTCCTCTCCAACATAGAAGATCCCAAATGTGCCACTCTCTAGACACTGCCACATCTGATGCTTTTTAGCTTTTTATGCTTTCCAGATTTCCCTATGTCACTGAACATGTATCTTCTAAATTACCTTTGCCACTTAATTGCCTCAACTCTCCAATTAACACCTCTCAGTATTTGGCAAGAGTCCTACTTCCCTGCCACTTTTCCCTTCACTCCTTCATCCTACCTGTAAATTATTTCCTTGTTCTTCCTAACCATCTGACTTCATTAATCCATTTTGGATTTTATTGCTGAACTCCATTCTCTTTCTCTAAAAGATTCTTCAGACTCAATATATTACTACATTCTACTTTGGTTTCTTGCAGACTTCACTGCACCCAATATGACTTCATCAATGCACACGTTCACACAGTGCCTTTGGAAACAATGCATTATTTCTCCTGCAGGGTTGCCTCAGAGGGAGGAAGCAGAGATTCTTGCACCACCACTATGAGATGGAGGTGGATCTCATAATGGGTTTGTGACCTCTTGCCCTTTCTGTGCTGGCCCATTTGAACATTTTCTCCTGTTCCACCTCATGGACCTGGCTTTTAAATCTCCATTAAGCTGCTTTCCTGAGATTTATGACCTTTCTACTGGCACAGTCTCTTTACCATCCACATCTAAAATTAAACTTTAATGTTGAGTCTCCAGAGTCTTAATCAGCCTGTTAACACTGGCTGTGTATGAAACCAAACTAGTCCAAAATCATGTAATCATTATCTAATACATGTAATAATTATCTAATATCTGTTTTGATAATATCTAATATTGTCAAAATAGGTACTTTTTCAACAGTTATTTCTTTCTGGGCATGAATTGACCAAACCTAGTTCAAGACCACTGCAGATGTCAAGTGCTAAGGTATGTTGCCAGATACCTGTGGGCAAGGCTGTAATTTTTAAGTCTTTCAACCTCATTACCTGTGGCAGTAGGCAAGGAAAAAACATCAGCCACAAGTTATGGGAATAGAAAAGTCAGCAAAAGGTGAGCAAGGAATGGTAGGAAACATGGAGCTCTACACCTATACCCCATAACACGCAAAAAGCCAAAAGAATTTTTATCTTGACAAAAATTTAAAAAGGAAGAAAAAGTAAAAGATACAGTTCTTTTGGGGCTTGAGCTCTGCCTTTCCATACAGAGGGCTCTGAGGGCTGGGGGCTGTTTGCCCATGCATGCACGCATACTCCATTTGTCTTCTTTACACCCTTCCAAAGCAGTGATCTGATCTGATCTGATCTGGGCAAATATTGCTATTCTTGCTTTTGCTGGAAGCAGAAATCTTGCAATCCCTGCAATACTCCAATCTTGCCCAGAAATTATACTTTTGAAGTAGACAAAGATAATAGAATACCCATATTCATTCATGTCTCTTTCCTACACAGTGATTTTACTTATTTTACTTCAAGAAACAGCAAGAACCAGATGGAAAATACAGAAGTAGGGCACTGTAAACAGCCTCAACTCATATTCTGTTTTCCTCTACTGAAATGTAGGAAACAGGTTTATTTCTTAATGTGGTGCATCTTTCTCATTAATAAAGGATGAAAACGCGTATCTGCATTATTTAACATATTCTATGTACCCAACTGCAGGCCCTTCAAAAGACTCTTCTGTTTCTGACCTCTCTGGAGCAGCATTCAGGTAACTCAGTCAGAAAGGTGCAGAGCAGCAGAGGCTGCAGTGCCTGTCAAGTGCAGCTTTACAGGATGAATTCAGTTGTGTCTGACTTGTCCTTAGAAACCTTCAGTGATGGATGGTGCAGTACGCCAGGCAGCCTCCTCCCCTCCTCACACATCCTTGTAACAAGTTTTTCCTAATCTTGCTTTTGAGATTTCCTACAAACACTGACAGTTGCTTCTCTGTGGGTGCAAGAAATGCCTAAGCACTGCCCTTGCAGCATCCTCACCAATACCTGCCCTCTAATTCATCACAAGAAAATGTGACAAATGTTTTGTGTTGCTCATGATTTCTCTTCAGGGCTGTAACACCATCATAACTTTTTCACTGATGTAACATGGCACAAGATAAAAAAATAAGCCTTTCATCTTATATCATCACAAAATCTCTGAAGTCCCAGCTCAGGAGGACACTTCTCATACCAGGCCCTGGAAACACTGAGGTTACCCTAAGGTTAATGTTTTATACCTCGCAGTGGCTGGCTTTTTGCAGAGCCTGCACAAATTTTTTTTTCCACTTCCACTGATAAAAAAATTGCTCCCTTAACACCACGTTTTCTGCCATGAGAATATCGAGGCTGTGCCTTACCTTGTTGCCAGCTGGCTGCTCCCAAACCTTGCTATGCTGTGGCTGAGTGGCTGTGCTCACAGGGGCCATCCCAGCCTCTTCAGCCAGAGGCTGCACAAAGCCCTGCAGGAGCTCAGCTGGATGTGCAGACGCTCCTTTCCCCAGTGCAAGATAAAGCAAAGGTGCTGATTACTGGTGTCCTACCTGCACTGGAGAGACACTGGCCTTGGTTCTCCCAGAGATCAGGACTCTTCCTATTTTCCTTTCACTGCATGATAAGGTCTTTTGGTTTTGACACATAATTTGTTTGTTGTGGTGGTTTTTTTATTCATTACCATCTTGCAGAGGTCTGTCCACTCATGCAAATCCTAATTTTTCTGCAGGTATAGAATTTACCTGAATTGCCCCATTAAATGTCCACTCTTGACAATTAATTGCCTCATTAAGATGTCCATTCCTGACTTAAAGCCTCTACACAAAGCACATGAAAAGTACATGCTGAGAATCTCCTAAGTCTGCAGGACTTACAGTTAAGATAAGCAAACACAGTAGCACAAGTTATGGATTTCCAATCAAAATGCATGCAAACAACACAAAGCACATAGGCCTTCCCTATGCAAAGGTACACTAGTAATAATGGTTTAGACACAGAGAGTTAAGGTTAGTGGGAAGAGGTCCTCATTTTTCCATGCAATGCATTAATAAATAACATTAAAATTCTCTCAATTTAAAAATAGCTGAATCCAGTTTGCTTCTGCTATTTTAAAAACCTTTTCACTTCCCCTCTTCTCTTCCAATTATGACCAGTTATTTACAGACCAACTTCTGCTTCCAGACAAACTTTTTTGTCTAGAAATATTAATTAGAGATCAGCAATTTCCACTGATGTCATTACCACAACAAATCTCAAGGAAGATTCTAGAAATGTGTTTTTTCTTTTCCAGAGGCACATACAGTTTTCATAATGCCTTCTCACACTGAGTTCATATTGATTCAAACATCATTCTTTCCTCTGTATTATTTCTAAACCACAGAAATGACATCAAAGAAACGGAAAGTGTCTGACTTTTATCACCAAAATAAATTCTGATTTACTGTACTCTTTCCAATACTTAAGCACAATAGGATACATGATTAGAGCATAGTGGAACTAACAGAATACCCATCGTGCCTTGTTAACTGAGGAAGCATGGTATAGATCCAGGTAAATTTTGAACTTTGTAGTTTTGTGGGTTTAATTTAGACCCTTGGGGCTACATATGCATTGAAGGTTGGACACATAACATCCATTATTATTAAAAGTGGTTGCACACACAATCAATGATATTTAATAGAGAAAATGAACTTTATCTTATTTCATTTCTGATTTTAAAAAATCCCAATAATTCTAGCCCCCAGTTTCAATAAAATGTCCTGAAAATGACAGATACTTAATTTTTGCTTTAAAGGCATGATTCTGAAACAAGCAGACAATTTCTGACAATGATTAAAAAAGCCCAAGACACCATCACCTAAGCACATGGGAATTTGACTGTAACCAGTAGGACTATACCCATTGGGATAAGTATGTGTTCAAATGCTTTCTTGGATTGTGACCAGAACCCAGCAGAATCAACCCTGAAAACCTAATTTTGAGCATAGGCATGTGTACAGATTTTAGGTGGGTTTTGTAAGAGAGAGTGTTATTAAATTTGTTTGACAGATCCCTATTTAAGATGCAGATTTACACACCAGATGCCTGCCTGAAGCTGAATATTTCAGGGGGAAAAAAATCAAACAAAATGGTTAGATCATTTCTGAGAAAAAACATAATTTGATCTGACATAACCTAATTTCTGAGGTATTTAATTTGCAAACTTAAGCTGTACCCCCTCACACTTCTCCATAAGTAAAATAGAATGGGAGATAGTTTAGTGCCCTATTTGTGCTATGGGTATATCATATGTGTTTTCACGCCATAGGTTTAAAATATCCACTATTTTAAATGTAAAAGTATTTTAGTTATAAAAATAGACTCTAGGAGTAAAAATAGTTTTTAGATTTAAATATACAAATTTGATCTCCAGAATAAAATGCATTATATATTCACTGTTCCCTGTTACAGAAGAGACTAAACCACCTCCTTTCTATAACATTCATTCATTAAACGTAAAAATGCCTGGAGTTGCTTGATGTAAATAATACAAACAAACCTATAAAATGTGGTTTTTTAATTAAAAGCCCACTTTATGATCTGTCGATGTGAAATAAGCAGTGACCAGACTGTAAAGTCTGACAATGCTGAATTGGCACTTTGTCTATGGCACAGATTTCCCACTTATCTGCATGCTTTAAGTGCTGCACTGGACAGAAAGGAAATGAGAGTCAACCTTGCAACCCAAACCCACAGGGACCTGGACAAATCCCCGGCATATCAGGGGGCTCACTCTGATGAGATGTTACACCAGAATAATGAAGAACTCTACCCCATTTGCATTCAATAGAAATAGACAGCAACTCTGTAGCAATTATTTCACACGGGTCAATGTCCTGCTATCCTAAAAAAACCCTGCAAAACCCAGAAAATGCTGAGAAAGGCAAGCTGTATGCAGGTCAGCCTCTTGCAAGGGTCTGCCCAATTTGGCTCACTATCAATGGAATTTTTTTTTTGCCCCTGGATCCACTCAAAACGGGTTCCTTACAGGCAGGGTTTGTTTCTATGAGCTCGGGCTGCATTGTGAACTTCAGCAGGATTCCCTGAAAAGCAGGGGGTGATTTTTTGGCCGTGGCAATGGTGCTTTTGACTCAAGGTGGAGGAGGAGCAGACCCTCAGTCAATGTTACTGCCAGGCTCTGCTGGAAACTGCACACACACTCAACACACAGGCAACAGGAAATGCTTCACCTTGCCATGCATGAGAAGGCGTATGGTAAGAGTGACATTGAGACCTCCTTCAGACACTTTTCCGTCCTTCGTGTTCATCCTGGCCTTGTATCTTCAAGACTTGAAAGTAGCTTCGTTTTTCTTTATTTTTTTTTCTTCTAGTCACTTAATAAACCTACAGAGAAAGAAAAAAAAGAAAAAGTACCATTGAGTGGCTGAAGCTACTCTCAACTGAGAATATCATGTTGTACAAACCAATTAACATTCCTTCCTTTGATTTTCTGGACTACAGTTTAGTGCTGAAAAGGCTCCTTTGATTATTATCCCTCCCCATCCAACTCTTTAGCCCTTCACCAATTACAAGATAAACTCCCTTTTGAAACCTTTAAAATTTTCTTAACTTCCTGTATTTCAAAGTTGAAAGTATAGAGCATGGCAGAGTGAAATACGTTTTCTTCTGAAGAGCACTTTGTTAACCTCTGCAGTGTGTATATGCTATATACACATATCTATACATGCATTTTTTTACATGTGTCTGGTGCTATTTTCATTTCTCTCCTCGTTATCACCTCTTTTTCTTTTTGCTCTTGCAGAAGAGATATTTTTGTTTTCTCTCTAGCTAGAGAGAAATTAATTCTGAGCCTAAACACTGATCCCTGCCAGCAACAGCGGATGACACATTATCAAAGACATCTGAATAACTAAGAGCCACTTGCTGTTGTAAATCTGGGCACTGTCTGATTTTGTTTTTGTCTATGAGGCCCAGAGGTGGCTCAGTCCCTCAAAGGCCAAAGCTGAGCTTCAGCCCTAAGTGGAAGGAAGATTTTTCTTAATTCCTAATGACAAATTGCAGATTTTCAGTCATTTACAAAGCCATAAATATCCTAAAATGCTAATGAAAGCTGCAAGGGCTGGCTTTGAAGGGATAAACAAGATGCATTATGAGTTTATTAATGCAAGGACATTTATCAGCACAAACAAAAATACGGGCAGGAAGCAATATTACCAAGGGCAGGCAAATTCTGTAGTAGAAAAGGCTTAGTGACTCCTTATTTAGTTTTGTCCTTTTCAGGCTTATCTTATAGAACATAAAACCCTTAGGCATTATGCCTCTCAGTAACCATCCCTTTTTGTTAGCCATCCTCTGTAACAACCCTATTAGCTTTGCATCTTTGGGCTTCCCAAAAATTTGCCTTGCATTTTATATAAATAGGGCACTGGCTCATAAGCACTCCTAGGGACACCCATTTTGTGTTTTGGAGTGTACAACCATGTTTCACTGTTGTGGCAGGCTGCTCTCCCCTTGCCAAGATTGCTCAGGCATGGGACTAAACAATTGGAAAGGTCTAGGGGATCATTCTCCTAAAAACTCTGGAGGAAGTATCATGAGGATGTTTCACCACTTGATTAAGCTCTACCCTAAGAGACACTAAGCATTTTACTAGATCAAAGTGAAGGCCACATTGGCTGAACATGTTATGTGTGAGAGAAATCGACAACAATGGTTAAAGAAAGAGCACAAGGAACGTGTGGAGTGATTATTGATGGACTCACTGAGCTGCCAGCAATCAGTGGTTCATGGCACCCTGGGAGGCTGCCTCCAGACCTGCATTTTCCACAGCCATTGGTGGACAGCTCCATGAATTTGTCTAATGCCTTCTTGAATCCATACATCTGGTCTCCAAAAGTGATGGTCTCACACATTTAATATTAGTGTGGAAAAATGTTCTCCACTCTATATGGCTTAAATTTGCTCACTGAAATTTCTCTTTGTTACCCATTTTGCCCTGTGTGTGTTATATGAAGACCATCACACCAAGTCACTCCTCTGAAGCTGAAACTTCTCATTTCAGCCATGGCCTGTGAGTGGCCAAGCCACTCCTGATGTTTTTTGCCCCTGGGAAATACACTGGAAGAGTTTTCTCTCAAGCCTCTGCAGGAATACTAGGGCCACAGAGAATTCCTGTGCCTTCAGTGACTGTAAGAATAAGTGGCAGACATGCCTCAGGAGAGATGAAAAAAAAAGTAGGAAAGAGCATCTCAAACTCCTCATTCCACCTTCCCGATTTCCCCTAACCCAGCATGGACTCAAGGTATTTAATACCATGTGCTCCACCACCAAGACCACAGCTGCAGATTTAAATCCATTTATTTCACATTTAGGCTTATCACTTACACTACATATTCCCTATCTCACTGGAGAAAGGGAGACAAGAAGCCAGGTGCCTGGGTGAGAAGGCAGAAAACAGAAGCAGCCTGGCCATGTCTCTGATTCACCGTGAGCGCAAGAAGGTGACAGGAAAACACTCCAAGGCAGATCTCAGGGAATGGCAGAGAAGGGTATCAGCTGTACTCTACTTGTGTAAGATTAGACCAGGACACAGGGGAAAACCTGCAACTGTATGACCATGACAGCCCCTTCTGACAAGTTCAGAGCATGGAGCAGAGGAGATGACTGTGGTTGTTTGCAGACTGGAAAGGGAATAGTCTCATGCTGCTCACCTGCTCCTTGCTGAGGGAAATGTCCTGGCTCTGACAGCCCAGCATTTTTTGATCTGCCAAAGATAACTCAACCAAACCCAAAATGCCAAACAGGAGCGCTTTGGTACATAAACAGTAGCCTAGACCTTGGCATTCTGGACTGTACAGGAGCAACACTGGCCATTTGAGACCTCTAGAAACTGATGGCAGCTTTAGGGTATGCTTGGAAGATTTCAAGAACAGCTGTGTTTCATGTAGAAGCAAGGTATGTAACACCTCTGGATCAAAATTCAGTGATGAAGGTACAGTTGTGTTTCTAATGAGATGTATTCCCATGTGGGAAAAATAATCCCAGACTAGAAACAGGTTTATAGTTGCCATGGCCTTTTACTACTGGGATAGAACATCACTTTGGAAAAAAAATGTGGAGGAAAACCTCTACCCCAACAACAAACCAATCTCCACCCCAACCTGATCTTTT
Organism: Sturnus vulgaris; assembly: GCF_052056855.1. NCBI lineage: Eukaryota > Metazoa > Chordata > Aves > Passeriformes > Sturnidae > Sturnus > Sturnus vulgaris. The sequence continues at coordinate 92,838,658 of NC_142243.1, read as the reverse complement.
CCAGATAAAACATGAAAAAATCAGTAGTAAAGGTGAACACCTTTTGGGTTCTTTTTAAAAACCCAGAGGTTACAAATTAAATTCTACCACAAATATTGTTAAAAAAACCTCACTACTATCTGATTTCCTGAAGGATTTTGTCACTGTCCCTCCTCCCAACAAGCTTAAACTCTGGCACCTGGCACTGAGAATCAGAACAGATGTCTGGGGGAGGGCTGGGAGTGTGTGTGCCTGCAAGGAGTTAGGCAGCTGTGTGAGATACAAAAGGAATTAATTCAGAAAGGCAGCCTCACATGCTAAGGAAGAATACTTAAAACCTACACATACACCACGAAGAGAGAAGACTTTATTATGCCAGGTTTAAAAGCTGCACCAGGTAATTCACATCTGCCTCAGTTGTCCTGAGACTGCAAGTAAGTATTCTGGGTAAAACATTTACAGCTTTACAAAGTAAACCGACAATGCTGTTAATGACCCGGGTGTTTTGGTTTTAAAGACAGATTAAAATAAAATGCATTGTTGTACTTCATTGCTTTTAACTAATTAAAGCAAGTTTTTCTGCAGACAGCATTGCAAACATCCTGATCTCTATCTCTGTATGCATGCAGATGTCACATCGTGGCACAAGGAAGAGAATGGTTCCCTCTACAGAGCCTCCTACCAGACAGCAAGACATGTATTTATAAACTTAGTGCTGTCATATACAAGTGCATTGTGAATATCGAATCGGTAAAATAATTTCCTTCTCCTTTGCAAAGTCAGCATTTTGAACAATCTCTTATGTTCCTGCCTTGTGTGTGCCTCTCTGCAAGCGAACAGGAGGCTGAACACAGGCGGCTTTCCTTTCCCAAGTTCTGTGCAGCGAGGTCCCATGGCTACCCTGGGGGCTGGGAGAGTTGAGTTTCAGACTGAAAAAAAAAAAAAAAATCAGTGTTTCATACTTCTCCTGATGCCAGAGGAAAGTCAGGGGACTCCACAGGTGAGCAGAGAGTACTGTGCAGGAAGGCAAAGTCAGTGGCATAGCTACATGTTAAGAATGAGGGTATTTGCATTTTAGCCTGCCTTCAGCAGAGAGCTGTCAGCAACAGGAGGACAGCTGGACAACATTCTCTTGAATGACCTTGGGACTCTGGACCAGAATGCACAAAATCCAAGATCCGGGGTTCTGCAGCTCCAGGTAACAAGCAAAAACTATGATGCCCACAGAACAAAGGAAAGTAGCTCACATCACATAGTTCCCAGCAAACTGCAGATCTTTGCTTCCTTTGGGGATTTTCCATTGTCCTGTGGACATTTCCCCTGCTGTTTATCATGTAAAAAGTGAACATTTTTCTTCAGGTAGAAGAAGATATGCAAATGCATTCTATCTCTAAGTATATGTTTCTATACATTTTTAATATTAGCTATCCCAAGCTGGCATAAACCCACACGTCCTATATGCTCAATATTTATTACATACAATTTTTAACATGGCTTTTCTGTAACTGTGGGTAGATTAGGCAAATAAAACAACAAGCAGCTAAGACACATGTTCATTGGACTACTACAAAACCCCCACACAATTCCTTAGGAATTTCAGTGAATTAATAAAAGGTATAAGCTGAACTATATAGCTGAAGGGCAGTGTCACAACCCCCACATATGTACACACACAGAGGTTAGGAATCCTTGTGGCTGAGGGGATGGTGTGAGATGGCTGCCTGTAGCCTGAGACATGGAAAGTCAACCTCATGACCCCCTTTCTTCCTACCCCTAAAGCCTACTAATTCCCTAAGAAAATAAGCAGCCATTGCAGAGAAAATGTCTGCACAGTGCTTTAAAAAAGATACGCATGTTCAGGCACGCAGGGTAAGAAAGTAGCAGGCAGGGATGCCAAAGATGAATAAAATTAACATAGGACCAAGGTAGACATCAGGCAATTGATGTCTGAGTTTAAAGCCCAAATAAATCATTTCACATCTGTGAATCTGCCAAGAGAGCTCTCATCTCAAAGATCCAGAGGGATGCAAGGGAGAAGGGAAAGAAACAGAGTGTGTACAAGGTAAGGTGGGGTGAAGCTGCACAGTCACAGAGGTGTGCTGGAAAGTAAAGAGATGCAGAGAGAAGGGAAGGAGAAAGGCAGGGAGAAAGAGGGAAATGAAGCTTCAGATAGCTGATATAGGGAACAGTGTGAGAAAAATCAATGTGGAAGCAAGAACCACCTGGAAATGTTAAAGGAGGAAGCCTGCTTTGCTACATGAAATCTTGGTTTTACAGTTGTTAACTCTGAGCTGTTGGGTAAGAGGAAACTGGGCAGAGCACCCAGCATAGCATTCTCTGTGTTTGGTTGTTCAAAATCTCTTGAACCTAATTATGATGCTTCATCACTACCAACTGAAAAATGCAATTAGGAAGAAAGCAAGGAAGAATCTACTGATGAAATTGAAAACAACAAATTCCAGCTGTTCCACTGGAAGAAAAAAAAAAAGATAAAAGAATGGGGAAATGATAGTGACTGACATTCAAGAGAAGTCGCTTCTAATTTACATGAGGATGGTTAAACTCAGTCATATAGTTTCCATGTATCTGTAGGTTTAGAAAAAGCTAAATTCTGTAAAGGAAACACGAGAACATCCAGTCTCTCACAGTAAACGTGTCATTTTTATAATATGTGGAAATATTCCAGAGTAGGGGTAGCTAGGCAGACATCAAGCCATAAACATAAGGGCATGAAAAAGAAAACTAATACATCAGCAGAGTAATGTGAAGATGAACAGAACAGAGATGTATCATGAGTTATGAAGAACTGGAAACTGGACAGCAACACACTACTGTTATGAAGAAATAGTTCAGAGTTTCATCTATTTAGCAAGAACTCCAAAAACAGTATTACAAAAAAAAAAAAAAAAAAAAAAAAAAGAAAGAAAGAAAGATACCAAGAGTGAATAAAAAAGAGCAGAGAAAAATGAAACGCAGGAAGTAATGAAAAGGCTGTAGCTAAGTCCTCTTGATCAGAAGACTCCAGGTGGAGGGAGACCTCCCAGGAATTGGAAGAAACACACTGCCAGAGATCATGATGAGAAGGAACAACTTGTGCTTTCAGCAGAGCACAGCTCTTTGGAGGCAGATTTATGCTACTGACACGATTTTAGTCTTTCATTTAAACTGGAGGGAATATAGGAAGGAATAAGGAACGGAAGAAAATTACCACAGGGCAAGAAATGATGACATTATCTGTAGAGTCGACGTATTTGGCCATACAGTAAGGCTTAAAATTAGAAGTAAGTTGTCTGCCACAGAAAGGTTCGTGCTGTCAAATGAGGACATGAGTACTTTGCTTACAAGATCTTTGATAAGCTAGGCAGCTATTATCTATGGCTTTTTGCTTGAAAGTAACATCTCTGGATGTCAAAGGACTAAACAGTGTAATTACCCAAGATAACCACGGGCAAAACTTACCTCCCCCCAGCCAAAAACCAACAACCACAACTCTAGGTGAAATCCAGAGCGAAACCAGCTCAGCTGCAGTTGTATTAATTTGTTTCAAGGAACATTTTTTCAGAATTATTAAAAGAGATAATGATCAGACAATATTTACAGTCTCAGCTGAAGCAAAAGAAGACAACTGGATATTTGCTAAACATACACTTCTTCAGTTTCTGTGTCAACTGAAGGATAAAGACATCCATTGTTAATAAACCATATTGTCGTGAGGTTACTAAAAACAAAAAGCTCAAAGGAAGCCAGCAATAACATAACAGTAACAATAATGACAACTCTTCAAAGGATTTCTCTCCCAATAATAACTATTTGCAAAAGGAGAAATCATGCTTTGGAGAACTCCAGTTTTACACAGAAGCCTCACCAGGAGAACCTGATTAATGAACAATAGCTGAAGAAGCAGGTGCAGTATCAACCTTTCTACTTCATCACTTCCATCTCCCAAATTACTAGAAAGGACTCTACACAAAGGAATAAGATTATACATTTTATTCACATCCTTATAATTTATATCCCCAAAATAGATTTAATGCTAATCTCTAACTGTTTCATGAACGGAACAGGATCCGCAGATCCTGGCTCCCTTAAATCATTGTATCACGGCCCATTTTAAGTAGGGGGATAGTTGGTGTGAATCCAAAAATCCAGAAATAAGAAAATTAATTATTTGCGTTATCAGAACAAAGCTTGCATGTGTCAGTTGGCACAATGGATTTTTGCGAAAAAGGTAAGATAAAAGAACAGCACAAGAATGAAATTTAAACACTGGAGAGAAGAAGGATTCAGGAAATTCATATATTAGATGCTCAAGGAGATACAAATAACAACTAATAAAAGTAAGCGGAATATGGGCTACTAAGAGAGTAGTAATTGAGTGCACAACACATAGAGAAAATACATGCTTGTAGGGAGGTTTTTAAGTGGTAAAATATTAGCTCAAAAGTCAAAGAGGATTACAGAGCAACACATTCTTCCACCAGTTAACAGCCACTAACAAAAAGCAGTTGCACAGCTTAGCAAGCCCTGTGCTGCTTTTACTAATTATTGTAAAAATCTCTTTATCTGTCATATGCTAAGCTCTGTAGTTACTACAGATGGCTGGAAGTAGTAGTTTTGCCAAAGATGTGAAACTGATAAAGAACAGGATGAAAAAATAACAGAATAACTTTTATAGGCAATTGCAAGTATAGAAGCTGGCAAGACTCCAGGAATGCTGCCTTTTGAATGTAATTTTATGAAGTATGTGAAGCGACACTAGTTTTTCCTTGATATGTTTAATGGTTCTGCCTGAGGAAGAACCTATCCTATCTACAGAAGAAGCTGCCTTGTGTTCTCCCTGCAGCTGCCTTTGTGTTCTCCCTAAAACAAGAAATGCCCTCACCCTGTACAACTGACATCTCATTTGCTGAACATCACTGGATGTCAAATAATCTTTGAAGAGAACAACAAAAATTAGAGACTTATTTTTTCTGTTCTCAACTGATGAATGTTTAGCTATTGAACTTGATGCATATGAATCCTGCTCTTAAAATGTACCACTTTTCCTCACACTGGTCAATAAGCAGAAGCTTTAGGTAATTAAACTGGTTGTTCCCTTTTTGATTTATTAAAGGAAGGAAACAGCAACATATTCATTGACTCTTCTACTAATAATGTTTTTTTGTAAAGTCTTTTGAATAAAAAATATGATGATGTGAATTGATTACAGGAGGAAAAATCACAGAAGCACAATAAAGACTATTGTCTTGTTCACAAATTTTCTACTATCAACATTTAATGACAGATTACTTACTTAACATAAATTAATGTCAAAATATTATTCTGTGTGTGAATAGACAGCTACATACTTCCAAAATATCAAGAGTTATCCCTTTAGAAAGCATCACATGCCAAACAGGTAATAAATGCTATCAAATGTCTGGAAATGAAGTATCAGGAAATCTAGAAAAGCTACATAATGGTATTCAGCAAATGCCAAACAGATCTGGGACCTGATGGAAGTAAATAATTTCCAGGGTATGGAAAACACAGTGATTCTTTTGCCAAAGCTATCTTCCATCTTTCTAATTTTCCCCCTTCTTTCTGCAATTATTCCAGAAAGAATTACCCTGGCAGAAATGCAGAGAGCATCTTTACAATTCCCCATGAGCTACAAGACAAGCAATGGAGCGAGCATGCCAGTACTTTGTACAAACCCAGTAGCCAACTAGCACTTCTGCCTATGTGCAAAAGCCAGGCAGATAAAAGCTCTTGCAGATAGAAGCTGACGTTGGACTAATGCAACATAAATGCTTCCACAGGAAAGTTGTGGCAACCTACTATAAATTACTCTGTACAAATATTCTCCAAGAGGATTCAAGGATAAGCAGGAGGACAGAGCAGAAGGTGCTTTCTATCCTTTCCTAATGGCAGCAATGAAGTGAACTGTAAGCTTCACCACGAACCTTGTTGCCAGTTTGCAACATCAGGGAAGACAATTTATGCATATGGTAGACCAGTTATTTACTGAAGACTCTAAAGCTCTAATCATAGCTTTAAGCATAAAATCAGCTTTAACTGCCACTTTATCCTGTGGCTTCAAATCCTCAAGTAAAGCACCACGTTTCTCAGACCTCTGGGATTTTTGATGTTGCTTGTTTCAAACAGAAATTTTGCCTTACTTGCTTATGTTTGACTAAGAAAACAGACACTCCAGCTAACTTGGACTCATCATTACCTATGGTGTGAGATAATAAATCTAATAAAGAAATGTACATATAAGTCACAGGGAAGGAGACAAAAAATTGAACAGATTGCCATCACAAGTAGCATAGTCTAGCACGGAGCTGCTTAGAAGAATGGCCTACCATATAAGAAGAGATTTTTGGTCCACACCTATTCCTGGAAAAATTCTATGTTCTGATGACCTAAACATTGTGAATGTGTGGTATATTTGTTATATAATCTCTGCCCCCTAGAGTCAAATGCCTCAATAAATAATTTCATTCTAGAATAGTGTTTAAATTGTAAATTTACCTTAATATAATTTAAAACAAAGCAACAGCTTTGTTTGTTGATTTAAAAATAAATGTACTTGCAATAAAAGTAAGAGAGTCAAGCCTAAGTCTCTTTCCCATTTTTTAAAATGTGTAAGAGAACAGAGAAATTGTTCACACGGTCTATTTCCAATATATTTAAAGTAAGATTTATGTGCATACATAAAAAAAAAACCCAAAACATTTCAACATAGTATGCATATATGCACAGAATATGGTTAAATGCTGAGAAGCAGGTAAGGTATATTTTTTTACATGACAGATGTGAACCAATTTTAAAACATTATGCACCACATATTGCTGGGGTGTAATCCAATAAGAAAATATTAAGAATAGAATGATTTTTAAAATGAGATTTTTATCTTCAGTAAAAACAGTCTCACAGATATAGAGATCTATAATTTTTTTTGCCAGTACATATAGAAGTACAGACAGCTTCTTATTGATCAAAGGAAAAAATTCCAAACCAGACGAATAGTTGAGGAAATACAGAAGCTTCTTTAATAGGAAATATTAACCCATTAAGTATATTCCCACTGGGCACAGAAAAGATATTTAAATCTATTTGGGGTTTTATATTTCCATTGGTATTGAAATGACATCTGTCCTAGAATATATCTTTGTCCAACCTATTGTAAATTAAATGTTTTCTAGACATATCTGGTTTGATAAACATGAGTCAATTGTTTCACTCAAACCACAAACATGGTTGTTGGTCAGTGAAATGAGGCTAATAATAATGATGATACATTTCACTTCGTTAAGCATAGAAATATTATATATTGATATAATTGAACTTCTGACAAAGAAAAACAAGCAAAACAAGCAAAACTATAACTTTTGTGGTCACCTTAATTATGTTATTTAAAAGGCTGTGATTTGAAAATCCATTCAAGCTTCCCAGATGAATAAAATAAATATTTATTTAAAGAAAAGGAAATTCACACAGTGTCTCAGAAAGGGAAGAGGATGAGCTCCAGTCCTTCAGTTGCAAGGGGATGGGTACCAGCCTCTGGAGTGTGAGTCACAGGTTCCCTCTTGGGCCACCACACTTGTGCTCACTTGAGGCAAAGATGGAATTGTCTCAGAAACCAATCCAATAGCAGCACAGCTGTAACAGCTGCAAATATGGCTGAGCACTGCAAAGACTTCCATCATTCATAGGGATAAAAGGGGAAAACAAAAAGCAATGCTGCAATGTCCTGCCATGGTGTTGGAATTGTTGCCATCAAAAGCCACAACCTGAATATTTAAGTTCTCAGCCACTGATGGTTAGTAAAACCTAAACAGCATTATACAGATTTCACCGTAGAATTAATGACTATGGAGTAGGTAAGAAAATCCAGTAAGTTCCAGAGCCTCATTTAAAAAAAGATTTAACAGAAAAAACCCACCCAATCAAAAAAGCCAAAACTCAGCCCACAATAAACAACTCTTTTATGGGCAGTCAATACTCAGAGTAAAGAGCCAAACACATCCCAATATTTAAGCCACTTAAATCAATATTTTTGTCACTGATTTAAACCAGGAGAATCTTTAAAACTCAAAAGCCAGTCTAATTAATGAAGTATTCAAAACCAAAGAAAACATCAAATAGTTTATTAGTGACTTCAAAGTGCCAGTTGTAAAGTGAGCCACTATATCTTGCTCTAGCACTGCATTTGGCTCTAGCCATCCATTTGTTACTTCTGTGGAACCTTTAGAAAGGAAAGAGCTTATTTTTGAATAAACAACTAATTTGTTTCACCAAGTTGCTCAGCTGAAATAGTGCTTCATGAAATGTCTTTTTGTTTAACCTTCAGTCTCCTTCCATAAAAACACGTGGGCACATGTACCTGTACATATGTCCATGAATGTATACAAGCTTCCCAAACACTTTAAACATTTTTAAGAGATACAGGGATGTCAAAGTGTCAGGTTCACACAAGTTTCATTGAGACACAGACTAAGCAGGTGCAAGGTTATGGTTCCACTGCAGGTCATTGGGAGCCTCTCCTCCCAGTGATGACCTTGAGTGAGCAAAGTGGAAAGAGGGGACTCTGAAAGTGAACTAATACAATCACTTTTAAAGTTTCCAGATTCAGAGAAATTCCCAACAAGGGGTGCTTTAAGCAGACACAAGACACACATCCCTTTGTTTTTTTTTTCCACACCTGCTCCAGTAGCTTTGTGACTCCTACACAATCCTGCTAGACATAATCAGATGTGTAATTTGGTGCTATACATTCTTTATGAAAACAAAACAGGACCTTGGCTAATGAGAATGATTTGATGGTGCCCTTACCTTCCCACCTTTGGCTTTGGACCAGAAAGTAATCCGTTAGTTCATTCAAAAGAAAAAAGTAAAGATCAAGAGAAAGTAATTGCTGACTTATTGCAGAAACACCAGAGATATACTGTGGATATACACCCAGGAACAGGTTACTACTAAATAAATAAATAAATACCCCCCTCTAAAATTAAAACAAACAAAAAAAACAAACAAAAAAAATTACTAAAATTTTGGTAGTGTCTACATTAATAACTAGAAGGTATTAGTATCACATTAATGACTGTCACTTGGACAGACGGCAGACACTAAAAAGAGGAGCTCAAAAAAGAGTAGAAAGATAATAACCCAAAAAGTAATACAGTGAAAAAAAATAAATCTGAATATAATAAATCTGAAATACAAACACTAAATTTACAATACAAATAAAACAATTGAGAAACCCAGTTCTTAAAAATGAGTCACATCTGGGAGGCCCTGATGATACAAAAGACCTGAGGATGACCCAGGGTAAAATTAAAGGTTTAAAACCTGTACTTTGAATCAGGGGAATAGGAAGCAACTATGTTCTCATAACCAACTCCTATTTTATATTTGTACCTGGACAATCCATAATCATAGCAACACAAAAAAATCCAATCCAATCCAATCCAATCCAATCCAATCCAATCCAGACCAATCCAATTCAATCCAATCCAATCCAAAAACCCAAACAATCTCAAACAAACAAAAAAATGAAAATGGAAAAAGGAGTTCACTGAGAGGAGAACAGAAACTGACAGAAAGATGGAGGTGGATCAGTCTAACATAAAGAAAACAGAGGTGAATGAACTTACGAAGTCTTATTAATCTCAAGTCTCCAAGACTTTGTACATTTTCTGTCTCTTTGTCATTTATACTAGAGCACTGGAATTATTTCTATTGAAATGGGGGAGCAATATTTTAGAAATTTTTTTACTATTATTTAGTCAGTACGTAAGTTAACTTGGTAAGAGGAAAAGGAGGTCATATAGTATTCAAACAGATACAATACTTGTTTTCTTTTTTCCCCTCCAGTGCTCTGTATTGAAATCTGAAAAGCCCGTTTCAGATTCTGCACGTTGCTATTGCACACGTAATAATAGGACACACTGGCCTTTGATACAATTCTTTTCAGGGAACAAAAGCTTCCTTTGGCACAACTACAGCCACTGCTTGTTGTAGGTTACACATGTCTTTCCAGTCAAGCATGATTAATAACTGTTAAAAAAAATGCTCATGACCCATGGCAAGTATTCTTTCAACTATAATACCAGCATTATGGGCTCTGAATCTCAGTAATTTTAAAATGTGCTTCTACAATGGAACTATAATTTAATTACTTTTTCTGCAGCCTGTTCCATTTTGTTTCATCACTTTGATTGCACCATGCACTTGGCAGCTTATGGAAGACTGCATCTGCCTCCAGGATTATTTCACTGGGCTCTTTCGACATCTGTTTCTGAAAATGACTTTATTTGCAGTGGCATAAAGAATAATCAGAGACTTGTTTAATCCAGATAAATTGGAAAAGAGAGAGACACAGAGACAGAGTTGGAGACAGGGAAGAGATCAGGGAAAAAGAGAAAGCAGATCTATGCTACATGCTGCAGAAGACATCAAAATAATCTCTCCTCTTTTGGTGCTTCTGCAAATGTTGTTATCTGATGGATGATATGATACATGAAAAGATGCGTCACTAAGTCAGCTCCTTTTAATGTTTAGGGGGAGCTCAAAGATGCAATACATTCCAGCTAAAGCTTCGTGCTGTGCTTGATCAGTTTAATAAAATTTTCATGAATTACATTTGCAACCTCATCCACTGAGAATCACAATGCAGTCTGAAATGATCTATAGCAATTGACAAAAGTCCTTATAATAAATGAGCTAAATCCAGGCTCCAGCCTGACCTGACATCCTTCCAAAGGCAGCTACAGCCAACACCTGTTGCCGAGTGCCACTGCACAGCTATGGATTGAGCACACAGTTCAGCATAACTTCCCACATATCAGCCCTCGTGAAATGGGTCACCTGTGTATCAGATGATCAAGTGCAAGGCATCTGTAACATGCCCATGCCTGCCTGAGCTTTGATTCAACACAATGGAAACCACCACTGTTGACTCCTGTTTACTTTTGTGTTATAGATGGATTTGTTAACCCACAAACCATTTTAAGCAGTTAAAGACGTGCCCTCTAAAAGATCATAGGTGTTGGCAAGGTTTTATTTTGTCCTTTAGTTCTCTTTGCCTGTCTCTTTGTGGAGAGTGAACATATATTTGTCAAGACACATCCACTGACTCCCAAAGAAAGTGCTGCAGGAAGGCAGCTCTGGCAACAGAAGCAGACAGCAAAGGTTTAGGAACAAAGGACACTAAAATTCTAGGTGCTAGAGTGCTAGACCATAAAGATAGCAAGCCAAACAATTCCTAACATTGTCTTACTTTTGAGAGTTTCAAATCTTGCCTGTCTTGTGCTTCTTTTTGGAGATTTTTTTCTGTTCTTTGCTGGTCTTCTGGGCTACATTGCTGCAGCAAGCACATAAGAAATTAACTGGTTTGGACACATACTTTTCGTAGGAATTACTTAACTTCAAATGAGGTCCTGCAGTTCTCAGGAAAACAATGAAGAAAAATCATCGTCCCCAGAAGTAACAGGTATCATGCAAACACACAATAGCTAGACATGATCTTAAGTGGTGCCCATGCACTTTGCTGCTGTCCCCATGAGAAGGTCAAAAAAGTGAAAGACAAAAAATTCCTCCTCTTCTGTATTGCACTGACTCACCTTTCCTCAGCAAAATACAGCAGGTGAGCTGAGGACATGAAAAAAACCATCAAAGTTTCCATATTGTTGATCTACTTAGGCAATACAGGAAGCAAAACTCCTCTGGCAACTAGTGCTACTGCTAGTAACTTGGCAAGTTTGACAATCTGCATTTGGAAGCCTGGGTATTTTCATAAAAGATATAATCCCCAAAGTAAACAACTCAAACTTTTGGAAGGAAACAGACCAAACCAAAAATTCACAGTTAGCAAAAAGGAAAAGAATCATAAGTGTATTTTGCTGCTGAATTATTTGAAACCCAGTAGAACAAGGTACTCTTCCCTCCTTTCTAACCAAGGTCCCTGATACCTCTCTGATGTCTGAAGATGAGGTGAAGATTTGATAGAGGATATCAGCTATTCACAGAAGGTTTGTAGTTGGCTAATTAGGTAGAGAAGGTGCCCCAAAGAGAGATACGTTCCAGTGACAGAGCATGCTGTGAAAATCCTATTAAGAGACTATTAACAATTAATTTTTTTCTTTTCAATTTAGACAAATTTACTTCCTCCCCTCATTTTCCATCTCACAACCTTTGGCTGTAACACAGGAGTTGTGTACGACCAGTGGCCATGCAAAGAAATTACCCATTGCTTTCCTAGAGCTTCAACATAAAATGCACACAGCATAAGAAACAGAAAGTCTGACAAGGATTTGTTGTCTTGCCAGTATTACCAAAGAACAAAAGCCATCATGCTTAATTAGCAATTCTCCCTAAAAGAAATTGTAAGGATGTATTGTTTAACAACCAAGGTGAAAATTGGTTTTCCTCTGAAGCACCAGCTTGTGATCACTGTTGGACAATGAGTAGATGCCTGTGCTGTGCTGTTGGTCAGATGTGGCTCGGCAGCAACTCTTCCATAAAAAATGCTCTTAAGGACAAGGTAAGTGCTTGAATATACAGATATTTACCTCAGCCTAGCTACATGAACTTGGAATGAAGCTTTCAAACCACCAGTAGCAACCAAAGAGAAAGAAGCCAACACTCCCTTAAGCACTGATAATAAAAGCAGTTTGTAAGGTCAGGGTCAAATCAGGATAGGGCAGCATGGGCAAGTGGCCCTTCACTCAGGATACTTAAGAGAACAACAGAGGTGTCAGCTTGTTGCCTGTGGTGATGCCAGTCTGCCCTCTTAAAACCAATTTTTTAAGAGGTAAAACTTTAGTTTTGAGCAAATTTGAATATCCAGCTTGGAAAGAGTGGAAATTCAGTGGAAATTGGTTTGGGTCTTGTCATGTGATCAGTAGTCCTCACCGTGGAAGAGTTCTCCTCCTCCTGTAACCACAGGCTCCTATCCAGAGAGCATTTGAGACCCATCTCAGGGAGTGGCAGGAAGAACAGCTCATGCTCTGTCCAAGACATTTCCACTGAACTCCAGCAACAAGAGAAATTCAGTTTATGCAGAAGCACAGTCTGCCTTTTACCCACCAATCTGGTCTTAGGCAAGGCACAGAAGCAATTCTTTGAAGACACTATAAAGGCTACACTGTAACATGGAAGAGCTTCTCCAAAAATGAAATCTTCGTGTGTCAGCAGAAACAGTAGAGATGCCCCCTGAGTGTCTTGATACTGGCAAGTCTTTAGCTACTTAGCTAACTATAAAATCGAGTGATTTAGGCTCCAAGTTTCAAGCACATAAAGGATCCTGGAACCTGCCCATTATGGGCACAGACACCAAATCTTGTTATAATGAAACAAAATGCTGTCTGCAGTCATTCTATCTTAAAGATCTTATGTATGGACAGTTGTCTCCCAGCAGTTGCCCACAGACACTGTCCAAGACTTTTTGGAATCAACTAGGTACACCCAACAAAGCATCACAAGAGATGACCTGCTCCATATTATTACTCTTAGGTCAGCACCAAGGGAGGGCCTCACTACAGCATACTAACTATTCCTTATCCCTTTCCCCTTGACATGCTCTATCAAAACAAACTATTTTTATTGCAGCAAGATTTTAAGAAAATCTACTTAAACTGCTTTCAAAGACAATTGATTTTCATCTACAAGAATGTATCTTACTTATACATCCTTGGAGTGAAATCAACTAAAAGTGGCTAAAATGAAAATGGACCCTGTTTGTCATGGGCAGACCTAGTTTCTGCCTGTGGCTATCCTTCAGCTCAGTAGGAGAAGTTATAAGATAGAAAAAGAAAATGATCTGTGTGGGAGGCTTCACTGTGCTCTGCTTAATTAGCTGCTGTTCAATATGTGAAACACAGCAGTGTGCACCTTCATGTCCACACACACGCTTTTAGAACCGATGTGCACTGGTAACGGGGTTGATATATCTTCAATAAATTGGAATATGACACCAAAACATTGCCAAGAGGAAATACTCTGCATTACTTTATAAAACAAATCACGATTTTCCCAGACTGCAACAGCCCCAAGCAGATCATCTAAGTTTTCAATTGCTTCCATAAAGTGGAAGCTCTGTCTTTGCAACAGCATTCAGTCACGCTATCTAGAGTCTTCCTAGACTGTACTGTAATGTAAAATCAAGATAATTGAGAGATCATCCATGCAACACACATATACATATATATCTGTTCATTCTGACACGCATAAAACTGCTTGTATCAGCCCAAACACTCCTGCAGTGCTCAGAGATATAATTCTGATCACATAAAATGCATCAGCAACCACTATTTCCTCACACAGTCATTCTATATACAAATGTCAGATTATGTATTGTTCTTGTCAATGCAAATGTCGGTTTGGATTTGCCATAGGCTACAGATGTGCCCCAGATTATTCTGGGTCCCCTATGGAGCTGAGGCACAAATTCTCAGCACCTCGCAGGATGAAAAGCCTTTGCCACAGTGACAGGCAAGGGTACACTTGTCTTGCCTTTCTGGCATGGAAGAGGCACAAATAAAATATTAAGTCCATGCACTTCTGACCCGTAAACTGCAGCATCAAACAAAAGCAGGGCAGCACTGCTACAGAAGCGCAGTTTCTGTGGATATATAAAATTAATGATCCAGCTTCCCTGATCTGTGAGCACAAGTGAGTGCAGACTGAGAGGTCACAGGGAGGGCTTTTCTGGGCACAATCCGGACCTTTAAAGAGCATATCAAGCATCTAAAAATCATATAAAGGAGAACAGCATAACACTTGGTGGGTGCAACTTCTACGGAGAAACACTCCTTTACAGTTTCTACAGCAACCTGTTGATTATGAAAGGCTGATAGTAGATGTCCATGAAATAAGAGGGTGAAAACCAAGGCAATATAGGAAAAGGATATATCAGACATACCTGACGTGTTAATTGTTTCCTTCTGTTTCCCTTGAATTCCCTGTGTTCTAAATAGGAAAGGTGGTGAACCAGTCTGAAGGATTTACTGGGCTTTCCTGATAGCCTCCAGAAGACTCTACTTCACAATTTCTCATTGTGACAGATTTGGTTAATGGAAAAATTGAAGAAAAAAGATGTAGACAGTCTGGAAATGTTGAACCTAATAATTTTAATAATTTTGTGTGTTTCTTGGGTTTGTTAATTTTTTTTTTTTTTTGCTGAAGCGTAAATTCTGTTGAAACATTAGGACCTTGGAAAAGAATTACACAGGTAGTTTGTTATTATGGCTAGCTAAACAAAAACCCCAAAAACCTCCAAAATCACATTACAGCCTCCCAGAGTATTTCTTCAAAGATGTAGTTTTAAAGCCTAAGGCACCAAGTTTTATATGAGGTGTGTATGTGTTAATAGAGGGATATCTGTGATGATATCCCCAAGCCCTAGGCAAACTCTCCTCACTCTGAGCCATGCTACCTGCCTTCTTCCCTGCTACAGGTCTCTGCCAGCTAGTTCAAGAGACTCAAAAGCCAAATATTCTGTATTTCTTCAAGGTGCTTTGTTAAAAATTCACAAAGGAAAAACTAGTCTAAAAGTCCTATTTCTGTTACCTAAAAATATGTCAATTATCAGTTGCAGCTGAAAAACAGTGGAAGCCAGTTCTCCAAGGAGTACAGACTACCAAGATAACTGCAATACTGAAATGTTACTGTACTCTTAATAGTAATAACAAAAATAATAGCAAAACAACAGAGAAATGCAAAGCTGACTAAATACTTAAGAAGCAGTACTTTTTAGGTCATGCAAATACATAATCCAAGTCTTTTTATTCCCTGAATCACAGAAGCTGATGTAGAGGAATAGTTGCAGCTTCCACGCTCTCTTCCTTCCCCCACACACCCCCTCACACCACTCCCCTCTTGCTGACATCCTGGCACTTCTGAAAATTACTGTTTCGCCATCCAGCTTTTGGAAGTAAATGCAAAATTCAATGGATCTTACCTCCTCCTTACCAATGGACTATTAACACAACCTAGCTAGCTTGACTTTAAGTGCAGACTGACTATACTAACAGCTTCATTCTTTCAGAAAATGAGATATGCGGTTATTAATTTTGTCACCAGAGACATCAGACCAACTTCTTACTTGTGGCTGTGAAATTCCTTTCAGATGACATACTTACAAAAAAAATTAAGAATCCATGTAGTGGAGGATAAAATGACTCACATATTCTAGGAAAATACAGGCTTGTAACTGAGACATGTAGGTTTAGCTCGAAGCAAATTTATGCCTATTACAAAAGACATCTTGTTGGTCTCTCCCTTAAATGCATAAGTAACTGAGGCATGCTGTTTGCAAGATTTTCATGAGAACAGCTCTTTCATGGAAAACTGAGTTATTCTATTGCTGTTTCCTTTGTAAAATTTTAAACAGTCTTATTTTTTTGCATGAAGGACATTCCAAATCCCACTTTCCATTTTTAATCACAAAATAGTTTTGCAGCATGTATTAGAATAACAATGGTTCTTCCCAGGGAGAGGTCTTTGCTGGATGAAGTAGCAGCTAGCAAATATCATGCAGCTGGTAGAATAACAAAGCAGGAATCTATGGCCATGCTCTCTCCCTTTCCTCTTTTCAGATCTTGCCCAGAGCAGTTTCAATCTGAGCTTTGAGGGAAAAGTCCCTTTCCTTGGCCTTTTGTCTCCTTGCTTGAACATAAATGCACATCTGTGGATTGTGAGAGGAAGGAGTTGTGTCTCCATGAGGAAGAGGGGCACTGTCCCCTGTCCCTTCACCCACAGCTAGCAATGACTAAAGACAGGCACGAAGCCCTGCACTGACAGCACACACACTACAGAAAATGGCAGAGTGACCCTGAAGCCCAGGTTCACATGGGCTGGGCCATGCCCAGCGTTTCCTCTGCCAGGTGCACCCAGAATACACAGAAACCAGTCCAAGGTCTCAGGTGCAGCTGAAGTTACCAACCAGCCATGCCATTCCCTACACTGCGGCTGTCCCCTAGATCCTGCAAGAATTCTGGCCAAGCCCAGGCCTGCTATTTAGACCTATACATCCTATCATTGCTGCCTCAAGACACAAACTTACAGCCCTGTGCTGCAAATTCTGCAGCCAATGAAGGCAGTAAATAACATCCCATGGACTATCTGGGGACTAACTGAGCACATAGCAAAGGCACCAGGGCTCACAGCTACACAGGACCAAAGCAAATGGAAACTACATCAAGTTCCATATGTAGGCTTAGCTGTGAGAGTGTTAGTCTGCTTTCTAGCAAGGGTTAACTAGATCAATACTGCAGGTTTCTGCCAACGTGGGCTATCGAGGGACAGGAACATGCAGCTCTTGGGTGCTAAAGCTGTGCCAATGCAACCTTCCAGGCCAATATATGGCCAGAACCACATAACAACCAGAAGCAGTTTACTGTGCTTACTGTGAACAAGCTGTAATGTGTTCACTTGATATTCAAAGCCATAAACACAGAAGGTGCCCTTAATTTCACTGTGACTGAAAGTGTACAGAACTGGGTCTTATCCTTGCAATATTACCTTGAACTCTGCAAGGTGAGCAGCCATTTACATCTTTAGTAGATTAAAAGTGCTGGCTTCATTTGAGTTTGCTTTTCAATTAAATTTAATTTTGAAGATTCTGTGTCCTTTTTGCTCCTGGTATGTAATAAACTAATCCACTTATTTTTGTAAACATCCCTGCTTTAAGGTGTTTTACAACCACACACTTTTTGTGACAGAGTTACAATTTATCATATGCTGGCACTGAAGAAGATTAAATCAAAAATCTTGCAATACTGGAGCAGTTAAGTGATCACTGCGAACAATGGATCTAGATCAACCACTGGTTGTCAGCAGTTTGACAAATACCATGTTTTTATCCTGTTGGTAAATTGTCTGTAAAGAAAATAAAGTTCTAAGCGTGTTTGTCATTCTCTGGCCTAGTGGGTTTGATTTATCTAGCTTCAGGTTTATCCTGAACTGTTAACTGTAAATAACAAACTGACTGGACAACATACAGCATCTGACATTCAAAGATGGCTGTGTGTGCATCCAACTTGGTTTATCCCATCACAGGGCAATCTGGCTTGAATTAATATTACAAAATAGTATTAATCAATTTAATACGACCTGGTGTATAAGCACCTGAGGTGCTGAGAGATCCAAACAAAAAGCTTCTCATTTAGCAGTTTGTTTAGAAGCTGCTGGTTCCAAACTCCAGTTTCATGCATAATGTAACTACCCCTCTAAACAGTGATAAGTCTTTAAATGTGGCCATGAAGCTGAATCAAAATTTCCATGGCCACAGAATAAAAAATAATTTCAAATTAATAAAACACTCCCCCTCTATGTGTGTGTATATATATATATATATATATAAAAAATATATAAATATATTTAAAAACTAAGTGACCCTGAGCTCAGATGTCCAATCCCCTGGTGCCACAGCAGGCAAGCCCATGTGCACATTGCACATCCTTATCTCCCATAGACATACTTTCACATTCTCAGCAGCCTCCTTCCATAACCTGACAGACAACGAGGAATATTTAATTAGAAGATGCTGAAACTGCTTTGTTTCCATGAACTATTTGGGAAGTGGCAGATAATGTTCTTTTTTCTGACAATTCCCCTTTCTCTTTCATTAGAAAACTCTTAAGAAGGTGCTGTCACATCAGAACAGTGGCACTGCACACCTTCACCCTGCAAAAATGAAAGCAGAGATACAGAAACATGTCATGTGATGACAAATGCAGTTTTAAGAAGTCTTCACACTTTTTTCTTTATATTTGCTTCTTTCATGCAGTCCTCCATCCCCTCAGTCATGCTGAACAAACCTGGAAGTGATTTGATTTGAAAACCAAACAAACCAAACCAAAAAATAAATCCAAAGTCTACAAATTATCATCTGGCACAATGTGGAAGTGGATGAACAACAGTGCAGGAATGGTGCCTTATTAAAATAGCTTTGCTGGCTGAGAAAACACTTGTGTAACCACACTTGTCTATACAGAATAGATGGTAGTGAAGAATCAGATGTTATAATTTTTCCAAAGTCATTTTCCCCATTTCTAATCGGCCAGGGTTAAAATTTTCTGCTGTTTTTATGTGATCACATGAAAGCTTGCTATCTGTTTGTAATTCTTTGCTGTTTCTCAAGCATGCTGACCCCCTCCATGAATGGAGGAGGACATTTGTGGAGCTGAATGTCTCAGCAACGTGCCATGAACTGCCTTTCTGCTGGCAAAAGGAGTGTTCATTTCTTACTACCACCACCTTCACCAGTCTTCGAGCTGCAGTGTTCACTGTCAACCAAATTGGAAAGATCTGTCAAATCACGAGACTAAATCAATCTGCAAATTTTCTTCAGTCACTCACACATCAAAACATAGGTGTGATCTCTTTTCTTTTGAAAAGAGCAGCATGCATTGTTTTCCAGTAAGCTGTGACAGCTAAATGCTCAATACGGACTGAAAAGTCGAGAGAAGTAAAACATACTGTGCCTTCTTATATATTAATTATAACTTTCTAAGAAAATGAAAGCTTTATTGCAAACACATTTTGATTACTGAATGAAAATGTTCTTTCACATTTCAAAAATGTTTCAAGATCCCAGAAAGAAGACAAAGTGTAAGCTTTACTGTTAAAATTACCACCTGCTCATTGAGAAACGGTGCTCAAAATAGTGAATTTTAATGCAGTAGAAATGCCAATGCTATTTCTCCAAGACAACTTTTTTCCCCCTATTTTAGAAAAGCACTTGGGCCCAGATGTTACCAGGTGAAATGCAGCAGCAGATGTCCTGTCAAAGGCATGCCAAGCAACTTGAATTTATTTTAGTGATCTGCTGGCACTCCAGTGTAAACGGCTCAGTGTTATTAACTGAATTCTCCTGGCTCACCTGGAATGGATTTAAACCCATTTTTGTCTTGCAGGAAGAACCACACAAGAGTACTCTGATTAGTTTAGAAGCTCCTGGAATGAATAAAGATGATGCTTATATTGAAATATGTGGCAAGAACAACAACTACCAGCAGCAGGTTGCCTGCTTTTCCCAAAGACCCAAAAGCAAAATTTACCATCCTGTTTCTATGCCAGTATCCCAGCATGTCTTTCCACAACCGTCTTATCCCGACAATTTGCTAATGTGATTTTTGGAGATGGGTTGAAATCAAGACTTGAGCTGGGAATGCCAAACTCTGAAGTGTCACTTATTCCTATCTCTGCTGACAATTAGAAGTATTTCCACCAAAGCCCAACAGAAAGATTTAAGTTTCAAAAGCTTAACTTTATTTCTATTTTTATTCTCCATCAAACAGGATAATTGCCTATATTTTAATAATTTGCAGTGACTTTCCCAATGCAAATAAGGCTCTGCAAAATATCTGCAGTTCCTCACTAAGCGTCTCTAGATCAGGAAAGGACTGCTGCTCTGGCCAGTTGGACAGCACATGCCAGTGACCACAAAACCACAAAGATCTGAGCAACCAAGGATTGCATATTCCTAACATCTCCCAGTGGTCCTGCTGTCCTCAGCAGACCTCTGATCCAACCCCATGACCCACATCCTGCCCACTCAAACAAAACCTGCATTGACACTTGTTTCTTGCTCTTGGCTCTAAACTTTTCTGTGTTGCCTTCTGCAGGCATGGAAGCCTGATAGCCTCCTGCCAACACTACCTTTGGACCAATATGAATTTTTCCACATCTTCATACCTGGACAGACACCACCTCTCCCTGCATAACAAACCAGAGAATGGTTATTATCCACCACCGGCTTGCACCCTCCAGACTTGGGATAACAAAACATCCAAAGCTCAGCCTGTCCCACAGCTACCCCCTTTCCCTGCTTGCTGCCATCACAGCTGTGCACACGAAGTTGGGAACCTTGGGGGACCACAGCAGCCTGGCTTGTCCATGGCCAGTAGCCAAGAGGGACAGATAAGCCTGCTCAGACTGCTCAGAATCGTTTCCTAGCCCCACTGCTTATCCTTCTCCCTGCCACCCTGGGGCACTGCCAGCAGCAAAGTCTCCTGTCTCCAGTTCATCTGATTTACACACAAGATTGTCATTTCCTTTCCTGAAGCCATCCTTGCTCTTCATCACACCATTTTCAATTCCTAGATTAACTTCTCCGACAACATCCTCATTCATTACACCAAACTGATTCATGTCCTGAACACTGCACATCTCATGCTCAAAGGGAATGCTGGTCTTCTGGAAAAACGGCTGCAATGATGTAATTTGGGACTCTAACACAGTATGTGTGAATAATAAGGCCAAATCGGAGGCACAGAAGAAACCACACATCTGGCTTTTCCTAACTTCTAAGAGCTTGTTTCTGCCACTTAAAAGTTCTTTTCATGTTGGTTTTCAGTGCAATGTTACATACTCGTTGTTAAGCACTGACAGTGGGGTTAGTGCCACAGTGGAAACAGATATAAAGAGAGCCTCTGTCTTGAGAAATATCCTTTCAAGCAAAAAAGATGCATAAAGAAAAGAGACTGAACCCCCGTGGCCTCACAGAACTCCATGATCACCTCCCACCACCAGCCAAGTAAAATCTACAGGCATCACAACCCTGAACCACTACTAGCAGACACACAAGAATTCCTTCATCTGGAAAAACAGCTAAATGCAATTTAAGTCTAGATTGTTACCAATCAAGTGTGGCAGCTCTTACAGCATAGACATTAAATCCCCAGTGTTCAACCATCCTTCATTCATAAACATAGTCTGGATTGGTTTGGTTTTCTTTCTGAGCAAAAATTTGCACTGCAAGCCTCCTCAGTATGGAGGCTATGCCCTAGCATTTACTTCATTAAGCTTCATTGTTCTAATCAACAGCACATCCACTGTTGTTCTCCTTTACAATTAACATCACATAACATCACACACCAAGACTTTTTAAAATGAGACTCAGAGCTGCATGCAAAAGACCAATGCCAAAAAAAAAGCAGTACTACCTTTGATTCTGCTATCTTCTTCCTTGCAAGCCTTGCAACTGTTATGCTCACTGTTTCCATTTCTAATAAGTGCAATTTTAATATGCTGAGAATTTTAGGCACTCAAAAAATTCATTGACATGTTTGAGCCTCTCAGTACAAAGGGTCAGTCTATGCTAAATTAAAAAGGAGTGAATAATCACTTATTTTGAACAAAGACTCTTTGTTTTCTGAAGTTGTTGCTATGCACATTCATGTGAGAATATAACTTGATCACAGGAAACAAGAAAGCTTTGTAGTTTTCATTTTTTGGGCTTACAACCACAGTCCTGTTCAAAGTAGTCACAAAGACATCACTTGATTTTTCACCAATATTAGTAATGAAACAATCTTTTCTTGTTAATGTTTAGTGCTGCACAATTAATATACAATTGCAATACAAGCGACATGTCTTTGTGGGTCTGGAAGCCTGATTTTTGTATAGTGTTTCTGGTGTTCCAGACGCCAAGTGGTACCAGCCATGGACAGTGGGTGATGGTTTACACTTAGGGCAGCTGTGCCCCCTTCACAGCAGGTTCACAGTGCAAGCCACATCCCAGACCTGCCCATGCTGTCCCCAGCAGCACTTTTCGCATTTTAGACATAGCAATGATGTCCTCCATAGCATAAGGAAAGGCTGTCTCAGAGAAACCATGCTCTCAGGGAAGATTTGTGTCATGAGTGATACAACTGGGGGCAGAGAAGACCTACTCAAACTCTGAAGACATCACAGCGTGCTGCTGCCATGCTGTGCAGTTGTGAGCATGCACCAGCAGCCAAAAGAGTCTCTGGCCTCAGACCAGACCCGGGACAACTCTGGGCATTTCAGTAGCAAAGGGTATCTTCATCTGCAGTCACGTAGGTTTAATACTCACTTACAAATAGGCCTTAAACTAAGGAAAATTAGTTTACAAAGTGTATTTTGATTAAGAATAAATGGAACAGAGACATGAATACATGAAGTCTAGAAGCTGAGGCAATAAACCCCCAAACATTTCTTGCTGTTGAGGGGGATTTTAGTAAGACACTCAAAACCCGAGAACAGTATTACCTGTTCTTTGACCACAACCAAACACCATCTTCATTAATGCTAGCATAAAAGAAAAACAGCTATTGCTGCCCTTATCCAGTTACTGCTGAGTAAACATGGGAACTTGAAGCTGGAGAGGCAGGAAGAATTCCTCAATCCTCTTCCCAAAGAAGCTGTGCTAAGAGTCTGCTTTAAGATTCCCAGAATGTGAAGGTATTGTCTTGTTCTCTATTGGAACATGGGCATGTATGATGTGAGGCACCAAAGTGGCTCAGTATCTCAGGAACAGCAAGAAATGCAAATCATTTCATAAAGCAGCACATACAGAGAGAGTCTTTTTGCCATGGCACGATATCAATGACTATGGATGGAGCGCTTTTCATTTGTCACTGATCTGTAATTCACTTCGTTTTTGTCACCCTGAATTATCGTACAGTTTAACACTGAAAAGCCAACTTCATCCATGAGTTACTCTCATCTGACAAGAGGATGTGATAACATTGCTTTTTACATGCAAGAAAATATGGTATAAATTAAAATATTGGAATGGACTGCCTATCTGAAGGACTTTTCTAATAAAATTAGATGCGTTTTTCTGGCATTGTTAATACTAATTTTCACGGAGTGTATGTATCTAGTGATGCTGTCTATCAGATGTCAGAATGCACCTAATTTCTTCACAGTAATTCGGTAAAATCTTGAGAACAGGCAGACCACAACAACCTTCATTAGGTCAGTGGCAAAGCAGTGTCCCCTCACTTTAACCTGAAGCACAATCCCAAGCATTGTGCTTGGAATTGTCACAGAGATGATGTCAGGTGAGCATTCACACATGAGTCTGCTTAGGCAGTGGGATTAGTGCAGTACAAGGGAGACCTTAACATGATGCCTTTACCCTACAGTCTCTCTTTCTTCTTATTTCTTCTGCTCAGACTAAAACATGGATACGATTTCCACAACATAAAACTACTTTGCTCACTTTCAAGCTTTGCAACAACTAGAAATGATATCAGAAAACTAGAGGTATCTATTCCATAACATTTGGAAGTTTGAATTAAAATCATCACCAGCATTTTCTGCCCCCTAAGTCCCCTATCCGCAGGACAACAGGGAACTAGAATAATGTATAAAGTCAAATTCTCAGGATGTAAAAAAACAACAACAAGGCTCTTGCTTGCCTGATTTTTTGGCTGTTCAGTTTGGTTCTGCTCTGTTAAGCTAGGATGAAATCACAGCAAACACTACAGTAACTCTTCTGTTAATTAACAGCCTGCTTCGGAACTGCACTTTTCATTCCCACAAGAAGTGCTGCACTTCCACAAAGTATCACTTGTAGTAAGGCATTCAAACATGCTAATCGCAGCTTTGCCTCCCTGGGAGATGTATGAGCTTACTCTGCATTAGTTAAAGGCTTCTGAGTTGATTTCATTTTATTACTGTTATTACAACTTTGAAAAAGTAGAATTTTTTTACTTTTGCCAACTTGCACAAATCCAGCTCAATACCAGTGATGACACTCTGATATGCTTTACTAAGTTACACATAACCTAGTTAGGTTGACAACAGTGACAGAAAAATGCAGAGAGGAGGGGCTGGGAAGAAAATTTCTTCAGACATCTCTGTTTTTTTTCCATATAGGCTTGTGTGCATTGACTATGATGGGAATGGGATAGAGAAGTGACCGTGCACTGTGCAAAGCAGGTGTGATTGCAAATTGCAACATATGTAAATCCTCCAGTAAAGCTTCCTATAAACCATTTTTTTAAATGATCCTCACTTATATTTTTATTGAGTATTTCAGGCTTTATCCCTCTGCTTCATTTTTATTCTGCTGCTGGGTAGTTATTCAAAGATTGAAAAGTTCCGTCACAAGGCAACAGGATTCAGCACTTGGTTATTGCAAATTCCTGTTTACTGAAACCACTGACGTCAGTGAATAAAGAATCTGGGTTAAAAAAGCACAACAGAGCATGCTACCTGTCTTTGTACTGAATAGCAGGCAGCTGGGAAATTGGCAAGCTTTAGCATAAAACCAGTGTGAAACTGCTTCAAAGAGATGATTTATTTTTTTTTATGAAGGCATTTTAAATGCTCAGCCAAAGTAAGGAAAGTTGGTGTTTTCTATTGAATTAAGGCTTCACTTTCCAATAGATCTAGGCATCTGTGGGCTTGTATTTTTGTATCCACACAGCAGTGAAATTCATCTTGCTAGGAACAGCAGCACTGATTGTGTTGCTAAACAAATTAGCAGGGGACTGGACCTGTAGGTCTGGGAAGAAGCACTCTTCAGAACAGTTGTCCACTGCCAGATAGAGAAAGAAAAGATGCTGTGGAGAACACATTATTAGGATACTGTCTGGGAAGAGAAGCCCCAGGGACATTGCTGCTACACTGATAACATATGATAATCCGCTTGGAAGATTCTAGGGTAATGTTATAACAGGAATAAAATTGATGATGCAATTTCTGACCACGTGTAAGTGGTGGGAGATTGTACAATATTAAGAAAAAGACAAAAACCAGGCCACTGCATGAAGAGAATCTCTGGAGTGCATGAGAAGTAAGCTAACAAGGCATGGAGAAAAGAGCACAAAGGAAGCAGAGAGCCCCAAACCAATTTACAATGAGTCACAGTTCTCCAAAATAACACATTAAACTAAAAATATATCCAGTTGTCATCCAAACAATATGGCACTTTCTGAACCAGATCCTGAAAAGAATAAATTGTCTCCTGAAACTGAGCATTTGGATTTTTCCATGAAATATTGATTAATACCTTTAAAAACAATTTCAACACACGAACACACATGATGATATGATGTTGCCTGTTGAAGGTGTTGCCCCCTTTGAAAATGTCACATATCGAGAGTAGAGGGCTCTTCAGAAGTTCACACACATAGAGCACACTGTGTGTTGTTAATCTACTTAGTTGTATTTGTACACAAACTTGGTCAAACAAAGCCAGATGAATTGTTTTTACATTTTTTTCCTGAAAATACATATCCAAATTACATATATAAAGCCTTTACTACCTCGATCTCACTAGATATTGTTTTCACTGGGACTAATAAAAGTCTAGAGTAAATTAATTTATCTTATTGGTATTACTGCATAGGGATGGGAAAGGCAGATTAGGCTCCAATTTGCAGTACTAAAAATAGTCAAATACACTTGCTGTAGGCATTTTAAAAATAGAATTTTATTTTAAAAGAGAAGAAATAATTTTTAAAAGTTCCTCTAAATCCATACTAGATTTCAAAAACATGGATAAAACCCCCAAGACTCCTCTAGTGGAAAACAAAGGGAACTCTGCCATAATAAATGGTAGCCACATCAATGGCAATGAAAATCATAGGTAAATTAATTGCCTACAAACATGCCTTTATTGTAAAAAAAGAGGTCAGGATAAGATCGATTTGTTACAATGTAGGTGTTAGGTGTTACAGAGTCAATTAGTGAAATAAAAAGTTGGAGTAAATCCATCACTGTCAATTAAGATATATTAAATATAAGATTGTTTCTGGCGTTCTTACACATGTAAAGACACTTACCTTTAGGCTACTGTTATTCAGGCTCTGTGCATGAGCACCAGCCTGCCATCACAATGCTCGAATAATATATTTTAACTGGCTGTTTTCCTCATTTAAAGACGAACTGCTAAGCAAAAACTATGTCCCTAGTGCTGCTTTAGGATGTATTAAAGAACTCAGTAGCAGGACTGAGCATTTTTGCTTAAACATTGTGTGCTAACGTCTTTTGTCCTGCTTTCTTTTCTGGTCCCATCCCCAGCGAGCAGCTCTGAGCAATGAATCATCTTGATTTGTAAAAGTTTTATTGTTTGCTCCTTTTGAAAGGCACATGCCGCTCCATCTTGTTCCAGATCTGGGTGTTTCCACCACCTCGAAGAAAAAGGGCAATAGGTTTTGGGAACTCACAGAAAGCCTGGATGCCTGTCAGCTCCCACTCCCACACCTCGAGGAGAGGATGTGTGAGCCCAGGCTGCTGCACTTGAAGGAGGTGCCCTCCCTGCCCACTCGGATGGAGTGTGCTGACAGCCCAGTGTGAAGAGGGACCCTGACCGGCTGTGGGGTTTGATACGCTTCTGAAATTCCCTAAAACTTCTCTGGATGACTTTGTGCAGTTATTGTCCTCAAGAATCCCAGTCCTATTGCTTAACCAACAGTGACAGACAAGACTGTTCCCACTGCATGATTAGATAGATACAGGAGCAGAAGGTAAAGAACAAGAACCCACATTTTCCTGAAGGAAACCAGGCCAATTATCGGTACTAGCACCGCTATTAGAGGCACCATCAAGTTCACATAGGGAAGACAACCAACACTGTAGAGAAAAAGACATATTTCTCTAAATGCCACCCTGCTGTCCTCTCCCGTCCCTGCCCACCCGCTCTGAAGAGGGCAAGATACAGCTCTTTGTGAATTCATCAGGCACAGTTTCAGGCATCTCAATGAATGAATGTGATGGCAGAAACAAAAGAATTGTAACATTTTGTCCTACACACTGAACCTCAAAGGTCTTGATCTCAAAATGTCACTGGTCAGAGATGTCCAAACAAATATGCTTCAGAAGAATTGTAACCTTTACTAAAAAGGTACAAGTACTTTCTAAGGATATATGTCTTCAGCACAAATACAATGTATATAAATAAAACCAAATCCAGCACCACAGATGGTCTTTTAATGACACTTAATTTACATTACAAAAGCAGAACTGGATGTTTATAGACCTGGCAAATTATCGAGAAAGACTGCTTTACCTTCAAACTGCTACTAAAAAAAGCCTCCATTTCCATAGATGTGTCCCAATGCACTACCTTTTCAGTAATGAGTGCTAGATCTAATCAGAGACAGGTGTATTTCAGTAGGCTGAAATACAAATCCGTATCCAGTGGCTCCTTCAGAGAGCAAAATTCACCTCCATAATTTCCCTTTTTGCAGGGAGCAAGCCAGCTTTAAGTCTCTCTTGAACTTTCAAACTAGGGTTTAAATGAGACTTGGGAGAGGTATCATTGTTATGTTGACCACCTGCCTGAACGCTTAACTTAGGTATGAAGTAGATCATACAGCACAGGAGTCAACAAGCCTTGTGATCAGCAGTGTCAAAGGCTGACAATACATCTAATAATAACCAGCACCGGCACCTCCATATTCTGCATTCATTGCCAGGAGTCAATTATCCACCATCTATTCAAGGGCCTTTTGAAGTCCTTCTTGTGTTACTTGAAAATGAAATTACACCAGGTCAGGTCAGTTGAAATGGCTGGATTTCTTGTTGGCTGAAGTCCACATCTCTTTTTTTTTTTTTTGGCTGTAAGTCAATGCTAGCTGCAAACTTCTAGTGAAGCCGCAGTATTGTATTTAATTAATTATTTATTGATTAAAAATAAGTTTTTTAATCCAAGCTAGCAGAGCTCAGAACTCCTTGGGACAGTCAGTTTTATTTAGCTTTGGCACCAGTGACTCTACCCAGAATTTCTCTAAGCTCAAGCTTTTAAGGGCAACTGCTCCTTGAGTGCCCTGTTACAGCCCCCGTTTTCAGACTGCTGAGGTCTACCACAAACCTCAGTGAGAGGGGAAGCCCAGAACCCTAACATCAGAGCTCCAGAACAGGGAGCACTGAGTGAGCTGCATCAGAACTGCTTTCACCTGGCTGTCATCCAGCTTTCTTCTAATCTTTTCAGTTTCGGCATCATCATTCTCATATAAACTGCTTTTATATGCTGCTTTTCTCTTCTTACCCATTTAGATTATAAAACTAGCTTTTCCTTTCAGCTACCTATAAGCTGATCTGACATCACTGTCAGAAATTTACACTCCACATAGAAAATCATCACAATTATAAACTTTAATATTTCTTTGATGAAGAAAACAATCCTGAGAGATGAACTACTTTGTTTTTTAGGACATCTACTTGGAAATATCTTTATGCAAGTAATTCTTCCATTAGGCGTGAAGAAGGATGTCAATTAAATAAAGAAACTATGCAGCTGAGTAGTGATATTCTATCAATGAACATGGAGGTATGTGCCCAATCCATACATGTTGAAGAAAATACGATGTCAGAAAAGGGCACGATAGCCAGCTGAAGGAAATCTGGTGCAATTTTACTCTGTCACTGATCTAGGTGATCTAAGGTGATCACTGCTCAGTGTCCCCTCCTGTAGGCATGGCTAGCAGACCCAATGCTTTCCTGTTCAAGGGACTGAAAAGTCTCTTGGGCAGACATACTAAGGAAGTTAGGGTAAAGATAGAGATGTCACAGTAAAGGTCCAGAAAGAGAAATGCTCAGAAACCTCAGAGCATCTCCATGATACCAAACAATTACCTCATGGTCAAGGCCATTTTGCTGTGACTAGCTGAAAGCAGTTATATCAACACATTTAAAATCAACTAATAAATTTTCCATTCCTTCCAGGTAGGAAAGATCAAGAATATCAATGATAAAAACTGGAGGTATTTTATGTCCTGTTCCCTGTCCCCAAAGAAAGTTTAAGACTGAGTCTTAAATGGGTGGATGCTGGTTCAGTCAAGAATACATTTATACTGAAAAACAAAGCACAACCTACATTTACAGTTAGAAAAGTTACTCCACAAAGCTGTAAGAAAGCACAACAACAAGACCTCATTGGGGAGCTCATTTTAGAGAAAGCACAGCGGGATGTGTAGCCACAGTAAAATAATACTCAAAAAACCTGACCTAGATAACAGTATTTCTAAGTGACTAGAATTCATTAGAAACAACAGATTAAAAATGTACTGCACAGGATTCTTTGAAGGCTGAGTGTCACACTCAGATTAAATAACCAAACTTATGTAAAAATGAAAGCAACTTTTATTTTTTCCCTTAACAGAAAAAGAACAACAAAGAAAGCTGTGAGTTCTGCTATTAAGAAGAAGTCAGTAATAAGTCAGAATATGAAAAAGAGCTCTGACTTTGTAGGGTTTTATATGAGTGAACACTGTCTTTGGCTATGAGTGAAGCTGACGAGCTCACAGACCTAAGTGCTGTGGGATACCAAATACAAAAGCAGAACCCAGTATAAGTCTCAAAGTTTCCATACTATAAACCTAAAGCATTTTCACATCATTTATTCAAGAAATATGATGATTAAATTATGCTGTCTCATGGTAGCAGTGTATTAGGATGTGTTAGGAAACATCCTTTCCTACTTTCCTGCTTCTCCCTGAGTGCTACAGCAAAAATCCTTAGAAAAGGATGCTTGGGTGTGTCCGCTCACAGGGAAGAAAAGCAAATCAAACCCTTTAGTCCTTGAAAAAGCTTCTAAATTGTGCTGAATAAAGCCCAGGTTACTGCTCCATTTCAGGAAGGCACTTCAATGCTTCTGGACTCAAAGTTAAGTACGTGCTTAAGCACTATAGGAATGCCAAAGTGCCTTTTCACATCAAGCCTTTATTAGCCCTGCAAGTAGAGATGGTTTACTTTTGTATAAGCATGAATAAAGGGATTAGATTCATGGACTTACAGAGCTTTTTTTTTTTTTCTTTTTGCTTTTTTTCTGTGAAAATAATATGATGCATCACAAAATACCTTCTAGTGTAAATTTAAAATTTTAGATCCCTGCAGAAGGTCGTCTGGAAATGTGAAAGATACTCTCCCAAAACAACAAAAACAATAATCAAATCTCTAGCTTAAAATTTGCTAAAAAGGGGGAAGAATTACAGAATAAAAACATGCCTTCATGCTTACCACATTTGACAAGTTTGACAGTTTCTCAAAAATTACTCCAGAAGCACCTTTGAATTGTACAACTCCTTTACAGCTACTGACTGCATGGTTAGTCATTTGTCACGTGACAGTATTTACTTTTGCCCTGAATCAGTTACAGGAGCGAAACTAAGATATTATTTCCTAGAAGACACTAAAACAATGTAGGTAGATGAGCGTGCTCCGTATTTGTTGTTATTTACTTACTACTTGCATTTAGTATTAACTTTCTAATTAACTTCTAAGTATTAACTTCTAATTAATTAATCAAGGTTTTCTAAACAAACTCATTTAAAGGAGCTCAATAAGAAGATGACTACAGTTACCAGCTAATAGAGGGCTCCTTCATTCCCTGAAGATAGCAAAGCACTGGTCGACCATGCTGCAGGAAAGGAATGGTTCACTCCAACTTCTCCAGTCGGGACTGTAAGCAAGCATTCTGCAAAGCAATTCCCACTGGATTTATTAGCAGTGACTGAAGAGGTTGCTGGTCCTCCCATCCTATTCCCATACCACTCTACTGCCACAGTTAAATCTGATGAGTTAAGTGTCTCCAAGTTCCCCTTCACCTCTGCTTTAATATCAAATAAAACCTGAAGGTGAATCACACTGCCCTCAAGCTGGGAGCTGCAGTGGCTGGGGAGCAGGCACACTACATTTTGCTATTTTTACCTCAAGGATAAGAAATTCCAACAGAGGCAGGGCAAAGTAGACGGCAATGACTTCTTAAGCTGCCTCAGCCTGAATCAATGGAGCTCTTCAATCACAGTCTACAGAGCAAACCCCAGCCTAGTTCTCCATCGGCTCCATATAAGCCATCCACAATAGGATTTGCTAAAGTATATTGGGATTTGCTTTCTTTGGTTGGCCAAATCACTGACAAATCTCTGGAATTAAACTTTTTATAACTCAATTTCACCAAGCAGATGAAACTTCTTGGACAGACAGTTCTACTCAGTAAAGCAACTACATGGATGGCCTTGGATCTTGAGCAAATTTGCAGAACTATCAGAATGAAATCTGACTGAACTTTGTGTGTATTTTTTAACTGTACTCTTGCATTCTATAGCTACTATTTTTAGGCGTCACAGACCATCATCTTGCAGGACCAGTAATCTAAAGAAAATCTAGGTATTTTGGAATGAGTGCTCTTCCACCTGAGGTTTATGCAGATTGTCTCAAAAGTCCTAACACAACTGGCACCTGTTCAAGTGTCTCTAGTGACAGCTACTTCCTGGCAGTCATCTGCAAAATATCCCTAGCATTTCCTTTCTTACCATCCAGAACAACACATTATTTACCTGTATTCAGACTTTAAGCCTAAACATTAGGTAAAATTGCTACAAAGTCCTCCTGCTGCTTCAAAAATCTCTGGCAAGCAGCCTTTTGCTGGATGCTGCTTTACTGTGTTTGGTATCTGGCATTTCTGCATAGTTTCCATCACCTGGAAGTTCAAAACATGGTTAACAGTCTGGATGGCTAACACAGGCTATGCTGCTCTCCTAATGTCTGAGTGCACGCTGCCTTCATCCCTCTGAACAAGAGCGGAAAGGTAATGTTGCTCCCAGTTTTTACCTGATTTCTTTCTACTCCAGAAGCTTTGAAAAAAAACTGTTCCAAATTATTTTCCTGTTTTACTATTCATTCAGAATCATGACACTTTTTTCCTGGATGGATTTTCTTCTGGATGAAACTGGATGCATGTTTCTCCCATTTCCACTGTATGGTACAGAAAAAAACATTTCTCCCTACCCAATGTTCCAAATAACTGATTTGAGCTCTACATTTACTTCATAACATTTGCAGCTAAAACTGCCTAAACTATTTAATGCTTAATAAGGATGCATTATTATACATTCTTTCATGCATGAATTTCAGGTTTCCACTTTTAGACTCTCAAGCTGCAGAAAAGAGCAGAGTTTCTTGCTGCTCCTTTATAATTATTTACTTAATTTCACTTGAGGCACTTTTGTGAGGAACACTTCAGTATGAGTTCAGATCTTCAAAGTTAATTTACAGGTGAAGCTGACAAGAACACTAAAAGATGGATAACTGCAATATGCCATGACATTCCAAGTAAATGGAATTGCATTAGGTAAGGATAGTGCCACTTCAGCTCTGAAACAGGAGCTTGTTCTTTGGGAAAGCCTATCTGATCTCCAATACACTAGGGGCAAATCAGGAGCAATGTCAGGACATTGAATGGATTTACATCAGTGACAGAGCAGAAGATAACTGGTTTCATAGAAGGTACTTAAAAAATTGAAGCAGCCTCCAGGTCTCCTCTTCCCAGCCCTGTGCAAATACAGATCTCCAGGATGTATTTCAGGGGGAAAAAAACCAACCAAAACTACGACTCTCACCTGCACCTTTTTGTTTTTCCAAAAATTTTTTTCTGGTCCTAACACATAGTTTATTTTCACACTAAGGTCAGCAAATAGATACTCAAGCATCTTGGGAATTCTTCTTTGTTTTCTCTATAGGGAAATACAGGAATGTCTGTCCTTACAAAGACTGCCCAAAATCTCTACTTAGACCGTGACTAAGTATTACTTTGGATCATGCAAGCCCCAAATTCAGTAAAGCAGTTAAATTTATATTTTGGCTTTTACTTCTGAGCTAAAAACTCACATATACATATGGGTCTCACTGAAATCAGAAGGATTTAAACACATACTTAGTTTTACACTAGAGAGACAGACTTAAGGATTACGTTCAACAGCTTTTTGGAGATGAGACTTAAGCAAGTCAAGGCAAGTAACATATTCAATTAGTATGTATACTTCTCTCTGCTTCTGTGATACAACAATAGTTAAAATGTGTCTGCAGAAGTGATAAATCATACTCTGTACCCCATAAAAAATGAGTTAATGTAATTGAGGTGTACTTCAGACATATTGTTGGTTGTATCATGCTCCTGACTCTGTCTTTCGGGATTATTTTGTCTGACTTACTTCACCAGGAACAAGTGAGTCCCAATTTCCACATGAAGACTTGTTCCCGTAATTGGGAGAGAACAGATTTTCAAGCTCAGATAAGGTAAAATTAATGTGCCAAAATGCAGGTAACTCACCTGAGGATGAGCCCCCTCAGACTACTGTCATAAATCATCATTACTTCAGTCCCTACTCCAGACATTGGAAGAGGCTGTCGTTTAAGCCATTGTCTGAAACACAATTTTGGTGACTGTAAAATCTCGTCTGATCCTCAAGTATAAATCCAAATTATCCACAGTGACTGATAGCTGTATTGTTCTCCAAAGCCTTTATATGTCTCAGAAAAGTTGATATATGTAGAATTTACCATCAGAAATAGTATCTTTAAAAAAAATTAAAATCTCATTGCAGATGGATACAAGTAAATGGCTTTCAAATGATTTTAGAAAAGCTTTTTGCATTTGCTAAAGCAATGAATTTTAATATCCACATCCCAGGCTTGAAAGACCAGATACAGCTCTTTAGCAAGGTAGAGTAGCAAGTGAAGATCAAGTAATAGACACATTTATAACCTAATTCTGTGATGACCATCACATGATGATCTCCACATACATGTATGTACATACATAGATTTTTAACTTTATACTGTATATACTTTATGAAGACATTAAAAACACATACACAAATTATTCATAACAATACTAAAATTGAACCAGGGTGTGCATCAAATTAATGGAGTTTCCAATTATACAAATCTTAGTACTTCTTCAAAAAAAGGTAGCAAAAATTAATTTCCTTTTCCTTTTAATCTTATGATTTAAATAAAAAATATACTGAAATATACCTTAATCAAAACATGAAAAGGCACCAGTTTAACTGGTAAAATAGAAAATATCTTATTTTATAAAAATACTAGTCTCTTCTTTGCTTGTGGTAGTGCTCTTCAGACTTATTACTGCAATTCTCTTGCAGTTTGGTTAAATGTCAATGCTCCAATTACTTTAATAGTCAAACTGTGTGCTATTTTCACCACAGAGTCATTCAGGCTTGTCATGTTTGACAAATCCAGTAATTGAGATGAACTCTTGGAGAATACTGACACGTAACCAGTCATTTCCTACTGAAGAACATTGACCTCTGCAACACAAATCACAGAGGATTTATTCAGCAGCTTGAAAAAACAAACAGACTTTTTAAGTTTAGGATCATAATTTCATACATCTCCATTCAGTTCCTTGTTTATTCACTTTCTGCTCCACTGGGGTGGGTATTAAAACATTAGGGGCACTTTCAATAAGCACAAAAAAAGGACTACATCAAGTATTCTGAAAATCTATTGTGAATTAAAAATGGCCTAGTCGATTGTAAGAGGCTGAGTGTGCTGTCAAACAGCCTCAAATCCTCCCTCAGTGTTCCCTGCCCCCAAGCAGCTGCACCCCGCCCCAGCTTCAGTTCATTACCAGAAGAAAGTATTATACTAATTACATAAAGTATTTATCAACAGTGATCATTTCAGTCGTTCCAGTACATTAACCCTTGCAGGGGCCTTTTTATTTTTACTGCACCTCCCCCCATGAGGTCCTGCAGCCAGTGTACTGAAACCCCAGGACTCTCCTGATTCACCTTGGATTCACTGAACCAAGCACAAGCAGTGCAAACCCACCAAGTGTGTACTTGCTGGGCTGGCAGGTTCTTGGGTGACACCTCTGAGACAACCATCAGTGTTTGACAGATCTGAACAGCTACAAGCCCACCACATTTCCATCGAAAAACAAGTATTTTGCAATGACAGCTTGTTGCAAAGGTAAAATGCAACAAAGGTCTGGGATGAGGATGCAACCTAGTTCAAATGCAATTCTGAAGCTTCTCTGTGATCTCCATCAACTGGTGACCTCATGCTACTTTGTTATGAAAGACACTACAGAACTTAATACCAGAATTCAGCCTGTCTTTGGATGAAGAACTACCATTTCATAGAATGAAATTAACTCGCCCTCAAAGTAATATAACCCCAAAAAGAAAGAATTGTGATCAAAAGCAAATGACGGATAGAAATATAAGAAGAAATAATTGACATAGACAATACCAGCTTCCAAGAAATTATCTTTGCAGTTGCCAAAATTAAACACCCTTTTGAATGCTTCTGCCTGCCTTCATCAGAGACAGTAGCTGGTCTAGGATGTACATTACCAAACGAGGCTTATAAGAAACCTTGCTTCATGTCTCCTCTCCCAAAGACTTTTTGCTTGATCTTTGTCAAGTGAATTCATTTATCTATTTTACAAGCTGATAGATTGTTCCTCCCTGGAGTCTTTGAAAGAAATGAAAGCTAACTATCACAGGTCACGTAGCTTCTGCAGGGGATAAAGACCTCTTACATACTAATGACAGCATGTCCATGTAATTTTTTAATACATTCTAATTCACAAGCAAGTATATAGCAACCACCAAGATGAAAGGATATCAGAAAACATCTGAGAAGGCAGAACTAAGAGAAAAATGAAAAAAAACCAAACCTTAGAAGGAAAAGATAAACTAGAAATTATTTGTGCAGGATTCTACTTTCAGGAAAAAGGAAGTGTTCAAAATCCTAATAAAAAGGGAAAGTGAATAACTAAGCAGTTCTACTCTGGTTAAATTACTACACATTTATATCCATACTGTTTTTTTTTCCAGTATAACTTTTTCCATTAGGTGTGCAGTGCCCACCTGAGCGATAGAGACCAGGAACCTACTACGAGGCTACTTGGAGAACCTGGTAGTGTACAAAGCCTTGGAGCTGGGGAGCAACAACAATGCTCCCTCTCAATGCAGAGGTGATGTAACCCACATCAAAGGAAGGCACTTAACTGTCCCTTCAGCTGGATACTGCAGATTCCAGCCTTTTCCACAGGAATGCACAAGACCTTCACAGAAGATGGTGGTTAGTTACTCACACATCATGCATTCAAACAGAAATCAGCCTCTGGTACAGGGCACAGCTGACTGAAGCAATTCAATGCATTTGCCTCGAGGAGTCTGACTCAAAGAGCAATAGGAGGATCGGCTCTCAACACCAGTCCTCTCCAGGCTCACAGTCCTCAGAAATCCTCAGAATCTCCACTGGTCACACGCACTGCGTCCATCTTTACCCAGGAGTGCATTTGCCAAGATCATGAGTTAACTTTCTGGCTCTTCGTGTGACACAAATCCAGTTGAGCCTCGTAACAAGGAAAAATCGGCACCAAGAAGGTCACAGGGAAGACCAGGTGCTCTCCCAAGGTACTGCAAGCTGGATAGCAGTACCTTGCGTTCCCTGAAGGCACCACAGTCTCTTGCACCATCTGCATGCGACTGCAGCTGCCAAAGGGGTTTCCCTAAGTGTCAAAACATACAGAGTCCTGATCCACCTGTAGGCACCACCACAGTGCAGAGAGGACAACAAACTCCTTGAGTTTAGCTACGAGCACTTATGGATAATTTGCATTAGGAGGAAGGTAGCTATTTCTTCAAGGCAGAGCCATAAAGCCTGAAGAACAGCACATGTGCAACACAGTGGTCAGTGCCCTGCCCTCCTCTCCACCACAGAAAAGCTCCCCACCCACTTTACCAACCGAGGGAAAACAGATGATGCCACATCTGCCAATGCATGCTGGGCATTTATGTACTTTTAGACTTATTTACTTCCTCCTTCCCCATCCACCTGCTGGTACATGACCATATTACATTACAATTCCAGACAACCTCAAACCCCATGCACCTAAGCAGATGAAGCTTTTCCTTCCTGAGACACCAGCCTAGCTACTCATGCTCCCTGGCCTCACCACCTCTAGTGACAGTGGGGCTCTAGCAGAAATCATTTGCCTTTCTGTCAATGCGGAGAAAAGCAACATGCCAACTCAGCACACCAAAAATTGGAAGTTTGCATTAGGCTGCAGGCAGAGCTTGAGATATTGGTTATTGTATATGAAGTTATAAACAGGCATCAGACAACTGTTTAGCCCAGCTTTGGGAAATGGGGGAAAAGGTATTCCTCCTGTCACAAGATGCAGTAAATCCAAATCTCATTCCCCTTCCTTCTCCAGTAACTTCGAGCCTGGTCCAATGTATTCAGGTGACTGTCCCTCTTCCTGTACCTTATTGCCACAGAGCGGATTCAGAGCTACAGAGCAACAGAGTAGATTCTCACTTTTGTACAAAAAACCCAGGATTGCAACTCCCACACTTTTCATGAGGGCAATAGACTGTACACCACAACAGGGAGCAAATTTTTCAAACTGGAACATGATGACCTTCAGGGTACGATTTAGGAATGCTGATCCTTCTGACAGTGGGGCTGCACTGAATGACCTTTTGAGGTGCCTTGCAGCACTCCTTCCTATGACTCTGCTTGCAAAGCCCCATTTATTGGACAGCATTTCTGGCAAAGACAGAGTTTGCGTTCCTAGGTATTACACTCAGTATTACCGGCCTGTTAATTTGTTATTTACATATGGTTATCTATCTCATCTGGTCCCTAACACACAATTCAGCTTATTTTCCAAGACTATTAAAATTTTTATTTACAGGTAAACAGGGCCAAAAAGTGACAGTTATTAGCTGGTGACTAATAAATGAGGAAATGTCTGAGACATGCTTTCCAACATTTCACTTTGGTTGCCATAAAAAGCAACCTACTGTACAGGAGATAGTTGCTAATGATTATATAAAAAACATGTTATGGAAATCTCCAGGCTTACATGTGGTTTTTTTTTCTGTATAAACATCTGCTGCCTCATGAAATTTATCTTTTCTTTAAATAATCAGTATTTCTCAAGGAACATTTTAAGGCCTCAAAGATGGTCAAAGCCAGTTTTGCTGACTGATTCAAAATCAGCATATCTCTTCTGACAGTCTGAGAACAGATTATAACATCCTGTTTGGGTTTTTTTGAGGCCACATCCTTCTCTGCAAAGTCCCAGTGAATCAGATGTTTGAATACCTAGTCTGAAAAAAAGACTGCTCTTGCAAAAAGAGGCAACAGTGAGGGAGGAGTAAAAGGGCAGAAAGAAAACATTATTTAGGATTTAAAATTGGGAAGGCAGGCAACTCAGAGGAGCAAAAAAGCATAAGAATGAACTAGGAAGATTGTGGCTTATGCCTTCCAAAAGTGCTACTTTGCAGAGTGGCCTGCATGACAAGCAGGTAGGTTTCTTTCAGGAGATTCCAGGATGGAAGAAGAAGAAAGTATTACTTGCCATATATGTTTAGGGATATATTTTTGATGCTGTAACTCTTTGGGGACAAATAGAGAACAGACATCTTGCTGTTTGGTAGAAGAACAGAGACTCTATTAGGAGTATTTGCCCAAAGCTATAACAATTTAAGGAAGTATCAACAGCCTTACATCAATAATTAGATCAACAAGGGGCAGGGAAAGGCAAGTTTATTTACAGACAAGAAAACAAATGCATGTTGTATGCTACTGATCATATTCAAATGTTTAATTACACTGTATCTAAAGTGTAATTTTTTCTCAGTTACAAAATTAAGAAACACTCCTTTTCTTAAAATAAAAAGTGGATTTTTCAGAGTATTTTAGGTTAATTCACAGTTTGTTTGTTTGTTTTTGATTCAGAGATAGTTGACTCTATGCTGGCTTATAAAAATTTTTTTTACAAATACCCTAACATAGTCTAAGTGGAATGGTTACAGCTACGAAGAATATAATAAATTGGTGTTAATAGTACCTAATAAAGGACTTATTAACACATCTGGAATGGAGATCCAAAAGGCCTAATGTCCCATGAACAATAATATATTCCTTTAAAATAACAGTAACCATTTCAGTCTCAGAAAGAATTAGTTTTGATTATGTTCTGAATACATTTGCTCATGTTAGTATACGTGATCTTTAATATTCCCTTTACATTTACATTGCCAACAACTGTACTAAGTTCTTTAGAGAACAGAGGAAATCCTTGCCTTGGCAGGATGAGGGTCTTCAGAGAGAAGAGTGGGAACAGGAACACTGCACACACATTACTGAACACATCTGTGTGCACTGCAGCTACCAGAGTGTGTTTCCCTGAAGTGCCACTCGCAGCCTCACGTGGAGGAAGGTCTGTTCACACCAGGCTGCAGCCCACAAACTACAGGTTAAAGAGAAGATCCTTTAGGGTTTGTCCTAACAGGATACAAAGGGCTCCATGAGTGATTATCTCCTCCTATGAGCATGGAAAACTGAGATGAAACACTCTCATTTACCCATAACACTGCTCTCACAAACTTAGGGATGCAGAGGATAATAAAAGAACATAAAGTAGTCAGGGCTCTTGGTGATACTAAATGAGATCTTTTAATTGTATTTGCTTTATGTGGCTCTGGTAGCTATGATGCTTTCGATAAAATCTTGTTTGAGTTGCTAAAGCTTAATATGAAAGCCCAGACTGGGATTTTTCATTTATTCTGAGAATTTATATCATTTGGGCCATTCTAAGATAATAAATTCTATGGCACTTCTTATTTTTTAGCCATAAAATTTGTGATTATTATACAGAATTTTTAACATATAAACATACATAGATAACTTGAATATGCAGTCTATTTTTTATAAGTATAGTTGTATATAATCTATATAGTATGCAATATATTTAATGTACATTTATACATTAAATAGTATGCTGTATTGTGCCCTTTTTCCTTAGCACATTGCAAAATTCTTTGTACTGGCTAAACAACAAGAAATTATAGAAGATGTTATTTATTTTTTATGCATGTTGGGCTTGTGATGTAACTACTTTTTTCCCCTTTTACATCTATTTAGTTAAAGTGATTGTGCCACATAATTTTAAAAGTGGAAAATCTGAACAATGGACTGTACAAATAGGTGTACTCTATCATGACAATCTAACATCTAACCTCAATATCATAAAAGCATCTTACAGATTTGATCTGCATATTTATCTGTTCCCCTTTCAATCTGAAAAAGTGGAGTAGCTGTTGAAAATATGCTGTTAATTGTTCTCTAACATCCGTTGAATAACTCTTGAGAAAATATGAAATCAAAAGGGTACCTTTAATGGATAGTTTCTTCTTTATATCTCCTTCATATACGCATTTATAAGTGTATATTACATACGTCAACCCCTAAAACTAACAGGAAATATCAAATTACTTTGAGTAGAAACTGAATTTTCTTCCTAAAGGCACAAACTTGCAGATACTGCCTACATTGAAAATGAAGGTAACATAAAAGTTTCCAAATGAGAAGGAAAAAATGAAACAATTCTTCACACACTAAAGATAAATAATAAGGTGCAAAAACATATACACACACACACACACACACACAGAGGAAGCTTGTCCATAGTAAGAAATTATTTAGACTTATGTTTCTGGTTGGTTTTCATCCCACCAGCACCCTATAAACAAAATTATAACCATGTATTACAGACTGCCTACTTACTGTTAACACACACTTAATCCTGCCAAGGCCAGTTCTACAGCAAACATTATCAGTGTGCAAACCACAAATGAACAAAATTACCATCTGCACACTGAAGAACAGAATTGCAAACATAATTATATCTCTTACGTGTAGTAAGTACACAGTTGTTTAAAATTTGGACTTACAACCTGTTTTTCAAATAATGGCTTCAGTCTGCTTCCAAGTCACCAAGCTAATGGCTGTAATAAGTAGCTATACCTCTTAATCAGAGAATGTCACAATAAGCATAGTGCATCTATCTATCTAATCTTTTCTGGCCATGTTATTACGGTTTATGAGCAGTTTTACCACCCATATGTTATGCTGTCATGTTCTTCTAAAAGCTGGTTATTAGGATTAAATGGGGAAAGTGAAATATGAATGCTTGTATAAATTGCAGAGATGAATGCTGCTAAAAGCAAGGTGTCCTAGGTCAGAGAAAGACATGTCATATGTTGCAGGGCATGCCACTTATTTCAGCAGGAAACCCACACAATTTGCTTGGACTCTGCCAGGCTTTCTGACTCATTGCCACAGTTTGGCTTCATATGGAAAACAACAGCTGATCCTCATTTGTTTCTACCCTAACATGCACCATGGCTCAAAACACTAGAATCAATCCTTCTTCTCACCAATTTTAAAGCCAGATGCTGTAATGACTGTGTTATTCATCACATTAAGACCACTATACCTCATGAAAAATCACTGATATCCCTTTCTGACCTTAACAATACACCAAAATTCAGAGGACTGCTTTCATTAGAATAAAAAGTTCATAATTAAATCAGAAATCCTTAGATGCAGACCTTCACGTTTGGTACAAAATACAAGAGATGCACAATGGGGTATAACAAGAAAATAAAAGAAAACCCCAAAAATCCCAAACCCACAAAGAACCTTGGATGTGCCACTGACAATGAATTATGACTTGCATAAGAGCCAATACTATAAGGCTGCTTGGGGTGAGGGAGAGACAATTCTCATTCCGTAATATTTTAGCAGAAGAAAACAGGAAGCAATTACTGTGCTCTGCTCAGTACTGAGGAGGCCACATTTGCTGTTTTGGTACATTGCACTTGCAGGAAGTGTGGAGAAAATGGAGAGAATGTATAAGACAGCAACATATTTAAGAGAGCTCCTGAAAATCTGATCAGGAAGGAGAGACTGAAAGGTGGGGTTTCCTTGTCTTGTAAAAAATGAGAGCTTTCTGAGAAAAAGGTTTTTAAAAATGAGGACAGTGCTGGTTTTCTCCATATCTAGACCAAAAAAATCACTGATTTAACTTGCAATTAAAAAAAAAAAAAACAAGAAAAAGGAGAAAAAAAAAGATAAAAAAGTAATAATGTTCTAATTCTAATTAATAAGAGAGCAGACCTTCCAACTAAAAGGACCACAAAGCAGAGAAATAGACTACTGCAAGCAATCCACTTCACTGCAGATTTTTAAGGAAGAAATTCTGTAAGAGATAAGGTAGCCATAAATATTCATCCTAGCAGAACTAGATGACCTTTAGAGATCCCTCCTAGTAGAAGCAGTCTAAGAACCATGGTGGTCCACAAGGCAGATGGGAAGAGATGAGCCCCTCTTCTCCTGTAGCATGGCTTTCCATCCCAGCTGAAGAAGAAGGGCTGGTAGGGCTTGGTGCTCCCATCCAAGGGCCTGGAGGAGTCACTCTCACAACTTTTCTACCCTCCAGTCTTGCATTTCTGAGACTGACAAGATAGAGCTGCATAACGGAGATGAATGACAGAATTTCTCTTTTCCTGCATAGCAGCAGTCAAACAATGTAATTTCTTCAGAAGTCCCTCTGTCAGCACATCATCCAAAAGCCATCTGCCGTTTCCTAGAGCTGTCTTCCTGTAGCCCCTGGATCCTCCCTATTGCCTTTGCTGTGACCCTCTGCCATGGTCACCCAAGCCTTCTCAAATCTTTGCACTGACAACAGCTCCCTTTGGGCTGT
This sequence comes from Sturnus vulgaris, assembly GCF_052056855.1. Taxonomy (NCBI): domain Eukaryota; kingdom Metazoa; phylum Chordata; class Aves; order Passeriformes; family Sturnidae; genus Sturnus; species Sturnus vulgaris. Next base: position 92,795,607 of record NC_142243.1, on the reverse strand, counting down.
GGGACCAGACTCCAGTTATTGTAGGAACCAGGCTACATAGAGGAGGTAAATGACCTCGATGCCTATCCGGACAGCAAGACTGAGATCCACCCATGATACACTACGGTGTATTTATCACTAAAACACAAGCTAGGGCACTTCTGTGACATCTTTTGCTACATCACTAGAATGGCAATGTCGTAATTGGAAGTTTACAAACTTCTCCAGGGTGAACTCTGTTCCCAAGTTTTACTATCCTTCCTTTAAGACATACACATCTTTAAATGTCTCTTCTGCTACTGTAGGAGGAAAGATTCCTTCAAAAGAACATGAAAGCTATAAATTGAGAAGAGACTTTTTTTTTTTGGTAGCTGCCTCTCAGATTCTGGAAAAGGCCATTGGCCAAAACTGGCCATGTCCAGTTCCAGGGAGTTTTAATTCTGCACATGATGGGCAGCCCTGTACCAGAGGGCTGGTATTGCAACATGGCAATGTGTAGACGAACAGCATCCATACCAGTCTTTTGGTGACCTTATGTGCTGAATGAGCCCACAGCTGGCTGCTGAAGTAAATGGGATGCCAGCTGATGATGCAGAGCACCAGTGCTGTGTGCTTACAGCGCTGCACCTACTAATGAGCTAGGCTGCTGCGCTCTGTGGTAGCTGAAGTTTCTATGGAGCTTTTATCTTCAGCTTCAGTGAGTTACAATAATCCAGCCTGCTTGTGCAGAATGTGTTCATCACTACTGCTAGAACCATGCCAAAGAAAAGGAGGCATAGTTTCTTGAACAGTCAGAGGTAGAATAATTAATTTCTGACTATTTCTGGCATCTTGGTATTGAAGTACCAGCTAGAATAGAATGCTGCACAGAACTCATAATGCTTTGAAAAAGGAAGGTCAAGTGCTTTCCCAGAGAAAAGGGGTCAGTGCCTCTTCTGCTTCCATCAAATCACTCACACTAGATGCATTGCTATGCTGTGGCTTGGATACACTGCAAGCCAGCCACTCTTGCTGAGTAATTTAACAGGATATTGTGATCTACACGTCAAAACCAGTAGGAAGATCAAGTATGGATGTTAATATGATTTAAAAGGTACTTTGCAGCAGCAACAGCTAGAGACACAATTAGGTCCCTGTCTCTGCTAGTCAAGGAAATATAATGGAAGATTAGTATAAGTAATTACATTACACTGGTCAAAATAAAAGAGCTAAGCACTGCATTTTCTTTCGTGTCTGTACTCATTCGCCTGCTTGAAGTGGCAGCTCCTTAATGCCTTAGCTGTGATAATACACTGTGGGAGCTTTATTGCTGGTGTACCTTTACCATTCTGTTCACTTCCTATGAAACAAAACTAAGTAATGGCAGCACAAAGTGGTGCTTTGCAACATATGTTGGAATAAACACTTCTCTAAACACTTCTCACTTCTCACACAACAGCCAAACATTACGATGGAGATGTATGAGAGGATGGGCAATCTTCAGCACCCTACTGGTAGCTAAGTACCACCTTGTAGTGATGTGACAGCCTAAATTGTTCCATATAAACCATCTTGGCTATAGGGAAAAAAATCCCATCCCAGAAAATTAATCCTTAACGTGGTAAAGCCTCCCACATTTTTCCAGCTTCCAGCGTTCCTCTGAAACAGCCTGCCTTGTTAGTGTGTACTAAAGCAAAGAGAGGTTTAGCATCAGCCAGAGGTAGCTGCTGGCTTTTCATCCCAACTTGAGGGGAGAGAGGGAAGGACTGGCTTTTTCAATGACAGAATCTGGAATATGGGATGCGGAGGGGAATATGCTCACAGTATTAACAACAAAACAGGACTGCCAGGATGTTTTCCTCTCTGATGTAAGGCAGTGAAAAAGAGTTGTACATAAAGCAGGAAAAACATCTGACCATTCACAGAGACGTCAAGACCTGCAGTATTTTCTGCAACAAATAACACCTTGTACTGCAACGGCCTTTAGTCAGTCTATGTGACTGATGGACACATGGTACTCATACAGCCAGACATGGTCAGAGCATGAGAACTTTTATCCTGAGCAGTGTGCCAAAGGGGGCCTCTCTGCCTTACTCATTCAGGCCTTTCTGGGATAAAACTGCCTCACAATGCAATTTTGCATGCAGAGAGAGGATACAGGACCTTTTGATTTCTCCCCCTACTGTGTGGCCTCCTTCTTTCTGTTACCAGCCATAATTGCAGCGCTGGTATGAAGCCACGAGCAGGCTGGCAGAGCATCACCCTGCTCTGCACAAAATGGCTGGACAAAGGTGAGCCAATACAGCATCCATACCATTCCCACTCCAGTGAAGCAGCAACCGTGACTTGCAGCCATCTGCAGGCACAGCCATCAACACAGAAGTCCCCAAGGAGCAATTCACATTTTAGAGATCCCAGGCATGTCAGGAGAACACACACCTTTTTCTACATCCCTTAGGGCTACAACACACAGTAGTGGGATGCCAACCTCATTCCTAAGAATATCCTTCTCCCCATTAAGTCTTATAAATGAGCTCAGCATAATCCAGTTATACTGGTGATGGTCCACTGGGCATCACTTTTTAAAATGTTGCCAAAGATCAGGAGTTCAGGTTGCTTCCTCAGCCCATGAATTTCATGTAGTATTATCTAGCAGTACTCAGTAAATTTTCAACTGCTGCTATAAAATGAAATAAAATGACCAATAAGCACTATTTTTAACCACAAAACATCTTACTCATTATGCAAGATATACTTCTGTCATTCTCTGAGGGAAAAATGCCTAATTACTTCCATTATATCTCACTGGAAATAAAACAAATAAAACAAGAAAGACTATTGAAGGATGAAAATAATGGCAACATGTGGTACAGGGGCTGACCTTAGGAGAGAGAGGTATTAATCATGAATATATGCAAATTACAACAGGAGTTTTGAGAAAAGCGCTGCCAATTAAGAAAACTGTCTGTGTTACATCATGGAAGACACACCTAAATAATATTTGCTTAACCTTAACCCATACTGCTCTGTTTGCATGTACAGGGGCTGGAGAACAGTGGCACAGAAGATAGATGAAATCCTGACTTCTCCCCCCGATGTACTTTCTGCTGCTCTTTAGGACGATAGCTCAGTACAATTCAGAAAGGTGTTTTTCTAAAAACTTTTAGTGGCTGTCACTTATGTCTGAATGTAAGGTCAGTTTGACAAAATCTTTAGCACCCTTATGGCTTAATACCTGCATACATATATATGCTGGTTTTACCTTAACAGGCAATGGTATAAACCCTTACCTTTTCTCCTTTCTGATGAGTCCCTGTCACTTGCACACATTTACACCAAGAGCTATATACTGAGAAAAAATAATAATAACAAGTAGTGACATTACATTTCTTCAAACACAATGGACAGCCATTTCTGAGGAAACCTCTATGTCCTCCTCCACACAAAACCTGTGAAAGATCAGAGCAGCAGCTACTTACTAGTAGTCTATAAAGCTGCACACCCATAAATGGGCTGGATATGCTTGGTTATCTATCAGATATGCATAAAGGTGGTGGTGTGGCACACATTAGAATTCATTACTGCACTTACTGTGGTGCTGTTTCTTTTTTTATCCCTGAGGTATATTCAGGCCTCCACAAAGAGTAGATGATTCTGTGCACAGCTTGGAAATCCATCCATGAAGGAGTGTGACATGAAAGATGTATTAGATAGCTGTACTTTATGGGGCCACAGTTGTCATTTTTGTGGAGAGGCACCTGTTACATGAAAAGTATTTACCAGATTTGACAAAATGGGGTGTAAGTGGTCATGAAGCCCTAAAAATCTCTACTTAAAATTGAAAGAGCAAATGTTTAAAGGGCATCACAGCCATCATTCCTACACAAGCAGTACAGCACTGGGAAGAACACTGATGCACTAAGATTAGTGTGAAAGGTTCTTAGCAATGACTACCTGCTAAACACAATGTAATTAGAGAACACTTCCCTATGAATTAAATGCAAATACTTTGATATGTTACTGAGCACATTACATTAATAGTATTAGCATATTAAATACAATTTAAGCCTTGTTCTCAAGCATCTGAATTTTTACCTAAAATGGCAGTCAGGCAGAATACTGTATTTCCACACTAGGGGCAGGAGGGGGACTGGAAAGCTTGGTGAGGCATGAAAAATTGAATTTCAGGAAGGCAATGGAAAGGACATTGTTGGGCAATTACAGCGCTCCAGTATTTGCCATCCGCAAAGGCTGCAATCATCTGCAGCGACAGCGTGGTGCACGGCTCCCCCAAGGCACGGCACTCCAGTTAAATCAATTTGTCAGGAGCGGGGCTGCTGCCTCCCTGCTGCAGAGGAGGCCCACTGGAGCGGGGGACAGCTGGGGCACACAGCTGTCTCTCTGCAGCAGATCAATTAGAACATCAAAATTCATCTGCTAATTAGCAAGCACGTACAGAGGGGAAAGAAACCTCCCTTAAATGAATCATTTCCATGTATTAATGAATTCAGTGACATCCCACATTCAGAAACCAGCCCAACAAGAAGAGACACGAAAAGCACCAGCTAGCACAATGAGACAATTTCATTATTGCAAAAGGTGATCCTATTGCTGAGGTGAAAAATAAAACTCCCTACAACTAAAAATTTGCACTTCCAATATCAGTGAAAGAAGACCCACATCACATTAGTAGAGCTACTAATGTCTGATTGCATTGTAAACACTCATCACTGTAAGACTGCATTGAGAGCAAATACAAGTGGGACCAGGAAAAACCCAAATCACGGTCAGCCTGACATGCTGCTTGCTTTGGAACATGCTGAAAGTCCCTTGACTTCTGTGATTGAGAACTGGGCCTCAGGTCAGCAGTTTTTATCCTTGTTTTAATTTATTTTTATATTCAACCTTTGTGTTATTATTAGAACAACACTTACTGTTTATTCACATGTTGCAATGTTGCTGAGGGTGTTTTTACAAGAGAACTTGGCCAAAGTCAGCTGCTGCTCCAATGCCAGTTCAAGGCTTGGCAGGACAAGGTCACTATTTTTTTTTTTCTGATAGTTTAGCTTGTTTGGCACAGACAAGAAAACACAAACCAACAACAACATACTACATTTTTTATCAGAGCTCAGAGCGTAGCTGTTAATTGTTGCACACAGAGCTCCCAAACCTAGGAGAAGCCAGGTACATTGACTGATAACACACAGAAAATTAATTTTTTCAGTTGGGAAGAGCCCCATTAACCTCTGTTACTTCCAGTGCCTTGCCCATCACAGCCTAATTGCAATGGACTTGAGGGCTCTTCTTTGGATACAAAGCACAAACCCTTTGCTCTTGAAAGTTTTTTCTGAGAATGTTTGTACAATGCCTGTGCTGTTGGAAGTGCTCAAAGAAAAGAGAAACAATGGTGAGGAGAGGACTAAGACAAAATGACCTCCCAGAAACAGCAGCATAATAAAGGAAACTCTAAATCTGGCATCTGCAATAACCCTACTGCTCATCTAAGCAGCTGACTCACTAAATTCTATACATTTTCCAAGGAGTTATCTTTTTTAAGGCTCTGTTTTCCTACAACTGTATGTTGTACATGTAGGAACCCACAAGTATAGATTTGATTTTCAGGCCATTTGGCATCAGATAACCAAGTGAAAATTATTATTTTGAAATAAATTGCTGCAACCCCCGCAGCTCAATGAAGCCACAACACAGAATTCCTACTTGGAAGCTATATTCTTTAACCTGACAAACAGGTGCTAACTGCTTACCTTGTTCTCAGATCTCTAGTTTCTCACCAGGTGTTTTCCCCTTTTATTCTTATAAGGACGCTCATTAAAACCAAAACTGTGTTAGATGGCTGAAAACAGAGCCACACAAGAATGTCGGTACCTGAGGAGCTGAACTCTCCAAGGGAAGGCTATGAAATGTTATTGCCAGCTCTGCTGCAGTAAGACAAACTGCCACAAAGAGCCACGTCCATTCTCATCTATTGAGGGAGGTCAGCTGAAAATAAGTCACAGAGGAAGTCAACCAAGATAGTAAAGTGCCCCCACTTGCCTTGTAATAACGAAGAGTGTGCATGAAAAATGTTTAATAATATGAGGAAGCTTTATCATCACCCTCACTTCTTTTCAAATCCTGCACTGGACTTTCATCTTGCACAATTTCCATTACACCCAATGATCCTAATGTGTGAGCTGGAAGAGTGTGACCCACCAAGTATTACAGCTTTAAGCTGCCATTTAGTATCAAATTTCTTTCTTAAGTGAGGATTGCTGAATACATGAAGCACAGAGCTATAATATATACTCCATTAAAAGCAGCCCAGAGAATGTGACATTCTTCTTATCATATTACCTCAGTTACTGGCAGAATAATATAATTACGATTCACATTGGAGTGGCCTACAGAATGGATTAATCAAATTTTAATATAAAATACAGCCACTTAGAGCATATTCCATTCAGTAGTTTGTTCAGTCAAGATGCTGGGTAGGGAGGGGAAGTGCAGTTATTCCCAGTAACAGGACAACAATTGCTTTTAAGTCAAATGTGGCATCAGGATGTTTAAGCACACATTAGAGGATGCATTGGTGTCACTGCTATTGTGCTGTACTCTGTATATAATTCGACATGGATGACTGCTGTGTCACTTTTTGTCCCTTAAGCTTACAACACAAAGACCTGAAAGAAATTGGTATCCGAGTGTGTCTAGCAAGGAATAAGTAATTCATTCACTAAGAAAAACTCTTAAGCTTCCTATATTCATGCAGACCAAGTGGCTGGATTCTGTTCTGAAGGACATCAGTGCAATTTCAGAGCACAGTCATCAAAAGCACACCAGTTCTGACTGAGCTGATATCTCCTGATTTGATTATAAACAGATGACTTAGAAGTTCAGTGTGTTCCATTGATTAGATCTTGAGTAACTCCAAGTGCAAGGAGATACTGTGATAAGTGTGCAAAATTCTCACCTCATAGATAGTTTTTCAGAGAATCCACTTGGGAACTATGGTTTCAAGTGTTCAGGTATGAAACTAAATGCAGAAAAGACACAAAGGATACAAGAGGCAAGAGGTATTAGATACAAAAGGCACTTTGAATGAGTTTAGGCTCATTCTTCACATCTTCTGCAGCACAGAAACTCAGGTTTGCTGCTCTTCAGTTTTAAGGCTCCAGTAAGGCACTCACATTCTGATAACAGGAGGAACTGTGCCAAACTAAAAATTCAGTGCCAGCTACCTTTTAGTTTACTGTGTCTAAGGGTCCACTCGTGCACTTTACAGCTATTCATTTTATCCATTTGACTACAATATCCTAGCTGTTTATGTGTTTTTCTTCTTGAGGGTAGTTTAAGCCCATGAATTCCCTGAATATCATTAATGGGTTTTGTTGTTGTTTTATTTTGTTGGAGTTCGGCCTTTGGGGTTTTTTGTTTGCTGCTTTTTTAAAAAAACCCAGTCCATCTGGTAGTCTCTTAGGGCTCTCACCTCAACCCTTACTGCCTCAGAGCATCTGCTTCCTTTATTCTTTCTTTACAGTAGATCCAATTGCTCTTTTCCCTTTGCTTTCTTTCTTCTGTTAACTTTTTGTTGGTTTCTATCTGCTATGTCTGATCATCTTTGTTCATTCATAGAATTAGCTCACAGTTTGCTTGAAAGACGCCTTAAAGACCGTGTAGTTTCAATCCCTTTTCCATGGGCAGGAACACCTTCCATGAACTAGAACAAAATTAGAATGTTTCTCAAAGCACTATCCAGCCTGGGATGAGGCATCCACAACTTCTCTGGAAAACCTGTTCCAGTGTGTGTCACTACCCCCTCTGTAAAGAATTTTTTCCTTACATTTAATCTAAACCGACCCTCCTTCAGTTCAAGGCCATTACCCCTTGTCCTATCACTACAGACCCTTTTAAGAAGTCCCTCTCCAGCTCACCTGTAGTGTCTGGAAGGCCTAAGTCTCCCCAGAGCCTTCTCTTCCCCAGCCTTATCCATCTTCTGATCTCAGCCAAAACAGAGCATCAACCTCTCCTCCCTGTCATTAGAAGTCTCACTGATTTTCAGGTCATGAACACTGATGTCTTTTTTGCCTATTAGAAATTTACTCTTGCATTCCTTTGCCCCTGTGCATGTGGTCAAAGATCATCCCTCTTTTCCACTTTTTTTACTCTGAACTCACTCGTTCTTCTGCCTCATTACAAAAGTATGGGAACTGTTCAGATATCCCAATTCCCACAAGCATTTTTACAAATACTGTTTCAAACTCTCCATTTCCATTTTTTAACCTCTTGCAGTAGTCTGGTTACTATTTCTTGTACAAATTCCTGTCTTCACTTAAGGCTTTACGATCTTTTTGGTGAGTTGTTTTGGTTTGTTGTGGGTTTTTTTTTGTTGTTTTTGGTTTTGGGTTTTTTGTGTGTGTGTGTGGTCTTTTTTCTAGTTCTTACAGCTCTCAATACACTCAGGATTTCACGAATTGTTATCTTCTTGTGGTTATGACAGACCCTTGTTGAGATCTTTCATGTTTCACTCCCTACCCCTACCTAAGGAGTGAAAGAGGCAGGCAGGTGAGCAGGAAGGGACAGATTCAGTCACACCAAGCACATGGGACATAAAGTTCTCTATTCTGTCTAGTGAAGGAAATCATGGAAGGGAAAAAACAGAAAGGCAAAGATAAGAAAGATATAGAAATAACGAAAAGGACAAAGAATCTAATAAATTCAAGAACAGTTAGAAGACAAGAATAAAGGAATGAAAAGTGTATGCACTAAAGGCTGAAACAGAAAAAGAAAAAAAATAGCAGGGAAAGTATTTGAAACTTCAAAGGGTATTTTAAAACCCCTAAAATTAGGTAGGTAAGCTCAGTTACGATTTTAGAAAAAGAAATACAACCCCCGAATACAACGAAATGTCAATGAAAATCACCTTGTCTTAGCAGGAGGTATATAAAATTCAAAATATTTCTGAAGTTTTTACTAATCTTTACCTTATCCTTGAAAACAGGGAAGGAATGGGTTTGGTTTGATCAGCTATTCCAAGTCAGTGGTGCAGCTCTACAAACCATAGCAACAAAGAGCTGACTTCCTGCTGCCAGGATCTCATATGGGAGCTGCAAAGGCAGTGCAGCCCTGGGATCATGATCGGCACCAAGAGAAGCGCTGTGGTTTTAGAGCTCTGTTCTCTGTTACAGCACAGCTGCTTCTTGTGTTTGTTACCATGCGTGCCCATCACTCGGTTTAGGATTATTTTCCAAGGAATTTACACTCGTAACAGATTTTAAAGTCTATCAGTATCATACATTAAAAATAAATTTTTTCTCCTCAGAGCTAGACAAATAGCTAAGGAAAACTTGTTTTGTTTAAAGACATGTATCATACTTCCAAACAGAAGATTTATTTTTCCCGGGTTATTAAAAATAAACAAGAAATCCATTATCTTTTAACTGAAGATTGGCTTCAAAGACCAACTCAAAAGTACTATAGATAACTTCAAACAAAATAAAACCTATTGAACTAATATCTACATAAATTCTATTTAATTAAAATTATGTTCAATTGTTAGTATAGAAACATTAGATTTATACGGAAGGCACATGTTAATCTAAACATACTATTTATAGTGAAGACAGATCATTAAATACTGTGGTTGTTGTCAGAAATACTTCAACAAACAACAGAAGTGTGTTATACAAAATTAAAATATTAGATAGGTCGTCTTCAAAGTTAACGTAGGATATCCCAGTCTCAAGATCATTCTTTTCTCAGGCAGAAGATGGAGTTTTTGTTTTGCTTCTTAATTTAACATGTTTTAGAACAATCTACAATCTAACTATGATACTTCCATCAGTTCCAGGAATATGCCCTTTCTGTACTACCTTTCCATTTATCAAGGCCATGATGAATACAAAAATCAAAACTATAATAAATTATCACAATAAAGCCATTGAATATATCAGAAATTGAGTAAAGAAAAATGCTGAAGTAATCTGTCTTGCCAGGTGGAATGACGGAAAAGGAGCAGTGCAGGGGGCAATGCTATGCATGGAAAAAAAATCAATGGAAGGGTCTCTGTTTCCCTGACTGCTTGGTATATTATCCTGCCCAGTTCTCTCTAGTAGGTTAATACTGTGCTGTCACAACCGTGAGAGCTTTGATGATTGTATTGACAAGAAATCATGATCTACAGCAGATCCGCTTTTATGGAATGGCCGGATAAACCCTTCCATTAACAATACTAATCAGATAAAGTATTCCTAATGGATGACCCTGCATCTGGTTAGAGTGAACTGTTCTGTTTAGTATGTATATGCTGTGTTTTCCATCCAAGATCAAGATGGCACTGCTAAGAATTTATACACTAGGATTGGAAAATTGTTTATAATTTGTCTCTATATCTGATGCAACTTTGGAAAACAGAGAGCTAGTTCCTTGGTCCTGTCATTAAATCAGATTATTCTCATGCATCACTAAAGGTTTCCATGACCCAAAAACAAACAAGGGACCAACATCTAAAGACTCATGAGGAATTAATTTATATATTCACTTTTTGCTCCTAGTGTAAAGGAGTAATCTATTAAAACGTGTCCTGATAATCACATTACTAGGTAAAACATATTATGAAACTAAAGGTAGAACAGCCATTTGACAGATAAGTTGCATAAAACAATAGTGCTCTGAGCCCTAATCTCGTCATGTAGCAATAAAATATTTAAAGTACACACTGTTTACAGGCAGTTAACAGATAGCAGTGCTAAATCCCCTTTCAGAAAAAAAACCAAACCTTCTTTCTGTGAGATTTATAGAAATGAGAGAAATCTTAAGAGGTGCAACATCCAAAAATTTACTTGCCAAGAGATTCCCCGTGCTCTTCTCCATGAAAAGAATGGCATCTGTGCCAAAGTGAGGATAAAAACCTTTTCCTTCAGTCCCATGATGGGTTTACCACCAGCTAAAGCTCTTACAGCAGTTGTCTTCAGTCACTGAAAATCTCCCTAATGGCTGCACAGATAACAGAACTTGCTTGGCTTTTTTCTCTTGAAGTATAACATTGCAAAAAGAGAGCAAAACATCACCAATTCCTACCAGCATTATTTTATATCTATCTTGCGGAGTCAGTCCAAAATCTGTTATAGTCTGGACATCAACAAGAAATTAGAACTGAAGTCATATTGTTTTGATCCTTCCCACTTTAGCAATTGCTTCATAGCAGTGTGTAGTGGTCTCTGCAGACTTGGCTGGCTTTGAATTTGAAGCAAAATTTAGGGTTCTTCCAGTGTGGCCCGGAAGACAGAGTTTTTGCTTCAATATTGCAAGGTTTACAGTAGAGACACAGAAGCATGTCTCTCTACAGGCTAACACTGAAATTAAAGCTGCAAACTGTTCAAAGGATTTATCCCATTTCAACTTACTGGCTTATCTATAATTTCTTTATTTTTCCTCTAGATCAAACATCACTTGCTACTCTATTAGGTCGAACTAGTGTAAGATACTGTTAAAAAGCCAAGTTACAAAAAAGCTAGCTGGAATTCTTAAACCCTCATGTCCGAGCAAATCCCAGTTAAAAGTTTCTTCTCTTTAATGAGGATATTGAACACTGAGGGACAGTTTCTTACCAGCAAGGGCCTTGGAAAGTCAAAAGCTTCCCTCCACCGATGTTTACTTTTTAGATGCAACTGTGATGTGTAATGCACTTATGAAAGAACACAAATCATGTCCTAAACTTCCATTGCTTTGGTATTAAGAACTTGGGCTTCATGGACTGGGAAGAAAATTGGCTTTTAAAATATCAGTGATTTTCAAACGTTTTATTTTGGCAAAGTTCTGGAATCTAAATGACTTATACCCAGCAAGACGAGCAATGCTGAATATTGCAAGGCTAACTCATAGTGCACATTTGTTGACTCACATATTGTACAGAGAAGCTAAATTACAAATTACTATCAGGTTACTAATCATCTCTCTATAAAAAAAAAAGAACAAACAATGCAATTTCATGCCTTAAAAGTGGCTCTTGCCAACCTGCAAATCTCTATTTTACTTTCAATCAATGCCAACCTCAGGTTTTTTCAAGAGTTATCTCCCCCTCCCACCAGAACAATGCTGTGCCAAAGCTTTTACAAGGATTACTTGATTTTTTTTTTTAGCTGAAATAAGGTCTGGATGACCTTTCAGCTTTAATGCTTTGATCTAAATACTGTCATGCCCTAGGTAATTTTGATGTGGTCTAGTGCCACACAGAAACAATGCCTGGGGTTATTTCTGTGTATTGTTTTGCCAAATTAAGCTGCCTTCCACTTGTGGTTGGAAACAGCTGCCAGGTAAATGTAAGTGAAGTCTCATATCTCTTCTCCATAATTCATCTATTATTCTTTAAACTTCAACAACTTTTAAGCTTTACAGAATGCAGCTTTACAAGGCCATGTCAAAAAAATACAATAAAACAGATCTTAACCCAGCACAGTTCATTTGACTCCTTTAAGGACAGAGACAGATCCATATAGTATAAATGTTTGCCCTTAATTTTCTCTAGTACGTTTCAGCCCCAGTGCACAACAGGAGGGTGGATAATGCAAGAAAAAGGAGAGTTTTGGTAAAAGGAGGAATCGAGCTGTCAACTTCTATAAATTCCACGGTTTTAAGGATTTTTTTTCTTTCTAAAATATAAATAACAAAGCAACAAACCTTTTGCAAATAAGCCAGGCTTCTCTACCCTTCCTTGACAAAGAGCACCAAAAAGTACAGACCATAAGAAAGCAGAGGGCAGCTGCAACTTGGTGTCAGCTCAACCATTCTTGCCTGGGTTTCTGCCCAAGCACTAAGCCTGGGAGGAGCACATGGCAGAGGACCAAGCAGTCCCAGGAGGACCAGGCTGGAGAAAGCCAAGCAGTTCCAAACTTTTTACAGGGTGGCATCAGTTCCAACACACTGACTGCTGCAACCACACTGTTCCATGAGTGCTCTTCAAAACTAAGGTCATACATACAGAAAACTATTTTTGCCTGTGTTTTGGGGGTCATATTGATACTGTGTATGCTTCTGTAGGGATAAGAAAGTTGAAGTTGTTGAAAAAGTACTTCTCATAACCTATAAGCATCTTCTGAAGATTGCTTAAAGGCAGGTGCTTTCATTAAAGAGCTGAAAGCAGCATTTGTTTCAATAAATTCATGGGAATAAGTTGTCAAGAATCCCTCTGACTATTCTTACCACTAATACGGCACCACAGCGTTACCTGGCTGCTGCTTCAGCTCTAATAGATCTGTGATTTAACTGTGAGAAATTCTCAGCCTCAGTCATTCTGCTCTCCTGGCATCATAAGCATGTTCCCTAGAGTTTAATTACTCAGCTAAAATGCTGCTGTCACCCTACATATATAATGTATGAAAAAGGTGATTTTCACAAAGGAACTCATCTATTCATTTCCTTTCAGGGCCTCTCCTTTCCTTTAATTTGTTGCTTAGCTGTCCTTTTATTTTTATTAGACTCACTTGCTGTGTTAGCAATTGCAAAATGATTTGAGGTTAGCATGGCTTTTTTTTCACCCTCCCAGAAATAAAAGACAGATTGCTGGTGGTGGTAGCAAAAGGATCTTTAGGAAAAGGGGAGAGTTTTGCTTCGAGGCTGGCAAGTTATTTAGATAACCTGGCGGCTTCAGGGAACATCACAAAATGAAATTATATGGTTTCAGTAAAATGAAAGGAGGAAGGTCACCAATATCACAGCAGTACTCCAGTAAAATGTAGTACAATTAAACTCCATGAGCTGCAGCTTCCCCACCTGCATTCAGAGCGGTCTGCAACACCTACAGGCCCCAGTCACCTGAACTGAAAGAATGTTTTCCTGCTCAAGACTGCTGCCAAAGGCTACGACCAGACATGAGCACATTCCATGAAGATGACAGTTACTTGAGATGACAGATATTTTGAGGGAAACAAAGTCTGGGCTGATGTCCACTCCAGGCAATCCCAGTGATTTCAGTGCATAATTCAGGGAACAGCAACCTCCTACGGGTTCCATGCCAACAAAAAGGCAGCAGGGAATCCCAAATAAAAAAAAAAAAACCAAAACAAAACAACAATGCCACATCACTAAAAACACCGTGTTATGTCAGAAAAAAAACAAATTCCACCCCGAACACTTTTTAGGGCTAACCTCTTCCTATAAACCTTCAAGCATAAAATACCATATAAAATAAAAGACTGATATAAATATATATGAATGAGCTCTGACCTTCCTTCTGGTTTGTCCATATGACTAAAATAATGACATCTGCTTAAGGTCAGAGGTCTGGAATATTTGAATGCTGTGCCTGTAGCACATGTGTTCCAAAGGCAGGCTACACTGTCATGGATAATTATGACATCTAGTGTAGACACATCTGTTCCATTTACAGTAGTCAATTTTGGGGTTTTTTGAAATAAATAGAACTAAACCTTGATCCCAGAACTATAAGACATCTTAATTATGATGGGAGATCTCTTTGGCAAGACTGATAATTTAAAATTAAGTGGAAAACATGCTTTTTTAAAAACTAATTGAACTTTTCATTTGCATTTAAATTTGCAGTACATTGGATAATTGTACAAGCAGTCTAGGAAAGCTCCGTGCTGATGTTTCAACACAGAAAGATCTCATTAGAGAAGGACCATAAGAAATGAAAGGCTATATTCTAGTTACAAATCATGTGATCCATTAGTAGGATGGGGGTAGGAGGGAAAGACATCAACATCACCATAGAGAAATGTTCTGCTAACTCAGTCTCACTGGTTTTCTGAAACAAGGAAATATATTTCCAGGTCAGTGATTTTCAACTGCTTTCAATTCACAGATCCCTAAATATTTTCCAGCAGATATGCAGACCTTTGAATAGCAAAATTAAGCCCAAGGCAAAATGCTTGCTTTTCATCTTTACCTGCCATGCGTTTCTGAGATACGGCTCACACACCATCAGCTGAAAAACATTTTTTAAAAGACATCTTTTCATCAGAATTTAGCTCTTTTGCTTAGAATGCTACTACCACAACCTTCTTCAAAAGGAAGGGGGAAGAAGAGACACCCTACTCGTGTTCTGTAGACAAGATTTCTTTGAACTGAAGCCACAGATGCTCACGTTTTCAGGTCTCTTTGCCACGGATGGGTTTAGGTACAAACTGCATTGCAAACCTTTGTTGTGCAGTTTATCAGTTTCCATTACACAGGAAAGCACCCACGTCTGTCTATCCGAGACTGACCTTCAGCACATGAGATCTGCACCTGGTCTTGGTTCAGAGCCAGAATGTCTGGACTTAATTTATGAAATGCCAGCACACAACTTGGCGCCCAGGGAGGTACATACCTGCTACCCTGGAGAAGTCCTGCTTGTCCAAGTGTCCTGAGTGTCACCTTCATTTGCTCAAGAGTTACTAGATGTGGAACCAACCTATACAACACTTATTTTTTATTTATTTTAGTTGCCTGCAGAATTCTCTCCTTCCCTCCGTTCCACTGGAGCCAGGGGAGGGTCTGTTGCTCTGACAGATGAATATCCTCTCCATATTTCCTTTGGGAGAATCTCATGCACTTATTTAGCAACAGATAGAACTCACAAAAGAGCCCTGCCAGGATTATGTGGTCTATGAAGAGACTCTTCTACATGACAGATAACCCCTCAGGCACTCGGAAACAAAAGCACCTTTCTGCACACTAAGCACTGAAGTTCCTGAAGCATTTAGTTCAATCCATGTTTTGTACACATTTGGTTTTGAAAATATGCATCCCTACTACTCTTTATAGCGTGTTCTTGGTGGAGGCATTTAAAAGAAACATTCATTCAGGATTCTTCCTAGCTATGTACTTTCTCTTTCCTAATTTCTTTCCAAATTTTGACTAAAGGTTTGAGCTTCAGCTCTAACTGGTGCTTGCCATAAGCTCATCATGGCTTCTGGTGATACACTGTAGTACAGAGAGGAAAGGACAATACAGCTACCATGCACTGGTGAAGGCCCAACCTAGGTGATTATGCAGGCTCTTTACAATAACAGCAACCCCTCCTCTCAATATTTTATACAGGAAATAATAATTAAAAAATACTCAGATCAATTCTTATGTAGAGATGGTGCAATTTGAGAGAAAACATGCAAAAACCTTGATAGGTTATTAGAATTACCAGAAAGAATTCATATATATTTATATGATGCGGGCAAGAATAATCTCGTATTTTTCCATGGTAGTTTTCATATTAGCCATTCCTCTATCTACAGAGTGTTAACAGTTCTTTCCCTTGCTAACACACTGTGGAAATTCCTTTCTTGGCAAATATCATCATCAAGGGGACAATTTCCCAGAGACTCACTGGCTCACATTCAAGATTCTTTGTGAGGATCAAAAATGGGGGGAGAGGAATTCATGAGCACATCAACCAGAAAAGTTGTATGCATCTACTCTTGCACTTGATCAAGAAAAATAAAATTGTTTTCTTTTAGTCTCTGTCTGACTAACATTGTGGCTGAATCAACACCTCTCATTTGCAACTGGGAGCAACTATGACATCAGACACATCCAGATCAAGTACATGAAATAACACCAGAAATCTTCATTGAGAACAAAAGATGCAGAACAGAGACTGGTATACTTTTTTCCCCCAACAAGTTATAAGATCCTAAAACATCTAATGTTCATATTTGCATTACTATAAATCTGCAAAGAAGTCAACTAAAAACTTGACTCTAGGAATCTGGTCTGGAGTGGCTTCAAAGAATAATTGACTACTTCAGAAAAAAAATCTTATTTTTGGATGAAATAAAAAGTATGATTTTCCTTTATGTGGCCATGAAAACTTATTGAGCATCTTTGTTATTTGACACAATGGCAATTGGGCTGCTTAGCTAGAGAATATTGAAAGCCATGTTAATAAAACTACTAAAGAAATAAACAAAAGAAACATGCTGTTGAAACTTGCACTAAAATTTATTACCCTTGGTTCATAATACTAAGTCAATTTGAAATATACAGGCTTGTCTTTGCAAAGTATTCTCTGCCACACATAGAGTAAAAGAACTCAGATCACATCAGAAGGAGCCTCCTCACCATTGATAACAACCAGATCAGTGGGTTCAGAGGAGAAATGGAGAGTTAACCCAAGAGACTGAGCCCTCCCAGCATTATGAACTAGTGCACTTTCCATCGGTCTTAAACTGTGACTGTTTCACAGCACTTTGCAACTTAACTTTGCTGAGCTGATCACTTTTTTGATGTCAAAAGTGCACAAAATGATTGTTACTCTGATTCGTGTGTTACATTTTCTTTGGCAGACAAGGAAAAAAAAAAAAAAGCGTGGTGGGGGGGGGGTGGTAAAAGACGGGGTCTAGGGAGGGGGAAAAAGAGCACAAGGAAGGGACAGAACAGTTCCTGCCTCTGTAAGCATTCCCTGTGCCATTCCGATTTAAAGACAGACTGTCTGACAAGCACCCTGGTGGTCATGTTCACTGCAAGCCAAAGGATGAAGCAATTAAGGTGCAAGGATTACCCAAGCACAAAAAGCAGTCAGATACAACTTTAAGCCCACAGTGGTGCTGTGGTATCAACTTCTGATGACCTAACTCTTCAGAAAATCATCATTTTCCAGCTCTGATTCCCTGTCAAAATGGATTAGTGCACCGTCAGTGGGTCCCAGCTGCCTTACTCCCAGCCCAGCGCCAGCAATGTTTAGGGACCTCAGGTCCCAAATGCAGCTGGGTCCCAGCTCAGCCCGGGATGCATTCCTCAGCCTGTGAATGCAGGAGGCATGGCCTCAGCTGAGGGAACAGAAAGGGGAGCGTGACACACAGCAGCCACTCATGCCCATGCCCACCTCATCTCTGGATCCTCTAACGGGTACAGACTCCCTGCTGCCTCCACGGAAACTCTGGGACTAGGATCTTGTTTTCCTATTTAACCTTGCCAGGGTAGCCCAGTAAAATGCAAGCAAAATTAATACAAATCACTGCTCAGACCTCGAAAATCTGGTTTGTTTGCAAAGTAATCCCCTCCAAAAAGCAACTTCTGACTCAAGAGCAGATGTAGTTGCATTCCCAGTGCCTGTGAGGTGAAGCTGTGGAACAGCCACTTCTGCTCATCCCAGAAGGTACCAACACAAGACAACAACCAGTCCATGCAGCACAACTGCCTGCGATTAGCAGACTAATCCAGCTAGGTGGTTTTGTTTAAAAAAAAAAAAAAAAGAGAGAGAGAAAAATAAAAAAAACAACCAAGCAGCCATCCACAAAACAAAAAGCCCCAAAATACACCCCTATTCTCTCTCTCTGGCAATTCAGCCACAAGCAGCATGGTCACATGCTCCCTGCCCATGCCTTGCCTAGTAACAATGCTGTAAGGGTTATAAATACCATGGGGATGCACATTTATGGTGCAGAGCCCACTCACTTTCTGTTCCCTGGCCTCATCTCCAGATGAGGACAGATCTGAAGGCTGGAAGGGCACTCCCAGGCTTTTGCAGCCAACCACAGTAACATGGCAGCATCATTTATTTCAGAAACCAAACAATACAGAGAGCTTCATCTGTATAAGTAGAAACCAAATGGCTTCTTCTGATCTGGAGAACATGTTATCTCTACATGTTTGTCTTTCACCACACACTTTTCTTTTGCCATTTACGTACTACAGCACAAACTTCCTGGGCAGGCTATTAATCTGAAATTACATTAAGTAAATAAATTAACAAATAACTAGCCCCTTCAATATCCCAAACTCAGGCACACGTGAAACACACTCATCCTCTGGAACGCCCCTACCCACCCTACTGTTAACAGTGAAGTAATCTGTTCTACAGGTCAGGGAAGCAAACCAGGAATAACCACCCTGAACCCCTCGGCTCCCAGCACAGTCTGGCAAGACAAACTCCCCATCTAATAGCCCAAGGCAGACTTTAGGAAGGAGTCACTCATTTACCAAGCAGATGGTAATCAAAGCCATGTCTCTGCCGATTCAGTGGAAATAAGGTATGAGATAACACAGGATTTGAAAACTTCCTCCAAATGGCTTAATTTTTTTCCCTAAATCCTGTTATTTTCCAGTTCAATTTTTGCAGTATTTCCCCTTTCTTTGGGCTTCCTTTGTACTGCATTTCAACTTTTCAGTACTAACACTGCTCTCCCAGATCTCAGCGACTGCTAACTTCAAAAGGGAACACACTGGATTCATTAGACTACTTAATGACATTCATTCTGGCACTAATCTTAGAGCACTTAATGCATTTAAAATTTTTTATTACTATTTTAAATAACCAGTATAACCTAGAAGTCAAAATGGATTTGCCATAATTGGCAAGGCCCTCCACCACAGGAGGAAGCAGGCACATTTTAAAGACACCTTGCCTTACTCAACCTTCACCCAAATTACAAAGAGTCATCCTTGCAGCAAAATATTTCCTAAATATAACAGCAACGCTTAATTTTTTTCCAGCTGAAGATGATGAAACAATTAATCTCTGGCACAGACTAATATGGAAACAAATAAGAAACCCCTTATAACAATGCTAAATCTGGATGGGAAGAATAAGAAACCATCAATGGCGATATAATTGGCACATAATCTTTCAAGTGTATACACCTGAATGAGTAGATGAATTTGATAATCAAGCAACAAACTGATTTCTTACTGTTTCTGAAATTCTAGGATTCACTCAGGCAAGTATACAGGATGCCAGTAGAGTGAGCTTTTCCACAGATAAGCAACTTTGGAAGGAAGTAAAAGGTTCTAAATGTAACTCAAGGGAGGAGCAGCAGCAGTAGAGAAAGAATTAGACAAGTAGGACAATTTCAACTTAAAAAGACTACTGAGTTGGAAAATACACATTACAAGTAAATTACAGCAAGCTAAAATAAAGATTTTAAATTATAGAAGTTACTACAGATGTCATTAATAGAACCACATGAATTTCTATGTTATTCGATTTATGAATGTAATTCATTGTTGAGTCATACAAACTGAAAACATTTTGAATTCAAGGCAGATAAATTAGACAGTTGAGAGGTTTGATATACTGAGGGCATGAGTGTGGAATGTGCAGTAAAGAACCAAACCAAACCAACCAAGTTTCTAAAAAGGTAGAGGCCTCCTAAGCACAAAAACTGAAGTTGATTTTGTGAGAGTCCTGCCAGCAGTTGTTTTTATGTGAAGTTCATTTTTTTCTATTTTAGAACTACTATTTTTTCACTCTCTTGAAATAAAAAATGACAAACACACATGTAAATTAACCAAACCCCAAATATATTTCCAGTAAAGATGAATTATTAATTTATTTTTTTAAGTCCACAAGCATTAAGTTCTTGTACTTTGGGGGAAATATTTCCCACCTTCCCATTTGATTTGTCCTTGTCTACAAGAGAATAGTAATCCACAGACATTTGAAATGTGCTGATGCAGAAAACAAGGGAATATTTACTCACAATAAGTAAAGCTATTCTTGCTTTAGGCTGGAATATAAGCAGTACTGAATGTTGCCTAGAAGCTCAGAGCGTGATGCCATCTGAAAAGAGGCTCAATATTTGATTGGAGATCGAAGATTATTTTGCAAGTTTGATCTGTTTGCAGGAGAAGCAACTGCTGGTCTTTGATGTGCATGTATCTCTTATAAATCCAAAGAGGTAATAATTCCAGAGTACAAAGTCATGATGTGACCACAAATGGAATATTGCATGCAGCTCTTATCTTCACGTATTGCAAAAAAAGATATAAAATAACCAGGCATATACAAAGAAGGCTAACTTAAATGATATAGGAATTGGAGGATAAGACACTGAATATGAAGACAGACTAAGGAAGCTAAAGTTCTATAATCCAGAAAAGAGGATTGAGCAGAATATGATCACAGTCTATAAATAACTTCCAGGTAACAATATAGATGAAAGAAGAGAATTATTAAGAGTCCTGGTAGAGGGTAAGATGACAAGCAACTTCCTTGAGCTATAGAAGGAAAAACTGAACAGAAGAATGTAGGCCAGACATGTGCAAAACTTAATACCCCACAGCTGCATGCAAAATTATTGCATTTTAATCAAGGTGGAATTACTTCATATGTGTGGCAGTTCCAAGTAGAACAGGTGAGTCTTGTGCCTCACAGGACACAACCCAATCCGGTGGTCATCTGCCAAACAGACTGGGGTTTGTTTTGGGGTCTAGGTGCCCAATAGCAGAGATGAATTCAAAGGAGACATCAAAATTGAGTATAAACTTAGAAAACAGGCTGTCTAGAAGATGTAATTTTATTTTTCCCTCCAACTAATGGGAGGCACGTTGTTAAAACTAACCACAGACAAGAAATATGGTATTAACACGGCAAACGACCCATCATACCCTTACAGATGGATATACATTGGGTGCTCAGGATGTGCCTCAAACAGCAAGAGAAGATTTGCTCCCAGTTAATCCAACTTGCAAATTTTCAAATAACGTCAGTAGAAGACATGCATTCTCATATAAATTGGAATGAGTAAGCAGAGATTTACCTCAAAACTGAAAAAAGTGTATACATGCACACCAAAGATTAGCTTCTCCTGCAAACAGATCAAACTTCCAAAATAATCTTCGATCTTCAATGTGACTTTTCTAATGCATTCAACAGAGCAGCAGAGATACAAAAAGACAAGAAGCTGGCCTTATGATTAATATGAGATCCAGAAGGCTGCTTTGAATGGGGTGGTGAGGGGGAAGTCTGCCTAGAATATGATCTTTTAGTTATTTCACTACTGAACATTGCATGTGGTTGAAATGAAAATACACGTTTTGTAAAGTTTATTCCTACTGAAGCAAAGTGGTGATGGACACAGTAGTGCTCCTGTACTAACCACTAAACTTTCCTACATCAATAAAAATATTATCTCCTCTCAGGGTAAGCTTTTTCTATCCACATATACTGCAAAGATTTTAACACTACATTTCCAATCTCATGGACATACGACACTCACTTTCCACTGGTCCCATCACTGAGACAATGCATCTTTGCAAACTCAATCCTTTCTCCTTTTACCCCAACAGAAGGAGCCATCCAGGTTTAAAACTCAGAAGATCTTCTGAAGAAGGCAGGGAAAGTTAGGAGAAACGGATGGAGAAAGAAGACAAAGCCTATGAAAACACAATTTCCATGGACAAGAGAAACACAGAATCAGTAAGGCTGGAAAAGACTCTTAAGATCATTGTATCCAACCATTAACCCAGGACTGCCAAGACCAACATTAAGACCATGTCTCTCAGTGCCACATCTCTAAATACCTCCAAGGATGGCTTCTCTGAGAAGCATATTCCAGTGCCAGATAACCCTTTCAGTGAGTAATTTTTTTCTTAATATCCAATCTAAACCTCTCCTGGAACAACTGAAGCTGATTCCTCCTGTTCAATCACATTTTACTTTACGTATTTATCCAGATACAAGCTGGAGCAGAACTACACATCACTGTCACAACGAGCTGCCGTTTTGTAGCCGAAGTCGATAGAAGAGTCTGGGAACATCATTGTGTCATCACAAAAATTGGATGTAGGAGGACAGAAGATCCCAGAAATCCTCAGGGATTAGGCAGCAACCTGTTCTCATTCTACTGCTCCTATAGATTAATCCAGGAGAAATTCTGTCAGGGATTTTGTGGGCATCGCATCCTCAACATCTTCCTTGGATGTTACAATTGGGCTAGGCTACCTACAGCTTGGAATTTTATCACATTTGGTCTTCTGTACACATGCCAAAAATCAGGAAAACCTTCGCAGTCTGTTCCAAAGAAGTAAGGCAGCAAATGAATAGAACACATTGAAACAGCTGTTTCAATTTGCAAAAACTAACCAGGTAAACCATATTAAAATAGAACTAGTCACAAATACAAGATAATTTCTGGCTAGGAATGCAGATCAAAGGCATTTTGGATTGATGATAGAAGGAAGATATTTATGTCTCAGAATCTCCTTTAATATAATCTTTGTCACAAAGTTACTATGCATATATACAAACCATAGGTAGTTATGTAAATTAGGTGCTCAGTGCTTGTACAAAACTATTGAATTTGATCAAGTATTAACTGAAAATGTAAGGTTAAAGTTAATATAGATTATGTCATACCTTGTTGATTACACATCATAAATTTAAAAAGGTATTTATCTGAACAAACACATTTCTGTAATTCCTTCTTCTGTATGAGAAATGTAGAGACTTACAGGCAGCAGCTATTCAGGACTGCAGACATGAAAGCTTGCCTCAAACATGAGCTAAAACCCCAGTTTTGCTTATTACTATATCCTATCCATTTGACATCTACCCTAATAAATGCTCTTAATGAAAAGCGTTCAAGTACACACCCTGTTCGCTGGCTTTCCCCAGAGTGCTGAGGCTCATTAGGCAGATTATCAGTTTTCTGCAAGATGTCTGCACAGTTTTGACTAATAATCTCTTGAAATAAGGTTTGCAGCAGAAGACATGCTGAACCAAACTCATCACTACACTGAATCTGTGCTGATGTGATTTTAAAAAAAAGTTGTTGCCCTTAGCATTAGATATATCTGCAGGGCCAAAGTGGTTTTATTCTTTGGCTATTACCAAACCCCAAGAAACAGCAATTACTACTAATAAAATAAAAGTACCAATCCAAAACAACTTAAACTGAAACAGTTCTGTGGTAATTCCAAGCAACAAAGTTTCTCAAACTTTTTTCAAGAAGCGGTAGCAACAGTGCAAATTAGTTTCCTTTTAAACTAGGGCAAACATAATCACACATTTTGCCCAATTTGTCCACATTCTAGAAACAAAAGCAAGCAAGAAATTTAATGTAGTATAAACCTGAGAAAGCTGTAAAGATTCCAGTTAATTTTTTTCACTTGAGTAAGAATTAATATCCTTGAAATCAACACAACCAAGAAAGGATTGTGCAAAACTGTCAAACTCCTCATAAGACAATCCCCTCATGTATTAAAATACATGTATCTGAAAAATGTGAATTGCATTAGCAGCATAGGAACTAGAAATTAAAGTGATTTAAGGTGTATCTGCAATCTTTCAAGCTTGTCCTGTATATTTTAAATATATTATTTAGAAATAAAATTATTTTCCTGGCAGGTCAGTTATATTCTCATTGAGAGAATCGCATTTTGACGTATTTTTAAGTATGATCTCAGCGGCATACAGAGCTAAAATGAAGGTGACATTTTATTAGTAGCCATAGGCAACACTAGTTATGGCTGCTTACATTTTTATCTATCTCCCGATACACACGTGATCTGCTTTTAATTTTATTGACTAATAATAATAATAATAAAATAATATTCACTGAAGACTGGGTCATTCCTGTCTAAGGACGGGAAATCACAGGGTAAAAGAAAACTCCATTTTCATAGGACCTTTAATGCATTTCTCCTAGAGGAATTCAAGTTGCTTTAGAAAGGTTTAGACACACAATAGTGGGCCCTTTATACCTGAGACAAGTATATACCTGAGCCCATCCACCTGTGCAGAATAATCTGTGTTTAATAAAAGCATACTAAAATAGATTCCTGTACGCTTTTTTTGCAAAGCCTCTCTTGCATTTTACTGCCAGCACCCCATTAACTCCACACACACACTCAAAGCATGACTCGAGTCGTTTCCTAACCATGAGTAAAATAGGCAAGGAAAGGTCACGGCGCTGGGAGATTTCAGATGATAAACAGGATTAAAAGCGAATAGGTCCTGGTTAGCAGATCACCCTAAAAGGAAACCCAGAAATGACAAGGCACAGCCCACAGTCCAAATTGTGTGTCAGCAATCTCCTCCCAGCAAATCTGGGGTCAAGAAGTAACTCCCAATAAAAATGGATATATACATGTATATATGTACACACATATATACGTACTCCACCACAAGTGGTGTTCATACAATTGTCCAGTCAAAAACCAAAGTGAACAAAGAGACCCCTGTCTAAGTTTACCAAATTCAAAAGCTAAAGCTACCTTAGACAGAAAAAGGGTAATAACAGAAAATATGGAAATATCAAGATAGGTCACTTAAATACTCATACTTCTGCCTTTTATCATCTTTTCATTGAGAATAGAAACCAGGAAGAGAGGAGGGATGTTTCTGACAGAAAGTGTCATCCAAGCACAATAAAGTACGTTCACACAACTGCAAGGAGCTAGTTTCACCCACTGGCTAAGAAGTACCACTCATCAGAGAAGTATCACTCATCAGCTGGAACTCAGCAACTGGCCATGGATGTGATCCCACTCTGCAGCAGTATGGAATAAAACAGGTTACTGTTACAGGTTACAAAAACTCTTACAGTCAGTCATGACAGTCTTAATAGCTGCAGAGGGAAGCAATTTCCATTTCCAGGGTTTAAGCTGATGCATTCTGCCCCACAGCCAGGAAAGGAACAGATATCCCTGAAGTTACTGTGTTACAGCTCAACATCAGTGCCTTCTAAAAGCGTGCTTTTCAAGACATGGGGGAAATTACTCAGAAACACTAATTAGCTACCAAAAAGAGGATGAATACCACAACGTCATATACTAAGTTATAACAGCACATGCCAACAAATTAATTGGTACTGAAGCTTCTAGAGATATACCGGCAATTAAGGTTCCTATAAGCAAACAGGAGGCCAACAGCAACACTGGTTGGAAGTGTGGGAAAGCCACATCCAGCACATGATGGTCACCTCCAAGCAGACACCTTCAACTGCAGCCACATTTCTGTCAGAATTGGGGGCTGCCTGGGGATCTGCTCTAGTCAGTCAATGGAAAAATAACAGCTTTAGGAGGCTCCGCCATCATGGCTCATGCTGGAGTCTTTTGTCAGAAAAGTATCATTCCTATACAAACAACAGAAGCTTCCAAAATTTAAGTAGCATTTTAAAACACGGGATCAGATTCTGAGAATCTTACTTATCTGACATTAGAAACACTGAAGGGACATTGGACTTTGTTACAAGCCAGTCTGAATAGCTCTTATAATTTTTACTCAGCTTCCTCTACCCCACCCCAGTTACTGTGGGATGCTCAATAAATTAACAGTGACAGCCTCTTCAATACCTACAGGCATCTCTGCTTGTGCACTGTGAATGCTGATGGGGGAAGGAGGAAGGGGGAAACAAAGTGCATGTCTCTCTGCATCTGCACAGAGCCCTTGTTCTTCATGGAAAAATCTAATGGTGCAATTTTTGATGTTCCCTACTACTCAGTCAAAATCCACCTATCTAAACTTCTCTGAATTAAATGGGTTTGGAAGTGCAAAGCTGATTCCTATCTCTGTGAACGAATACTATAAACTCGTCTAGTGGTAGAGGTAGAATTCTCATGTCTTCCTATCTGCAGGAGCAAAACATTTTATTTTAATTTACTCTCACAGGTATAGCATACACTTATAAAGAAAGAAAATAGTTTTCTTAATCACTTTGATCATATGTAAGGAAATCTCCACCCGATTCACACAGATCAAGGACCTTCAGTATTTAATCCAGTACCACATACTAATTATTGAGCTTATGTAGTAATTATTGAGTGGATTTAGAGCATTTACAAAGGTTGCATTAGCTTCCAATGTTTCACAGCCTTTTCATTTAAAATCTCTGCTGTTATTCTATAGAATGTTTAATGTTACAACACAGCCAGAAATTTTCTGGGCAGATACTGGCACATAGCTAGAACTATGTTAATGAGATCCTCGAGGTATGCACACAGTTTCGTTAACTGAGTGAAATCACAGAAAAGTCAATTTATGGTCTTCAAGTCTCAGGTTCTGTCCTTCTAGTCGTTAAGGCTCAAACGCTGAATAGGTGCTTTACTGCGAACTGACAAGAAAATGTATGCCAACAGGAGTAAAGGTAATACAGCATCATAAACATAGGACTAGATGGTGTGGACATTGCACCAAAAGCTTCATTACCATGTAGATGGAGATGTACCCTTCTTCGCTTTTCTGTAGCATGCTCTGCATCTGGGATAGTATTATGCTTCCCTTATTGCCACTGAGACAATCACACTGTTCAGATTTCATTTCATAAAATCCTATGATCAGCGATAATATCTGTATTTGTTTACCAACAAACATATACCTATTTGTATATAAAAGACAACAGAAGTCATCCTAGACCTCCACATTCTCTGTGTGCAGCTGCCCAGATTCCTGCTGCCATGCTTGGGACTGCTGTTCTGACACAGCCACCCCCATTTTCTAAAAGTTGATTGAACACTCATAAAGCCCTGCTGTAAGCATCAAAGTCAAGTTTTTTTTGTTGGTTTGTTTAATTTTAATTAAATGAAATTCTTTCTTTCTTATTACAGACATGTGCCTAAACTCTTCTGTAAGTAAATGTTTTTCAGTAAACGTACTGTGAATCTAACAGAAATAAACCAGTACAGGACAAAACAGAAAAGTACAGTGTTTTCCTAAGCATTTTCACTACTTTTGTTTAAATTATTATTTGAAAATATTTATCTTAAAATGTTTGTAAGGTTAAAAAAACCCAAAAAACAAACAAACAAACAAACAAACAAAAAAACAAAACAAAAAACCCCAACAAACAAACAAAAATCACACATTCAAGTTTTTCTTCGGACCATTTTGTGAAGGTTTTCAGGCGTCACTGCAATAAATCCTACTAAGAAATATTGCAGCATAATCTTCAGAGAGTTGTATCAAGCTATAGGCTGTTTGAGCAACTAGATCATGCCAAGAACAACAGGTACATGGACTCTATTGACTTTGTAAACCTGCTGCTTATTTATTCCATACTGTTAGTCAGATCCTGCCACTGATGCCCACATCCCCCACAGAAGGAAAGTCTGCCGAGGTCGCTGGCTGAGTCTTGGCCGTGTTAATCGCTGCTCAAGGACTCCCAGCAGCGCCGAGACACTACAGTCAAGCACAGACCTCCGAGGAGGTACACAGGAGAAAGAAACTTCATCCCACTCTAAATGACCACTAGCTTTGGGGAAAACAAGGTCTGATCCAAGCGGGAGCCAGAATTAGAGAACCAGAATTAAAAAAATCCAACCAACTGACTCCCTTGGGGGAAGAGATCAATTCATGTTGGTTTGCAATTTTTTTGGACATATAGATAATAGCCCTTTATACTTTAAATAACAATTACTTTCTATACTAATTGTTTTTTGTGTCTCTTTGCTGAAGGCTTTCAGGGCTCAGAAAGCAAGTCAAGATGCTGAACAGCATGTGTGTACACAAGATGACAGCCTCTGGCAGGGAGCACAAAGGCTTCAGAATACGGGTGAGCACAGTGAAGGGCCACCCGTGTGCATAGGGGATGATGGGTTGTCTGCCAGAAATCTGGCACAGTGCTCAAAAGGGAGTTTGTTAGCCTGAACTTGACTTCTGTGCCTGACTGATGAATATTAGCATACAAATGCTCTTGCTGAATATCTCCATGGCTCTATGACCACTTCAGGGATGCTTGCACATAATATTATCTCCCTCTTCCCTCTCACCAGTTGATGGGCACTACACCCTTAGGGGTAAAAAACACACACCCTTAAGACCAAGTAGATGTCTGTTAAAAAGACTTTCTGTTTGATTTCAATCCAGAAGAGCTGGCGTTGAGCTGCTGTTTTTTAATTAAAACCTCCTTTGCTCAGTTGTTTTTTTGTCTTGTGGAGCATCTATCAATCAGGAGGAGTCACCATAGGATGCAGCCAGTGGCAGCAGGCTATTTCATCCCTTCCCCCAAGCCCAGACACTGACTCTTACCTTCTTCCTCCCCTCCCCAACTTCATTAACTAAATGCACTGAATAAACCTTAACATCCCAGCTAAATCCTATTGGCCCTGGATTTGCTGCTTAATGCTAAAACCCAAGCGACCCATTTTTCTCCTGTTGATACTTCTATTGCTGATGGCAGCCAGCAGAGAAAAATACCCAACTATAAACTACTTTCATGTAAGGAACAAAACCGGGAGCATTCATCACTCACTCTTTCTGCTGCTGCTCACAAACTTTACGTAAGCTTTACGTGACATATCAAAGCGTCCCTTGCTTTTGTGCTTCATAGGCAGCACAGCGAGCCTGTTGCTTAGCAAATTATTACAACAGAGTGCATCTGCTATTAAAAGTGA
Organism: Sturnus vulgaris; assembly: GCF_052056855.1. NCBI lineage: Eukaryota > Metazoa > Chordata > Aves > Passeriformes > Sturnidae > Sturnus > Sturnus vulgaris. The sequence goes on along the minus strand of NC_142243.1, from coordinate 92,766,603 downwards.
AACTAGGTCTCTTTTAAAGGAAAATGATCTGCCAAACTTTATGAAAATTAATTTCTGTGCATTCTACAATCCCCAACCATGATGTTGTTATAAACATCAGAAGATGGAGATCCCACTAACTGAAAATCTTGGGGAGACAGTAACAAAGAAAGTAAAAAACTTCAGTGCTAGAGAATCATTCCGGTTCCCATCCTTAAGTTTTGCTTCGAACTCTAAGTTTGTCTTCCCAATTTCATATATGCCACAGAAAAGGCTAAAGATTATTCACTGTGTCCCTTCGTTCTGGGTGTCAGCCCTCATGCTGCACACCCGACTTATAATTGCTGCACGTCATCTCCCCTCAGCTCAGCCGCCCAGTGCTTCATCCTGGGTCTGTGATGACAAACAGGAACTTGAATGGTTCTCCCAGCTCCTGACTCACTCTTTCCAAAGCACCCAAACTGGGTCATCCATCCAGCTGCAAAGCCTCCCTAAGGTAGCATTAAGACCTTTGGCTCCTGGTGTCACCCACCTGTCTTTACTGCTTGCTCCACCAGACCTCTGATATCTCTTCCACCTTACAAACATTACACCACGAACACCATGTGTTTTGCCACAACACCTGACACTTCAAAACCCTTCCCTTCCACAAATACCTCTTTTCCACTTCTGCCACACACACCCGTGGCTGCAGTCACGTCCCCCATTAGCTTTGCAAGCTGCTCCACAACTTTCCACTGCCGTGATGGACCCTTGCAGTGATAGACCCCTCCCCAGAGGGACAGGGTCCCTCTGGAGTTGTCCCTGCCCAGCATGCTTCGACCCAGGCTCCCAGCACTCCTAAGCAGGAGAGCCACCTCATCCTCTTCTCCCCCATGTCCTGTCCTTCTCCCTGGGTACTGAGCACGAGGGATGTGAACCCCAGTCCTTTCACCAGGACAGCCTCCTGCCCTGTGATGGATCCGTGGAAAGCGGCTTCACACACAGAAAATGGAGCACTTTCCCTTACGGCTTACAAAAGTCGCTCACCACATTTTCAGTTATCTGTCAGAGTGGCTATTCCAGCTTGCTCTTGGGTATCCAACCAACACAGCAGTCTTTGGATTTGACTTATATTTTTAATACCACATTTCACTTGACTTTATTATCAGTGTCCTACAATACCGAGGCTAGCTTCTGAGAAGGGCTGCATCCTGAACTGCCCAGCCCACGGACACCCAGTTCTTTGCCCAGCAAATTCCAGCATCCAGAGGCTGCAAAGGCTGAAAAGGAACAAGGAGCCTGGGCATTTGGTGAAAATGCAGCTATCCTAAATAAAAGTTGTACTTATAACAAATCTAAAAGCAAATGCAATCTAGCACTGAAGATACACGGCACAGGTTGTGATTATTAGTGCGCTGTCTGGTACGAGAAGGCTTTCAAATAAACACACTTTCTTACTGGTTACGCATTCGCGTTAATGTATTTCTCACCAATACCACTAATGGAGTGTTCATCATGTTTCTTGCTTCTCTGAAGTAAAAAGAGAAATAGATTGAGCCACGTATGAATAAAATTAAATATATCCATGGTGCTACACGTTATCATGCTGCACACACTCCACAAATGCGTTTAAATAGGGTCCTTGAAGGAAGTAATGGCAACTGACTTCAATATTGCAGAAATATTCAAACCAGCATAAATTGGAAGGCAGGAGAGATAAGGACTATAACCAGTAAAACAAATATTTATATTCTTGAGGACTTGTTTTTGCAGCAAGGACACTGATGAGAGAAAGAAAGAAGGCAAGGTCTTCTGTAAAAAAAACAGCTATTCCAGACTGAAGAAATTAAAAATATTTTTGTACGCCTGATTATAGATAAGGATGATATGGAGCAATATCCACATGATTCATCAAGGTTTTTCCTTGCCTTGAGTACAGTGAGTAGCATACTAGATAGGGGACATATTTCTTAAGAGGTTTATGAGGAAGCAAACCTCAGCTTTTGTTTGTTTTTATAAACTTTTGACAGATTTCAGCATGGCCAATTCCTAGGCTCTGTTTTGAGTTGTTCTCAGTTATAGTTAATGAACTTTGCACCAGGAACCTTTTAAGGATAAGCAATGGACAAAGGGATTACCAGCTGTTTAACTCCATTTTTCACTACTGTCCCACTTCTAGAACCATATACAAAAGAAACAAACAAGACCTACAGCTAGACTGGATGGTACACAAACGTCTAACAGATACCTATTTATTTAATTCTTTTTAACACTTGAAGATAGACATGCAAAGGAATTGACATTTATGGCTGCATTTTGCTGTCCATAATTTATGCCTAAACGGGTAAAATACGTTTAGGTAATGTGTGTTAACTGAGTGTTTATTTTTCCAGGAGCATTAGAAAGGTTATCAGAAACACAAACACAAGCTGTACACTAACATAACCATATTCACTAACAGGACATTCTAACAGATGCATAAAGGACATTAGAACATCATTTTAGGCGCACAGGAACAATATTTCTTCCAACTTCAAAAATAATAATATTAATAACCATAGTAATGAGGTATGAAGCCCAGACTCCCCTATTACTACTGTTAATTTAAAACTACCATATATTTTCGAACTTTTCTTCAGGAAGCACACACTTCGAAGTTCACTTTTCCCCCACTGCACAACTCGCGGAGCGACGACCCGGTTGTTTACTCAGGCTGTTTACACGGCAACTTAAAAACAACAGCAAGAAAAGCCTCCAGGAACATTAAGTCTCCAACGAAAGGTGACAACTTCCAATGCCAATACAAATTCCAAAATACGGGACAATATTCCAGGTCGCTTGCTTCTGACGGTGCTGCTGGTTTACAGCACGTCAGAAACTTACAAACCTCTGCCTTCCTAATCCCTCCGCAGCCCCTGCGCTCCTGCTCGGCCTCTCTCGTTAAACTCTCAGGAAACCATTAACGGGGGGCACACGGGCACACGCCGAGCAGGCTCCGGGTGATATTATCGCCTTCGCGCCCCGGAGCCCCGGCTCAGGCGGGTTTACTCACCCGAGGGAAGCCCGACTGACAGTCCCTGACGGATCTCCCTCAGCGCGCCTCACTCGTGCGGCGGATAACCCAGCCCCATCTCCGCACGGAGCACTTCTACCGCAACTTGTTGGCTTCGGGCTTTTCCAAGTGGAGTTTTCCCGACTCGGCCCGGCGCTGCCCGTCCCGGCCGGCCGCGGCCCGCCCGCCAGGCTCCCCGCGGGGCGGCCCGCCCGGCTCCCGCCTCTGCCGCCGCCGCCGCCGCCGCCGCCGCCGCACACAAAGAGCCCCGCGCCCCCCGGGCAGCGCCCGCCCCGAGCCGCGCCCGCGCCCCCCGAGCCCCGCGGGGCCGGACCCACCTGCGGAGCGGCTCCGCTCCCGCCTCCCCGGGCGCTGCTCCCGCCGTGCCGCCCTGCGCGGACAGATGGCCGGCAGCCCTCGCAGCCCTCCGCCCTGCCGGAGCGAGGCAAAGCCCAGCTTTTTTTTTTTTTTTCCCCTCCTTTTTTTTTTTTTTTTTTTTTTTTTTTTTCCCTCTTTCCTCCCTTCTCCCCGTTTTATCCTCTCTTCCTCCCTTGGCTTAGACCCTGGCAGATCAGCACAAGTGTGCTCACAACACTCCCTCCACCAGTCACTTCAATTAGTGCCACACGAGAGGAGCTTCTGCCCAAAATCTGCTTAAGAAAGGGCCAGAGGGCAGGGCAATCGCCTTTGCTCAACAATGACCAGAAGCTGCTAAAAATATCCAAACAAAAGCACTGGTAAGGCCAGGCATGTCATATCCTAATGTGATAAAAATTGTAAATATCCGATGTATACCAGAAACGCAAAGCAAGAAAATTAGGGGTTTTTTATAAAAGAGACAAAGATTAAAAGCAGTCGCTACCTCCTTACCCTCTCCCCCCAGGAGGTGACCTTGTAGTATGTTATCAAAGTTGTGTATTTCTGGGTGCCAAGCTATTATATTTTCGAGGTCCCGAGCAGCTCGTTCACAATCCCTTTGTGACAGCTGCTCGCTAATATTTATAGGTACCCAAGTCTGTGCACCTTATATAACCAAGTCGACTGACCAGGGCTGGGCAGAGGTAGAATCCAACCCCACAGATATGGTGCATCACCATATCTGTACAAATAGTGCACCACTGTGCAAATAGTACAGGGGGTGACTTATCTTGTTGATTAAAACATTAACAAGAAGTTCCCAATCCACCGATAAGTAAAGTAATACATTAATACAGTACAGACAGGGGTCCATTTATATGAAGACTGGAGGATTTAATGTAATTTGGTTTTTACACATTTCACACTAACATATTCCAGTGCAGTGAGTGAGGAGAAACTACAGCCTGAGGTTTCTAACTATACAGTGAGCTAGAGCCGAAAACTAACAAAAAATCAACAAACAAACAAACCACAAAACACAAAAGGCCCACACACCCTTGATCAAGCACAGTGCCTCCACCAGCAGTGCCCGGACCTTGGGCTTGTGCACCATGTCACAAATGTCCAGTTCACACTTTGCAAGCAGCTGGATGCCGCTGGTTCTCGCATGGGGAGGGCACAGTGGGAGAAGGGAGTGGTTTCGGTCCCATGAGACTGCCTGTAAACTCTGCAGTGCCTTCGAGACAGTAATTTCCATTCTGCTGATGGCCGGATGACAACAGCTAGGTTCATCTGAGGGGAAGCCAATAGCCACTGACACCTAATTCCCTCCCCAGACGTTGAAGAATGTAATCATGGCAAAGGGAGGGCACTCAGCTCATGTCCAAGTCTCGTGCCTCAATGTTTATGTACAAATCTGTGTAAAAGTAGTTAATCCTATTGACCAACCGCATGCTCTATTAGAACTGAGATAAAGGCCATCTGAAATTAACCCCGTATTTCGTCTGTCGTGTTTCCATCAACTCAAAAATCTCTTCTACTACCAATAAATGTTATTTTTTCCATTTCATTCCCATGTCTTCTTCAGATCACACTCGTTTGTCCTGCTGCAGTGAACACTGCTTTCTCAAACTAAAGCAATTCACACACAGACTTATTCTCAAAGCACCCTTATCCACAAAGGGTGGTCACAGAGGGTTTTTGCTGTTTCATTAAATCCCTGAATTCGAGTATATGCCCAGTGTAACGAAGAGTGTACTTTTAGAAGATCACTTGATTTAAAAGAGAGAATATTTAAGTGAAGCTCATATGAAACTCTAGTCCAAAAATCTCACATGCAGGCTTGCAAGAACAAAACTGCCCACAAGATTTCCAGACTTCAGCAGGGACAGAAATATTCTTTATTTCAACCGAGAGTTGTGAGTAACCCCGAGTGCACAGATGCAAAACAATAACGCCAACACAAACAACACAGACTGAGCATTGTTGAGCCAAAGCTGCCAGCCCATGGGCTGACAAAGCCCTCCCTGATGACGGGGCAGAGGGAAGCAGAGGTCCTCACTCTGGCACAGGCATGGTGCAGGTCTGTGCAGCCCAGCCCAGCAGCCAGAGTAAGGGAAGTACAGCCAGCTGAATTTCCAAGGTGTTCCGTGCAATATGGCTAATTAACCCTGCCAGTTCCACTGGCTGGTCTTTACACAGGCTCCTGCCTCTACTTCAGCCAGGGCCAACTGGGTGGGTTGGCCACAGCAGCAGTACAAACATGTTTTGCATTGCAAAAGAGTGGACAGAAGTCTCACTGAAGGAATAAAAAACCCCAACATAATCCTCAACAACAAAACCCCTTCCAGGTAAGCAGGAAAAAGATTTTTAGAATAATAAGCTTACTTGGCAAAAACATGAGCAACGACTTAAATAACTGCATAGTTGTGACTGAATAACAAGACAGCAAAAATAAATTACTAATGGAGTGAAATGCAAGGCTGTGTGCATGTTATAAAAATTTAGCCAGCCAGGCAGATGAATAAATTGATGGAACTGAGTTACTGATGCTAGAAGTGATAGAAAAATATCCTTGTCTCTGAATTCTGGGCAGGTTTTGTATCTTTAATTTTTCTATCTGTCATCCCCACATTCAAAGAGGGGAAATGAAATGGGTTATAAAAATGAAAAAAAATAAAAAAATAAAATTCTCCTTTCACCAAAAGGCTCTGTTTGTATTGATCTGTCTTGATCTGCTCCTCATCATTTTGCATGCTGCTTTCCTACATCAGCTTTTCCAGCCTCCTGATAGAAATGGTGGAGGAATCTTGCCACCTCCCATAAGGACTAATGAAAATGTAAAATAAAAAAAACTGCATATATGGAAATATGCCTTAGAAAGGGATATTCAGAAGGGTCATCTTTACAAGTGTGAAAGTATTCCGAATGCCATTTGCTTTTCAGATCAAAAAATGCTCCATTTGATGCTAAATCTAAGGGACAGATGACAGAAATTTCCCTGACTGAGCAATGTTCCAAAACTAAAATGTACAAAGAAAAGATACTGTTTAGTTTATAAACAAGTTAATGTATATTTATAATTTTAAACTGTTAATAAAATAGTCTACCAATAGATCACTCATTTTATAGAGAATTATGCATTACCTGGAAGTTCTTTAAATTAACTCTTTATGGAAATAGAAACCTGGATTAGATCCATTTGGTCCTTGCATTTTACATAATTTCCTGGAGAAGGAAACCTGTGTACAGAAAGCTATCCTCAAGCACTAGTTGAAGTTTTCCCTTAAATACTGTTTTGTTTGATAAGTGAAAACTGACAACACCACCAAATCATCTAGTATTAGTGTTCTTTTCTTTTACATGTCCCTGCCCTTGGACCAAAAATAATAATGGCTTATGCTATTCTTTAGCCTGAATAAAATGTTGCAGTTCCGGAGATAAAGACGTATTGAGCTGAGCAATTAAACAGCTAAATAAATGAATCAGCAGAGCAGAAGTGACAGATTTAATTACTGCTTAGAGCTAGGAAGGGGAACTAATTATGGGGTTCATGAACCGCATGCCATTCTTTTCCTTAAGCATGTGCTTCGATTCTTCTGGATCAAACTCTGCAAATGTGGTAGCACCATGCACTAGATTTATAAAAAAAAAAAAAAAAAAAAAAGAAAGAAAGGCACAAAAAGCTATCCAAAATTTGGAAAGAAAGTCTAATTTTTGAAGAAAGAATAGTCAATATTCTGTTCTAAAAGCCCATGTTCAATTGACTCCATACCAAGCGTTACAAGTGCTTGCTTTCAAATAGATAAACTTTAAAAATTCAGTTCTCCAAAAAATGAAAGCACAATCAAGTTCACTAGATGTGAATAAGTCAAAGATTGCAACAGAAAGCTGTGGTAAGTGAGGCATAAAGCATATAGCTCTATTGAGTGATTAGGAGCTGTGTTCATCAGAAAGTATCTGTCACTGGGAAGCCTGAGAAAATTTTTGATCCTACTACCTCTCTCCTGCTTTGGTCAGCTCACCACACCAAGAAAAATACGTCAGAAAGATGCTCTTGTGGCCACCAACTATAAAAATGCTTACAGTGGAAGAAACCTGCTCCTCAGTTTCTGCCTTCTGTCTCATTTCTGTAGGTTGAATTTGCTTTACCATTCTAATTTTATTCTTGTTTGATAAAACTGTAAATGCTAATTTTTTGAGCTTCACATTAAACTCATGATCCTAGTGGTATAATCCCCTAAACATAGAATTCTCTTCCTCATTAATGGGAAGGAGAAAGGGGATAAAAGCCCACATATACAGCATTTGAATCACATAATTCAATTAATTGAATAATTTTGGGTTATAACTATCTTGTACAGATAAAGAGAGACAGGTATCGTTTCAGGAAAAAAAAGTGTCAAGCTGAGTTTTTAAAAATGAATTAGGAGAGGGAAGAGAGGAGGTCTTTCATTCATAGCCAGTTGTTTTCTAAAATTATAATCTCATTATGATGTCTGTTTTGGTACAGTTTTAAAAATCTACACATTTGCCTTTTTTCCTACAAGTACTACAAAGAGAAAAATATCTCTGGACAGCTGACTTCATACACTATTCTGAAAAGAAAATCAGGCCTTTTACTCCACTGACTTTGAAAATTTTAAAAATGCAGGACATGATGCAAACAATACAACATGGCTAGGAAAGATCTAAATCTACCCCACCTATAGTTGTGATCTCCTTCCACACCACGAGTAATTTTGTCAGAATGAAAATGATTGTGTCCAAACGCAGAGAAGTGGGCTGATCCTTTGGAAGGCTCACTGAACAATCACAAATGCCATCAGCGTCCAAGATTACAACATCAGCTCTGCTTGACTGAAATTCTGTCCTCTGAAGGCAGCCAAAACCAAGGTCTATTGCCTCAATAAAGTCCAAAATGAACTCTATCTTCAAAATCACTGTCTGGGTTTCTGTATCAAGGGAGACTGTATCTGCAGGGAACCAGGAGCACTGTACATCCAAGGTAAGATAAAACTAGGATTTTTTTTTTAATGGAATTATGGTATAGCTCTATACAAGTGATATTCTAGTGCAGTTAGATCAGAAGAAAATGCACTTTTTACCTAGACATACAGCACAGCAGAGAGGAGCTGATCTTCCAAAAAGACACTGTCTGAAACACTGGGTACAAGTTGCATTAACACTCAAACCATATGAATTTTACAGCATCAGATATCCACGTTATTAAAGTGTGATGTGTGTAGAATGTCACTAAGGTACTAGTGATCACGAAACTTGCAGAACACATACACACACAACTGATATCTCATAACAGAGGTATGATGATTGTATAGAAAACCTTAGAGGAGCATGATGAGAATTAAAGGATCTCATGGGCAGGGGCAGCTTGTGTCCTGGGGTACAATGCAAAAATGTGTATTCTATCACCATCTGTTAAAATGTGGGAGGGGTGGTGATCCTTATCTCTGTGGGAGATATCCTCTGCTGATGTGCCATCTGATAAGATGGGGGGATGATCATCGTTATCTATTCACAACCCATCCCTCCTCCAGAAGATATATTCTGTTAATGGGCCATTAAGTCCTATTGTGTGACTGATAAGATTACATCACCCCATTGGGAGATGCCCCAACCAGGGGCAGGAGCCAAGCCTTTCCTACCTAGATAAAAAACTGGGGTTTGGGACCCGAGGGCAGACCTTTCTACTGGATCCCAGAGGAAAGTCGGACCTTTTTCCACATCATCGCTGGATCTTCGGAGGAAAACTGCACCTTCTACAGGAGCACTGCTTCAACAGAACCACATCTGTCATCCAGGAGGACTGCAGCCACCATTTATACGGACTGCTACCAACACCCTGACTGACAGGGTGTCAGGTTGTATTTCTGACTGTGTTGGTGGTTGTTTCTTTTATATTATTGCATGTATTTTATTTTTTTCTCTTTTCTCCTATTAAATTGTATTACTGACTTGGAGTCTCGCACTGGTTTTACTTTCAAACCAACACATTAATTGGCGCCCAACGTGGGGCACGAAGGGTGCTGAGGAAAGTCAGTATTACAATTTTGTTTTCACCATGATTCTCAACATGCTTACATGGGTTTTATATCTTGCTCTCTATATTTTTCCACACATGGGGAACTATCTGCCAGCTGTAATGCTCCTGTGTAGACCAGGATATGGTATAAAAATTGCTTTACTGGCCTATTATGTCTACTGCATGATAACCTCTGAGGCAATGAACATAATCCGGAATATATACTCGACTTTGTTTGCTTGTCCTAGTCTAGGTTGCTACATCCGGGGTTTTAACAATCACACCCAGCCCTTGGGGGGAGGGGTAAAGGATGATTTTTTCCAATCTTTCCGGCCTGATACAGTAGTTTTTGGAAATGTTGAGTTCCCGCTGGATGCTAAGGACAGCACAATATTGTTGTTAGTTCTGCTTTGTCTCCTCTGCACAGCCTTTACAGCCTACAACATGCTTAGAAACAGAACACTACATGGCGTATTGATGCGTATTCTTGAGGAAGAGGAAAAAAGAAACAAATCAACTTCGTCCACGACTGCACAGAATGTCACAAAGAGGAGAAGAACCAAACAAAAAGCAACAGTGCCCGTGTCTATGCAGACTGCCACAAAGGAGGAAAAAGCCAAAAGCAAAGCAACGGTGTCCGTGTCTATGCAGTCTGCCACAGAGGAGAAAAAAGCCAGAAGCACCATCAGCATCTCCACACAAACCATCACTGAGCCAGAACAGCCTAGACCAGTAGCAGTTGCGCCCGTTCAGAAGAAGAAATCAAAGAGCAAATCAGTTCGCATAGTGACTGACGAGGACGTGGCAGGACCTTCGCACCCAGCAGAAGTGACAGAGCCAGAGATCATCACTCGCTCTCTATCCCTGGGTGAGCTGCGTGACCTGCGGAGGGAATTCACCCGCCAGACAAATGAGTCCATCTTGACCTGGCTGCTCCGCATCTGGGACGCTGCAGCCAATGACACCATTCTGGATGGATGTGAGGCCAGGCAACTGGGATCTCTGTCCCGGGATGTGGTCATTGACCAGGGGATTGGGAGAACCCAAGAAACTCTCAGCCTCTGGCGGCGACTGCTGACAAGTGTGAAGGACAGATACCTTTGTAAAGAAGATCTTCAGGTGCACCAAGGAAAATGGAGCACAATAGAACAAGGTATCCGATGCCTGAGGGAATTGGCCGTGCTGGAGATCATTTTCTCAGAAGATGAGAGATTTCCTAAGAGCCCAGACTGTGTCCGGTGCACGTCACAGATGTGGTTGAGATTTGCACGACTTGGACCAGAGATGTATTCCCGTTACCTGGCAACGCTGCAGTGGAGGGAAGGTGAGGACATGGTAGGCGTCTTGGCCAATAAACTAAGAATTTATGAGGACACTGTCACAGCCCCATTTCGTACCCATGTCTCATCCGTGGAAACACGGCTGGTGGAGCAAGTCCGAAGCCTGATTGAAGAGGGCCATCAGAAACTAAAAAAAGAACTTAAGGAAAACAACTACCAGATCTCTCCTGAACCAACAAGAGTTTCTGCCATTAGGAGCCGGCGTTCCTCAGGCAGGGAGAGAGGACACACTCCACGAGGTAACCTCTGGTTTTTCCTTCAGGAGCATGGAGAAGACATGAGGAAGTGGGATGGAAAACCCACCTCCTCCTTAGCAGCCCGGGTACGGGAGCTGAAAAGAGGGACACCTACCCCAAGAAGTTCATCTAGAGTCAATGCTGCTCCAGTCTCTCGTGTACAGAACTCCAGACAGTATCAGAATGATGATATGACTGATCCTCTTGAAGGAACCTCAAGAACCTATTTACAGGGAGAGAGCAACGTGTACCAGGATCAGGAATAGAGGAGCCCTGCCTCTAGCCAGGTAGAGGAGAGGGATAATCGGATCTATTGGACTGTGTGGATCCGATGGCCTGGCACATCCGACCCACAAAAACATAAGGCTTTGGTTGACACCGGCGCCCAGTGTACTCTGATGCCATCAAAGTATGTAGGAGAAGAATCCATCTCTATTTCTGGGGTAACAGGAGGATCCCAGCAGCTGACTGTAGTGGAGGCCGAAGTGAGTTTAACTGGGAACAGGTGGCAGAAACACCCCATCGTGACTGGCCCAGAGGCCCCATGCATCCTTGGCATAGACTATCTTAGAAATGGATACTTCAAAGACCCAAAAGGATATCGCTGGGCTTTCGGGATAGCTGCTGTAGAGACAGACGGCATTAGAAAACTGAGCACCTTGCCTGGTCTTGCAGATGACCCCTCTGCTGTGGGACTACTGAGAGTTGAAGAGCAACGGGTACCAATCGCCAGAACAACAGTACACCGCCGGCAATACCGTACTGACAGAGACTCAGTGATTCCCATCCATGAAATGATCCGTAAACTGGAGAGCCAAGGGGTGGTCAGCAAAACCCACTCACCCTTCAACAGCCCCATCTGGCCTGTGCGTAAATCTGAAGGAGAATGGAGATTGACCGTAGACTATCGTGCATTGAATGAGGTGACTCCACCGCTGAGCGCTGCTGTGCCGGACATGCTGGAACTGCAGTACGAGCTGGAGTCCAAGGCAGCAAAGTGGTATGCCACTATCGATATCGCCAATGCATTTTTCTCCATTCCTCTGGCAGCAGAATGCAGGCCTCAGTTTGCTTTCACCTGGAGGGGTGTGCAGTACACCTGGAATCGTCTGCCCCAGGGGTGGAAGCACAGTCCCACCATCTGTCATGGGCTGATCCAGGCTGCACTGGAGAAGGGTGAGGCCCCCGAACATCTACAGTATATCGATGACATCATTGTATGGGGCAGCACAGCAGGGGAAGTCTTTGAGAAAGGAGAGAAGATTATCCAGATTCTGCTGAAAGCTGGTTTTGCCATTAAGCGAAGTAAAGTTAAGGGACCAGCTCAGGAAATTCAGTTTCTAGGAGTCAAGTGGCAAGATGGACGTCGTCAGATCCCAACAGAGGTAATTAATAAGATCACTGCTATGTCTCCACCTACCAACAAGAAGGAAACACAAGCCTTCCTAGGTGCCATAGGCTTTTGGAGAATGCACATTCCTGAGTACAGTCAGATTGTGAGCCCTCTCTACCTGGTTACCCGCAAGAAGAACGATTTCCACTGGGGCCCTGAGCAGCAGCAAGCCTTCGCCCAGATCAAGCAGGAGATTGCTCATGCAGTAGCCCTTGGCCCAGTCAGGACGGGACCAGATGTGAAGAACGTGCTCTACTCTGCAGCCGGGAACCATGGTTTGTCTTGGAGCCTGTGGCAGAAGGTGCCTGGTGAGACTCGGGGTCGACCACTGGGATTCTGGAGCAGAAGCTACAAAGGATCTGAAGCCAACTACACTCCCACAGAGAAGGAGATCTTGGCCGCCTATGAAGGAGTTCAAGCTGCCTCAGAGGTGATTGGCACAGAAACACAACTCCTCCTGGCACCCCGACTACCAGTGCTGGGCTGGATGTTCAAGGGAAAGGTGCCTTCCACACATCACGCCACTGACACCACATGGAGCAAGTGGATTGCCCTCATCACTCAGCGCGCCCGTATTGGGAATCCAAATCGCCCTGGGATTCTGGAAATAATTACAAACTGGCCTGAAGGTGAGACTTTTGGATTGTCTTCTGAAGAAGAAGAGGAACAAGTGGCACGTGCTGAGGAAGCCCCACCATATAATGAGCTACCGGAGGCTGAAAGACGATATGCCCTCTTCACTGATGGTTCCTGCCGAATTGTAGGCACTAACCGGAAATGGAAAGCTGCAGTATGGAGCCCCACACGACAAGTTGCACAAGCTACCGAGGGACAAGGTGGATCGAGTCAGGTCGCAGAGCTAAAAGCCGTCCAGTTGGCTTTGGATATTGCTGAACGAGAGAAGTGGCCAAGGCTCTATCTCTACACTGACTCATGGATGGTAGCTAATGCTCTGTGGGGTTGGCTGGATCGCTGGAAAAAGGCCAACTGGCAACGCAGAGGGAAACCCATATGGGCAGCTGAGATTTGGCAGGACATTGCTGCCCGAATAGAGAAACTGACCATAAAGGTTCGACACGTGGATGCACATGTACCCAAAAGCCGGGCTAATGAAGAACATCACAACAACGAGCAGGTGGACCGAGCTGCCAAAGTGAAAGTATCACAGGTGGATCTAGACTGGCAGCACAAGGGAGAATCATTCCTAGCTCGTTGGGCCCATGATGCCTCTGGTCATCAGGGGAGAGATGCGACGTACCGATGGGCCCGTGACCGAGGGGTGGACCTTACCATGGACAGTATCTCACAGGTCATCCACGACTGCGAGACCTGTGCCGCAATCAAACAGGCCAAGCGGGTAAAGCCTCTGTGGTATGGTGGACGATGGTCAAAGTACAGGTATGGGGAAGCCTGGCAAATTGACTACATCACCCTTCCCCAAACCCGCCAGGGCAAACGCTACGTACTGACCATGGTGGAAGCAACCACAGGATGGTTAGAGACCTACCCTGTGCCTCATGCCACTGCCCGGAACACCATCTTGGGCCTAGAAAAACAAGTCCTTTGGAGGCATGGTACCCCTGAGAGAATTGAATCAGACAACGGAACCCATTTCAAGAACGGTCTTATCAACACGTGGGCCAAAGAACATGGCATTGAATGGATATATCATATTCCTTACCATGCGCCAGCTGCCGGGAAAGTTGAACGGTGTAATGGACTCCTTAAGACTACTTTGAAAGCACTTGGTGGTGGAACCTTCAGAAATTGGGAAATGAACTTGGCCAAAGCCACCTGGATGGTTAACACTCGAGGGTCCATCAATCGAGCCGGTCCTGCCCACTCTGAACCCCTGCACACAGTGGATGGGGACAAGGTCCCAGTGGTACACATGAAAGGTATTTTAGGAAAGACTGTTTGGATTAATCCCACCACAGGCAAAGGCAAACCAATCCGTGGGATTGTTTTTGCTCAAGGACCTGGTTACACTTGGTGGGTAATGCAGAAAGATGGGGAAACCTGTTGTGTACCGCAAAGAGACCTAATTTTTAGTGAGAACTGTATGTAAGGTTTCATTTTGTATTATATATCTGTAAGAGGGTATTGGTTTGGGTGTGATGTAGATGGTAATAGAATAAGGGGTGGATTATGTCCTGGGGTACAATGCAAAAATGTGTATTCTATCACCATCTGTTAAAATGTGGGAGGGGTGGTGATCCTTATCTCTGTGGGAGATATCCTCTGCTGATGTGCCATCTGATAAGATGGGGGGATGATCATCGTTATCTATTCACAACCCATCCCTCCTCCAGAAGATATATTCTGTTAATGGGCCATTAAGTCCTATTGTGTGACTGATAAGATTACATCACCCCATTGGGAGATGCCCCAACCAGGGGCAGGAGCCAAGCCTTTCCTACCTAGATAAAAAACTGGGGTTTGGGACCCGAGGGCAGACCTTTCTACTGGATCCCAGAGGAAAGTCGGACCTTTTTCCACATCATCGCTGGATCTTCGGAGGAAAACTGCACCTTCTACAGGAGCACTGCTTCAACAGAACCACATCTGTCATCCAGGAGGACTGCAGCCACCATTTATACGGACTGCTACCAACACCCTGACTGACAGGGTGTCAGGTTGTATTTCTGACTGTGTTGGTGGTTGTTTCTTTTATATTATTGCATGTATTTTATTTTTTTCTCTTTTCTCCTATTAAATTGTATTACTGACTTGGAGTCTCGCACTGGTTTTACTTTCAAACCAACACAGCTTGTCAGCAGACTGCTGAAAGACAAAAGGAGAATGTGCACTCTTGGTGCACAACACTTCTAATCTCAGGAGGCAAAATCAGCAGTATTTCACTAACAGTTCCCTGCCAGGCTCACATGGAAATACCCTTTAAATGTCTGAGGCGTCCCTCTCAAGAGAGGACATGACCAGTATTTGCCTATGCTTCCAGAAGCAGAGTCCCAAAGGAATACAGGGCATATAGGAACGGAAGCCAAGCAGAAGTGAGCTCACCACCTGGGAAGAAACCTGACTATGAATCCACCATCTTCTGCTCTCACTGCAGAGCAGTGCAAATGAAATCCCTCATGGGATACTTGCAAGTGGAGTCATGGTTAAGTATACTCTGGAAGCGAACTTGTCATTGCTTTATTTATACTCTTTTGCTCTCAATCTTGTGCTTGGATGTCTGCCCTTAGGTCTTGCTTAACATAATTTTGCAGTGTCTCACCACCCAGCCAGCCTGGTGCAGTGGAGAGACAAGATGAAACAGAGTGAAACCAGTAGATTATCAGCAGAAAACAAAGAAGGGTGCACAGGGTGTCTTTGAGACATGAATGTCTCTTCCAGCGAGGTCATAGAAAACCAGAGCTGGCAAATATTCCTTCCTATTTTTAAAGGGTCACTGGCTTAGGATGACTTTACTAGCAGGGAAAGGATTATCTCTAACAGCCATGAACTAATTCTTCTCCTGCCTGCTGGCAAAGCAACACTCCACTGTTCTGGGTGAGCTCTGGGTTTTCAAACAGCCTCTGACTCTGTGTTTGGTTATTACAGGGAAGATAGCAGGTCATTTTTCACTGGCATAGGGAGTGTGCCACTTCATCAAAGCTGCCCTTGGGAAGTTTGCTTGTGCTGATTTGCAAAAAAGTGACTAAGTATACCAGCAGGTGTAAGAAGAGTTGCTAGTTGTCTTGTACAAAGAAGAAATAACTGTGTTTTTTGTATAAAGTCTAAATGGCATTTGTACACTATGAATCTCACACCTAAAAATAATTTAAAATCGCGTACCATTTTTTTCTTTAAAATCTCAAAGAAGTACATTTTTTTGGAGTGGCTTCCTAATAGTTCATCGAAAACTGGAAGCAAGTATCCAGTCTTCACTGAAGACTAATATAAAAAGCCAATCAAGCTCCTTGACAGTAATGACAACTGAAATAACTGGAGCCACTGTCCAACGAAAAAGCTGAAGTAAGCCTCCAGCTACAGTTTTCACAAAGAAGGGCAGAGATGTGTGCATATAAACATCAGAGCTTGCTTACTCTTGGAATAAGTTGCATCTGGGAAAAAAAAATCAACCAGAATTATGCCAGAAATAGGAAAAAGAAGGAAGCCTGAGGACTGTCTAGAGTGCAGCCCTAGACTGAGCCTGAGCAAAACTCACAGGAAGTTCCTCCTCTGTCCTAGACTAGTAGTATACCAAAGATGAAGCAGCCGTAAGGAGTATGAAACAAGGAGTGAGAAATCTGATCCTCACGAGCCTCATAATATAATCTTGACTTAATACAGATGATTAAAAAGGGTTTATAATACGTGAGAATATGTTTGCGATAATACGTTCACTGTGACACTTATGAAAACTTATGAATTGTAAAAAATAATTAATTAATTTTTAAAAAGCTATCTTGATTTGTGAAACTAGAGAAGCAGTTACATTCAAAAATTCTGCCACTATGAAAAAACACTGGCTGCAACATGACGGATTAGCACAAGCCCAGAAGGGACCAAGAGAACAATTCAGAAATGTAAAGGAATGGTTCACTTCCATCTCTTGAGGTCTGAGGGTCGGTTTGAAGGAACAAAGCCCCAGGGCACAAAAATCAATCAGACAATTGTGGAAGAGACTTGGGAAGTTCCATGTACAATTTCTGGCTACTGAATTGGTAATGTCTGGAAATTGCATTGGTAGAAGGTATGGAAATTAGCAAAATCTTCCAAACACAGGGAAGTTTGAAATTCAAAACTGAATCTTTGTGATTCAAATCTCAAAAGCAGACAGTGATTGCAGACCATCCATCCATCCATCCTGAAAATTTGTTTTAATATTACACTGAATTCACAAAGAACTTTGGGTAGAAAAAGAAGAAACTGAGCAAGCCAGAGATGGAGAATCAAAAACTGATAAGGTCATCTGCATTTTGGAATCAATAGCATGCTACATACTACATTGAGACTAAGGACGCTCCCTGAATTTCTAAATATAAGTAATGCCATGATTATTCCTCATTTAAAAATTCCTCACTATAAACATTTTGCATGCCTATTATTCCAGAGCCAGCACAGGACTTTTCAGCAGCTCAGACAAAACTGACAGTCAGTCCTCCTAAAATAACAGATGGGACAGGACCACTCCTGCCTGCCACAGAAAAGTGGGGAATTGCAATGGAGAGGATCCATGCTGTTAATCTGGCTGCCTCCAGGGGCTGATAGCAGTCAGCTATCACAGCTGCTGGCACTGGGCAATCTACCAGTAGTTTCCACGCCTACTTTAGGGGCAGCAGCACTTTCAGACAACCTGTTTTTCCCTGTCTTAATATGGACAAAACTAGGATGGACAGATATTAAGGCATGTGCACTTTGTCTTTACAGGAGCCTGCCACCTTAGAAAATTTCTGCTTTGCTTGAGCTCACAGCCAGTCCAGTTTGCTGCTCAAAGCTCAAGACTCAATTTAGCTTGGCTTCTTCTGCATTTTCAGAAGATTCAGCAAAACCTATGTTCACTGGTATCATAATGCTTCTGAGAGTCAGGGGCCTTGACCCTAAACCTATGAAATCCACCTTGTGTCAGTCTTAATTCCATCTCCAAAGTCATTAGGATAAAATCATGCTCAAAAAAGCAAATAGTTCATCTCTAATGATCAAGAATATTTTTAACATGCTGTCTGTATTGTGCTCTTCAAGTTCTTTATGAAAGTGAAATTGCAGTGAAATTCTTGATGTAAAAAGCTACTGTGAGATATTTCAATATGCTGGTGCAACATAAGAGTTATCAGTGTGTCAGGGTAGACCATGACTAGTTTGATCAGGAAACTACTGTGGAGAGCTGTAGAATAAATGATAGATGTAAAATCAGAAACAGCTTTGAAATATATATATTGGCAATTGTTCCTTTTACAGGACCATTGGAACATTTGTTGCACCAATATCGGTGATAGCACTCAAATTTCAGTAACTATTAGTGTTTCAATCTGAAGTTATTAAAGCCTTATGGAGGTATATTTGCTGCAGCTTTTCTGACAGATTATTCTGTTGTTACCCAGCAAAGTAGCAAAAACAGGAAAAAAGGTAGAACAATAATTTTGTTCAACATAAAATCATACCTTGTTATACCATAATGATTTTTTATCTCAAACCCCATATTTTAATTCCATTATGTATATATTTTTAATATATGAAACTTTTCTAAGTGAAAAACAATTCAGTGATTCCCAGCAAATTCAGACCCCTTCTCCACCTGCAGATTTCCACTGTGCCCTCTTGAGATTCACTTTGTCTTTCAGTACTCAGCTCCAAGAACATAAAATAATAACCTTGTCCTACCTCATAGAGCTACTATTAGCACAATCCATTTATATTCTGTAGCATTACAGCATTATGGGACAAAAATGGTTTATATATGTACCATTCTATGTGTACATTTCCCACTGAACTTTTTTTTAAAAAACACAAAACCTAAATTTGTCTCTTGAACATTTGTTTTTTCATTTTCTTTTCTAACTTCCATCACTCTGCTTTGCTGTGTACTCTGTTGTGTCTCCTGGTATAGTCTTCCTCTTGTTTCAGTCACTTTTCTGTGTTATCTAACTGTGATGAGTTTTCTTTCAATATTTCTTTTCTCCACTTTCACAGTCTTCTTATTTCTTGCATATTTCCAGTCTCTCTAGATTGAGAATAGGTAACTATTCTCAAACTTACTCGGGTCTTTGTATCTCTCTTTTTCTTACTCTGAGCCTTTCCTTTCCTGTCTGTGAACCGCCTTCCTTTGCCTCCTGAAGGAATTGTGTCCCTTTATAGGGGTAAAGGAGAGCACTGCACCTGCAAGTCTTCATTGATGAGGAGACAGGGAAATCAGAAAGAGTGAATGATCAGAGACCTTTTATTCAGGATACATGAAGGCCTTTAGTGATGTGTAAAACACCTCAGAGATAATGAGTGCTTCAGGATAGGGATCGTATCTGCCTGAAATAAGGGTTTCTCCAGTGCTCAGTGCAAAAAAAGTTGCTAACCTTGCAGAGGCCTTCAAGTTGCTACAGCTCAAACCCCAGGAGGCTTTACAGGTTAAATTTTACATCTTGAACCCAATTGGGAAATAAACTCAAAGCTGTTGCATGCTGCAAAACACGTGGTTTATGGGGTGATGGCAGCCCAGGTGCTGATGGCTCACAGCTGCTTGTTCCCTTGTCCTGTGCTGTGGGTTCTCAAGAAATGCACGACAGAACCAACCAGTGCTGTCATTTACCTTGATTTAAATCATTTGGAGGACCTGTTCCCAAGAGATATAAATTAAAAGTCTCATTGTTAAGCCTAGTTAAAAAAAAAAAAGCTTACAACTGCAACTTGGCCTTTCAAATAGGAACTCAGAATCCAGCAGAACTCCTAGAGTAAGAATGGATATGTTATTTATATGTAGAATGATATTCATTTTTCTATTACTTCCCTTTAAAGGGTGGTAGGTGCATTTCTAAAGGTTGATAATTGCTCAGTTCCAAAAGATAAGATATCTTCTCCCTGCAAATCTGGAGAAATGTTAAAGTTGTCAATACATTGCTGGAAGGCCTTACATTAGAGTTACAGCTCTAAATAGACCCACCATTTCTTGTGCAGAGCAGCTGCCTCAGGGAGAAATCAGCAACTCTCCTGGAGTGGCTCATGAGCAAAAGCTCGCAGGACTCAGTTCTACAAAGGCAGTGACATAATCTGGTACCATCCTTGGCTGCTGCTGCAAGCGTGCAGTGCTGGGTCATTGCCAGAACATACCCAGGAATCACAACTGTGCACACCTGTTTGCAGGAGACAGAGCCCACTCTTTGGAATCTCCTGATGAAATCTGGCAGATGCTCAAGGATGAAATTTGCCTCTAGTTTGGGAGTTCTGCTCGCTATTCAAATCCCATCAAAGCATGTGGAAACCTTGCTGTCTCAGTCATCCTCATTTCTGAGGCAGAACATGCATACACACATGGACATATCCATATATACACTTCTATCTATATGTGGGAATAATTTTCAGAAAACACACAATTTCATAGTTTCAGAATATTTCTAGGACTCATCTCACTAAACTGTAGAGCAGGCTGCACTGAAATGCTTAGTATTTCAAAATGGATTATTTTGGTATGATCACTTTTTTATTTATCTGTGTAAGTTTTCCCAACTTATTCTCTTTTCATTCTGCTCCTTATTCTATTTATTTTTGCAAATGTTTTCTCTTTTTCTTTATTTCCCATGGTTTGAATTTTATGATCGTTCCCTGCATGTTTTAGGGCCTTTTCTGAGGAAGTAGTAAAGAGAGAGAAAGCAATTCAGAAAATGAACCATAATAATTTAGTAACCTTAACTACATAAAATAATAGAATCATAGAATGGGTTGAAAGGGCCTTAAAGATCATCTGGTTCCAAACCTCCTGCTGTGGGCTGGGCCACCTTTCACTAAGCCAGGTTGTGCAGAGCTCGATCCAACCTGTTGTTAAACACATCTGTGGATGGGGCATCCACAAAATCTCTGAGCAGCCTGTTCCAGTGCCTCACCACCCTGACAATTTTTTCCTTATATCTAATCTAAATCTACCCTCTTTCAGTTAATATCAGGTCATTTTGGAGGGAAAGGCAGGAAATGTGGGAAGAGAAACTCCCCAGAGTTCTCATTTTTTTCTATGCCATTTCAATGCATAGCACAGTAGTGGTGATTATTAGGAGTTCTTCTGAAAGTGGAAGTTTCCCAACCAGAAAAATATAAAAGAATATCAACTCTGGAAAGTTAAATTTAGTAAGTCCAGCCAAAAAACGACTTTGAAGAGCAAGTTCCCAAAGGCATAAAACTAATAATAAAATTTAAGTACATCGAAAACAGGAAATCTGCCAGAATGTCTGTAGGGCTGATAAGTAACTTGGATATGAAAGGGGAACCCAAATAAGATCAGACTACCCCAGCAAAGTGAAAAGAATTCTTCACAGAGGTGTAAAGAGCACTATGGAATAGACTTTGGAGGTTCCCAGGCTGAAACTTTATTTACAGGGCACAACCTCCTTACTGGTTAGACAGTAGTAAACACAGAGCAGAAAGTTGCATGGTCACTCTTCTCAATTCAGAGAGATGTCTAGTAGGTCAGTGTAGGGAAATGCACTGCTCAGCATAGTCCTCAGTAATTTCGTTAAAACTGAATAGTGAGGTGAGATTAAATTATACTAGATTATTTAATGTAATAAAAGCCAAAGATGTCTGAAAAATACAGAATAATCTCAATTCTTTGTGATTGGTGATAAAAGTGTGGACCAAGAATAAAGCTGATAAATGTTCAATCTGGAATAAAAAAAACAGAGTCCTAATTATACATATCCAGTGATGGACTTTAAGTGAGCTGCCACAAATCTGAAATATAGCTACAGCAACTGGTGAAACCATGTACCATTCTATAAAAACACCAGTCTAATGTAAAAGGAATATACGAATTATTAGGAAAATGAAATGGAAGAGAGATTTTAAGGTCACGAAGAAAATATAGCTGATCTTCTAAGCCCCAAGGGACTCACCTGAAGCAGAAAACATATAAACAAGGATCTATAGATAAGTAAGACAATTAATGGTAAGGGATGGGATCTGTGTGAGGAACAATAAGTAGGTTGGGATAACTGACTTTTTTTTTTTTCTGCTTAATAAAAACCCGCAATCTATTCTGGCATTCTGGTGTACATGATCATTCCCACAATAATTCCTAGCAGCAATGACATACATTTTGGTAATAATAATGATCTGCATTTTCACTGTTCTTTTTCTTCAAAATACAAAGTACCCCAGGAATATTGTTTAAATCATTAAAGCAGTCATTTAAGTAAGCAAAACCAAATTCTGCTGGAAGTAGCAGGTTGGAAGATGTATTTGGGGCTCATCTGGGCCTACCCAAACAAGATTAGCTTTGAAGTTATATTGAGTTCAAAGGTTGCTTAGGAGCTTGCACAGAGAGCTTCATCAGATCTCCAAGAATGGAAATGCCACAGATTCTCTTGATACCTATGCCAGTATTTCATATACATATGTACACAAACACGAGAAAGGAAAGATTTTTCTGATATTTAGACAAAATTTCCTATGTTGTGGCTTGGGGTTGCTGCTGCTAGTCCTATTGTGGTGCAGTATCTAGCAGTGTCTGACTTCAACTTATCTGTACATTGCCAGTAGGTATGTGAAAACAATTAGATTCCCCCTTTATTCTCACCTTCAGCCAGAAGAACCCCTTTTCTGTCAGCTTCTCCATGTATGTTGTGTGCTCCAGTCACCTGGTACTCCAAGAGACTCATTCCAGTGTGGCAATGTCCATCTTGTGCAGGGGAATCCAAAACAGAACACAGTCCTCCAGGTAGGGTCTTACTAGTGCCGAGCAGAGGCAAAGCATCACCCTTCTTAACTTGCTGGCTGCACTCTTGCTAGTACAGCCCAGGATGGTGCTGACCCTCAGGATGCACTGCTGACTCACACTGGTGTTTTTTGGTCTACTGGGACACCCAGGACTTTTTATGCAGTGCTGCTCTGGAGCCAACTGGTGCCCAGCCTGTCCTGCTGCATGATCAGGAATTTGAATTGGCCTGTGCTGAACTTAAAAAAGTTTCTGCCAGATTTATACTCCAGCTTGTTGAGAATGCTCTGAATGATAGCCCTGCACATTAATTGGCACGTTAATTGCTCCCCTAATCAGGTATCACCCGTGAACATGCTGAGGGCTTTATTTCATCCCACTGGCTACATTCACAGTGAAGGCATGAATGAATGTCTGCACTACTGCTGATTCCTGATAGATGTTACTGGAAATCACTCATCAACTGGACTTTTTACAGCTGATCACAACTCTTGAAGCCTCATGATACGGCCAGTAGTGCATTCACCTTGTAGTCCACTGCTTAAGTCCATGTCTCACCAATTTGGCTGTAGGAATACCAAGTAATAGGCCTTGCAGAAGCCAAGGTAAACCTCTTCTTTCATCCATCATGCCAGCCATCTCCTCAGAGCAAGTACTCAGACTGTTCAGTCACAGTTTGTGGTTTGTGAATCCATGCTGTTCCCAGTTGCCTTCTTGTCCTCCATGTGACTGCACATAGTTTTCACAAGGGTTTTCTCCAAAATCCTTGTGGAAATTGAAGGGAGCTCTACCAGCAAATAGTTCCCCAGATCTGCCTTCATGCCCATGTACATGTAACACTTGCCAGCCTTCATGATCCTCTCCTGATTCCTAGGTATCTTCTGACAAAGATACAAAGCAGTCCTTGCAATGACCTTAGCTACTTCTCTCCACATCCTTGGATATATTCTCTCTTGTCCCATGGACTTGTGTGTGTCCAGTTTGCTTATTTGGTCACTAACGGGGTATTCCCAAATTCTGCCTGAGAGATATGGGGACAGACCTGGCCACGAAAGACCAAGGAGAAGTTGCTGAGTTGCTCAGCCTTTTCTGTGTGCTTCAAGTCTGCTGCCTTGCTTCATAGCCCCTCATCTTCATTAGACCTCCTCCTTTTGATTCTACTTTTAGAAATTCTTCTTGTTGCCATTTCCATTCCTCACCAATTTCAAATCCAGCTGAGTTCTGACTTCCCTAATTTCCTGTCTACATGATGGACAACGCTCTGCTCCTGAATAGCCCTCTGTGGCCTTCTCTGCCTTTTGTACTGGAGAGAAGCTGGAGCTCCCTGCCTGTCTGAAGGCTGTGCACTGGGCTGGGCCCAAGTGTGGGGAGGTTGTCCTCAGAGAGCAGCATCCTCTTGAACAGTTCCCAGAATGAGCTGTTGAACCCTCTATTTTCATTTGTTGCTATAATTCTGAAAACTTTGAGCTTTTGCTCAAAGCACTTGTTCATTTCAGACAAAAGATTTGCAAAAAAATATAAAGGGTAAAAAAAGTTTAAATGAAACTTTTTTCTCTATCAAAATCAATTTAGATGCAACTGAAGTTCTTCTTAGAAGGAGACCTAGTCACTTAATTGTGTTCATTCACTAAGGTGAAATGAAAAGTAATGGAGTAGAGATGCTTAATGCTTGTTGACTATAAATAATTTAGATTATTTATAATTTTAAATACTAATTGGTAAATAATGATCCATGACTAAGTCTGACAATATGCCTGGAAAATAAAATCAAGAGAGATTACAAAGAACCCAGCGCAGCATCCCATGAATTTTGCTTGCTGCCTATCAACATCTGTTTCACTTTTCAGCAGCCTTGTCTTGCCTGCTTTGCAACTCACAGTACTGCCTAAACATTCTGTAATAGTGGTTTTTAGTCCTTAATGGGGTGAGATGTGCAATTATTGCTTCTATCATTTTATTTACAAAAGACAAGAAAGAGGGATAATACTGTTTTTTTGCTCCCACCCTTTATACTAAGAGAAGCTGAATGAGTGTTTGACAGGTAAAAATATAAATGATGAAGCCTCAGATTAAAATACTATCAGAATTAAATTCATATGTGTTTGTGAGAGTCTGGGCTTTTACTTTTCCTTCAACATGTATAGCATGCTCAAAAAGCTTCTCTTAAAATGCCTTGTAATTAACCTAGGATACGAGAGAGAAAACGGTGAACAGAACAACAAAGACAATTTGTCATCAGGATTTTCATTAAACCCCTCAGTATTATAGGAATTAATTTCAGTAGTGCTTTGCCCTGATTACTGCCTGTCGGATAGGATACAGGCATCCAACAGGATATTTGAATGGAGAGCGTTTTCTCCCATCCTACATCAGCATTATGAAGGTAAGGGCTTTATCTACATTGACTATGATTCATCATCTATATTTTAATATTGCAAAAACTGAAGACAGCTCTAATTTTAACTTCCCCTAGCACTGCTTTTTTCCAGTAAATGTTACATTGATAATAGCTCACATTGCCATTCCCATCTTGGGCAAGGAGAGAGATCAATGGACTTTAAGATCACAATAGTCATTAATTCGTTACTTTAGTTTCCCAGACATTATAGTTCACTACATATTGTTATATCACACAGGCACACAAACCTTGTTGGTCACAGAAGGGAGGGAACCAGCCCTCATTCCGGATTCTGAATTGTCCTACAACCCGTACAGCATCAAGGCAGCGTCTTTATCTAGCCCTCACATTTTTAGTTTTTCAAAATGTTCCCCTTGTAAAGCAGACCACTTTGGAATCTGCAGAACATTTTAAAGTAATGATTAAACACTAATCCACTAAAATACTGAAGTGGCACTTGAGAATTTGGCAGGATCACTTTAAATAATCTCTTAGCCTACTGATGGGTCTCTTAGTGTTCCATGTTTCCACACATAGCTGATGAATAAAATGATTTGAACTAATCTGTGCCTACACTTCTCACAGTATTTCTTGCATGAAAAGCAGACAGTGCAACATGTATGCCTTAAAGTAAGGAAAGCTGTAGGAAACATAGTCAAAATTTCAGTTTCTACAACATTTTGGTAATTTTGGCCAAAGCAGTGCCATTAAATGTCACACATGGGTGCAGGGGGAGGGTAGCAGATAGAGAAATCAAATTCACCCCTACAGCATAAAGGAGACATGAAACGTTACTGAGGAGCAACAAGCTGAAATATTGTACAGTGTCTTATAAAGCCATGTTAAATGAACAAAAGTAAACAGATGTTGTCTTAAGTTCTTTTTGCTCACTGTCAGGAATTTATGATTTTTTCTCTGCAGAAAAACTGACTGAATATCTGTGCTGTACCCAGCTGCTTATAAGGTGAGTAGGCAAAGTATCTTTTATGGCTAAAAAAATATTACAGGATTGAGATCGCTATAGCTCCTTGAGCTGAAATGCGACTAAACCCAAAGGACTAAGCTATCAATTCTCCCTCTTTGAATGGGAAAGTGAAAGGGGCGATGTGTGTGTGTGTGTGTGTGTGTGTGTGTGTGTCTGTGTGTGTCTGTGTCTTAGTGTGCACTTCAAGCAGTATTTCAAACAAAAAAACCCCAGCTTTCTCAAGCATTCTGCTTTAAAAGTTGGGTATGTTCACTGACTTTCCATCTGTTCCCAACTTTCCTAAGAGCTGTTCCTATATGCTACAGATACTGGGTTCAAACCTGCTTTGCTTGCATCTTCTGTCATAATCACATTATGAGATGACACATACATTCATCTGGTCATAAGGGAACGCTTAGAGAATTCAGGTTAAGAAGATGACTCAGTTGCCTTATTTAGATTAAAAATTCTTCTGAGTATCTGGCACATTAGGTCTTACACTAAATCACAAAATGTGCCATCTCTCTTTCTTCTCTGTTCTTATTTTTCCATTAACAGTTTTCTGACCCTTCTATCATTGCATGTTCCCCTTCTCCCAGTCTGTTGATCTCTTTTCTCCTCTTTGCTACTCATATAGTTGCCCTCCCTCCTGTTCATCTTCTCTCTTCCCATAGTCTCTGCTATGTTACTTCTACATTACACTGCCAGTCATTCCCTGCTTGTCCTTTTAATCCCATCCAGACTCCTTTTTATGCTGTTCCTTTTGAGGGAGCATATACACAAGGATGAGAAACAGCAGCTTTTATATTTTCCAGTAGTTTATGTAGGGAAAATCTTTGGCATGCAAGAATCACACATGGTGGGATTCTTAGGGTCTTCCATGTAGGGTCAGGAGCGGGATTTGAGGTCAGGAGGGTACCATTCAACCCAGCATATTCTGTTTTTTAATGATTAAATAGGATCTAGACACAGTCTACAGAAATGTCTGTTCAGCAGGTGCCCCAGAAGCAAAGGGCCACCATTCTTTTGATTGTCCTGTAACCTACAGAACTATTCTAGCCAAGACCACGTCCTGTAAGTGACATGCATGACTGCAGCTCCATGGTAAACAGTGGGTCTTGCTCATCCCTGAAACTCCTCCAGACTGCTGGATGCATATGTGGGGTCAAACTTCACAAAAAGTATTTTTCCCCTCCTCTGCCACTGCTAAATTTTGCTTTTAAATTATTGAAGCTTCTCATCAGATCTAGTTCTACTGGGCAAGGCCTGGGGCTTCAGAATACAATTATATCACAGGCATAAAAGCATCTCTTTTCTGCCACAATGGAGCCATAGAATGGAATCTGAACTAAAAAGCAGAAAATCTAGAGACAGAACATTAGACTTTTCTTTTTGATTATTCTTAAATGTAAAACCCATTAAATAGACCAGTATGTAGGCAAGCTTTTACTTAACTAGAATTTTGGCGATTGCATCCACTCCACATGGAAATGTATCAAGTACTTATGGCTAGGTATTTCAGTGCACTCTTTTTTCAATAAGTAATTACAACTCCCAAATATTAGTTATAACATGTATCTTTAAAAATATCCAGAATTATTCCTAAAAGACTGAGTAGCTACTTAGAGTAGAAATTATACACACTACAAGAGCAGAATTATTCAAGATTATATTCCTATTCTGCAACACAGAAAATCTATTAGCACACACAGATTAACAATATACTTTGTGTTTTCAGTCAGAGCACCAGGACAGTCTGTGAATGGCAATCTAGAACACAAATAAAGCTGTGAATTTGCTATGCTAAAGTGGCACCACTGATATTTTTACATTTTCCATGTCTTCCATAAATAAACTAGTCCAAGAGGAAGTGATGATTACTTGCATTTATATATTATTCTTTACATACCAGCTATCAGCCCATGTCACAGGGCCTATATAAGACCACTAGTTTCTGCATCTAATTCTTCCCTCTTAATTGACTTTAAAACTCTAGTTAACATCGGGCACAGGAATTTACATGGAAATTGGGCCATCTGAATATGACTTTCTTCCCTCAACTCATTTTCTCAGCCTCTCCTCAAGGCCAAGGAATAGGATAGGCTTTAAGAACAATCCAGCAGCTCTCTTCATTTCCAATTAACTTTTCTTCACAGAGAGGGTGATTAAAGATTGGAATGTACTGCCCAGGGAGGTGGTGGAGTCAGTGTCCCTGAAAGTGTTTAAGGAAAGACTGGATGCAGAGCTCAGCACCTTGGCCTAGTTGACATGGTGGTGTTCAGTCAAAGACTGAACTCGATGATCTCAGAGGTCTTTTCCAACCTAATTGATTCTGTGATTCTGTGGATGCAGAAGACAGCTAAGGGATATCTAACAACGTGGGTGCAGAAGACAGTTAATGATGATCATAAAATTAAATACTGAAATGACTATTTAATTCCTATTCTCTGGCAGAAATTATGATGTTGGTTATTGCTGGCCTTTTGTGCTTCAATAAAAGTCTTTAAAATACCATGTCTGACTTGATAGATGTGCTTTTGAAGCAGTTTCTTGAATCATAATACCTCCACTGCCACAGCACTACAGAGTTCCCTTCAGACGTCCTGGATTTTTTAATAACAAGGTGTTGTTCCTGTGATATTTTCTTCTCTCCTGTGGACAGGGTTTTTGAAATGCTACACTGCATTTATGCAAAGGAAACAAGGTTCCTCTCAATGATGTTATTTAACCTCTCTTATTTAAGATCAAAACCCAGTGGGTTTAATTAATTCTCATATATGGCTTCCAAGCTGAGAAACTACATTTCTTCTCCTGATTCTTCTGTTAATTCTACTCATAAAGGTTATTGTCATCGACTGGTAGAGAATTTAAACAGCAATTTTGTTGATGATACACCTTGCAGCAGAGAATGGATCTCGTTGTGACACTGGTGCTGCCATCCATCCATGGTAATACACAATAAGGCAGACAATCCATTTAGATATTGCAACAACAGTCTTCTGACTGAGGTCAAAGAAACTAATCAATCCTGTTCAGCATCTGGGTTCCTCCTGAGGGCTCCAAGCCATGTTATCTTCTTCATATACTTAATTTTTCTTCTGGAGGAATGATCAGGATTTCCTAGTAAATTACCAAACTGAACTCTTCAAACACCTTAGGCCTTTCCATAGCTGGGATTATGGAGCATTAGCTGTCTACTGCCAGGTCAAGCTCCATGAGCTGCTGAGTGCACCTCCTAATCAACTCTTATGTTCCTAACTGGTTGACTTAGAGATAACATTGTAGTCTAAATCAAAGTTTTGTCTCCTCTGTAGCAACGATTCGGCACATCATCATTGATCTCTACTTACTTAAATAAATGAACAATCAATTAATGTGAAGTAAAGAAAACCAACCTCAAAATGAAGGTACAAGCCAGCTCTAGTCTTAAGAAGGGAGGAAACCGTGAATGAATATTTAAATATCAGTGTGAACAAAAATATTTGCATATGGGTTTGCTTATTACTGCATGCTCAGCATCACACCTGAATGCAAGTCTGCTGGACACGACCAAGCTACAGCCACTTCTGTCACCTTCTCTTGTGTTTAAAGTGGTTCAGACTTGGGGAATAGCAAACTTATCACTGTTTTGACAACATTACTTCTCCCTGTTTTTTACACCCCGCCCCACAGCTGTGCCAGCAGAGGGATTTTTGTATGAACCCTCTCTAAAATGCTCACGGCAAAATGAGCCAGTTCATTTTAAGCAGTGTGAACTGTGGATCTGAACTGGCCTGGCTGAGTTAGCAGGTTTCAGGCTAAGGAGCAGTCATGCAAACCACTCCACTAGCAAAAACAGAGGGGCAGCACTGCCAGCTGTTGGATGGCAGTGACAGAGGAAAGCAGGAACATCTTTAGGCAGAACAGCTGGAGCATAGAAGATGCCATGCCTCTGCAGCTGCAAAACTTCTGCCTCAGTGTCCCTTAGGTGTGGGAAAGATCAGCCACAGGAACAATTTCTTTTAGAATCTGGGGGGAAAAAAGTTACAGTATGTTACTACTATCCACTTGATATATGATGTACTTGAAAAAAAAACCAAACCAAAAAACAAACCTAAAAACAGCTAGTAAATCAGCAAACTCTTTTAATTATAGAAAATTTCTTGTACCCAATTCTAAAATAAACAAATCACCCTTATCTGTGGTATAAATGCACTGACATAAGATTTTCCCTAGTTTTTGGCATTAAAAATCTCCAAACTCGTAAAAACCTTCAAATTTCAAAAACTATATCTAATTCTGTACCGGCAAAAGTTTTCAGCAAAGATTTAGTTCAGAAAAAACACCACTGCTATTACTTAAGTGTGTCTGTGTAGAGTTTACAGGCTAAAGCATCAAGCAAATGGCATGTCCTAAAATCCAGTGATGGTTTGATGGGCACTTTTCCCTGGCCTGCCTAAACTGAGTCAGCTCACTTCCCCATGATGCTTGTTCAGTTGCACTGGAGCAATGATTTGGAGGCTACACTGCAAACCAGATGAGCACATTGCTATGGCTTATAAAGGATCTTGAGAAAAAGAAAGGAGATGGCTAATCTTCCAAGGTTACTAACCCAGTTCTGGAGTTCAACTATGCCAGCACAATGAGAAGGAAAGGGGCAGAGATAGGTGGAAGGCTGTGGAGAGGGGTGGGAGATGCTTAAGTTGAATTTTACTACCAAAAAACATACATATAAAAGTCTACAATAGCATCAAGCATGAGTTCTGTGCCCCACTCAGAACCATCAATTAGCAGATATTAATTTATATTAATACTAATATACACATACATTAAATAATTTTGTTAAAAATTAAACATAAAAAATAATATTAGAAACCTTGATTTAATAGTGCTTTAAAACTGCAATCGAGGAAAACTAAAATGAAGGCATTTATAATGTATTTGTATTTTAATAGCTTTAAAGAACTTCACCTAAAAATATAATATGCACTCTTATGCAGGAAAATAATCACTTATGATTCACAGTGATTTGTCTGCTGCACTTCGAAGGAAACAGTGGGGTGGCATCATGGAAATATGTTTTCTTCTCATTCTATTAGATACACAATAAGGCTTTCAGAATATTTTTATTTCAGACACTCTCATTAGCATATAAACTTCAGTTTTCTGCACAAATATGGAATATGGACTTCAAACAATGGCTGCCAAAGCACACATTTAATGAAAGTAAAGTAATAGAGCACTGAAGAATATCAGCAAGTAAATTGCTCAGGGTTACTCGTGCAAGACATCATCATTTTCTTCAAACACACAAACACGCAGTGCCAGTCAAAAGCCGTGTTAATATAACATTGAATTAAAAGCAGTTTAACCTTCTAGACTTCACATCGTGGGTCAGAGCTCAGAACAGAGGGCCAGATTCTGAGTTTCACTAGGCTGCACCACAGCTTGGGTTTCTATATTAAAAGCACCTGGCAGCACTTCTGAGGATGTGTGTAGCATATTAGGGCATAAAGGTCAGGAGAGGAACTGAAAATTATTGTCCCAAGGGCCATCCACCCCCAAAAGTGCCTGTGTGCCATGAGAAATGACATTCTAAAGGACAGTCAGTCTCATCATCAGTCTGCCATAGGGGCAGAAATCACTGCAACTCTTTAAATATGATTGTTAGAAGGTGCACAAGTCTGACCTAAAGAAGGATTTACATTCTTGAAACTTGCCTGTGTCTCTGAACTACTGTGGTCCACACCAGAAGAAACAGTGCCCCTCCCCTACAGCCCAGCTCTGTCATCTCACTGGCATTTAAAATTAACAACAGCGTTTGAAGTAATGAAAAAACTGTTTCGAGATTAAAAAAATACACAAAAACATTTTCAAACATTGAATGGAATGAGTATGAGAAAAGTATGAATTGCAATTAAAGTTCTACCTCTCATTATTTCTAGAGTGAAACATAAACTAGCTGAGTGGCTGTATTTAATTCTTCAAGAAAAACTATAAAACTGGGTCTTTAGGTCTTCGCCTTAATGAAGGAAAATAAATTCTTTAAGGGTTAAAAGCTGTAGGAAGTTGGTATTACATTGCAGAACTCCGTATCTGGCTTGACTTTTAAAAGAAGTGATTGAAAGTACAGGTGCAACAGACTCAGATGCTGTCTTTTATCATTCAGTGGGCAGTGTTGAAGAGCAGTGCAAAAAAGGGTGTTTGTTCTAGTCAGCTGCAGAGGAGCAGTTGTACTCATTTTATACACCAGTAAGACATTAGGACAAAGATTTTAACAACACAAACAGTAACTGAAATAGTACCAGGCACAATTGTATATGAGCATACATAGTGGAAGTCTTTGCAGCTTTTGTTTTATTAAAAAAACTGTTAAATAAAGAAAACAAAGAAGTTTTGCATTTTTTTTTTCCCAAGTATTTAATGAAAAGCACAGCTCAAGAAAATATCTCCTATCCTTTTAGACTCTGATTTCTCATACAGAATGAGTGCACCGAGGTTTTAATATTAAATAGTTTACTCACAGCACTTTCATTCAGACTCACACGCACTAGCCTCGTTTTCCTCCTTCATAGAAAGGCATTTTTGGATACATGGCTGAAGAGCCAGTCCAGAAAGTTGCCTTGCAAATGCAGCAGCTGAGCACAACACACAGTCCCAGAGTTACTCCTCTCAATACACTCAGAGGAACGCATGGGTAGCACTCGGCACCTCGTTTGGAGCATAACGGGAAATGCCAGCCACACCAGCAAAGCTGGAAAAACCTTTTCCTGATTGGCTGCTCATCCCAAACTGCCTGGCAGAGGCTCGGAATATGCAATGTAGGGAAGTGATATTCTGTGGCATTCATTCAATTTACCTGCACTACACCCCAAGGAACCGTGCTATTAAACAACAGCTCCAGTGTGTCAATAAAGTTAACTTAATTAAATTGCCTCCCCTCCCACTCTTCCAATTAGCAAGATTTAGGGCATAGGGACACAGTGCTGCTTGTAAATAAAAGGATGATTTAGCTAATAATTCGCTGAGGAAAGACATATTTTCATCAATACAATACCAGCTATTGAAGGGCTGTGAATATTCTTTAAGCTGTGTCAATTAAATCCACTATTCAAAAGTTAAATCTCAGTGATTGCACTCTTTGCTCCATAAGACTGAAATAACAATTGCGTAAATGTAATGTTATAAAACATACTATCATTATTACAAGCCTAGTGAATACACATTCTTAATTTCCTGGGGACTGATCTAGTCCCTTTCTGGTCATTTTGATATGTACACTCTCACTGTCTTACAACAGTCACGTTTTAGGAATCTCTAGTCTGTCCTTTTCTGTGGCAATACATGGAA
Organism: Sturnus vulgaris; assembly: GCF_052056855.1. Taxonomy (NCBI): domain Eukaryota; kingdom Metazoa; phylum Chordata; class Aves; order Passeriformes; family Sturnidae; genus Sturnus; species Sturnus vulgaris. Next base: position 92,733,173 of record NC_142243.1, on the reverse strand, counting down.
AATATTACCAATAATTAAGGATAAAAAAGACTACAGTTAAGACAAAATTAACAGATTGTTTGTAACCTTATCATACTTTCATGTTGTCAGTCTGAAACCTCTGTGGCTCCTTGTTTATTTGAGGTTAGATGTTTTGAAGGTTACAATTAAACTAGTATAGCTGTTTTGCAAAACAGTATTTATCTATTCTTATTCCTTTTTTCCTCAGAAACTCTGCTAATTTTGACAGGAGTTCCCTGTTGCTACATGTACACCCTCTGCTCTGTCTCTTGAGTGTTTTCAGCTTTGCCCCAAATCTCCTTTTGCAGACACTGAGTAAAAGCATGCCAAGCACTAGCAGGTAGACTCTCTAAAGATTTCTTCTGTGCTGTTTATATCCTATTCCCTCTGAGCTTTTACCTGCAGGTAATAAGCCTTTCTTGTTTCTTTTCTTCAAGTATCTTTACTGTTTCCTATTAATAGCAAGAACTTGGAGCTGGTCTGAGTTTTTATAAGCAAGTAAAGAGAGAGAGAGAGAGATATGCCTGTAAAGGCACATAGGCACAATTTAATTTAGGAAGTATGAAAATACAAGCAGAAAAAAGTCCCTTTATGCCCTCACGGCCATTTCTTGCAGTACAGGCCACCTCTCCATAAATGTGTCTGCCAGAGACTCTGAGACTGTGCTTTCCTCCTGGAGCTCAAATCCTCCTCTAGTGTTGGGCTTGCTGCTCTTTGTTCTACTCTGACTCAAACCATCTGATCACAAACCAATGAAATCACCAAGTAGAGTCCTGTCTCCATTTTATACTGGTTAATTAGTCTCTTATTTATTCACAGCACAAGCTGGAATGGCAACAGCCTTCCTGCATGTCCTCTCCCAATATCACAGAAAAAAGCCCAGAGCATTATTCACATAGACTTGAGTTTCACTCCATAAGAATTCCTACTGAATACTGTAAGACAAAACTAAAATGAAATGCAATTACTGTGATTAGAAATGTCAGAACTCAGCTGGAATGAGCAGCCCTTTGCTTCATGTTGCAAGATGTGTTACTTCATCAATGCCTTGTCAAAGTCAGGATTACACAAAGAAAAATGTGTATACAAATACAAATGTTAAATGCCTAGACTAAGAAATTTAATATAAAACTAAACATTACCTATCTAGGGAACAATTTATCAAAGAGACTGAATTAATTTAAATTAATGGTGCAGTGCTGTGGAAGGGTGGTCAGGATGCTGAGTGCTGTAGGATCAGAGCCAGTAGGACTGATGGGGTTGCCCATCCCTCTCCTGCCACAATTTCTGCAGCACCCAGGGGTGACACACTTGACCTCCAGCAGTCGAGGGCAATACTCAGCTGCTCCCAGTGCACCTTCCCACTGATGGATCTCAGCCTCAGAGAAACAGAGCCCTATTCACAGTATCCAGGAGTGACAGGAAAGGGAGGGAAATCCCCCTTCTAGGACAACAGTGACTTTTCAGCTAGGTTTGAATACACTGAAGAAAGCCCTTCTGGAAGTAGAAGGATGAAGAAAAGGAAAGTTTCTATTATAAAACAAATAGCATTGAAATGGAGATCTCCTTTTTTTTTTTTTTTAAACCAGTTGAACTCCATATGGCAGCATAAAATAATTCATACTATTACATTCACATATTTTCTTTTCCTTTTTTCCCCCCTCTACTTCCCAAGACTGATGAAGCTGATAGGCTAGAAGACAGATGCTCTGGTCTTCCATTCAATATATAAATCTCGGTGAATAGTAAGAACATTAGGAAAAAAAAAAAAAGAAAGAGAGAGAAAGAAAAAAAATTACAAAGACAATTTTCTTAGGATAATTATATGGCTTAGTTCCTTCCTAATGAGCTGTATTTCTGGCCTTTTGCTCATTTCTACCGTCACAAGACAGGCAAATAATGTGTCCGTATCTGCCTAATAAGTGTTATCTTTTAACTGGTTATTGCTACTACAATACAAAAATACTATGCATGTTGAGCTACACAGGACTGCATTTAGCCAAACTACTCTTAAGCTGGACCGAACCTGCCCTGTCCTATCAGAACGGGGGAATCATGCTTCAAAAGTGGCAGTCTGCTTAAAAAGACACGAAACACTCACTCTCTGCCCTAAATTCTTTGGTCAGGAATTTGCAGCCCTTTGCCAGAGCCCCAGGAGGAGCTGCTGCGGGCAGGGTGTCACAGACATTCTCCATAGCCCCAGGGATCCCAGCTGCAGCGACATTGATTTCTTCTATTTTTAATGTTGAGTGCCGCAGCACTGCTCCTCGGCCAAAGGGCTGGGGCAGGCACGCTGACCCTGGAGACCCTTCCAGCCCAGAATCCTGTGTCACTGGAAGGGCTGCTGCCTGCTGGGACACCACGGTTGGTGGCCACGGGAGCAAGGCTGGGAGAGCCCAGACCTGGAAGGCTCAGCTGCCTTCTCCAGCCCACTGGAGAGCAGGAGCAGAGCAGCAGCCTGCCTTTGCTGTAAGGAACTGAGGCCACTCTTCACTTACAGGAAGGAGGATTGAAGTTCACAGTGGTCCTGCCTACGTTTAGGCACTTAGCCAAAGCTCCCAGTTCTGGAGAACACTGCTTTTGGTCAGCAACATAAAGAAACTAGCATGTGGGAAGGCTCACTCAGCCCTTAGAAGGACCAGAATCCCTCAAGGTCTTGCTCTCCAAGTACCCCTCCCCTGGGTTAGCTGGAACAGTGTGAGATGATGGCATGACTAAACTTAGGACCCTCTATCAGATGCCAGAAGTTAGACAGACCCGTGTCCATGGGATTTTTGAGGAATGAGAATCCATGAGGATGAGAGCAGTGACTATGGCACCCAATACCTCAGCTGGACCTGCCCACTTAACTGCTCCTGTTGCCTCCAGCACCCCTGCAGAGTGTCCCCTCAAGTGGGGATTTCAAAAAGGTCCCCTCAAAGGGTCCCCTTGAGGGATCAGGATCAGGCTTGGGCCACAGACACGTTTCTGGGGAGGAAGGAAGGGCTGCAGAGAGCTTCCTCTGCTGCAGGGAGTGAAGGTGCTGCCTGTGGGTTCAGCATCAGGTGGCAAAGGCAGGCAATGCCTGCTCCACCACAAAATCTTGAGGGAATAGGTAGTCCCTGAATACTGTTTGAAACTTGAATTTTCCTTTTTTTTTTTTTTTTTGTGTCTGGTGCCACTGGCATTTCTTGACTGAATAGAGGCTCCCTAAAACTGATTTCTTCGATCAAATGTCCCCTCTGCTGCCCACACACTACCCCCAACCAGGTGACTGTGACCATTCATATTCACTCTTGCATTCAACTGCAAAAATCTGAATTAGCAAAGACAAGTGTCACAGGTGCTCAACATCTCCCGTTGAGCCAAGATCTTTATTTGTTATAGCTGTCAGCCCAGTCAATGACTGCTCTATCTCACTGTGGGCAGGCATATTCCATCCTGCTGATGTCAAAAGCACATCTATCTATTCAGCATGGCTCTGTGCTGAGCAATTGCCACACTGTGGGGAAAGAAGATTGTGACCAGCACCATTTGTCTGCATAATCTTCCTTGTTTCTGGACAATTGTTGGGTCAAAGGCTAATGTTTTTTATTTATAGTCTTTTTACACTCATCTGAATTTTCCTATGCCTTTTTCTACAACAAAGAATTCCGTACGATTTGGCTTCTACTGCAGAAATTCTGCTACAAATCTGAGAAAAAAATATCTGAAAGTAAATCCATTACACTCATTGGAATGGAATTTTACATTAGGGAGCTGGAGCAGTGCCTAAGACTCAAGGTGCATTTCTAGGAAAAAGAATCATCAAATACAAATTCAGCTTCTTTTTTCTTCATATTGTGTAACTACCAAACAGAATTCAAATATATTTGCAGGGATGCTATCTTGTCTTTAAAAGCTGAAACAAAAAAAAATGTTACCTTTATATGTCTATGTCCATTTAATCTGGTTCTGAAATTCCCTAAATATGAAATATTTCTTTATGGTAATAATTCTGTTTATTTTCACTAAGATAAATAATTTAGTAATTTTCCTTTCTGTTATGCTTATTAAATAAACAAATCAACATCTAAGTTTAACACAGTTGTTGCCTTAGGCAAGCCACTATTTCACTTCTTTAACACCTCAAGTGTTTCCAAATAGCCATGCAAAGTAGAGCTGCTTGCTTCATTTTCCATTGTCCTGCAGGCAGCCTGCATAGGAAGTCATACATAATTTTTTAATACAAGAATGGATTTTGCTGAAACTGTTTGCATTTTTTTTAATAGTTGCATTTTTTCAATTTAAATATATATTTTTATTTTAAATTATCCTTTCATTTCAAACAAGATAATTTAAAATTCAAAATGAATTTTTAACAATGTACTGCCCAACTTCTTAAATTCAATATCTGGATTTATGTTAAATAACATGCAGTATTCAAGTATTATGTGTCTATTGGCAAATATTTGCTGACCATCAAACCACTGAGCTGGAAGAGTTTAAGTGACTGGAGAAAACAGCCTCTGACAGAAGTGTTTAGTCCAAGTTTGATATCTGTAGCTTCGTCTGCATGTTCAGAGTAGGTATTTTCTTCACTTTCTTCAGATTAGTTTTATGCAAAATCTAGTTCATGCAGCGCTATCTCTTGAGAGCTGATAAAAGGCAGAAAAACCTTACTTTCTACTGTAGGGAAAAGCTCCATGGCAGAGACTGAAATCTGCTCATTTTAAAATCTTGCAGGGCACAGAAAGAGCCACACTGATCTGTTTACTCAGCACAAAGAATGGCTAATTTGACTAACAAATCACCTTAAGATATGTAATAAATAAACATAAACGTGTGAAATGTCATTCATTGGTTTCTAAGACAACAAAAAGCAAATATCAAGAATCTGGATAAATATATTAGGAACTTATATGTAATTCTCTAATGCTACTTTATATAGGTCGACTTTTACTAATATAAGTACCTAATGTAAACAAAGTAGTAGTCAAAATAATCTGTCGTATGATATTCTCACAGCAGTGGAGCAGAACTGATTATGGTGATCAAAAACTTTTCTCCCATCATTATTTTGACTACAGGAATTATGCTGCCAGTCAACAGTACAGTAAGCAGGGAGTAGATGATGCAAAAGGATGTTACCCACTTTTGGTTTTGGGTAATACTGTACTTCCCAGACTAGATTATCAGACTAGTGAGGTCAACCACTGTATTATTTACTGCTACACTTTGGCAGAAAGCCAGAATGCTTTAATAATACCAACTGAGGGGAACAAACCCTTTTCCAGAAAACTAATTACAAAGGAAATGCACAGAAGAAAGATGGTGATAATTTCTTCTGACCCTCTATGTTTTCACAGCACCAAAACACAGCCTTCTGGTATCAGTCTCACTGAAGTCAGACTCACAACCAAAGCAACAACCCCTGTTCTATGTTAGGAATTTTTTTCAGTGAAGTTGCTCATCTGCTTATCAGCTTATTTGCTGTGATCCTGAAATATTTCCCTCAAAGATTAGGATCCCTTAGGACACAATTCCTCTTTCTCTTGATGAAGCTAGTACTCTTCATCCCTAAATTCAGTATATTGCTGTACACAGATGGGCTGAGGTTACCAAGCAACCCAGGTTGCTTGATAGAGCAAGTGGTCCGGACTGTTGGTATCACTTGCAAATTTCATTGACAAAGATATTCTTGCAGATAGGCTTGATAGGCTTGCAGGCTGTCTGCAAAACACTGAAAACATCTCATTGTGGACCTTGCTGGAATCTTTGGCAAAAACTCTCCCTCAGTTATGACTCCTCTTGCCAAGTATTTTCTATGATATTTTCATTTAGCACATGCTCCGCTGAGATTGTGTAGGGATATTTTATGAGAATAGTGAATAGTTTGAAGTACACTCTAATAAATACTTTGCTGGGGATACCATAGAATTAAGGAAGCTGATAGGTACGTGATCAGAGGTGAGGGATTGTGTTCCAATATTATTTCGTGGAAGAGAGGATTTACCCTGTGACTATTACAATTCTGTACTACAAAATAAAAGGAGATACTAGCACCACTACTTCAACTTTGGGTGAAGATACGCCTATCCTTCTCCTTTGCTTTTGTAGCATTTGCCTCAAACCACAATGTTGTTAATGAACATAAATTAATTTGTCTAAGCAGAAATGAAGCCTCTTCCTTGGAACTTCCCCCCCTGCTTCATCTCAAAATTAAATCCTCTGCTTTCTCAATTCAGATTGATTCACAATTTATTATTTATTTCCTGGCTTGATGAACTGATAAATCAGTTTCGTGCACAGTCCTGACTTACTTAATGCCACAGAGATTCAATAATTCAATTATTAAGCTTGGATTCATTGTGTCAAACAGCCTCATCTTCCTTACCGTCTGCTTTTCATGGTAAACAGGACAGAGCTTCAAAACTGCGTCTCACAGAAAAATCCAAGAAGAATGGAAGCTGCCGGCTCTAGCCTGTCTGTCCTCTTACTTAATGGTCATTTAAGTAGTTACGGAAGCTTGTATTGTTATCCACACCTCTGACATGCCCTGGCCCAAATAGGAAAGTGAACCATGCAGAAATACAGCTGGATCACTAAGTGATCACTTAGCAGTACTTCTGCTTCCTGGGAAGAGAGAAATAGAAGCCATGGCCCTGGGATTCTTCAAGACCCCAAATAAGACTCAAAAGTTTGGCTATGTGCTTATAGCTAAAATGCCTGAAAAGCAACCAAACAAGCAATAAGAAAGAAGCAAGCTGTTTTTATAAATATAAATCCAAATATTTTTATTCCCATGGGCAGTTGTTAAATAGAGCATATTCTTTATACCGCTTTTTCTTCATTTATAAGACGTGATACATCAGAAGACTTTTGCTTTGGAGACTGCTGGTAGTTAAACATGCTTAATTATGATATACAAGGTCATGCAGTATTTGATACTGTATGAACTAAATTCAATTATCCTCTTTATCTCAGAAGTATACAGTGGCAAAAAAAAGAAGAAAGTCCTAAAATTTTAACACCAATCATCCACAGAGTGATAAAACATGATTGTCAAAACTGAACCAACCTGTAACCAGGAATTGTGTTTCATAAAATCTGTTGGATTCACTGAAGTGAAATAAGTGAAATATATTCCAAGAAGTAGCAAATAACAGTATTTACAGTAATTTTAGGGAAATAGAGAGAAAGATGAAATTTAGTAGTGCTATGAGAATCTCCACTGATATTTTTGGAACAGCAGTCTCTGGATATGTAAGATCTCTCACTTAAGAAGTTAGGATAAGTGAACTTCATTGTTTAGAATATCTTTGTGTTTTAAAATGCAGTATCTTATCAAAGTGAAACTTTATGCACAGGAAAATTAAAATTTTAATAAGTTGTGAAGTTCTCCCTCAACAAGTCCTGCACAGAAAGGAACTATCTTTTCTATTCCTCCTAGTAAGGATCCTCCTCCTCCTCATTCCAGTGCAAATTTTTTTCCTCTTCACTTTTTCCAGCCCTTACCAGTTATTCTAAGACTCTTTCCTCTAACTGTAGAGGCTATCTCCAGACACTATTATTTCCTGTGGTTTCAAAATTCTTCTAGCTTCCTTTCCCTAAGTCCAGCAAAACCATACAAATATTTAAATAATTTAGGTTTTCATTCCAAAAATATTTCACCGGGAAAAAGGTTTCCCAAAACATCCAGAGATATGACCACAGTTCCATTGGCTCTACAAGCTGGGATAATTGGGTGAATCAGTACTTTATCTCAGCTCTATCTGTAATATTGATAGGTTTCATTCTAGCTGGGAAATTTAAGAGCAGTTCTATATTATTCAATTTGCACTCATGTTTACTTGGCCCAGAAAATGAATGGGATAGTCCACAAAATAAATACAAAAATTAAATACAAGTCAGGAATACCAGAGAGAAAAAAAAAAAAATCTGAGAATGAAGAACTTACTTGTCAGAAGAGCAGTGATATCTAAAAACCTGCTGTTGGTGGTCAGCTTTTGCAGACTCAAGATATCTAAAAGCGCTGAGTATGCTCTGAAAAGGAAAAGAATAAAGCATTTAGTAATTTTGTCACCTATCAGATACTAAACCAAAACTTGTCCAACATAGATTTTTTTCCATTTTATTAGGTTATTAATTTGCAAAATAGATTTTATTTTCCCACTGGATTTGTAGGGATGTTATGGGCTTCCAGAAGCTGAACTGCTCAGATGGAACTTCCTGGAGTGCATAGGGAGCCGGAACAATGAGAAGAGTAATTATATAACTTATCATCTTGCATACCTACATTTCCAAGCTCTTACAGTTGACAGAACAGTGAAAATGAAAGAAGCCTGACTCCTTTCTTGTTTAAAAAAACAATATACTGGAATAAATGACTTTCCAAAACAAGCACAGAAAATCACGTCCCTAAATGTCTTTCAAACAAATGACTAAGAGTTCATTTGCCATCTTTTGGAGTAGTTAATGTATTTGGCCTCCTAATTTGTGGTCTAGTAGCTGAGACTATCTCTTTGTACTCAAACATTATTCCACATTAAATCTAGCTTTGTAATTTCCAATTGTCCTTAAGAGACAACAGGGGAGTTGACTGTATCAAGAAGCCCCCTTAACGCTCCAAATCAAAATGAAACTGAGACTAGGACGAGTGCTTCCATCTATGCAGGCTGCAGGCTGTGGTGGAAGGGGTTAGGGGAGTTGGGAATTAAGAAGTGGAGCTGAGTCTATGAAATAAAAAAGTGTTAGAGGGAAAGTGGGTTTAGTGTTGTCTCTGTTTCTCACTTTCCTATGCTATTTTTAATTGGAAAAAAAAAATTATTTTCCCCAAGCAGTGTCTGGGGTTTTTTTTTTTTTGCTTATGATGACAATCAGTGAATTATCCTCTTGTCTTTATTCCAATCTGTAAGATTTTCTATCATATTTTCTCCCTGTGTTCTGCTGAGAAGAGGAAGTGAAAGACTAAATGGATGGGTGCCTGGCTGCTGGCCAAAGCCAGCCCACCACAGCTACAAAATAATGTTTCCATTGTCAATCTTTCCAAGATCCCCAGGACAGACTGGAATGAAGATATAAAATCCATACTAATAAAACTCTGCCTATAACACACAGGAATAAACAGAATTAGTAAGGAGCAGAAATGTTGCTCAGAGAAAACTGCATTAACAGGAAAACTTCATAGATCTCTACCTTCTGTACTGTAGGGCAGCCACAAATTTGAAAACAGAAACTTATGGTAACAAGGACAAATCCAAATAACACTCACTTCATGAAAGGAGACAGCTGAAAACCTAATTTAAAAAAAATCTCTACTTGTGATATGATACTGAGGTGTCTTTGGCTCATTAAGGAATTTTTGACAGCAATCATGGAAATATAGCAATATTTTTAAAATCAGAGATGAAGCTGATTGACTTGCAGCAATATATTTATTCTGTCCGCATTCTTTTAGAGACAACTATTTAAAGTTCTTTCACAGCTAGGTTTTTACAGTCCTGAAGTGATTTATTTCATTCCAGATTTCATTAAGCTCCAGAACTCCATTTTAGCAATCATTATGATACTAATAGCACATTTCAGCTATGAAAAAGATTGAAGTGCTATGCATCTCCACTTAATATTGAAGGCGATGGGATAAAATGTCCATCAAGTCAGTACTGCAGAGGATTATGCATTTGTTTGGATTCTCTTGGTTTTGGTCAGGATGTGCCTTTTAGTGGCAAAATTAGCAAAATCCTCTCTAAAATTCATTGAATGAACTCTTTCCTGAATGAGTTTCCTGTTAGAATTAATGTTCTGTTAAAAGAATCAACAGCCCATTAAAAAGATGAGATCTGTGGCAAACACTCACACTGCCTCACATACATGAGAGAAACCTCTGGTATAACAAAACAGAAGAATAAAATTTTCCAGTAGAACTGAGCAAATATAAAATTCTATCAACAATCTCCCATTTACAGCCCAACCCCTCTTGTAATTTAGCTGTGTTTTCAAGACTAAATGACTGAGGTCTCCTACCTGTACCCTGGGAAATCTATAAACACACAGTGAAATTAACTACTAGTTGGGAAAGAGAGCTTGGAGACAGCCTTATGAAAATGTCACCTAAATCCTCATCAACTGTCAAGAAAAATAAAGCAGTATATTAGGAAATACTAGGAATAGAACAGAAAACAGCAGAAGAAACACGATAATGCTGCCAAAGAAATCCATTGCCCACCTAGCATTTTGAATATTGAATACAGTTCCAGTCATCTCACCTCAAAAATGACAGGATAGCAATAGAAGGATAAAGAAAAGGGTGACAGGATGATCAAAGGTATTTAATGGTTTCTGTACTAGGAAAGAAAAAAGAAAGGCTTTAGGATTTTCATATGGAAGAGGGACAAATGAGGAAAAGGACTGCGACAGAGCCCCAGGACAGCCATGAATTGTACTGAGAAAGTGAATAAAGAATGGTTTTCACTTTATTTCATGGCAAAGGAAGCAGTCACAATAAAATGAGCAGTTAGCAAGTTTAAAACATGTAACCCAAGAAAGGATGCTTTCCACAAGGATCATAATTAAAGGGTGGAACTCATTGCCACAGGATGTGGTGGGAAGCCACAAACATGTGTGGGCTTCAAAATGCAAGTCACTGTAGTGGTAAAAGAAACATTGGCCAGTACTAGTCTGTGTTTTACCCAGAGCTGCATGGTATAAATCTTCAGCTTAAGAAACATTACAGAGTGCTGTAGGGTGATACCAAGAGAGATTGTCCTTTGGTCTGATTTAAATACAGCTGTTGCAATTTTTCTCATTAATTTTGCTCTTTTTCTGAATTCTAAGTCATCCCTTGCAACATGCAGGTGTTAGCATTAGTGCAAATATGTGATTTTAGATTTCTATAAACATATCTACAGAGAGCTTATGGACCATTTTAAGTTCAAATAGTGCAGCCTACTCAGGCAGACAGGCTTTAGGCTAGGATTTTCTGATGATCCTCAGGTCTGGCATCCAAGTATCCAGCTGCTACTGAAGACTAAAGGGATCGGTAAAGAAACCTCTCATTTTATGGAAATAAGAAATGCTATTGAATTTTTTCCCCTCAAAAAAGAAGGAAATGGTCTTTCTTGTACAGTTAGTGGTCTTCATCTTAACTGAGTCTCATGATGGGAGGCATAGAGATTTTCCCAGACTTTCCAAATATGGAATTGTCATTTTCTATTTATTGTGGTGATAAAATACTGTTATTTTAGTGAATAAGCGAGGTTGCTTGAACTCTGTGTCAATCTTCTGCTCATCTGATGCAGATCTATTAAAGAGTTTGCCCTGAGACTCATGCTACGAGTGAAGGGCTTGTGACTTCCACCATGGGATGGCCGATGCTTCTGATCAGATAAAAGGGCCATGGTTAGGAAACACTTTTAGAAGATTATGATGGAAATGTTCTGGCAGACTTTGGCTGACTAGATCTCTGTTTTTGTAGGTGGCAACTAAGTTGTGAGGCATGTCAGGCCCTACAACTCTTGGTTTCCCAGATCACTAACATTGGCTGCTATCACTATTCTCCTCTGCTACCTACCCATGCTATTTTTCATTGAAAACCAGGAGGTGGGAGGAGGGATGGGGCATAGCTTGGTGTGACCCCAGTCACTGGGAAGTGAACCAGAAATTTGAGGAGAATTTTCCTCCAGTACTTTCGTAGTGGTTACTCAATGTCTGTTCAGGACAAAAAATATTTGCATGGCTTCTTAAATTGTTAAATATCCTGAATATATCATGCTAGGCTAAGCTAACTTGGTATTTTGGCTACTGTTGTAGGTGGGATATTGACTTAGGTAGACAAACCTGTCTGACCTCATGTAGACATTTTTAGTTACTCATTTATGCAAAATTCCAAAACACCAAAAGATTATCACAGGTATGTACAGAGGATTATTACAATTATCATTGTATTAATTTTTTATTTCCTAAACTACAGATGGTCTTGTAAAGAACTCTGAAAATAAACCCCTTCATTTATTCTAATTACCCTAGAATGTGAAGCTGTACAAAGGTACTAGTGAAACTCAGAATTTTCTGCCCTCAAAAAGTTTCTTGCACACTAGCTGGAACAATTCTTAAGAACCTTATGCCAAAAAGGGAAACCAGACTCAAAAGATGTTGAAGAAAAAGCTGCTTCTTGCTACTGCATTGGAACAGTGACTGCTCTTGAAATTCATACTCTATACAGAGAAATGGTTGCTGTTCAAAACTGATGGGAAACAAATGAGGTTTACATACAAATCAGTGTGTCTGCATAAGTTCCTTCAAAGCTTGTTAATTGTTACTTCAATTAACATGAAATCATTATTCTGTCCAATCAAAAAGACTTTCCTATGCAGGCATGTACTTACTCCAACACCTGTCCACTTTAAAAGGTCACCACTCAGGTTGATTGGTATTTCAGCTAGCAGGGTTGTGTCAGTCTGCAAGGTATTCAAGTCCCCAAGCTGAGTTTATTTTTTCTGTGACAGTAACTGGTAAATTATCTAATTCATTCTGAGTAATGAGATTTTTGAGGAGGGATTAAGAGAGCAGCCAGGTGGGTGCCTAGCTACTGGCCAAGATCAACCCACTGGATCCTTGGAGCAGGCAACATCTTTATGCAACTTTGTTTTCAGTGAAAATGTCCAGACTGGGTTTGTTGCACCTCCATTATATTCACCAATCCCGTACCTTCAGTTAACTTAAGCTAGACAAAGAATGTTTCTGTTCTCTAGGAGTATGAGGATGCAACCCTACTGTCCTACCACATCCAGTACAGACAGTCTGAAAATGCATTATCCAGCCCTATTTTCCAGTCGGAAATTGTTAATGGGCAGATTTCTGCAGACGCATTTGTTAATTGTGCATTGAATTGTTTGGACAAGGCACTTTTAACATGTGGGTGGTTTGTCAGCTGTTTTCTATTGGCTATGCATTGTTAAACAAGAGTTTCAACTTCTGCCTTATGCGCCTTATGGTGGAGGAAGAATGACAATGCTCGTGAATGGCCACCGCATAGTAAGCAGAATGTTTCTACTTGCTGAACAGATGAAAACAACTTTCAGCAAGATACAGATGAGTAAGAAATAATTGAATAACAAACAGAAACAAATGACCATGCTAGTTTGCACCTGGATTTGTTGTTTGTGTGTGAGTACAAAACAATCAGCCTGGCAAACTGCTTCCTCACACAGGTAAGTATTTCTAAAAAAGCTGTTTGGATCTAACAAACATTTTTGTCAAATGTTAAAACAAAAGTGAATCAGATTTTAAGAAAACAAGTTTATTGGGACCATCATGTAATCTGTAATGCAAAGGTTCCTCGAGGAGTTTTGATTAAAAGCTATGGAGGCAATCAATTAGAATAATTATATTTGCTCTAAGTTTGGACAATCACCTGGAATGATTTAATTTTCTTTAAGCTTGGCCAACCTAAGTGCATACACACCACCTGAAAAGATCACATCTGGTAGGGTCAATGCTTTTTCTTTGCCCTTCCAATACCACACACACAACATTTTTTAAGTCCCAAAGGCCTTTGACATTGCATTACAATGGATCTGCCACCTCTAATATGCTGAGCAAAACAAGGCATACTCCCCAAGAGAGGAGAAGCAGACAATCTGCCCTGAGGCTTCCCTATTGTTATTTCATTTAGAGACAGGCAATATCACAGTATCTATGACAAGGGAGCAAAAGATTTCAAATCCTCCCAGCTGTCTCCTCCTTAATTCGATACTGATTGTTCATTTGGTCCCAACTGTCCATAATGCACTGAGATTTCTTGTGGCTGCTGTGCTAGAGAAATCTCCCACCTACTTGTGATGTGCTCTTCTAGAGGCAGCAGACACTGTGCTACCTTAGCTAGGAGCAAGCTGGTTTTCTGTTGAAGATTTCCATGGCGTGTCAGGAAGCAATACCTAAATGCTTGAACTTTTCTAATTGCCTCAGCTTAGTTTCATAAGGACACGTGCAACACAAAGGTGTGTGAGGAACATTCCACAGCTGAGTAAGCATTGCCTTGGGAAGGATGGACAAAAAAGAATGTGGTGGTCAGTACAGTATCCTTGTTTGACAAGCTTGGGCTGACACTTAGGGAAAACTGTGCAGATAGCAAAGAACAAGGGTTGTTTCCCTGACACACTCTCTAGGAGATAGCCTCTTCTCTATGCAATAGACACTGATCAGTAATGGTTAAGAACAGGAGATCTCTGAGAGACTGTCTAGTTCATGCACCATCTCAATTTGGTATGCTTATTGTGCCTTGCTGCTCAGCAGGAATATTAAAGAGTTCCAGAGTTATCATTCCTCTCCACAGTGGGTATCGAAATCCTTTACCATTTGAGATGCAGCATTGTGCAATTACAAAGAGGCTGCGCCAACGCCTCAGGTCTTGCAATGAAAGGGGTAGAACTAGAAGTAAAATTTATGCCAGCTGTCCTAGGTGCTGTGCAAGTACCATCACAGCAGACTGACAGAGATGACACAACTAACAGATAAGGGCAGAGAAATGACATAACTCGCCACATGTCACATAGGTGAGGCTTACTCAGCCTTCGTTATCTGATAAACTGCTCTGCCTCTGGAATAAGATAAGTCTAATGAAATGGTGATGCTAACAGAAGACAACTGAAAATAAAAGTGAATTCTCACTGTGAATTGCTGAAAGTTATTGCTAGCATCACAAAAGTGACACTCATTAAAGTACCACCCTCCAGCAAAGCAAAACAGGACAACCATAACACAGACTTACAATTTGCACAGAGAACTCACTGTACAGGAGATGTAGGTATACCAGGAAGAAAAAACTGTTCAATCAGCTATTTTTATTGCAGGACTAGAATAAATGAATGTATACCTTGTTAAAAGAATCTGTGGGCACAGTCTCGTTTCATTTATACATTAAAATAATGGTCTTGCTTTATAAAAGAATCTCATTCAGTGACATCCTTGAAATTATTCACATGATGATCATTAAGATGAGCAAGATTTCACTTAATATGGTCAGCTGACATTCCTGATGCATATCACACATCACCAATTATACTGTTATGTTATCCTTACTCAGCACTGCAATACTTAAAATATTTCATCCATTCAAGCATCAGTATAAATCTCTGGCTACATTAAGTATTTCCAGTTAAACAGTATGAAAAATCCCACCTTTTAAGCAATGGTTTCAGTTAAATAACTCTGCTGAAAGTGACAAGAATAATAGTTACTCAATTTCCTCATTTCACATATCAAAATGACTGGCAGTAATCCACCTTACTCACACAGTGATCTCCCATTGCTTTCCAACAAGATATAAATGGAAACAAATAATCTTGATCAATCTACAGCTTATACACATAATAAATAGCATGTTGCAATCAGTAAGCAAATCTGTAAGGGTACGTTTTATAGCAGCAGGTCATTTGCTTGTACTGCAATTTAGATTTCAGTTTTCTCATATGTGCTTAGCAATTTTACCTGCTGTGTTTCCCAGAACACTGTGATCCCATTGTTTAAGGCAATTTGACCATGCAGAAGCACACTGATGTTTCTTTCTTTTAACTTGCACAAAGAAGTCCACCTTAACCTTCCTTGTGCCAAAAAGAAAGGCATTGCTTACAGATTAAGACCTTCTTATGGGTCGTCTTTGATCACTAAGTGTGACCTCCTGCAGAATATATGATGCAGAATCCCAATTAGTTTGCAGATCCTTGACTATGAGCCTAAACTATTCCCTTCCCACCTGTATCCTGCTTTTCAACAGCAGAGCTGTTTTTTTTAGTGTATGAAAATAGGATTCCTCTTCTAAATTACGCTTTCCCTTCTTCTGTAAAGAGAAAGCAGAAAAGAAAAAGAAAAGCTGATAGAGAAAAATGGCTTTAAAAACTTAAAGAAGGTCAGGGAAGGTGTGCTGTGGAATCACTGCTGGCCAGTTCCTCCCATCCAGCTCCAGGGTAGGTTTGTCTGTAAAATAAGGAAGCAAAATCTATTCTATCTGCAGCTACATCATTACCAAAAGCACTAAGTAATTGGGGGAATTGAAAGGTTGCATACTGAATAGGGCTCAGCTGATTATTTCAGGTCCAGGCACCCCTGGGAAAATCTGTAAGATAAGCAGGGTTTCAGCAAATTTGAGATAGTCTAAAATATTGTCTTGAGGATTGGGCCAAGTGGTTTGCAGTAAAGTCAACTGGTGGGCTGAGGGTGGAAGCATAACCCAGCCCCCTGTGCAGATACTGGACAGCAGCTTTCATTAGGTACAGTAGCCAGGAAACACTGTTCCTTGGTGTGGCAAAACATCCCCTGGCACTCCCTGCTGCTGTCCTTTGGGAGAGCAGTGTGCTGCTCTGGCACAGGGAAGGCTGATGAACGCAGGCAGAAGGTCAAGCAATAGATCCAATATTTCTTTGTTCCCTTAGCTGTGTAGTTGGCATGCACTGAAGTTAGTTGGACCTTGCTTATGTCTAGCAGGCACAGTAATAGTGTACCTGAGCTTTGTTCAACTTTTCAGTGAGGGAGAATGAGGCCTAAGGGAAACCTGACCCTTTCTGTACCAATCTGTCAGCATTAAACCTCACATCTTTGTGCCTGCAGCTGCAATAACATCACATTCTATGGATTGAGACAGGTGCTGAATTTTTTTTATGAGTAGCCATTGCGTTTAAAGTGAAAACTCTTCAGAAACATAAAAGTTCTTTGAAGCACTACAGTGTTTATAATGAAAAAAGAAGTAAGTCACTATAAATATTTAAGTGTCTTAGATAAAGATTAATTAAGGACTAGGCAGGAAACTGCCTTTGCTTTTAAAGCAATAAATTCTTAATTGCAAAGTATACATTAGTAACAAATTGGTGTTTAATGGTGATATAAAAAGAGAAATCTCAAGGTCAAGGATAAGGATCATGTACCTGTGTATGCATCTGCATGCAGAACACTGTACTATACTTGAACAAAAATTACAAAAAATATTGAGTAAAAATATATTCATTTTAATAAAATGACAATTTTTCTAAAGTATTTGCTATCTTTTTTACTTGTATGACTTTATGCTCATATGGAAGAGCATCCCTTAAAAGAATACAAACTGCAAATACCTACTAAAGATTTTCATGTGGATGACATACCACTGATTAGAAAACTACAGAACAAAGAGAAAGATGCCAATTAAAAGCAGTGAAAACATCTACTTTAACTGCAGGGAAAAAGCCACATCTATGGAGCATGAACATAAGCAAAGAGTTTCAGTTTTTAGTAATTGGGTACTAAACAGCATGGTTAGCCATCTGAAAATAGATGCAGATATTCCATGTGCAATGTCATGGCTTCTTTTAATGTATTGTCAATCTAACTGAAAATAAAGGTAATTAATTACTTTCTGGTCTTTTAAAATAAATAGAAGCCAGAAAGTCACTGTGAGTTCCATTATTCTCCAGCACTCAGAGAACCTGGAAAAACGGCTTTGGAACACAATGGGCAAGGCATACTTTGGTTCTGTTCTAGCCTAGTGCCTTTGTTTTGTTGGCTCACACTTCCCCTGTTGTGTGAACTTATTTTGTTTATTTGTGCAACTGCACACGTTGGGTTTTACATTCAAGTGAGGATATTGATGTCCATCCAGGTTCACAATGCTCAGTTTTGAATGTTGGGTGCTAAGCTGAAGAAGTAGTGCAGTATGTTCACCGTGCACCAAGTGGAAGTTGATCCCTGCAATAGCAGTTGTATAAAGGTAATTCTAAAATGCAGTTTTATGATTGGATGAACTGAACTGAAAAACCAACCAAACTTCAAGAATAATGTTACCTGAACTGAAACCAGTTCTTGATACAAAAAACAAATACCAGACTGAAATAATTCAATTTCCCTACATATGAGTGTGGCCTCCTAGCATGTACAGAAAAGGTCTCTTTCCTATACTGTTGCTTCCCTTTGCACATTCAGAGCCAAGAACATAAGAGATATAAAAACAAAGGGTCAGGGAAAACCTCTCAGTGTTTCCCCCAGCTGCTCTCCTGGTAGGACGTTCATCAGAAAGCAGTTCCATATTTTTTTTTTCTAGACTGCTTGAATTTCCTAGATGCAACGTTCCAAACTGAGCCCAGGCCATCTCCAGTAGGATATTGCTGTGATTTTTTGGATACTGACCATCTTCCCCCTAATACTTTATTCTAAGTTTACAGTGGAGCAGAGAATATGAAGTGGTGCACTAAAGTGAGGGACTCAAAACCAGAAGAAGTGGGCAGTTAAATAAAAGAGATTTTGAACTGCACGGTCCAGATGTATCTGAACACACTGGGTCGTATCTTCAATTGGAAGAAATCACCTTAAAACCAATAATCTCAGAGCTACACTGGTTGTGTATGCTAGTGATGTAGCACAAGTCAAAAAGCATCCAGTGCTGTGCTCCCACATTGCTAAGCTTTGGTGGTTTGCATATTTTATAGCACAAATTGTGGAAACAATCATGAGGGGTTGCTAGCATTTTACAAGCTGCATTCTGAGAGAACCTGAGCAACTCAGGTGGTGTGTAGCCCTGGAGCTGCTCTGCCTCCCCACAGCATGGACTGTGCACACTGGCAGGACAATCTGGGATAGCCTCCACAGCCTCTCCCCAGCTGTAGATACATTGGATCAAGGGATGCCTTCAGCCTTCTCAGTATTTACCAGGGCAGCTTTTTGAGAACCCAGGAACTTTTTCCCTGAGGATAGTATAAAATCTTCTAAACATTAAAAACAAATGGGGAGAAAAAAAATTTTTTTCAGCAATTTTGAGCACGGATTTTCCTGGCAGGTGTATTGAGGTATAGACTACATTATCAAATACTTATTCAGCTCTAATGGTCCTTCCTTTAACCCTTGCCAATTTAAAATATTCATTTTAAATTCAGTGATAGGGCTGTTTTTCACCACCTAAATTTATTTATATCCAGCATAGGCCATAGTCTTGGTTGCACTAATGAGAAATAAAGCCAAGTGAATTTGACATCATCTGTAAAACATGCCCTATTTTACTGTAATAGACTTCCTCCATTCACTCCAATATATTTTCTCTCTCACAACATTTCAAGAGCCACAATGCTCCTTGCTCTCCTCAGTTGTAGGTGTAAGATTGTGACAGAGGTCACATTCTAGGGATGCTTGATATAAAGAGAAATTACTGGCACTGATAAATGTATCAAGATATATATTGATTATAATAAGAGCTTAATCTGTCTAGTTTTGCTAGATTTACAAGATCAAGAAAGAATGATCAGAAATGTATCTATATCAAGGTACATCTGCAACTAAACACCACTGCTGGCAAATAAAACCACAATGCCTTTCAGTATTATTCACAGAGATTGTTTTGGTTGCCCAGTAGAGTGGTTTGATACCAACATTTCCGACTGAGCATTCCCTGCTGAAGCCAGAGCATGGTGCCACACCAGCCCAGCTGAGCACAGAATCAGGACCCACACGTGTTTGGACCACCAGAGCCATGGTCCACCCCTTGCCCACACAACTCCTAGTCACTAACATTTCCAGGGATCTCAACTAGTGCTGAAATCTGGCTAACAGAGATCCAGTCTTTTCTATAAACTTGTAATTTGTCTACAGCACAAATGAAGCAAGCACGTCCCTTATCATTGATCTCTTTCTATAATTTGAGCAATGAATGTGTTGAAGCAGTGCTGAAACAAGGTGGGAAGACTACTCCTGTGCATCAGGAGTAAAACAAATAAGAAAAGACAGTAAAAACCGTATGTTTTCTTGCTTAAACAGATAAAATCACAGCATAGAACTCTCAGAATCTGACAGCAAAGCACTAATTTGCTTCTTTGAATGATGCAGATTCAGTCAATAAATCCCCAGCTATCAGAGCAAATCATTCAGGACAGACCAGAAAATCAGAATTCACTCTTCTTTCCACAGAACATTTGAAACATTTAACCTTTTTCTCCTGTACCTTATTTCTAAGGTATTGAATCCATATGGAAGCCATGTTTTATTTTCCATCATATAATCATATCAAAGTTTCCATGCTCACATTCCTTAAAAAAAAACAACCAAAAACCACTAACAAACAACAAATAATCAAGCTTCAGTGAACCAGTGAACAATTTCTGCACAGCATGGATTCTACCAGGTACTTTAATGTCCATGCCTCGCTCACTAAGGTCAGTTTGATGCCAGTGCCAGTGAGAGATACCCAGAGCCTGAAAAGGAATCACACGTCAGGTCAGCTCTGTTGATCCTGTGAAATTTTAAAGTCTACCTCAGTTCCTGGAGTGTCAGAACTCCAAGATAAATATAAAAAGAAAACTTTTAGTAGCTAGGAACCCTTCTGGATTCAAAACTCTCACTTCTGTTAGAATGTTTACTTGCTAGAGAAAAGATTCAAATTGAGGAGCACCAAAGCTTGCACCTGGATGACCCTTTTTGGTTCAGATACTAAGAGAAGATCCACTGCACCATCAAACCTCCTGCTATCCTCTTCTGCCCAGAGAAAGAAAAAAGGATTCAGTGGGAGAGCAAGAGAGGGAATTATAGCTTCTGCAAAGGAATATCAAGGGAAAGTGAACTGTCATCATACCTCTGCTCAAACAGAAAGAAATGAATTTATGTAATACACCTGAAAAGTTAGAAATTAAGTAATATGGATCACTTTAAAAAGAAACATTTTCTTTCTCCAGATGGCATTACCTTAGCCACAAAATATACAAAATACTATAAATACTAATTTATAAAAAAAAAAAAAAATTAAAAGACTTCCCATTCTATTAGTCACAAGAGTTTCAGGACGCTTCCTGGTAAGAATTTACACTTCTGGAAATGACTCCTTCCTCCCAGGTCACACTGTGCCTAGTCCAATTTGTACAGCTGGTTTTGTTAACACCCTATGTCCCAAAGACTGCTCTTGCTGGTTGCTGCTGCAGAATTTTGTGTAAAAAAGACATTTTTAAGTAATCAATACAAATTGTTCCCACATAAATGGTCAGGCAGGACAGTATTTTATGTGCAGGTAAGATATTTAAGAGGAGCTTTTTATGTACTTAAGATATATAAGTAACAATGAATTAAAGAAATGCTGGATGGTGCCTGGATTACAAGAAATGAGCAGAGCAGAGCTTCAAGAGCACACCCCAATACAGCTGAAAATGCTGCTGCAAGTGCCCTTACAGCAGAGACTCCAGTCACCACCAGACAAACACCAACTATTTTGCTGAGGAGATTTGATCCCCCTTTGTGATAAGATCCTCACAGTTTTTTCTAAATTTATCAATCACTCTCCCTGAGTCTATGCAACAGCAGTATGGAAAAATAGTGCCTATGCAAGAAAACAATGGAAAAAAGGTATAAGACTCATAAAAAATTGCCATTGAGTTTCAATCTGCTGTAAGAAAGACAAATTCTGTCTGGAGACGCATAACATAAGGACAGAGTGCAAGAGAAATGAAAGGATCTTTCTGCTTCTTCCAATACAGGAAGATTCAGGTGAGGGTGTAAAACAAAATCAGTTATTCGTGCCCACAACAGACAGGACAGGAAACAATGAACATAGGCCACAGCAAGGAAGGTTCAGGCTAGAAACTAGGAAAAACTTTCTTTCAAGAAAAGATCCTGGATAGGGGAGTAGTCCATAAGAAATGTTACCAAACAATCTGCAACTAACATGGGCTTCCTGATTGTTTGAGTCCCTTTACCTTTACAAAGTGAAAACCTCAGTTCAGTTGTATCCCAAATGAATTCCATGATATGCAAAAGAAAATAAAGAGTTGAAACATACTTCTGTTACTAGTAGAGCTTGTAATACCATTAAGTTACCTTTAACTATGTTGTTACAGTGTTTTAATACCTTGAGACAGCAAGTAAATAGGCATTTGCACTCCTAGACACATTAGCAGATGAATAATCAATCTCATAAATGTGTAATGAATGAATAACTTGCTCCAGTCCCTGGAGGTAACACACAGACTTGATATCATAATTTTCTCCTTTAGAAGTGTCCGTTTCAAGAACAAGTCAGGGAATTTCCTGTGATATGAATTGCTTATCTTTACATCACGAAGTCCTTATCTTTGCATGCCTCTGTTTGCAGCAGGAAGCCCCTTTTTGTTTAAATTGAGACAGCTGCCAAATGTCATGCTCATAGTGCAACACCCAAAGTCCTGTCAGCAGCAGTGGTGGCCCCTGCAGCCTGACTACACTGAGGGGATGTAAGAAATGCCTTACATTGAGTCTGACACCAGGAACCTGTCAGTCCTCTTGCCCCAGCTCTGGTGAGCAGCCAACAAGAGGAGGTACAGAGCACCAGCAGAGAGCTGTGGGCTAAGGCTGATTCCTTCAGCTCCTTTCCCAAAGGGGGCAGGAGCAGGGAAAGCAAAGTGGCCGAGGGGAGAATAATCTGTCAGTAGAGATGACAGACAGGTGCACTGTTCCCTGGTCCCAGGAAGGCTACAGCAAAAGTGGAGGTGAAATCATACCTTTAAACATAGCCTTTAACCAAGGCAGCCCGTGACATAGGATTTGCTGCCATTAATGGAGACAGAGCGCGGGATACCCTGTGAAGGTGAAAATCCAGAGCAGGTCTGTGAAGGATGCACTGGTGCCTGAAGAGCCATGGACTTACTGAAAGCACCGACTGCACAACCTAAGCCTTAGAAATCATCTCACACCACTGTAAGCTCTCTCCTCTAGAAAGTCAGTCCCTCCTGAGCTCTTCCTTACCCATCAGTTTACTGTAAAAAGATTCAGCACCATCTCTGGCAACACATTCCCTTCCACCTGCACCACAGATTTCACTATGTCCAGTATCTCCCTCCTTCAGACTCCTCTAGGCTCATGTGAACCCACGTGAACACCATTTAAATTCCGTCCCAGAGATCATCATCAGCCTTTCCCACACTGGAGGAATACAGCAAGCAGCTTACCTTTTTAAACACTGATTCAGCTGCTGAATTCTTCTTGAATAATTATAACCAAAATTATATATTTGACTTGCAGAAAACCATGTGAGAAAAATCAAGTGAATCTTGTGAGAGTCCAAAAATTATGAGTGGCTCTCAAGAAGTTACTTTTATTAGCAAGTGCATACATACAACCTCCTACTCATTAAAATAAAAAAATATATAAATCGCTAAAGAGTCATAAATAAACTATTAAGGTTCAACGTATGTAACTGTCAGGTTTACGAAAAAATGACAGCATTCAATACAGAAAAAGACAATTACATCTTTAGCACCTAAAATTACAAATTAATTAGCTCTGATATAACTTCAGAAACATTTTAATAACAGCCATTCTAATTTATAAGCTAAATGCTTTTGCTGATAGGAAACATTACACCTAAGATAGCACAATATAAAATAGCACTTATCAGCTGCTGTGTCTTCTGTGGTGGTGTCCACCCACTTTACAGAGGAAAATTACCAACGAACCTCAGAGAGAAGGAAGATGTTGCATGTGAGTATTGGTGCAGAGCCTGACAGCGTCAGAGCCCAATGCTCTCATGGCACGTGAGACTGAACATTCAGAAGCAGAAACTGTGCTGGGAAAGGAAGGGTTGTTTCCTTGGTTTTGTGCGTTCAGTTTTTTACCTCCTGATTATTTTGTGTCTTTCTCTAAGTCAAAGGAAATAAGTTTTCTGATGAAGGCTATTTTGAGGAGAAAAAAAATCCGTGTTATTTTGTCTATTCCTTCGCTAACCTGTGTCACTCACTATTCCTTGTTTTTCAGAGCTCAGCATCAACATTAGACTCCAATTCAGCATGGATATGCTCCTATCAATCACTCTTTTCTCCTTAGGAGAAAAATACATTTCTTGAGTATAACTGCTACCTACGTTGGTTCTTCTTATTACAGGCAGATGACAAAACACAGCAGCTGACACTGTATGGTGTAATCTGACTGACCTACATTTCACTAAGTGCCAACCTCCACAGGCTTTAAACACATTATTTCTTACTTTCAATTCATTCCAGCATTTGAACTAAAGTTTTCCAAAAGTCTCCTTAAAAATGAGGAAGATTTCATTTAGCAGTCAGTGCAATCAGACAGAGGCATGACTTTCTGTGTTTATTTATAAAGTATGCTGTACGTTTGACTCATATGTCATCTAACAACGGCACCAATTCCCATTTTTTACTCTTACACCTCATCCTAAAAAGACTAATACAAACGTGCAATTTTTTTCTGAGTGGATCATGTTGAAAGGTTGAAGGTACTAAGGTTTAGTATTTTACAGCTCTGAGGGAATTAAATGGATCTTACGGAATTGAAACACGTTTTTTTCTGATCAGTGTTTTAATGAAACATTATTGTACGACCTTTGAACTGTTGAAGTGTAATCAAAAACATTCAATGAAGTCTCAACCAGAATGAAATTCCATTCATCTTATATTACAACATCTTCAGGCCAAATAAATAATTATTATAGAACACTTAGTTTAGATGATAGATAGATAGATAGATAGATAGATAGATAGATCAATAGATAGATATGTACATGTATGTATATGTGCAACAGTACATCAATGACATAGTAATAGCTCTAACCCATTCAAGTAGATTCTTCTTAGTACAATGATTTTTATTAATAACATGATAGAAAGGCAACAGTGTACTAGCTAAAGGGACACTGGTCAATCAATATTTCTATTTATTGATCTTGCTTTAAAATATTCTGCTTTTAAGATATTGTTAAAGCGTCTCCTTCCTCTACAAAGATGGCAGTGAAGTGGAGAGAGACAAAACAACTTTGGAGACCGGTATTGATATTACAATAGTTATTCTGAGGAACAGAGTGATTTAGATGTTTCCATTGTGTTTGCCAGTTTCCAAGTGCACTGGAAAACATGAAAACAGTGGTGACAGAGAGCAGAGAGCACGTGCCTGGACTGCAAACCAAGACAAATATCCGATTTGAAGCCTAAGAGGTCCGAAGGCATCGTGTCCACAGGAGCACACAGTGGGCTGTGGTGGAGGGGGCACTGTAGGTCTGCTGGGGTGCCCACCCTGCATTACCAGCCTGCAGCCACAACCCACACCAGAGACAGGGGCTTGCCACGCTCTTGCCCAGCAGAAGTACACATTTGCATTTTAATTATCTCAGAGACACTGCAAATGCTAAAACATAGAGAAACCAAGGCCAACAGTGTGCATCTCTTACACTCTTCTGCAGCAACTCTCATAATTGCTTCACTACTGTTCTCCACTGCTGTTAATTTTTTCTTTAAATTGCTGTACATTTATAGCTTCTAAAGACAGATTATTTTCTTGAACTCCTCTATAGCACACATTGATCTTCTTTCTTCTGTGTGGAAGTAATAATTATGTAGCTTTCCAATAACCTTAATTAAAAAAGAAAAGCCCCAAATCATCCTTCATGGTGCTGATACCTTTATTCTAACCTGTATCTGCTCTTATTTTCAGTGATATTTACTTCTGCTGTGAAGAGCTGCAGTTCTGTATTTGAAGCATCTTGATCTGTAAAATAGTTCTGTATATCCCTGAAAATAAATTTTAACTTTTCTAACTTCTCAGAACTATTTATTACTTCTCAGACTGAGAGCCCAAAATATTATTCCAGAGCACCTTCTGTGGGCATGTATCAAGATGAGAAAGCAAAATCAGAAGACACTGTTACTACCCTGACAATTACATTTACCAGGCAAGGCTGCATTCCCTGGAGAGACAGAATTACATGCTAAAATCACTCAAAGGAATCACCTATCACTTGATCCAAATAGGTGCTGAGAACTCATTTTATCAGCATTAACTGATCACAGCAAAAGACTGTTGGTTAAAATGATCCTTCTGGTTACAACTCCATACACCAGTGTAATTCACACAGACTCTCATTAGCCCATTAACTCACATGCTGGAAGAAAAAGCTCATGGTCTTAGTTCAACTCACTTTTCAGTCACTGCTTGTCACTGTTACAGGTATTATTTAAATATCATTATAATAATATTATTTATATATTACTTAAATACCTCTCCTTTTGAACATCCAGAATATTTTTGTTAATGAAAGCCCACATGACATGTGAAAATAAACGTGCTCATGCATCCTTAGTAACTTAGAAAGAAAATAAAGTAAAAATATGAACTCTGGTCTGCTTCTGTGTGCCATTTCAGGCATTGATTTAGCCACTCCTCTCTTTTGGACTGTGAGGCTGACAGAGGTCCAACACACAGCAATTGTGTTTTCCTGCTGTCCCTATCCAGGAACATGTGGGGTACAGGAACAAAGCTGCAAACATCTTGGGGTGCTCTCTAATCCTAGCTCACTTTGAAATATTTTTGAAGGTACTGTTGGCCAGGGTCCCAAACGCTATGCCTGTACATCCTGGCACTACACAGACCAAGCTCCACCATTCATCAAGCCTTGTTTTTCACCCTGCCTTTGACAAGCTGCATGGCAATATTCATTTGGTCTGCCCTACCATCACAGGCTGATTTGTAACCTGACTGCTCAGCTGTCAGCTCCACTGCAGGTTGCATTTTATTTTAATAAAACTGTGAGGAGTGAGACAACTTCTTTTTACAAGCATGGCAGAGACCTGGAGCTTGCCTAACTCAATCCATTACGGATTTATATATTAGCTGGTCTTCAATATCTGTTTAAATATCAAGTGTTAGTGATCTAACACAATGATCAGAATAAATTTAATTGACTATCGTTATTTTTTCCTGTTTGGGGTCAGAAGAACTGAGTGGTGTTAATGCTTTGCTACTAGAAAAGCTCCTCTACCCATTAGTGACTGCATAAGAGAGTACAAACCTACCAAACCAACACACAGCACTAAACCCCAGCCTGTTGAGGACATTGAAACTTCACATCAAAACCTACACAGTGCAAAGTATTTAATTCAAACAGGTGAAGTTTAATGAGGAACAAGCTAATTGATGGACTAATTATTTTTTTCTCAAAATTCCAAACAATTGATGTAAAATACCCAAATTCTTTTAAATAGCTTCCACATCCTCAATAAATAAGGCACCTGGGTTTGTCACTCCTAGAACTATACTAAACTCACACCACTTTCATTTCTCGAAAGGAAAATGCAAGCTCACGGGTTAAAAAAGGTTAGGCTCACTTATATGGGAATTGAGGAATGCAGAATCTACAAAATTTAATTCATAAAGTAAAATAAAGTAAAAGAAGCATAGCTAAATATATAGGAGACAACTGGAATTAGATTCCCAGGGCAGCAACATTACTGGTTCTGACAAAGTGAATTTATACAAGCTTCCAGGATGTCGAATTTACCTCAGAACACACTTAGATTTTTCTGTTCCATCTTTTCAATCTGATGACATTTCACAGACTGCTGTGCCATTAGCAAATAGGTTGCTGCTTTTATAAAATGGATTTGTCAAGCTCAGAATTTAACAGAGAAATACAGTTCTGATTCTGACACTTATGTTTCAATTCATTATCAGTCATCAGGTTAATTATTGCTCAGGAGGTAAATGTAAACCAAGGTACAAAATAACCTGGAACAACTTTTGCACTCTTTAATGCCCTTTTTTGCCTCGCTGATGTAATCAACAGAAGAATAAGAAAAAGGCTGAGATTCTTTCCATTACAGAAAATAACTTTTTTCAATAAAAACCTCTTCACAGGTCTTCTTTAACTCTATAAATGCTTTTGAATGACATTTCGGTCTGAATGATGTGTTCTGTTGACTTGCATAAAGCTGCAAATCATTGTCTGTTTTCTGCTTGTAACAGGATACATACACAGGATATATTTAATTGGGTATTTTATGAATTTCATCTATCTGGAAGAATAGCTGTTTTTTAAAAGGTAAGAGATAAGATACAGGTCCAAATCTGCAGCCCTGACCTTGAGTTCCATTTTCTTATACTTAATATAAATAAAAATTCCAAGGACTGATATACAGTCATTAACTGACTTCAAGAAAGATTTTTTGCCTTTTAAACACCATTTCAGAAATTATAAGTAGGCCAATAACAAGAGTGTTTGGTCAACTTAAAATGATTTTGATTTGCTTGAACTTCTACAATAAATAAACACAAAAAATAACTGAAATAAACATGTTACAAACCTCAATAGGGAGTTGATTTACTGTCAAGAACTGCTTTCTGTGTCCTGCACTGCCCCTTGCTGGAGTACCTTACAAATGTGACAGCGTAAACTCTAATAGCAATACTAATTAAAATGTTTTATTAGTATCTGAACTATGAAATAATTTTAAGATACAATGATTGCAGTTTATAACGCTGCTTAATCCACAGTTCATTGTCATACACATGAACTTTTTTTCTGCAAAACTATCGACCATTCTCACTCGAATATACTAGTTTTAATCCATACAGACCTGATGAACATTGTTAACTTTTTTCCCCCATAAAAAATTATTATTGAAAGAAGAAAATAGTAAAATAATCCACACAGAAATATTGCTGCTTTACTGTTAATGAAAAGTGGTGAGGCAAGATGCAAAGTCAGGCAGATGCTTTCCCAGAAAACATAACATGTCTAAGATGTACAGTAAACGTGAACATGATCTGTATATAGAAATGAGAAAAAAAAAGAAATGTCTCTTACCTATGAAACTCCCTTAGCATTTCCTGTTATCCTTCAAAAAAAATCTGAAAATCTGGTGTCTGTTCCCTTTGTGTGTGTTACTCGTCACAGATCCATTCATTCATTCTCACAATTCCAAGCTTAACAAAATAAATACACTTTTATATATACTGTGTCTGCAACTGCATTTTCTAGCTTTATGGTTCTGATCATTGTTTGATTTCTTTTAAGTTTTCCATCATGGATAATATCCAACCTCCAAACAAGAACATGTTTTCACAAAACTTTGAAAGGTCATTTGTACAACTGTGTATGTAGAAAAACAGGATTACATGTTAGAAACTCAGTGAACGCTCTCCTGCATTAAAGTAAATCCTACCACAATGCAACTTCTAACAAAATTATTTCTTATATTCCTCATCTATTCATAATTTATTTAGTTGTGCTGGTATTTTTAATTGGATTCTAACTGCATATATTTAAGCTTTGAAGAAAGGCTCTTCTATGACGCCAGATTTATGTATGCCTGATGCAAGTTACTCTATCCTTGTCTTTCAGTGGGAACAATCCTTTGTTGGTGAATGAAGCCAAGGACTGACCTTCCTTGAGCTCTTACTCTGAAACTTCACATTCCTATTTGTCAACAAATAGTAAAATGCTCTATTGTATGCTTGGTCTTTGCACTGGACTGAGTGACATCACTCTCCTGAAAGATGGGGGCAGTGTAAGGGTCAAAACAACTTGACTACATATAAATATTGCCCTTCCATTTGAAAATGCACAGGGAAAAAAAAAAAAAGAGCCAAAGGCAGGTAGTTACGTAAATGCCTGTAAGAACTTGCAGAGAAAACCTGAGGGAAGACCCTAGCCCTGGCCATACTGACAGCAGAGGTCCTCCTGACTTTCTCAAAGCTTTGATTTCACCCTCAGACTTAAAAAGCAACTTGGGTATTTGGCCCAAAATATAAAGGGGCCAAGTGTCAACAACAAGAATTAAAATGTACCTCTTAAATAATTCTCCATGCTGACAGATCTGTGGGTGGTAAGAATACTATGGGAACAGAAATTACTAAAAAATATGAGACAATATTGCAAAAGAGCACCACCAAGCACCTGCATCTCTTTAAGAACTTAGAAAAAAAAAAAAGTATAAAATATTAACTCTGGTGTGTTTCTGTGTACCATTCTAGGTGTTGATTTAGTCACTCCTCTTTTTTGAAGTATGAGGCTGACAGAGGTCCAAATGCATGCAGCAATTGTGTTTTCCTGCTGTCCCCATCCAGGAACACATGAGGTGCAGGAACAAAGCTGCAAACATCTTGGTGTGCTCTCTTCTCTTAGCTCACTCAAGGGAAGCACAGTGTGGCTACTTAAAATGTCAACTTGCTGCCACAGGTGATTACACATCTTCTCTATGATGGAGCGTCATCAAAGAAAAGGAAAATTTATGTGTTTTTCAGAGTGGAGAG
The DNA here is from genome assembly GCF_052056855.1 of Sturnus vulgaris. NCBI lineage: Eukaryota > Metazoa > Chordata > Aves > Passeriformes > Sturnidae > Sturnus > Sturnus vulgaris. Next base: position 92,703,200 of record NC_142243.1, on the reverse strand, counting down.
CTCTGTGTGAAAGCTAACTTTAAGCCTGCCAAACACAACAAACCCCTTTCCAGGAAGCCTGCAGAAGAGCAGTACTGTGAATAAGAATCTGGATGCTACCACAGACATAGCATGACAAAAAGGATGACAGTCTTACGGGTAAGATTGTGTCACTGTGTTTCATCTATATAAAACTAGGCAGCCCAACTCCCAATTTACTGGTAGGGCTTGATTGAGGGAGAGAGAAGGACTACATCTTACTTCTGTATTTGGCACCAGTGTAGCTGTGGTTGAAACACTGTGCCTATTTCCAGCATCCAAATTTCAAGAAGGATGCTGAGAAATTGGATAAGGTTCATAGCAGAGCCTAGGGAATGATTACAGAATTAGAAGACATGCCTTCTAGTGAAAGACTCCAGAAGGTTAATCTACTTAGCTCATCAAAGAGAAGGTGAAGGGTTGAGTCTTAATCGTAGTCTCACATCTAATGCGAGAAGCAGAAGTTTGACAGTAAAAGAGTTTATCTTCCACTTAATTATCAGAGGTCCAGTGGTTGAAAGCTGAATATGAATACATTCAGATTCAGGAAAGAGAGAAGGCAGGTTTGTTTACTAGTGTATTTAATTTTAACCAGGAATAGTAATTAATTACTGGGGAAAAGAAAAAAGAAAAAAAAAAGTGTGTTACATTTTCCCAGTAATTTCAAATCAAGATTGATGCTTTTCTAAAAAATACTATACTGCAGTTCAAGTACAGCTATTGGATACAGGTTATATTTTTTACTGAAAGACTTAAATAATACAGAATTAACTTACAGAAACAATGTCATCAACATATTGTACTAAAGAGAATTTCCATTATTTCTGAATATAGATCCTTGAATTCAAAACTAGTTCTGCATAAACCTGAACTTAAAAAGATGCTTACAGAAAATGGAATCACTAAAAGGACATAACTAGCAACTTGCAGGTGGAATGTGAATTTAGCCAGCTGCAAAAATCATACACAATATCAGCTTCATTAAGGGCTATATTCTGAGAGACTGTTTTGCCACAACACTCTCCAAATTATTCTCAGGTATTGATTTGCAATGTCCAGGGGGATGAATGTGACTCTGATAAGGATGATGATAAGAATGAATGCTTCAAAGGTGAATGATTCTCCATAGTTGTCTGACAGATAAGCTTCTGAACATGTCTGACATTACTGGAAAAATACAACATAAAAATTGAACAGCTATTGCTCTAATCCTAAAATAAAACTCCTTCATATAGGAGACCTTTGTCTTCATCAATTACCTGCAGGTGTAAATTTAATAAATAAAGAAGTGTATTCTTTACATCATATTAGCTAATAAACAACTTTTTGGTAGACCAAAGAAAACATGTGACCTGACAGGCCTTAATATTAACCTGGAGGAACGTCAAAATCTGCCTATTTCTTATTCAGATTGACTTTTATTATCTGCTTATCAGAACCTGAAAGTACTGACTGCAGAACTGTGCATTACTTTTGTATGACAAGTTTGGAAAAATGGTTGTCAGTCAGGAGTCAGATTCATACTCTTGCCTTGACATACAAAAAGTGGATTTTACTAGAGACAGCCTAGCACTTTCTTCATTCGCTGAGGGATTTGGCTTCACAATATGTCGTCCTGGGAAAATAATCTAAAAATGCATTACAAATACAATTTCTCTCATTTTAGCATGCATATGTTGTTGAATGCTTGCAGTATTTTCAGTATTCTCTTAAAGGTGAGAGCAAGATTCTTTTGTCCTGTCAGCTGGGATCACAGGACTAGCTAGCAGCAAGGTGCCATGAGCAGCAGGACAATAGCATTGCAACCCAGCACTGCCTAGGGCTGATGCCACATTTGAATCTCTGGAGCCTGTCCAAAAGGAAAGGGAATGCACATGATGCTCTAAGGCTCAGAAGAGATTCATGGTGCAGGTCCATGCCCCAGATGAGCTTGCAGAGATGGGCATGACTGCAGTTTAAACAAACTCAGCACTAGCACATGCAATGCTTGCTGTCCAAAGCATTCAGACAGATCTAAATCAGCTGCACACCTAAAACATGTCCATGATCTGAAGGAGAGCCCTTTTTTTTCTTTTCAATATATTGTGTTTCTTTTTATGCTCTTACTGTCTATTGATGCTATCTTTTTAGAAAAGTTTAGTACTAAACCTCTTTGTTTTTCCACATACTAATAGGATAGTCTTATCAAGAGAGACATTAAAGCAGCCAGTATTTTCTGAGCAATCTGCATCAATCCAGGTTAGTAAAAAAAAATACAGGTTACTACAGAGCTAAGGAAATGAAACATTGATCCTAGGCAGTAGCACTAAGAGCTTTACAGGTTTAATGTTTTACAGCTATGGAGGTGTATGTTTGTATATTTCTAAACTGCTTAAATCAGTGGGATGCAATACTATAAGCCTTGAGGATCAAGCTTATTTGTGAAAGTTCAGGAGACAATAACAAATGCTGACACAGATTCTCTGTATTATTCTGAGCTATATTTTTGAAAGTGTAAGGTGAATTCAGAATATTTTTACATTAGATACTCTTGCAGACTTTTTTTCTCCAGATAGGCTTGAGATAAATGCTTACATTTTCCTGTCTTGCCATATTGTGGAATTTTTCCCCCATCAAATATTGTGGGCACAACACAGCTCCCCAGCATCATGGCAAGGTGAACAAGGCAACTTGCCAAGAGTCAGGAGCCTTTTTCTGATATTTTGTTCACAGAGGCAGACACACCGTACAAAGGGTGAAGTTCCAAGGTCTGTCTAAGCAGATTTTTACCAAGTTATTTTTGTGCCATTTCAGTGACCTGAACTGGTTTGCTGTGGATGGCACTCAAGTTGGCAGAAGGTGGGTGGTGTGAGCAAGACGTTAGGCTTTGAGGGGCAAGAATTGGAGCTCTGCATCTGAGCACTAACAAACCAGATGAAGTCATACCATAAAACTCAGTCGAGAGGAGTATTTTTTTCTGCTGTTTAAGGCAACTGAGTCATAGAGGAGTCCTCCTGAACAGGTCAAGAAACACCAGAGCCAAAGCAAGGGAATAAAGTCAGCTCAGAGGTGCTATGTGCCAGAGGCATAGCATAAGACTATGTTCTGGCAGACAGACAGTTAAAGAGAAATAAGCATTTCATTGCAAGATTTTTTTTAGAGGTTTCTGTTTAGCCCTACCTAGCAATAGCAACCAGAAAATCCTGTTAAGCCACAGCATCAGTAATGTACAGAGAGACATCCTTCTGTAGAAGGAAAAATGTGAGGTCAGTATGAATTGGGACCTAGGGATGAAAACCTGTGATTGGATGACACTGCATACATTGCTACACAGAAAGAGCCGTGCTCATCCAAGTTTCATGAGAAGCAACAACAACATAGATCTTAAATTCTTTCCCCACCAAGTTACACAAATATGCAAATTTAACATCAAGTGTTGATTTTAATAATTTGTAGTGGAAATATTACAACTACTACCCTGAAACTAATGCTTTGAAAACTATGATTACTAGATAATAGTCAATAAAAAGCCCACATACAAATTTTCGTGCCAAGAGGGGCAAGCTCGGTATGTGTATGCCAACATACCATGTTACTTGTTAAAGCCAAGGCCTCATGAATAGTATGCTCACAGGAAGCCTCATTACAGAGAATAAACTAGCTACCACCTAGCAAAAAATCTGAAAATACACTGTGAAGAAGCTGAATATTGAAGTACTGCATTTAAGTCCAATGAGAAAAACTGTCAAAGATTCCAAATTTCACTAATACCTGTGTTAGCTGAGTTAGTTGGAAGTCTTACCTATAACCTCTTCTAAATATTTCCTCTTCTTGCAATGATCTGTTATTTCTTTGCTTATTAATGGAACAACAGGTAGAAATTTCCCAAGTGACAGCCTGCTCTGCAGGCTGGCTTATAAACACGGAGGAGAACATTATAGCCATCCTCTGTTAAAGCTATTTTTCTGGGGATACAATTTGTAATCTTCCTTACCAACTTGAACGAACATCAAATATCTTGTTTTGCTATTAGAAAGGCAGAAAAACAGCACAACAATTTGTTGATTTCTTTTCTTTGAAGGAATTCTTAGGTAGTACGAAAACCTGCTTCAATTTTTCTGAAACTTCAATAATCTGAAAAAATGAAGGCTTGGAGATACTGTGGCATAGAGCTGTAACTGAAGGGAATTCAATTATATAGTGGTAGAGGGAAAATACACTGGTAGGGAGTAAAAATTATTTCACTGGGAGATTTTCTCTGTAATTCATTCATCCCTACACAGGAATAAAAAGTAGAAAAGATTGTAAAGGAAGAGTATGCACTAATATATATAAAGTATATAAAGGCTAGACAGCTACAGTCCTTTTTTTTTTCTTAATTAAACAGAGAAGAATATGTATAAGGACATATATTAGCTTTCAATATATTACTGTTTGTTTTTCCCACTCTTTTTGGCACCGAAGTTAATTTTAAAAATAAGAAACATAGCAGGATGTTTTTCTTTAATTTAAAAGGTCTTATGTCCTTCTCAGAAATCTTGCTCTATTTGGGTCTTTAACTCACAGTAGGAGTTTTTTTAGCTCCTCATTAAGCGATTCAACAAAGTTATAATGGGATCTCTGCTTCACAAGAGGAGAGGGAGCATGACACAGGATCACTCTACAAGCTCAGAGCAGCATTATAATCTTAGTGGACCAGGCAGATCAAGTTTCTTTGTTGGAAGTCAGTTCTGGTCCAAACTGTTTTATGTTTTAGGTGAAACTTGTAAAAAAAAATAAAACTGAAGCATTCCTATCTAAACTATAAGACTTATGATTTAACATTAGACATAAAACTGCCAATGGATATACTTCCAAAGGCTAGGAATGATGGAAAATCAATATTACTTGTCATGCATACTTGTTTGCTATTTAAACTTTTCCTGTATTTTCCTTCCTAGCCCTAACCTTAACTCTTTCACTTTCTTAGCTTACCATATTAATATTCTTTTAATGAAGCTTGTCTATGTGAATTAAATTGTATTTGAGTTCTGAATGATTCAGATGCTGCATTATTTTATCTTTTTTTTTTTTCCCCTCTGGATTATTTTTCCTGAGAAAAAAAGGCTTCAGCAGGAAGGCATTGCCACTAGCTCTCAGCTGCATGAAGAAAAGATGTCAGAGAGCACTTGGAGCATCCAAATTAGATATGGGTAAGTTCTATTTGGAAACTTTTAGAGAAGTCTAGGATAAGAAGGTTATCTGCTGACCAGCTGTATGAGAGTCAATAAAATGTAAGCATCCTTCATAAAGGATGGTTGTATCAGTGCATTAACAAAATGAATGAGAACCTCCTATTCAGAATAATTTACAAAGTTGTTGTACCAGATAAGAAAGAGCTAGAGTTCAGGAGTGTATCTCTTATAAAACATGATTAGATTCCTTAATCTTAGGAGTGATGAATATTTTCTCCAGAGCTCTTGAATGTATCCGAAGATTTACATATATTTATTCCAATAGTTTAAGATTTGACAAAGTACTGATACAGCTTTTAAGTCTTCCCTTATGGAGGCACAGCTGAACTGGCAAAGCAGCCTTCTACCAGTAGAGCTGACAGTGAGTACATCAAGTCACATAAAAGAAAATGTCGAATCGTCTTTTTTTTTTTTTTTTTTTTTTTTTTTTTTTTTTTTTTTTTTTCTAGAATCACTGCTGCATACCAGAACTCCTGCTCCTGGGAAAATTATCAACCAGAGGCCTCCTCTCCTGCTGCTTGTGTTCTTGCTGGGTGGCCCTGGTAAAACCTCGACACAGGTATGAGGTCTGAGCATAAGAGAAAATGTCTTTAACAGCTCCATGAGCAAAGACACCAGGACAACATGGACCTGAGGCACTGGACTGACTCACTAAGGAAGCATGACTTCCTATGGAATCTTCTCCCAGGGTGCAAGCACCAGAGGGGCTGCACTCATTGAGGGGTATCTCTGCTGCTTGCTAAGTTATTAGGAATCTATCAAGTGTCCCATTTACAAAATTAGGAGAAATGAAAAAAGTAACTGTAAATGACCAAAAGGATGGAAAAGTAACTGGAGAGCAAAGAAACTGAACTCAGTGACACTCCCACTGCCCTCCCCAATGAGGGATGGATGTAGCATTACTTGCAAATTCCTACTGCTAAGACTATCCTTTCTTACTTCTTTGATTATGATGATTGTTGGAATGTATGTATATCATAAAAAAACCCAAATCCAGTGTATGACACCTAATTTACAGTGAGAACAAAGTCAAATAAATTCCTTAACTAAAAGTTATATTTTTAGCTCTTATTCCAAACTGGCTCACTTTACCAGATAATATGATTTATTCTTAGCTCATCTTTGAGAAGGAAATATGTGTTCAACTGTTCCAGAGATAGTGCATTTCTTCTAGACCTCTATAGCTAAAAATGATTAGTAGCTTGGTAGTTTTATGCAGCAGGGTCTATGCAATAAGAAAACTGCAAGCTTGCTTTGTAAACCAGAGGCTTACTTGGAGCCTCCCTCATCTGTGTTACCACTTCTGAAGACCTCAATTCCTTGCAGGCAGGGAACTTTCTCCTTTCTTCTCTAAATTACTAATAATCATTACCTCTTCTTCTGTATTTTATAGCACTGGGGTTTTCTGCCTCCTGATTACTGATTTTGACCTAACACTTTGCAAAGTGTGAATACACATCTGTGGGCATAAGAAATGCTAACACTGGAGTATTTACATTTTAGAAAATGTTACTTTCAATAAGCATGCATCATTGGAGACAGCAAGAGTGTGTTTGTTTGGAACTAGTCTTCTGGAAAAAAGAAATTGGGCCTTTTTGATAGGATAATTTCCACCTAATATTTAAATCTGCAATGAAGATGTCTCCAGTCAAGCTAACACCCTCCACTTTCTTTAGAGTCAATGAAGAGGAATAAAAACTTGGACTACATGATTTATGTGACTGGTTTAAAACACATAATTTAGAATGGACTCATATATATCCTACAAGTGCTTGTTACTTTCTATGAAATAAAAAGGTGCTAACTGAAAGTTTGGCTATGTCAACATTTACACTGTAAATATTTATTTTGGCATTGTGAATCCCACCTTTTCTAAAGTAGGGCAAAAAAAAAAAAAGGAAAAAATAAAAGAAAAAAGCAACCCATGAAACAGATCTGATTGTCAGAACTGTGTCTGGAAGAGCTGGAAAGTTGTTAAATTCCTTGCAGTTCTCTAGTTGTGCTGTACAACTCCATAATTTGAATCTTCCTTCCATCTACAACTGGATGCTGTTGATTTAATTTCACACAGATACTAATTCATTAACAATCAATTTAATCAACTAAGCCCAATCAATGCAACTCAAGCTACAAATTTGATTTGTTGATTGTACTAGTCTCTTGTAATCAGTTCTGTTAGAGAAAAAAGTTTACAGGTTAATTGATTTTTTTATCCTACTGGTTTGTTAAATTTCCACAAAATGCTAAAACAACATTGAGAGCTTCTGCCCCCCAAAAGAAACACAACCTGTAGCTCTGCATAAATGGATATAAAGCAACTGAATCTTTTGGCACTTTACCATGCTACCAACTTACAAGAATCACCTACAGAAGTTCAATTAGTTAAAGCACTCTAAAATGATAATGAGATTCTCCCACGAAACAGTGGGAACTGTTAGAGGACAGGTAAAATGTGATACAGAAGTATTTGTCTCACAAGGAGAAGAAAAACACCTGTCTGAAAGACATAGCACAGAAATCTCTTTTGTGTTTCAACTGGCAAACACATTTGAAAGGTCAGAGTTTATAGAAGAGCACTGGAGACATTCCCTCTTCCAGACCAGAAAATGATACTGGGAAATTTATCCTAGAGTTTCATGTTCTCAGTTTCCACTATTCCAAATTACAGGAGTTTTTTTCCTTCCTGGACAATAACTCATGAGAAGGGGAAGATCTTAAGGGGACAGTAGGCAACAGTTTAAGGAGGTATTTTGACTACGATTGCCAGATTAAGGTCACCTAGTTTTATGTGTTCTGAAGCACAGAAATAAGAAAAGCCTCCCAAATCAACAAAGCATCAAACTCGATTCCTTAAAAAATGGGGAGAAATTTCAGCCTTCCAGAGGAGCAAGAACTGCTGCCAAGGGATACTGAGAACAAGGGAGATGAGATCTTTCTTACACTCCAGAATTATTCAACCTATTTTTATGATCCATCAGCAGCATGATATTCAAGGTGAGAAAGGTGAAAATGCACTTGTGAACAGTGGTTGTAGTACCAGTTTATTTATCATTATACCAATGTATCCATTCTGTGTGTTTTAGTGCACAATTATCAATGATGGTTTGTCAGCTGTGCATGAAGAACTTCAAAAAGTATTGAGCTTGTCATATGATCCAAGCTGGGTGTTCAGCAGGAATTTGAACAGTATTTTCTCTGTACTGGGGATGGAAATCTGTGAAATTGGTTACTTTATGCAGTGGATTAACCCTGGCTGGATGCCAGGCACCCACCAAAAGCTACTCTATCACTCCACTTTACAGGTGGACAGTGGAGAGAATATATAACCAAGGGTTCATGAGTGGGATAGAGACAAGGAAAGATCACTCGCCAAATACTGTCATGGGCAAAACAGGTTTGAATTTGGGATAGCATGTGAATTTATCATTAATAAAATCAGAGCAGAACAGCAAGGAGTAAAATCTTATAGATACCTTCTGCCACTCCTCCCTCCTTGCTGTACCTCCTCCCCTGTAGTGGTGCAGGAAAACGGGGAATGGTCAGGTCATTGTTCACTGTTCATTGTTTCTCCTGCTGCTCAGGCAGAGGAGTCCTTCTCCTGCTCCAGAGTGGGGTACCTCCCAAGGGAGACAGCTCCCCATGAACTTCTCCAATGTGAGTCTGTCCCACAGGCAACAGCTCACAAACTGCTCCAATGCTGGTCACTTTTTCTTGGGGTGCAGTTCTTCAGGTACAGCCTGCTCCAGGGGGGAACCCCCACAAGTCCTACCAGGAAACCTCCTCCAGTGTGGACACCTCTCTTCATGGGTCTGCAGCTATGTGCCAGGAGCCTGCCCCAGCACAGCCTCCTCTCAGGCATCCACCTGCTCTGGTGGGGGATCCTCCACGGGCTGCCAGTGGATCTCTGCATGCCTGTGGATCTCCATGGGCTGCATCATGGGCTGCAGAGGAATCTCAGCCCTGCTGCCTGGAGCACCTCCTCCCCTTCCTTCTCCAATGACCTTGGTGTCTGCAGGTCTCACATATTCTCACCCCGCTCTTCTCTGACTGCAGTGACTCCTGCACAGTAACTTATTTTTACCTTCTCTTAAATCTGTCATCACAGAGGCATTACTACCATCTCTAATTGGCCCTGCCTTGGCCAGCAGCATGTTCAGCTTTGTGGCTACCAGGGATTGGCTCTGCTGGACATGGAGGAAGCTTCTCCAGGCAGGTTCTCACAGAAGTCACCCCTGTAGCCCCCCCACTACCAAAACCTGGCCAAAGAAACTCAGTACACCATATCACTGCCAAAAGATAGCAGAGATTTTTGTAGAACTCATCAACCAAAATATTTATTTTATCTTCTAAACCAAGGTTCTAATACTGATAGAACCACTCCAACATGTAACTAAGCATCAACTAGAGGAATTAAATCACAAAATGGCCAACAATAAAGTTTTTGCCAGTGTGCTAGTTCCATAGCTATAAATAGCAAGACAGAACTGGAGAGAAATTGTAATTTTTCCAGTTTTCATTCTTGTGAGTTAGGACATCAAAGGTAATTCAGAGTACAAAAGAACCTTACACACTGGGTATATAAATATGGCGTCATCCAAAGATCCAGCAACACTTCATAGGCTCAAATACTACTTCCAGCAAACTAAGGTGCAAAGGGAAATATATCTCTTATGCTTACTGCTGCTACATCTGATTTCCACATAGGCTTAGCTCTGAATATTTATGATACACGATCAGCATAATAAAGGTCTTTATATACATAATTTATGGTTGTACCTATTAAGCAGTTTGGTCAGTGGAGCAGAATACGTCAGTATGAAATTGCTGAAATGACCAGCACTGGACCTTAATGGGGTGGGGAACACATTGTCTTGACATGAGGGAGTTTTCTATCCATATAATGTACGAGTTTTCAAAGTAAAAATCCTTTGATCCAAAAAGAAAATAAATTCCCCCCTTGCCCAAAAAGTCCTTGTGCTCAACTTAAGTAGTGACAACAGGAAAAAACACCAGATCTTAGTGGTTAGCTTTGTCTGTATTTTCTTTCTCCTAGATTTTCTACACTCACACAGGCCTGTCCCAAATCTTTTAAAGGATATAAAATACAACTGTGGTTACTTAATTTCTGAAGGCAATACAAAAGAAAAGAGAGAAAAGGAAGTGAAAGGCTAGACGACTAGCTGGGTTAAAGCAAGCCGCGGTCCCTGTGTTTTCCCAAGCACAGACACAGATCGTCAGTATTTCAGAAAGAAGGAAATTACTTCTGACCTTGCACATGAGATTGTCTGGCTATCTGGTCATTACAAAAAGAAGCTTATGATCCTCTCTGATCTAAACTGATGTGGAAACTTGGCCTGCATTGAATTAAGTTGAACATGGAAATTCAACAAGGGAAATTCCCTTCTGTCTTTTTCATAGTTTATTTTAAATCTAATTTATAAAGCAGCCCTTTAATGTGCTTGTAAACTTGTTTTTAACTCAGAGTTGTGCAGCTATCAGGGAAAAATGTAGACATTTTAAACAACTGCCTAACAGAATATTTACTCTAGAGATATAGTTTCATCCAAAAAAAGGAATTTCACATTCACTGGCAAATATTTTCAATTTTTATAATTTCATAAAGGTTTTTAAAAGAGAATTTAAATCTTCAACTACTACTCCTCATTAGTCACTGAGGGAAAGAAACAGAAAGTAACACTGTCCTTCAGTGCCTCAGCAGTGCCTTTGTTTTGTATTTTCATGGCAGTAGCTAATATTTCACTTGCTGCTTCCTTCTTTGTGTCATACACCTGTCTCTTTTGTCACTTCTGTGACAGTCATTCTGTTATTTAAACATTTCTTTCCCTTGCATCTAATATAATCACAAGCCTATCTGAAAAGTGGAAGCTGTGCCTTCTCCCTTTTACTTGAGCAAAACTGTGAATTTCAGTGAGAAGATGGAATCCCATTTGCTAAATTTCCAAGTGTAGATGCCCTCAGCAAAAAGGAGAAACATGCAAATTTCAGTGGGACCATTCTTACCAAGATCTACCTTTGGACACAGAGACAATTCCTCTCCCAGCCTGTGAAGAGGGCTGGGGAGTGCATGGAGACATTACTTTTTTCACTGCAGAATTAGCTTCAGTATTTGTGCTGTTGATAACTCAGGTCCCATTAATGAAAAAAATACCCACCAACAAACCAGTAACTTTCATTCAAGAATAGTTGTGCTTTCAGCAGGAGTTATCTTATCCAACAGCAGAAATCACCTCAGCTCCTCTGCATTGCTATGGTCTTAATTTACAGGGTGGCTTTCCTCATTCAAGCCACATTACCTTAAGGGGCATTAGTTTGAGTGTGTGCAATTTAAACTAATTCTTTAGTAAGATCAAGTTCTATCAAGTAGCTTTTAGCATAACCTTATAACCTTTCTTCCAGTCGTTCCTTATCAGGAATTGATTTTAAAAGAAGAGCTTTATCCCTATTCCTAATGGAGCACTGTTCTGGGAAAAACAATCAAACATTTGCCAGGTATTTTAGCATGCTGAACTTGCTGATCCCACCTACATTAGAACAGAGTCACAACAGAGTAATTTTTATTTCACTTGTTGTTACCATGTGCTTTGACCTCCAGGTTTTGTCACTTTTTCCAGTAGGACCTATTATCATGAGTGCTTTCTGCTAGCCAGTGTAAATCCTTGGCAGCCAGTCCCCTCAGCCTGACTGAAGCAATCAATCTGCCAGAAAATCACAACAGTATCATGTGCTATGAATATTTTATAGTTTACTTATTTCAATTGCCCAAGCACTAAGGTCCCAGCTGTTAGGATATTTTGTCCCCTATGAAAAGCAGGCTGAAAAGCATGTCAAACCCCAGAATATTCTCATAATTTGGTGAAAGAAATATGACTAGGATTAAGAAACAGATGAATTGATGAGCTTCTCCAGACCACAGAGCTATCAAAGCACTTTCATGACACCTAACCTCTTTTCACCCTGCCAACACATCTGCCAGGTGCTTTGTAAATATACTCTGGGTCTGGAACCATGCAGTGACCATTTCATCGGTTTGTACAGTGGGTTCTGTGGTACATGCTGAAGTGGAAAGCTGATAATTAACCTGCTTCAACGTGGGATGCTTTTAGGTCCAAAGACAAGCTCCACTCAGGAGAAACATTAACCATAATAAAAATTTGCTTTAGCAGCTTATTTTAGGATTTTTGTATCACAAGACCTGATTTGCATACCAGCCTCTGGAACACCAGACAACTCCTATACACTTACTGAAAATGTAAATGTGAATGTCACCTGGCTGCATTCTTTCAAGTTTTCTGTAGAAATTCCTGCACTATATCACAGTTCCAGATTCAACATGTTGTATGCAGCTGGCAAAGTTATGTTCCTCGCCCTTTCTGGTGAGGTTGACATAGATACCAAACATATATTGAGCGTGGATATATCATAAAAATTCTCAAGAAAACTTTAAAGACTTCTACAGTAGGGCATCCCCCCTGAATGCAAGCAGAAGCACAGTGTATTGGGCACATTAGAGACAAGAGCAATGCTCAAGGAAGAGATAAAAACTGTCTTGTCTGCCAGAAAAGGGGAATTGATTCTGGTCCTCTTTTCCTAAGACAGGCTATATAGAAGTGGAAAAATGCAAGTCACTTTGTTTCAGCACTGTGTCTGGGCTTACTGTTTAAAGACAAGAACACCTTCACAGGTACACTCGAGTTATACCACAGTTCCAGCACGAAGCACATGATGTCTGCAGCATGTACTGCTGTGATAATGCAGCAGGTGCTTAGAGATTCACACAAACCCATCCTTCTGTGCAGGCTGCTCTGGTATTCCACAGGCTGTGATAAGAGCTGCTGGGTGAAGGCCTGCTTTGGATGTATAGCAGTGCTCTAAGCACTCAAAGCAGTTGGGAGTCCTGTTATGAACCTTCGGAATTTGGCATTGTGGTAAATAAGATTATGGCCTGCAGATTCAGAGCAGATGTGACATTCCTGCCAGAAACAGGAGACAATGACTGCGGTAGCTTTCATGTTCAAGAACAGGCAGTTCTCAGCTGTCATGCATATCGAAAATTGGCAGGAATCCCTAAAACAGAATGTTTGCTAATCATTTCTGTCCAGGTCTAACCATATTTAGCACAGAAAGCAGCTTACCAGATTCATTAGCATATTACATCATATACTATCTGTCTCTCTGCACCTCAGTTACTGTTGGGATTCATCATTAGAAATTAGAAAAAGCAGAACAGAATAAAGAAGCCATTACAATTCAATGAATACCATGAAGCTACCACAAGAGAAGTAGCCTAAAGCAAGAATGCCATGTATTAGGTTTATTACACATGGTGGCTTATGCTTTTTATGGATTTCCTGTAAAGATTTTGACTTGGCAAATTCATGATGAAAATAAATCTACATATAATGTTTTCCATTTTTTGATGATTCTTCTGTTGGTGAATGACTTTTAATATGTAATGCAGTAATACACCAAGGCTATTTCTTAGTTATGTTAATTATAGTCAGCTGCTTTTCTAGAATAAAAGTGCCATCAGGAAGTTCTCTACCTGATTCCCCTATGAAAAGGATTCTTGCAAGTACACATAAAGTGAAAATATAATCCTTTTCATAAATAAGTTTATTACCACACTTTAGCAGCTGTTGAAATGTTTTAAAAAGTTTAGTGCAAACCTGAACTGGCACTTATATATACCCAGAATGATCTGTAGAGACATTAAGGTTGTGTGTCTATAACATGCTCCCAACTGTACTGAAGTAGATTTAGGATTGTTTGAGCACATTTTCCTTAAAGTGATGTGAAAGCCCTTGGTCACATCTAGAATGCAGGTTATACATTTTTTTCTAGGAAAATCTTTTACATATACTTTCTTTTCAGTAGGAAAAACGCCTTTGTATCATGGATAAAGAATAGTAAGCTTGTTTTTTCCTTTCAACAACAGGAAGCCCAGTGATAAATTTGTCTCAGTGGAGGAAGCTGCAGGCCCCATAAGCCTCACAGGATAGCATGCATAATAATCTGCTGAGATAAGAGCAAGGAGGAACCTTTATCAGTCAAAATCTGTGAGAAAAGCTGCTACTGATAAGAACAGTTTATGTAACTTCATTGCTCTGGGACTTCCAGGTCCATCTGTTGACCTGGAAATACTGGACCTGGATAAGCTGCCCCTTCTCCAGGCATACATAAGGAATGAACATCATTTCGGGGCCTTGACTGAACAAACTATTTATCTATCTGCAGAGAGACTAAGCCACATCACCCAGCACAAACCTGCATGAAATCACTCTTCTGCTATTTTTCATTAGTAACTATACATGAAAAATGCCAGGCAATTGTAATTTCCAGTCAAATCTTTTCAGCAGCAGTAATACAAACATTTTATAGCACAGCACATCTTAGTGAGAGTCTCTGTCCCAAAAAACATGTATGTCAAAACATTCTGCTATGTGCACCATCAGCTGAAGAGTCACAGCAGTATCACTGTCATGGATACTGCCTATGTTCTTGTAAATAAAGTCAGAACTTCTTCAGCTTAAGCAGCTTGCATTAGAGGTAGCAAATTAAACAAATATGTTGAGGATGCTACTTTAGTGACAGTGTCTGTACTTACTAGATGAGCTACAAATATGAGAGAGAGCACTGGTGTAAGATTTTCAAGTGTGGCCAATGGGGACATATGCCTACAAGCAATATAAATCACAACATATTTTTATTTATTTTATTACTATAAAAAGCTTCTATGTTACAATACTCAGCTTCTATGCATGGGACATACCTGATAACAAAGATATTCTGCTTTTGACATGTGCCTCATGTTTACTAAAATACTCCATCATCCTGTTGTTCTTCCATAAACAAGCCCACATCTTATTGCTTCAAACCAAATTTCTTACTTTTAAGTCAATCTTACAGTAAGCAACCATGCTATTCTCCCTCTGATTTTGCTCTGAATGGGCAAACAAGACCGAGTGTCAAAAAAACCACTGCTATCCTTATGGTAAATAGATATATGTACAGACAATGACTGAGATCTCTACTGTCTCCAATTCAACAGAGTAAATAAGGTAGATTAAGGGAGGAGTGGACAATATTTGGTATACAGAGCTTGATTTGCTCTAAATGGTTTCTGAGAGCACTGTACATCAAACTGAACATGACATGATAGTTATCATTCAGATTAGACAGTGTCTGCTGTGGGCACTGGGAACCTGAAAGGGAACCTGAAGCAGGGAATGTGGGATATTATGCTGAGGGATATGAAGAATACAAAGGCCAAGCCAGCCTTGGGTTTCCAGAGCTGCTGTTTCTTCAATTGGCTCTGACTACTGGGCAGTGTTCAGGGACATGGAAAGCTAGATGCTCAAAGACAGCTACTCTCTCAGCTGTGATTAAGAAAACCACACAGTACTTTTTGCTTCTGACAGCTGATTTCAGACTGAAGGCTATATATTGTCCCCTCAATGAAATGTGCCCTTTAGTAAGATTTGAAACCTCATTTTGTGTTTGTTTAAGTGGAAGCAGTGGACCACAAACACATCTGTCCTTTCCTTCAGCAAAGGAACAGCAAAACCTTCATTAATCAAATGCAATAAATGTAAACACAGACTCTATTAACTCAGAGTAAATAAGCTACATGATTACATTCAACTTGGAGGTCAAGCCCAAGGGGATTTGTCAGAGTCCACTTCATAACAGGCTACCCTTCTGCCCTGCCACACCCTTTCCCCTCTCCAAATAAAGCACATAAAGAAACAAGCACAGACCAAAGAAGCATCAGACCATGAAGTCCACGAGTAAATAATCTTGATTTCGCTGAACTACCTTCTATCTGGAGGCTTGAGAGAGTAGAGGAATTCACTCTCATATGAACAAATAATTTATTCTGCACATGTGTAAAGCATCCCCACATTTACAGAAACACGAGAACATAGTAAAAACAATTGTAAGTTTTCCAAAACATGATTACTTACAGAAATTCCTTTAATACATTTGCTAGCACACTCGTATGAAATGATATGCATATTCACAAAGGCAATGAGTACATTTCTCACATTTAATTAGCATGGCAGAATTTCTGCACCAATAATTTATCTGTGAAAATTATGTTAAAGATTTTGCAGATGATATGAAGACATTACAGTAAGAAACACCTAGCAAAATATATGAACTAATTACATAATGAACCTTGAAAAATCAAGTTCTCACTTGGTACGTCACTGGAGGTATATCAGATATCTACATCAGCAGCACCCAAAAGCAGTAATCTGTTCTATAAACATTGGTGATTATACTTAATAACTAGGTCTTAATTTTGCTGAACAGACTCTCTAGGATAGGTGTCTGCAGATACCCCTAGTGCTTGGAATGATTCATTTATGTCAAACCAGGACAGGTAGCTCCCTACAGCTCATATTTGTTTTTAAAAAGTGTACCTCAAACAATCCATATTGTAATTCTTCCTTAGCCTATAGGCAGCTTTTAATGTCAATATATGCCTATATATCCCTTATCCCAGCATATGTGCGAGTAAATTATTTTCTAGTACTCAGTGGAAATTGGGGGAATCTCTACCCACATGTACATGCTGCACACCTGAGATCACAAGGTCTGACCCTCAAGCAGTTGTGCACACCAGCAAAAGCAGCTCTCTGGAGCAAAACACTTGTTACTGGAGATCCCACATTTGCAATTTTCCCAATTTGAAGCTTTTCGCTTCAGAGTGGCCCTGGACTGATTCTACCAGCTGAATACTTGTTTTCAGCTGGAACATACTACAAACACCTCTGGAGAAAATATTACAACTTTATTTCCCCCCACAGGAAAGCATCTCACCTGTTCTGAGACAGCTCTGCCCTGCAAACCAAAGCACAGTGTGGAGGGATAGTTGGGAGGGTTGCATTGAAAAGCGCCCTCCTAATTTGAACTAAAAAGTTAATGTAGACATACCCCAGACCCCAGACTCACCAGACCATGCTTGTGCTACAGGGTGAAATTCTCTTTCCTCTATCTCACCTTTCAGCAAAGCTGAGGAGTTACAGTGCCAGAGAAATTTAAATGCAATCACCAAACTTCAGCAAATGGTAATATATCACTTCAATGTGTAGCTGCTTCTCCATGAAACCTTGGTCAGAAAGTTATGGGCTTTTGCTGAGTGGCCTTCCACAGAGGCAAAACCTTATGCTGATCCAAGATGATGTGAGACAAGGTTTCTAAAAATGTGTGTTCTGCAAAATTGTTTACCTGCAATATACACACTCAGTGGTAAAGATGATTTTTTGCTATTAGTCAAGACTAGTTTGTGGGTTATGGTCAAACAAATTTATAACAGCTCTCTACATATGCTTTTGCCTCCTCAGTCTAATTGCAAGCCAGCTTACACCAGGGCAAAAACTGGAGGGCCTGCTGGAAGCTTCAGCAGATACTTTGGGTCTAAGAAGCAGACATGCTTCACAGGTGCAGTTAACTTGCAGCCAGTGTGAAAAAGATTCAGTGTTCTCTGTGATTGTGCATATTTTAATTTGATTTAATAGTCTTTTAAATCTAGGAATTATTTTTAAAATTGTATATTCACACAACTATTCACAAATAAAATAATGAGACCTTCTCCATGGGAGAACAAGAAAATCTATTAAAAAAATAAAAGAAAAATTTGAAGTCCCTTCATGGAATTAGCATTGAAAGAGGTAAAGCAGTTTGTGACCAATTTAATGTGGCTTAAGCTGTACTGAGTAGAGCTTTGCAATGAGACTCTATGTGAATTTAAGGTGTTTTAAGTTACATAAACTGATCATTGTAAATCCTTCATAGAATATGGAGATGGGAAGGACTCGGTGCTCTCATTCACCTTATATCAGTGTTCCCAAATATAATGTGCTTATTATTCACTAAGTTGTCATCAAAGAAAACGTGTGCAAAAATAAACTATCGCTACACATTGGAATGAATTCAGATTGATAGAGGACAGCAACATCATACCACACCACTTCCACAGAGCTCTAGTTCTGGCTTAGTTCTGATCCTCTAGGAAATAGGAAAATAGGAAATAGAAACAGTAAATAGGTCTAAGAGCAAAATAACTGGGAATGAGTGTTTCTCTATAAGGAGCATGTTTTATTTTCCAGGGCTGTAATAATTTCTCCCAATCCAGATCTTGTCCTGTAAGTGACAAACACTTGTCTTTCTGTCCCTTCCAGAAAGAGTAATTACTGTCATAGCATCCTTTTGCTTCACAGGTTCCAGTGATTTTTGTCTTTTAAATTATCTTAATAAAAAGTACAATTAATTTAAATCAACATAAATTGTTCTTAATCTGCATTTGGTGCTCTTGTGTCTGTTTTTAGCCTAGAAAGAAGAGTTTCTCTTCAAGTTTGTTTGTATTTTGTTGATCAGATGAAAGATGCTTACTTTCCTGTCTCATCTTGCCTCCCTTGTACTTTTAAAGGACGTTTCCCCATCTCTGTAGCTGCTCCAGCCTTTAGCTGCTTCCTGGGCATTCACATGGTTATTGACTTCTATCTGTAGCTGCTTGCCAGTGTTACATATAAAAACATACCAGTAAAAGAGAACCACAAGACACTGAAGAGAAAACCTGTAGAAGTTAACTAGGCATAATTCAGAGGGTGATCTAAGGAATTTCAATATACTTGTATTTTTACTTTTTGCTTCTTCAGTGTCTGCAATAGCCCCTTACAAAATTCTTCCTTCAGAGCCTAGAAAAATCCTAAGCATGGTTCTCAAGGAGATTTACTAAGTGCATGCCCAAAGTTCAGGAAGGCGGAGTCACAAGTGTATGTTGCCTTTGAATGCTTTAGCTCTTCCTGATACTGGTAATAAATAGATTTGCATAAAATTTGATGCATAGGAATCATGAACTGAAGGAAATAAGTTTGTAATACATGCTTGTGACACAGACCGATCAGATCTTGATATCAAAAGGAAAAAGTCTAAATTAAGGTTAATAAGATTATGTTCCATCACATTTTCCCAGTAATTCGGGAAGAAAGTATTGCTTGTGAGACTATTTCAAGAACTGAGAAGACTAATTTGAAGAAGATCTATTTGAAGAAGATATATTTGATCTTAAGTTTATTTTTCTTGTTGGATGTTTTCTTTCTTTGAATGTATTTTCTTTCACATTGATTACTGCTGTGTTAGTCAAGCTCTTTTTAATTATAGCCGCCTGTGATATTTCTACTGAGATGAAATTCAGCTTTTAAATTTTTTAAGTGTTTTCTTTCTACTTTTCCTCTTTCTACTTTCTCAGTAAAATTAGGAGCTCTTTGGAAATGCTAAACCCTTCTTTAAGCATGCCTATTATGTTCTTTAAAACGGCTTTAATCCCTATTTTAGAAAAGTACAGGAAGTAACCAAAAATGGAGTGCTGTGAGTGCAATATCATCACTGTTCAAAGTGCTTCAGCCATCAATATGATGTGTAGTTCATTCTTGAAGCATTTTTTGCCATTGCTCATTCTATTTAATAAAGCACAGGGATATGTACAGAAATTAATGTGCTGTGCAGACAACATTTGTAGAAAAATTAGAGAAACTGCCATGCCTTGATTTATTGTTCAGTGTCATGGATTGACATAATCCAGGTCTCTAAACAGAGTCTAGAGCAAGACATAAGTTATATGAGAGTGTGTTACCTAGCTAGGACTCTTTATATAAATGTAATTTCCCCATGGATTCTCTCAGTCTTCAACCTGAGTGCTTGTGTTGTTTTCAAAAATTATTATCTTATTTAATGAAAAAGAGCCAAAGCACTACTGTCATGCAATGGGAAATCCCACTGTGCAGGTGTTTATAAACAAAAAGACCATTTTGGCACTGAAGGCTTTATGACAGTTCCCATTGTTCTAATTCATTGAACACTTAAAATTTATTATGCAGCTGTCTTTATAGAGCTTCTGACTCATCACTGCTCTTCTTACTTCTTGGCAACCATTTAAACAGTAAAGTTTGACCCTTAACCACATGTGGGAAAACAAGGGCCTGCAGAGTGAGTGTCTTAAAATACCATGTCACCAGAATTTCGGAGACAAAATCCATGAGAGCTCAGCACTGAGAAGCAGCAGGCACTGTTGGATCTGCTGCTCTAAAGAGATAAGAAAAGATATCAAACAAAGATATACCCAGAGGCACATTCTAGGGCTGCTGCAGGAACAGAAAACAACAGTTATGACAAGAGAAGAATCCAAAGATGGTAAGACAAACTAAGAAAAGTAAACAGGTAGTTAAGAAAAGGGCTGAAGACAAAGCAGAGCAAAAGCAGCCACGAAGCTGTGTGACTGATCTGAGGAAAAGTGATGGAAAAGCAGATTGAACATGGTTGAGGCTGAGAGGAATCAAATTCTTATGGAGGTAAGCACAGTATCCTCTCAAAGGATACAAGGACCTGGGTGATAACTGGGCTATACTGAAAAGATGTATCAGATTTCTGAACATAAAGTAATTCTGGAAAAGAGTGAGGGAAAGAATGCAAAAGGACTTGTGATGTATCAAATCTATTCTATTTGTAGATCTAGCAGACCTGAGAAGTATTGAGCCGTGCCACCACAACCTCCAAAGCAGCAATCATGGCAAGAAAGAATGGAACAGACCCATTCGAACTCCTCAGGTTTTCAGAAAAATATCTGATCAAAAGTACCAAGAACTACACCACTGCAGTCAAGGCAAATCTCAATCCCAAGCTCAAAATGAGCCATTCTGCCCCCTTGTCAGCCTCTTCTATCCAGGGTGTAGAATAGGATTTTCAAAGCATGATCAGTTCTGCCTCCTAGAAACTCATAAGAAAGTAGTCTAAACTCTTTGTTTCCTGAAATTCTGTTTCCTGCTTATCATTTCCACTGTGGTAGTGCCTCAGAGTATTAACTTACTGTAATAAAGACTGGAAAATCATATGCTATTGATTCTTATGAGAGAAAGCACACCTGAAGTAAGTGTGACAAGGTCACCAAAACAGAATGTGGCAGGAACTGCAGATTTAACAGCTGTATAGTGAATTTTGTAAGACAGCAAAGCTCTTCATTCTCTAACTTAGTGTTGAATTCAAATCCATTTTACACCTACAGTTTCAGAAGCTCTAGCAAGGTTTTATCTGCTACTTATAATTTGATTTTCATAGCAAACATGTGCTAAAGATTACTGAAAAGGTTTCTCACATTGATAACCTTAGTGAAAATAATATTGAGGGAGCAAACCAGAATTTTACAATGCAGACTCACACGGATGATAGAATTTCTTTTAATGTACTTAACCAAAGTAAAGCTTGGCAGTTCTCCCCTGCCAGAATAAAACTTTATTGCATGAAAGCTGCCCACGTAGCTGAATAGATGGAAATCTTTCATACTAGTTAAATAATATATGCAGCTTCATGCAGAGCAATAAAGTGACTATCATCAGAATTTCATATTGACAATGGAGAAAAAAAGAAGTAATGGGTCTCATTTATTCCTATAATAGTATGGTTTTATTCTCTACAGTAAGGTTGTAGCTTACAATATAATTTGGAGGCTTTGGTATGTCAGCTTTAGTCCGACTTCTCCTTTTCAGACTATCTGGGCTTTGATTTGATAACCCATTATAGTTTTGTGCACTCAAAAGGATTGCCTTACAGGTCCTGAGGTCCAAGTGGTAAAGTAACATCAGGAACTATCGAGTCAGAGGGATCTTTGTATTGGCTTTGAGTTCACATAACAGTGTTAGCACTGTGCTCTCTATTAGACTAGGCAGTTCAGCTTAAGTTTATTCACATACAACCTTTACGAAAGTTGAGTGGGGAGACTCACAACACACAGAGGCTTTGTCTCTGAATGAAATACTCTGTGAAAAAAAATGCACCCTCCTACCTTATTAAGCTAAGTGCCATGCACAGAGTAACAAAACTATAATAAGATAAGCCTTAGTATACTAACTGGTGGGTGCCTATGAAAATGAAACTAGATATTTCAGCTGGTACGTGACAGACTATCAGCCATTCATGTCTTCCCAACAAACACTGAAACATCTCTGAAAGGATTTCCCACATGAAAATTTTGTTGTCCTTTCTTGCTGAGTAGTGTTTTGGTTTGATCCTTAACTTCTTTAATTTCATTGCCACAAGCCTCTCCAGCTTCATCGAGTGTCAGTTGTCCTAGGCAAGAATTCAGACAAAAGGAGCATGCCAAGATTGATGTTTGAAAGGATCATGAATACTGGCAAAATGTTCATTCCAGAATGTCCCCATTTTCATCAGGGGGAAAATGGAAGATAATCTTGAATTCCTGCATGTGGTGGAGATAAAACTAGGGATCTCTGCTTCCAAGCAAGCAGTGAAGGACAAACAATCACAACATCTTGCATGCACATGGCTGGTGTCTAGCTGGCTCTAAAAGAATAGGATGTACTGCAGCCAGGATTTGCAAACACATTGTCATAAATCCCCCTTCTGATTGTTCCACAAAACAGAAACAATACAAAGTGGCATCACAAGCTCTTCTACAGTCCTGTTACATTAATGCTTGAATACCCCTCAATCCTTCTCTCTAAACACTTGCCATCTGTACTAACCCCATCTCAGTGGTATATACATGGGATATTCCAGGAGTACACACAGAGCTGAAATCAGGTTTCTTTGGATAACAGCTGTGCTACACAGCTCCCTCTTTGAGTCTGATCACAGCTGTAAATGCGTTCAAGTGGAGAAGGATGCCTTAGCTCAAGGTTTAGCTGCTCTGATGTAATCCTTGGTATAGATGTCCCTGTAGTTTCATGGCTTATTATATCTTGCATTAATGTGTAAGCCAGTAGCCATAAAAAGATACATAATAATGGAACCAGTAACATAAAACTAGTTGTCATTTGGCTTCATGAAACTAAATAAAGCGTGATCAGACAGTTATGAAAGAATCACAGCCAGAGACAGCAAATCCCGGGATCATCAGCTGAAACACATCTGAATAATTTTTGAATTGCATTACATTGTAGCAGGTGAGGATCTATTACACGGATTTATTGGTTCACATTTACCCCTCATATAACTCAGTAAAAACAAATGGTGGAACAAAAGAAATAGCTTTAGTATATTATGTATTAAACTTTTTTATAGCTTTGCTGAGTGAATAAATTATGATAGATGGGTTTGGTTATCTGTTATGGCAATTATTTTCTGCATTGTACATTTGTATTCATAGCAAACACACTGAATGTGTTTTAAGAGAAAGCAATCATAGAGTTGCACACTAAGTTATATATCCAGTGTGAAAATTAAAACAAAAACAAACATATCCCAAAGGATATAAATGCTCAGTCATGGTCTTATAAGCAAAATAAACAAATTGACCAATGTTTCTAAACAGAGAATCTGATCTCCTGCAGTGTTCTCACAGATTTATTCTGTGGGATTAAAGGGTTGAGGTTTAAGATATTACATTCTTGGACCTCCACCCTCTTAGCAATTACTGTCTTCACAGCAAGGACAGCAGAAACAGCATGCAAAAAAAGGCAATGGCTCTCTGGCTACTGGAGTTCACAAGTTCAGTGAATTAGTTTAAACTACACTCAGTGTTTGGGATTTAGCTGCAGCGTTTATCCTGTCCTCAGCAGGATGCTGAGGAGAACAGAATTCCCTTCTGCCACTCCACCACACACCTGCTGGTCTCTCGTGGCTCGGGCTGTGGACACCTGCAAGCAGCAATGTCCTTACTGCTGTAGCTAAATCCAGCACAGACCATCCCTCTGAAGCCTAAGGCCTCTGGAAATTTCCCCAGAGAAAGAGTAAAGGGTTTTACAACATATTTATATTGTTTGCTCTCACAGTACATACACCTCAATTTTAATGGTCTCCAACACAAAAAAAGTGAGCATCCAAATTTAGAGGGTTCATGGAGCTCAGACAAGGTGTGAGACACTCTGAAGCATCCCTTGGGCAATAACATTTTGCAGAGATTAGATAAGGAATCTTAATACTGCTCTGCTCTCCTTACCAAGGAATAAATCCCAAGAAAGTAGTGACAAAATTTTGTTTTACCACAGGCCACTGGGATCTTGCACCAACCCAACACTCAATATGTTAGCAGAAGCTGTACATGTTTTGAAGCCAAAATTTATACCCAAATAAAGTAATCTGTCTCACTGCTTTGCTCCAATAAAGAGAAGCCCATTCCTTGTGGTTCCACAAAGACTGAGACAGTAAAAGAGTCCCTTTCCCTTCTACAGGAAGAAAAGTATGGACATATCTATGGTATGTTCATTGATGTAGTTTACCACAGGGTGTCCTGTAGTATTGCACAACCATGTGACTTTTATTGCACAGGTCAGAAAAATGCTAGCTGATAAAATATGATTTCAGAAGTATTACTAATTAAGCAGGTAATGAAAATTTGCTCAGAGCAATTCTCCTTTGCCACAGCCAAGAATTCAACCCTCTCCTGCTTTCAGTCAAATAGAGAGAGGGATGAAAGATTCTTTTCTTTAAGTGAATTGAATAGTTCATTGCAATAGATTAAAGCAAACACAGACAATATCATCAGTAGGATTGTATTTTCATATGTAAAGCTCTTGTGCTCAGATGGACACACACCTCTAAAAGCACTACTCCTTAAAATACACATTGCACCCTGGGATAACTCAAACAAAATACAAGGTAAGGAAGGTGAAGATGGGGTTACTGAGGGAGAGAGAACAGACAATGGAGGGACTCCAAGGAAAATTTTTCATCCTTTTTTTACTCACACACATATACAACCCACTCTGCTGCTGGATGACATTCTGCTTTTCAAGCAGATAACCTGCAGGTTAGACACATACAAATACAGGTTATTATTGTTTGAGCTGCAGTATACTCAGGAATGGACTTGCACCCTAGTGTGCTGACTGGATTACTAAGAGAATTTATTTTTTAGAAAATGTTTCTGTCCAGTAGACCTTCACTGTCCTGTAAAATTACAGAAAGGTCAAATCTTGATAGTAAATTGAACCTAACTCTTTTCTGGTTTCAAGTCACTCAGAGTGTTTTATATTACACCCTTGGGTTCTCTGTAGATTCTTTCAGTCACAAAAGCATTTGGCAATCTCATTATAAACAGTTCAGAACAATTCAAAATACAGAAGCATAAATTACTTTAGATACTCTCAACCTTTAGAGAGAGAAGTGAAAAGAGGGGAGAAAAAGGTAACATGAATGTGAAATGGGGGACAAAGAAAAAAGACTAACAACATTTTACTGCCAAACTTTTATTCAGGCATCCAAGTAAGAGGGAAAGAATAAAAGATAATTTCTCAGGAAGTTCAGCTTCCAATAAATCAAATGGGAGCCATGACAGCAATGGAGATCATCTTCTTGGGCAAAATTTTCTACCTTACCTAGAGGAGCAAGGAATAGGTCCAAGATAGGCTGGACTGTTGCACCTAAGCCTGTTTTTATCTTACTCCTGGTGAATGGTACATGCTAAATTTGTCAGCCATACATGCCCTCCATGCAATATGGGGGAAGGCAGAGAAAGTTCTCAAAGGTGAGACTGCGATGCAGAGGAAGATATAACAAACAGGATTTTTTCCCCAGAAAAGAGAAAAATGCCCAAAAGGCAGCAATAGCAAATTCTGACACTCCCAGACCCCAGGATTACATTGATATAGGGAAGTGATCTCTTCATTTTTCCAGTTATGAGCTTGAACATTCAGATTCTCTGGTTTTGATACAGCTGAGGTCAACCTATTGAAATTCCACCAGCCTTCACATACAACCTCCATAAGACTGATTTTATTAATCCTATCTTGTATTTAAAAAGCAGTCTCACTAATGAGTCCCTCTTGAACTAGGAGTCCCACTTTGGGGTAAATTGCAAAAGTAACAGATATCTGTCACTAAGGGAAAAATTTTCAACCTGAAAAGGCAGACAAATGAAGAATAATTGCTCCCACAGACACAGAGAGATGAAGAATTGATTGCCATTGGAAAAAAGTTTTGGAAAAACATAGGTCTTGGTGAGTCATGCTTTTCTCATTCCAGCTCCATAGCCAAAATAGCATGTCTTATTTTTCTTTTAATCAGACAAGTAAGCAAACCAGCTCCTTTTAACCACCCTTTCAGGTAAATGTTCATCTAGAATTTGCCATCTCATTCCATCTCCCTACATCACATATCTGACCAGTGGTAAGTACGAAAAAATCATGGAATCATAGAATGTTTTGGATTGGAAAGGATCTAATTCCAAGTCCCTTGCATGTAGCATATTCTCTCCTTATCTCCCTTTCTTTCCATTCGTCTTATATTGTCAAGGTACATTTCTCTGAGGAATGTCAAACAATATGCTTTGTACCTTTTGAAAAAAAGTAATAAAGTGACCTATCTTTACTATAAGCATAGAGTTACAAGTGACATTTGCCACTACTAATACAGAAGAAAGATGTATGAATGTTGCCCTGTCTCGGCTACTTTCAATATTCGAATGCTGAAGATGCTACCAGAGATGATCCAATTCACATATGTGAGTGAAACAGAGATAATAATATTTCAAAGCAAGTTCCAAACCCAGAAAAGTGAGGCAAACCAACATCTACAGTGCAATGGACTCTCTCCCTTGTGCTTCTAGATGTGGCAGGAGCAGCAGTTCATTACCAATGCCTTTTTGCATCATAGGAGGAAAGCCTACAGAAGAGGATCACAAAGGAAGGAAAAGTTTTTTTGCAACTGTAAACCAGAAAATAACAATATGTTGCTAAACCTCTCAGAATGCTTGGTTTGCACACAAACAACAAATCTGAGATTAGCAGCCTCCCCCTGGATTTGTTACAGAGATCAAAGACTCAGAAGTCCAAACACAGCTTTGAAAAACAGGTTGGAGGATGTGATGACATGGCACTTCAAAATTAGGCCAGGAGCCTTGACCTTGGCCCATCTGATCTGTGGGTATGGACACCTTCTCTTACTCTGGTGATGGTACCAGATCCTTTGGATCCAAACAACAGAGGCAGAGTACACACAGACACAGACTCACATGCAGTGGGTATTTGGACAATAATTTACAGGTGACTGATGAGCAGCACTTGTGTAATTTAGAAATCTATCTTGTGACTTCTATACTTTCTGCTTTAGGTGCTTC